>NC_137424.1:48540528-49208028 GCF_964374335.1 Astatotilapia calliptera
GACAGTCCTTTCCCAGGGCTGTGTACCAGGAAACAAGCTCAATATACCCCATATCTTTCTGTTATCTGGCTTTATTCACCCGAACATTAACAACTGGGCTAACCGGTCACACAAATGTGGTTATCTATTTGAGTAAGTTAGTCCAGGGTTTATCAGTCTAGCTAGCTATACGCCAGGGGTCCCCAATCCCAGTCCACGAGGGCCGGTGTCCCTGCAGGTTTTAGATGTGTCCTTGATCCAACACAGCTGATTTAAATGGATAAATTAGCTTCTCAACATGTCTTGAAGTTCTCCAGAGGCCTGGTAATGAACTAATCATGTGATTGACGCAGGGTGAGATCTAAAACCTGCAGGGACACCGGCCCTCGTGGACTGGGATTGGGGACCCCATGCTATACACTTTTGCACATTTGAAGCCAAAACGGCAAGCTGGCAAAAATGCTGACAGTGTAAGTCATGGGTGGAGGAACTCCAGGCCTCAAGGTCTGGTGTCCTGCAGGTTTTAGATGTGTCCTTGATCCAATACAACTGATTTAAATGGCTTAATTACCTCCTCAACCTGTCTTGAAGTTGTGCTAATGAACTAATCATTTGATTCAGGTGTGTTGACCCAGGAGGATATCTAAAACCTGCAGGTCACTATCCCTTGAGGCCTGGAGTTCCCAGTAGTCTGTTATTAAGATATGGCACAATCTGATGGATTACTATTTATTCAAATACATTTTTAGATGTGCGTAACATCGTTTTAGTTTTGAATTCCTTCAGCTGCAGCCACATTAGTGTTTTAACACTGCGGCAGCAAGCAGAGAATAAAAATAAAAACCGAATTAGTGTTTGTCTACATACAAATCTGACATAAGACCCGCAAGCTCAAGTACAGTAAGAGGTGGGCTGCCTTCGTAATACTAAGAGTCCTAAGCTAACTATGATGTTACCTGGATTAGCTCAATTCCTGTTTCGTAGTCCTTCAGCCTTTAGTTTTACTTGTAACATCAAAGATGCACCGCTTCAGAGTCTGTGCTGCAAAGCAGGACTTATCCAGGTAGCTTCAGGGTAACCCTGTGTTCTCTCTACAACAACGGTGGTTTTCTTCTTACTGGTGTAGATTATCTATGATAACTTGTTCAGTCCAAATTAGAGATCGATGCATATGAAATCATCGCCTACTGACCAATCAGGTCCATTCCTAGAAGACCTCTCTAACCTCTGTTGACAGATTGTAGGAGAGTTGAACAGAACGAGGTTTTTAATAGTGATCCTGGCAGCATCAATAGTAATATGGTTATATATGTTTTATTACAAGATCCTAAAACAGGACACCTATCTGGACTTTATATCGAATTAGCCCACATTTGAATTTGATTTTTGTATTTCTGCTTTTTTTTTCTTTTTTTTTCCAAACCATCAAATCCTACTGTCTTTAAACATTAATTTAATAAACTACTTGATATATAACATTCATTCTCCTTTGCCTTAATGATACAGCTGTGATATTAATAAGTCTGTTAACCTACAGTTGGTATTTTGGCCACCTGTGCTTAATGGCCTTAAATAGGCTAAAATGTATTAACACAGTAGCTCTTTTCCAGTTTGACTAAACAAAATGATTAAAGTGCACACACTGAACAACTGTACACAGCTTTTCCCTCATACAACCTGTTGCCATGTATACAGCAGCTGTGTTGCTTTTAGCCTGTTTTGTATATTTAACCTCTTCAAAATTTTATCCACAGTATAGTTTTAGCTTCATCTATAAAATCAGTTGCTCTCTTGCCAGTGCGTGTATCCATATTGTGATTAGTCAACGGCTGCCATCCCTGTCATGTTAATGCGCTGAGGAAACCCTGGGTTAACTTATCAAGTTGCTAACCAGCTTTGTGTGACCCCTGTTTGCCAGTATTACAGGATATGAATCCATGTAAGGGAAAAGCAACCTGGGCATGCTGAACAGACATTCCCAAAGGATGGACAGTAAAATAAGATAGATGAAAAAGTTCATCTTTAAATTAAAACCAAAAAGACAAACAACTAACACAGAGAAAGGTGTTCAACATTTGAAACTTTTTTTTTATCTGGCTGCAGCTTCTGGTTTTAAATTTCCCCAGATTACTGTCATTTCATTGACAAGCAATTAACTTCCAGGTGGCATTTCCTGGATTTGTTGACTGCGAGAGAATTTTTCCCTCACATGAATAACAACTATTTAATTTCACTGAAAACCATTCAGTCCTAAAGCACTGCAAAGATGAGGACAGCTCAGTCTCATAGTGTACCAATCAGCCTCTGTCGACAAAGTCATTTAATAGTTGACTGGACATTTTGTATGCTACGGTCTTTTTAAATGGGGAATGAGCTGTTCTTTGTGTCAGAAAAATAACAGCAACATCATTGGTTTCACATCATGTTCCTAGGTTTTTAATAAACACTGTATTTTAGGAGATTTTCTACTCCACTAGGCCTCGCTGCTGGATGTGCTGTTTGTTCATCCACTCGCTGCAGATCAGGCCAACGTGCAGTGCAGTTTATAGAGCACATTTTCAGTCTTTGTTGTCGCTTTTCTCTTCTGTGATAGAAGGTTTTGGAGCATTGTGTGATAATAGGCACTTTACTTCTCTGAAATCACTCCCTTTATCTCCTCTATAGCCTTTAATTTCTCCACTTACTGTACAATCAAAGCGCGGCTAAGAAAATCTTTGTAATAAACAGGTAGTTGCTCACCAGTCTTTCTGCTTATTATTAACTCCTCCCCTCTGATTTCTAACCCTCTCCAGAGAAGGCATCAGCAGCGAAGCCTCAGGAGCAGGAGGAGGAGATCGACATTGACCTGGAGGCACCGGAGACAGAGAAGGCAGCGCTTGCCATCCAGAACCAGTTCAGGCGCTTCCAGAAGAAAAAGAAGTAGAGTGACTGAATGATTATAATAGAAAAGAACGAAAGAAAGAAGAAAAAAAAACAAACAACAAAAAAAATCTTTCCACAGATATACAAAATTACAGTCAATGATTGAGAGCGGGTGGGCGGTTGGATGGGGGGTTCGAGCAGGGGTTGAAATCGTTCTGGATTTATTGTCTTATTATGCAAAGTGTCATTAAATACCTTTTTGCATGATAGATTGGCCGGCTTTGAGAGGGGAAAGAAAGGGAAAGGGGGAAAAAGCGGGGTGGGGTTTGGAATTTATAATCTAGCATGACGAAATACTGTAACCTCCCGTCACCACATTAACCTTTGCAGATGTCCCTACATGCCACCTGTTTGTCCCTCGATGCTCCCAAACATGCAAACTCCCCCCCAGGCTCTTTACCCTGCTCCTCCTGCAGCCCAGCACACAGAGACACAAACAGGCAAACTGACTGCTGACTGACAGAATAAGCACACATCCTTCAACACTGGCGAGACAGGAATGCACAAACAGAAGGGAAGCACACTCTCTAGTTTCCAGGTTCTTTTCTTTCCACCTCCTTTGCCGTCACAAGGCTTTTATTCCTTTCGCTGCGTCTCTCTCAGCGAGGATGAAAATAACACCGAGTAACTGGCTCAGGTGTAAAATCACCTCTGGATCGCCTCTTGTGTAGCCCAGATATTGAATAGCAAGTCTGATCTCAAAGGTGACTGAGGTGGTGGTCATGGAAACAAGGCCACTAACTCGCTCAGTTGGAGGCAGTCTGCTGCAGGCGAGATCAATATGTGATGGAGAGCTGGCACACCGCTTGATAATACGAGTCGCTAATACCCCTCACACGCATCACCGCTAATGAGTGACATTCATGCTCATGAATGTTTAGGTGACTACAATTTCAGCTTTTGGCAGTCTCCAAGTGAAATATGATGCGGTGAAATGTCATCGAGCACTGCACCACCGGTGGAAATGATTTCAAATATTCATACATGCTCATTAAAAAAAGAAATCATATCGCTTGAAATTAAGCTTGTGGCTAATGTCACTATTTGTTCCTCGTTTATTGAATCCAAGGACTAAAAGCAAAGAGAAAAAAGGCTAATTGTCACTGCTTTAATTTAAATAAAGGTCTATGGTCAGACTTTTTCTCACATTTTAGTTGTAAGATGTTTTCTTTTGATGTGTTAGCTAAAACTTGTGACCCTAGCTAGCTAGCTAAAACCAACAGTATTTTGAAATTTGTAGATTTTTAAAAAGTTTTAGACAAAGGAACGTTAGTGTCACATAGAGTTCACCCTTAAAGGCTCACTTTTAAAGTAGTTCACTTCTTTAAAAGCTTGCTAAATATTTAATCTATGCACTACATAGGCCTAGATAAACTCCTAAATGTTTAAATAATTGTTGTTCTTTTTGCTAGGCAGTTTTACATGTAAAGATTTAAAGCTGAGGCATAAAGAAAATACGTAAAGGCTAAAAATAACGTTTTTGAGGACATTTTGATTAAGTTAAATGTAAAACTTAAGTACTGACCACCACATTATATGCTAGCGCTTTAAAATGATCACACTCCATCCACCGAGAAAGACTAGATGCAGTTCAAATCTCTGCAAATGTTGTAACAAGTGACTATATTGATTTAAAGTATTAAAAAGTAATTTAATATTTAATATTTAAAGTAGTAAAAAGTATAAATTGTTGTTGTCATCACCACAGATTTAGTGTCTTTGAACAGCCAAGAATTTTCTGAACGCCAGCAGGTCAGAAACCAGGTCTCGTGTCACTTGTCTTGAAAGACGTTCGCTCATCTATATAACAAGCATCGTGTTGCTGTCACATTCACAGCATTTAAGGAGTTTGTCTCCGCCTTTCAACCATGCTAAGTGTTGGGTTACTGAGTGTCCCTTAGTAACCTAAACCTTTGCATCCTTAAATAAACTCTTGATAATGATTCGAAACGGATGCCAGCCGTGAACCTGAGCCCTCTCACCTTTAGATCAGACGCACTGCAGCTACTGTGCAGAGATGGAAAGAAAGACGCCAAACAAGAGAGAGAAAAAAACAGAAAAAAACACAGTTATGGCGATTATATAAGCACACTGTGCAAATGTATCATTCCTTCAGCATACATGTACAGTTTATGATGTGACACACATATTTATATATATAATGGGTCAATGCACACACACACACACATCCATGTACCCTCCCCTTTCCTCTTCAATGTATGTAGCACACTGAACTGCTTCTAAAGCCAGACTTTCTCTCCATCGCTATAATAATAATCTCCACTAATTACTAGAATTATTATTGGAATGTAACCTCTTTTCTATTTCGAGCACATTGAGCAGTGCAACCGGCACAAGCTGCTGCGCGCACACTCTTCTCTATCACAGCCTCACCGTTTTCCTTTCCTGCCCACCACCCCCAGCAGCGTAAAGGAAATATGTTGATGTCATCACCTGACTTTGATATCAAACCCCTTTTTCTCCCCTAACTGGATTGGACACAGTTTTCAAATAATTACCTGACATACATGTAGTAATGCGGATTTAGGTGGATTTGATTTGGCAGGCATGCTGAATAGACACATGAAGCATCAACATTGCTTTCACATAATACTGTTCTTTTAAATCTGTTTGGGCATATCCAGTGTAAATGCATTTGCGCTTCACCTGATGGGATTACCCAGTTAAAAATACAGCACAGCTGAGCTTAGTGGACAGCACTGGGATTCATCCTCCTTTATGTGTACCTGTGAGATATTACCCAGCTTTAGGAAAGAATTTGAGTGGCAGATGTTGTCCGAAAATATTGCTGTCCAGTATATCCTCTGAGCGCTGTAAAAGCTCTCTATTTTCTGTGTAATCTTGTTACTATGTGAGTGATGGCTTCAGACAAATAGTGAATAATTGAGGGAATTTAAAACTTTTTTTTACAAGACTCTTAACTGCCCACTAAATGATCTGTTACCATCACATGATGGATGGAAACCATTCATTTGATAGCTCCGCTTACTTTGAGAACACCATCCTTGGAAAATTTGTAATCTTTCCAATGGGAAGGAGAAAGTACAGAAAAGCATCCGCCTAATCAGTCTGCTGAATTGCTGTTACATGCAATTAGTGCTTATACTCTGCTGTTCCTGTTAAATAATTTCATGCATTTTACCCTCTAAAAATGTCCCAACAACTCAATGGAAAAAGAGGCTGTTTAAAATAACCAGTTTCCACTGAAATGACTGCATTGGAAATTTATAGACTACACTGTAAAATCCAGATTCACTGCAGTGCGGATCCAAAATTCTCCCAATGAGGTGAAAGCCGTGGATACTATGAAACACAAGTGTCTGCAGAATCAGTCATGAAATTGTGCTGCAATAATAAAGAGTGGATATCTATAGTTGGAGGCCGTTTACACCGTCATAGCCTAGTCTTAAAGCTAAGGAGAAAATGAAATAAAAATGAAATCAGACTGTGACTTTGTGCATGAAGTGTTTATGATGAACATTTTTAAAACGCAAATACTACCGATGCCAATTAAGAGCCATCTTGTTAAAGTAGCCGATTTTGACAACTTAACATGAAATCAGATAGTTGTTCTCTTTTTCTTTCTCACGGCTCGCTGTTAAAAGCAAAGTTAAAACATTCAGCTCCAGCTGCTCTCAGTAAGCTTTTCCTTTAATTCTGAGGAAGGCAATACATATGAATTCTATACGCATAATGGTAACACACATGTAACTTTCCTTACAGTCACATATGCAGAAGACTAACATAAGAATAAGTCAGAATAACCTTGTGACGCATGCTTATGTGTACATATAAAATAAAAAGGTAAGCTGTCTGAATTGTCACTGTAGGAGCTGTTCAGGGGCCAGATGTAACTGGAAACAGAGTCTGGAGGCTGTAAATAGCTACCTGTCAGAAACTAAAGAGCATTAATGTTGCTTGGCAACAGACACGATTCAAGAAAGTAAGAGTAAAGTGGTCATTTCAATGTGAAATGTGACTTGAGAAAATCCCTGTGGATTTGAGGCTGTGAGACAGAGGTGACACGTGACCGGTTGCAGGTTTGATCCTCCTTGGAGTTAACGGTCACGCGTCTTTTGGCCTCGAGCAACATCTGTTCTTTTATGCGCAGGAGCCCAAATGCCTCGACTCGTAAAAGTTTCATGGGGGAGAAAAAGCAGTTTGATACAAATTCAGCTTAACAGGTAAAGGTGATAAAGCCATCGAAGTTGCAGTTCTCTGTGGTCGGTCATGAGTTTGCATGTTGTCAAATCTTCAATGCAATTCCATTCTTTCTATGTATGACTTTCTCCTACAATCAGGCAGGGATCACACCTTTCTTTTTTCCTTCTTTGCGATATCACAAACGCCAGAACCTTTACTAATTCACTAACCTGCTCTTTATTAAACTATTATTAAACTGTTATTAAGCCATTCGTGTGGATGGACTTTGCTTACTACAGTTATCACATGACTGATGCTGCTATGTTGACTTCAGCGCGTTGCTCAAAGTGTGGCTACATGCCTCAACAGGATGCTTCAGGTCAGATTTGTCACTCATATCAAATGTCATATTTTTGTTTTATTACCCGTGTTCCAAACCAGTGTTTGGCTAGATATTTACCTCCTCCTTGCACGCATAGCATATGTAAAGACACTGGTTTTTCTCTCTTTCTTTATTTCTTTCTTTGCCAATGCTGTGTTTTTCGCTTTGCTTTGTTAGCCTGACCTCATTTCACTTTCCCCGAAGGCAACCGAATGCGGGGCTCGGCGAGCACAGCTTGCTCGCTGTGAATGAGGGAAGATGCGTGGAATAAAAAGCTTGTTTCACTGCTGTGATCGCGAATGGAGCAAAGCTGCATATAGTTTGGCTTAAGAGAAGTCCCCACTTTCTCCTTAAAAACCCTTTCTGACGTCACGGCAGACAAGAGCTTGGCAAACAGCGGCCAAAGCTTTTGTAAATATCATTCACATCGCATCGTCTGTACAGTGTCTCCCTAAATCCATGCTTGCTAACTCAATATTCCCCCCTGCTTGCATATGTTTATCTATATCCACTTCTTATGCTTGACAAGACTATAATGTGCTGAATAGAGGGAAGTAATTGGTGCAGATATTTGGGCTCAGCTTTACAGCCTAGAAACGACATCAAAGCCATACTTTCAAGATCAAAAACACATATTTAGATAATCTCTTCGTGTAGATCCCTTCTTTATGTTATCTGTAGTTGCGTAAAGCAACAGTGAAAGCACCCGAAATGATTAATATAACTCACTGTAATGAGCAAGCTCCAAAAAGCATGCTTTCAACAGGCAGTTTGTCCCCAACTATGACGAAAACACGAGAAGTAGGTTTTAAGTTCGTCTTTCAGATGATTGTACGCTCACAACGTGGCACCGAGGCTTTGGCTTACCCTTTACAGCGTGGCCAATCGGTGACCACTGTCCTTTCAGGGAGGCATCTGCCAATCAGGAAGCTCTACAGGGCCCCATTCCACAAATCACAAATATTCTTAATGCATCTTTACTTCTTCTACCATGACGATTGAGGCTTTATTTATTGAATTATGTTTGTGTAACTTATATAGTTGCCTATGTTGTTGTGAACCTCTCCGACTTGTTTTGTTGTGTTTCTTATGTCGAGGCATGTGGAATCCATATTTGTATGTTGTAGACTATGAACTCCCTCTGCGTATTTTGCCATTGCAATCTAAGTTGTGCTGTTGGACTTTCAGAAGTGGTAACTGAGGTGAGAATGCACATGAACACTCCCTGTATTGTGTTTTCTGCACTAAATAAAATTTGCTGCGTACTGCTTTCAACTCTAACAACTGTGTAACTGTTTTCTTCTTTGTTTTTTTTAAACCTTCAAAGACCCTCAACAAACATGGTTCAAACCCTAAAATCACCTCACTGGTCAAAACTGGTCAATGCCAAAAAACTGAACCATGCAGGTGTCCAATAAAGGTCATGTTAGACCAGGGGAGTCAAACATGAGGCCCGGGGGCAAAGACTCCAATCTGGCCCACTGAAGAGCTGTGGAAGAAGTGAAGGAGAGCATAGATTTTCTGCTTTTAACTGTATTTTTACAACTTTTTTTGCTCACACAAACTTCCACCATGGCCATTCATTTATTCTTATTATACCAAAGCCATAAATAAGTAATTAATAACAGAAGACTTCCTGGGGTTTTTTTCTCACAACTATAGAAATGTCTGTTTTTTATTGTGTCCACAACAGTTTTCTTTCTTTCTTTCTTTCTTTCTTTCTTTCTTTCTTTCTTTCTTTCTTTCTTTCTTTCTTTCTTTCTTTCTTTCTTTCTGTCCTTTTTTAAAATAATATGCACATTTATATCTTACAATTTAAGCAAATTGATGCTGAGAAATGTTCTTTCATTTGCTAAAGCAGGATTACTTTGTCATGCACTTATCTCAGAGATTATGTCTGCAATTAAACTTCTTTATACCGACAGAAAATGGAGTTTCACTGGTCGGGCCTGTGCTAGACCATCTGTTATAAAAAAGTGAGAAATATCGATCAGATTATTGAAAAAAAAAAAAAGTACATGCATTAAAACAATGAAAACTACTATGGTTAGTGCATTGCTATGAACAGACATCCCACAATGTCTTCTGCAAGCAGACAAACGGTGGCTGTGTTTTAAATGAATAAATAAACAAGACTTTTATGCTATTTACAGTTTTGTACATATACATTATAATTCATTTGTTGCATGATAAACTTACAATTATACCCCATCTGTTTGCCATGGCAGCATCATAAAATCAGGAATGATATTATTTAAATTTAAAGTAAATAAGTATTCTAATCAATAAAATACAGAAGCATTTCCACCACTGAAAAAGAAAAAATACATTTCTTTTTCCATCCATAGGACAAAACTCTGTGTTAATGTCTAAAAATTTGATTTCCTAATTAAACCTCCAAATAAAAAATATCAAATAATTTTGAATTTTGCATCAAAGCTTCCATAAATGCTGAGAATTATCCAAAATGTTTGCAGGCTAACAAACCGATTCTGTCAGATACATTTAGGGCAGCACGGTCATGTAATGGTATATGCACTGTAGCGTCACAGCAAGAAGGTCCTGAATTCAAATTTTGTGTGAGTTTGTGTGGACTCTCTCCGGGTAATCTGGCCTCCTCCCACAGTCCAAAGACATGCAATTAGTGCTCATGCTAAATTTTCCACAGGTGTGAATAGTAAGTGGAAGAGGACGGATTATAAAATAGATTCCCTGCAACAAATTCCTGTATCATATCAAGGAGATTGTGCATAATTATGTAACATGCTCTGTAAATGGTGTGTGTGTGTGTGTGTGTGTGTGTGTGTGTGTGTGTGTGTGTGTGTGTGTGTTTTATCCAATATTGTGAATGTTGCAGAGGTGTGATGTGGTTTAGTTAAGGTTTAGCTCGTGAAATTTCATCACGAAAATTGACTATACTGATAAAGTTCAGGGGGAATGGAAAGTCATGTGGTTCTATATGTAACAAATACACACATTATAGGCAACACTAAAATACAAAATAAACTGGGAGTATTTTACTATTAAGAATGGATTCTATACAGGACACTACCACACATTTTTACTGTAAGATTACAGAAAGCAAAGCATTGTGATGTCAAATCTATTTAGCAGCACCTTACTGTAATTTAACAGTGTTTTTATTGCTGTGTCATAAACAGAAGCAGCAACAAAGAAAACATGAAATCTGTATGTACAGCTCCAAAAGTAATTTCAGTTGCTTAAAGGAGATCTTTCTGACCCCGTTTCTTCAGGGGATGCCAGTATTGCCACTAGTCTCCCTAGAAGCTAGTTTCAATCCAGGCCCCCTTTGGGTGCTGTTCCAGTTCAAACAGACTCATGGATGACACGACAGAGAATGCATTGCTCATTACTGAACTGGAATTTAGGAATTGGGAGCACTCAATTATACACAGAATAAATAGGACTCCATGTCTTTGCGTATCCCCTTGACACATTTTTTTTACATTAAACATGTAAACACAGGGACAAAATTTCACAGCATATTTGTCATTCTATTGATTTGCCTGAGTTACTGAGTAAGAGTCTATATCTATCTATCTATCTATCTATCTATCTATCTATCTATCTATCTATCTATCTATCTATCTATCTATCTATCTATCTATCTATCTATCTATCTATCTATCTATCTATCTATCTATCTATCTATCTATCTATCTATATATATATATATATATATATATATATATATATACACATATATATATATATATATATACATATCTACATATATATATATATATATTAGGGGTGCAACGATATTCGTATCGATATTGAACCGTTCGATACAGTGCTTTCGGTTCGGTACGCATATGTATCGAACAATACAAAATTTGTAATTTATTTTATCAACTTTCCTTCTGACGATGCTGTCTGTGTTGAGCACTCAGTGAATCTGCGTTCGACTACTCTGCCTAGGGTCGACAGTGCAGCCTAGGCGGAGTAGTCGAACGCAGATTCACTGAGCGCTCAAACAGACAGCATCTTCAGAAGGAAGAGCGCAGGGCAAGCTAGCGAGACAGAAGTTAAGCTCTCCTTACAACATGGACCTCCCCCACTCTCATTCAGATCTGGCGTTTGGAATTATTTTGGTTTTCATGTGACGTATGACCCTGAAGGTAAGCGAGTCATGGACTAAAGTAAAACAGTATGTTGGATGTGCCACGCAATGCTCAATTACATGGGTGGGAGCTAGTGTGTTAGCGCAGTTAGCTCGTTAACGTGTTGGCCGTCTAGCCCCATGCACGGGGCGATCGCGGTAGCTCGTTAACGGAGATTTGCCGTGTTGTGGCGTTAACGTCATTTCAACGAGATTAACCTGAAAGCACTAGTGGGAACACAACGAATATGACTGCACATTTACGCCAACATCATCCTAGTGCAAAGACAAGTGGAAGCAGAAAAAAAACAAGCAAGCATGCTGCTAACTTTAGCCGAGTCATTTAGACAGCTGTTTAATATGCTGCTGAGAATATAGCCCAGAAGAAGCGGATAGTATAGCTTTTATTTTGGAAAGAGACATTTCTCTGTAATAAACTCTCTTTTCCAAAGATGAGTGATTCCTCAATCAGATACAGGGCTCGCAATATCGCTAGCCCGACGTCCCGGAGCTAGCGATTTTTTTCAGTCGGGGTACCAAAATCTATCTCTGCCCTGCCCGTCGGGCTATTGTAGGAAGGAAAAATATATGTCAATGCTTTTGCATTCTTTCGGAAATGTAGCTGGGTTATTATGTCATTGGCATCGGTGAGCCACTGTCAATATGTGACATATTGAAATCGCGTTTGAATTTGCGCTTGTTTTTTTGCTTTCACTTTGCAATCGCGCGAACTGTGTATAGAGAGCGACAGCACTGATCTGTGAGTGATGATAATTTGCGCACCAATTCCTCTGACATCGTCTTATTAATCGTTAGCTTACTATGCAAACATGACAAGTGAAATCTCCCGCAGCTTAAACATGTGAGAGGTTGATCGCGCAGAGAATCGCTGAGCTTATGTGAGTGCGTATGTAAAAGCAGCAGGATTTATATTTGACTACGATGACCTGGATGACTGAGAACCTTCACAGACAGATATATATTTCAGTTCTGCTGAGCCAAATAAGACAGGTCAGGGTGAAGAAGTGACAGCCAAAGAAAAGCTTACCACAAAACGGAGAAGTTATGACAAATCAGACTATAAGGCAAAAAGAAAGTGCAGCTTTATGGTTTCATGGACAAAATAATTTCTGTGGCTGCAATATGATGAGCTAAATAACCAGGGCTGCACATAAGTGGTCCGCAGGTGCGCATTCGCTGTCAAAATAAAAAACACGCACAAGGGTTAGGGTTAAATTTAAAAACTGTACTTTTGAGTTAAAATATATATTTACAATTTTAATAAATGACAAATTAAAAAGGCATGAACATTTTTTTTGTATCGAAAAAATATCGAACCGTGACACCAAAGTATCGAACCGAACCGAACCGTGAATTTTGTGTATCGTATATATATATATATATATATATATCTACATATACATATACATAAAAACACCCAGCACGCCCCTGCGGGCGGTTTATCCTTCAAGCTCGGGTCCTCTACCAGAGGCCTGGGAGCTTGAGGGTCCTGCGCAGTATCTTAGCTGTTCCCAGGACTGCGCTCTTCTGGACAGAGATCTCCGATGTTGTTCCCGGGATCTGCTGGAGCCACTCGCCTAGCTTGGGAGTCATCGCACCTAGTGCTCCGATTACCATGGGGACCACCGTTACCTTCACCCTCCACATCCTCTCGAGCTCTTCTCTGAGCCCTTGGTATTTCTCCAGCTTCTCGTGTTCCTTCTTCCTGATATTGCTGTCATTCGGAACCGCTACATCGATCACTACGGCCGTCTTCTTCTGTTTGTCTACCACCACTATGTCCGGTTGGTTAGCCACCACCATTTTGTCCTTCTGTATCTGGAAGTCCCACAGGATCTTAGCTCGGTCATTCTCCACCACCCTTGGGGGCATCTCCCATTTTGACCTCGGGACTTCCAGGTTATACTCGGCACAGATGTTCCTGTACACTACGCCGGCCACTTGGTTATGGCGTTCCATGTATGCCTTGCCTGCTAGCATCTTGCACCCTGCTGTTATGTGCTGGATTGTCTCTGGGGCATCTTTACACAGCCTGCACCTGGTCTTGCCTGGTGTGATAGACCCCAGCCTCTATGGATCTTGTACTAAGAGCTTGTTCTTGTGCTGCCATGATTAGTGCCTCTGTGCTGTCTTTCAGTCCAGCTTTGTCCAGCCACTGGTAGGATTTCTGGATATCAGCCACCTCCTCTATCTGCCGGTGGTACATACCGTGCAGGGGCCTGTCCTTCCATGATGGTTCCTCGTCTCTCTCCTCTTTCTTGGGTTTCTGCTGCCTGAGGTATTCACTGAGCACTCGGTCAGTTGGGGTCATCTTCCCAATGTATTCTTGGATGTTCGTTGTCTCATCCTGGACTGTGGAGCTGACACTCACCAGTGCCCCCTTCCTTCCGCTTTATATATATATATATATATATATATATATATATATATATATATATATATATATATATATATATATATATATATATATATATATATATATATATATATATATATATATATATATATATATATATAACACCGAACAAAACAAGCTCCAGCGAACCGAGAGAATTGTCCAAAACAAAAACACACATGCTGGAGCACGAGAACAAAACACAGTTCAGGAGGCCGGCCCGGAGGCTGACAACTCAGAAGTCCAGGACAGTTCATCTTCTGAGGCCGGCCACGTCGGCGACGTAGATCCATAAGCCGACCGAGCGGAAGGCAGCGGTGGCGGAGTGGAGGCAGTTCAGGGGGCCGACCGTGCACACGGCAGCGGCGGCGACGGGGAAACCGTTCAGGCGGCCGACCGTGCGGACAGCAACGGCGGCGACGAGGAAACCGTTCAGGCGGCCGACCGTGCGGACAGCAACGGCGACGATGACACAAGTTTGGAGGCCGACTGTGCGGACAGCAACGGCGACGATGACACAAGTTTGGAGGCCGACTGTGCGGACAGCAACGGCGACGATGACACAAGTCTGGAGGCCGACCGCGCGGAAGGCAGCGGCGGCGTCTAGGAGGTCGTCCATATTGACGATGACGCTCCACCAGCGGCCTGGTAGATGACCGCCGATGTCGAGGCGGCAGTTCGGGACCCGAAGGTGGCGTGGCCGTCGCAGCACCAGACGAGACCGAAGCAGCGGCTGGACCAGGCGCGGCTGAAGCTGAAGCGGAGGCTGGACCAGGCGCGGCTGAAGCTGAAGCGGAGGCTGGACCAGGCGAAGCTGAAGCAGAAGCGGAGGCTGGACCAGACGAGACTGAAGCAGAGGCCGGACCAGACGAGACTGAAGCAGAGGCCGGACCAGACGAGGCTGAAGCAGAGGCCGGACCAGACGAGGCTGAAGCAGAGGCCGGACCAGGCGAGGCAGATGACGATGCTGAAGCCGGGCCAGGCGAGGCAGATGACGATGCTGCAGCCGGGCCAGGCGAGGCAGATGATGATGCTGCAGCCGGGCCAGGCGAGGCAGATGATGATGATGTTGCAGCAGGGGGCTGGACGGGCTCCTCGGGCCCCCCAGCGAAAACAGTCTCTGGACCAGTGGGCACCGGGGCCCCTGGAACATACAGGTCAGAACCAGTAGGCGTGCTGGCCTCTGGCAGGCACAGTTTAGAACCAGCAGGCGCACGGGCCTCTGGCAGGCACGGGTCAGAACCAGCAGGCGCACGGGCCTCTGGCAAACACAAGGCAGACTGCAGCTGCACGGAGCATTGACTCAGCTCAGGCAGCGACAGCCGGATGCAGTCCTCAGCTGGCTTCTTAACCTCCAGGGGTCCAGAGTCGGCCAGGGGCTGGAACCCAGCCTCTGGGGAGGCCCTGGAGTGTGTCACAGTCTCTGGGCTGGCCAGCTTTTGAGGACTGATTACAATATTATGTGGTGTGTCTCTCTGCTTGACATGAACAGGTGAAAAATAGTTCTTTCCGGGTTGGATGGACTTAACTTGTTGTGCAGGAGGAGTTGGTGACGACGATGGCTGAATAGGTGATAATAAGGCGGATGAGTCTCTTGTCAACTGAGCTATTGACTGAGCTATGGATTGTAACCAAGTGTCTAATAGGTCTGGCTGTGACTGTAATGGGGGTGACGGTTGAGTGGCTAACTGAGCTAGTGGCTGCTGGGCAGCTAACTGAGCTACCGGCAGGGCAGCCGACTCAAAAAACACAGCCCCGGAATAAACAGACACACAGTCCAAAACAGAAAAAGGGTCCTTTTCACTCACCACAGCTGGCAGTTCCAAAGTCCTAGTCTTCGGCTGTGGGGTGATGCGCCGACGGCGCGATCGTCGCTTCCTCCCGGGCAAAACCTCCGGCGGGCCGGGCAAAACCTCCGGCGGGCCGGGCAAAATCTTCGCTGCCGGGCTGAGTTGGGAAGCGGTAGCGGCTGGTGGGTGAAGGTGCAGTTCGTTGAGTATGAAGTCCTGTGCGAGCGGGTGAAGAGAGTCCAGCAGCCAGGAGTGAGCAGAGATGAGCTGCTGTAGCCTGGCTTCTACAGCGCGGAGACACTCTTCCCCCTCATGCTCGAGCCATAGGTTAACCAACCTGGAAACAGAGTCAATTAGTTCCTCCCGAAGCTCCTCGGGAGGTGCGGATGCCGCTGGGTCCATGTTTGGTCGGCTCGTACTGTCACGGCTGGCGGAGTGAGCCGTGTGGAGTGGAGGAAAAGGAGGACCCAAAATGCAGCAAACTGATGATACGAGTGAAGTTTATTTACACGGTGGCAGTGGCAAAAACAGGCAATGAAGCATGAGTAATGACAAACCTAAACTGGGAGAAACTAAAGAGCAAACCTGAAATCTTACAAAACGGAGAGCGGAGCAGAGAGACGCAGACCAAGGACCAGGATACCAAGAAACACAGACGAGCCGACAACGAACACAGACCGACACCCACTATATATACACACACACAAGGTAATCGGGTAATCGCACACAGGAGGGAAGAACAGCTGATCTGAATACACATGATGACTGGAGGACACAAGCTGAACACAATGACAACAGACACAGACTTTCAGAACAAAACAGGAAATCTAGAACCCGAACCGGACACAAGGGGGGAGGACACAGAATAACTAGAACAGAGGGAAATAATCACAAAACACAAAACGCTGGGTCAACGACCCAGGACCATGACATTACTAGTCCCTAAGGACTCCAAAGCACTTTACACTACATTCAGTCATCCACCCATTCACACACACATTCACACACACATTCACACACACATTCACACACTGGTGAGGCGAGGCTGCCAGACACTGGCGCCACCGGGCCCTCTGACCACCACCAATAGCCAATGGGTGAAGTGTCTTGCCCAAGGACACAACGACCGAGACTGTCGGAGCCGGGGCTCGAACCAGCAACCGATTACAAGACAAACTACCAACTCTTGAGCCACGATCGCCTAAATATTTGCTTATTTACTAAGCAAATAACAAACTAAATTCATATTGTGACATTCAAATCCAAAAACTTTTTTTCCCTGTTCAGTAAATAACTTAATAACTAAAAGTGACAGAGTGCGGTCACTGAGTGCTGTAAAAGTCTCCAACGCTTTGCTGACTCGGCTCCAGAACCTGCTCTGGCATTAACATCAGCACAAGGACTGACCTCCGGGAGCTTCGTGACCTCAAGGTTTGCTTGGATGAGCAGCTCCTGTAGGTGTAGGTGGACCAATACAGTGTATATGTGTCTGTGTGTAGATGCAGCCAAAAGTTACTTTACATATCCTATGCTTTAGTGAACTGAAGACAAAACATGAAAAAAAAAATGCAGCGAGTAAAAGAATGCAAATTTGTCTTGTGTTTTAAAAAAGACAACAGTCTTAGTCTACAAACAGACTAAAATCCATAAAAATATGTAATTAAAAGCATCCAATGCAAGAAATCCAATGTAGGTTTGTCTCATTTCTTTACACAAAATGGCTTTGTTTGTTTTTTTTAACTGGTGACTTTAACTTAACCCACATGTCAATAAATGCTAATAAACTCAGTACTGAATTCCATCTGTTGTTGTTTGTTCCCATCAATTCTTCATTGAGTTTTCACCCCTCTCAAGCCACTTCAAGATCAATTTCAGATCAATTTCCTGTTTTCACTAAGGTATGCAAAACCTTTGAAACTGGCTGTAGGTGTGGATGTGGATGTGAGCATGAATAATTCTCTGAACTTTACCCCTTTGGTGGATGGCAGCCTGTCCGGGATGAATCCTTGCCCAATGACAGCCTGGAAAGTCTTCATCCATCCCCTGAATTTGAAAAACTGATAGATGATTTTTTTTTGTACTGTCAATGAAGAAAAACCTTGAAAGATAAAAAGGTCAGGTTCACCTCAGCCTTAAAGCAGAGATTATACTGCCTGCAGTGGCTTTCTATTCACATGCAAAGTGCAATTAGTTGCTTCCTTTTCACAGACTCTGTATGAGGGTTTAAAAGCAAGAGGCTTCTGCCAAAGGAAATAAGAGAGGCTCGTGCTACTCTAGACCTTTTTGTGGTCAGTGCATACAGTGTAATGTAAAAGAAAGAGTACTATAGGAGGTCAGAGGTCATCCTCTTTATTTAGGTAAAAGGCAGGAGAGCATAAGTAAAGTGCGCTCTTGGCGGTAGGCCAACAAAGTGAAGCTTCATACACACCGACTTACTCAGAGAAGGAAGAATCAAAAGAAAACAGTTGTTTCCAAATATCCGGACTTCCATGTGAGCCTGTTGCCTCCAACCTGAGATGCTCTTTGATCGTGTATTCCTTCACTCAGCTTAAAGAGAAAATCCTGCAGCTGAAATGCATCATTGCTAAATAGTCCTATTTTTGGACTTCATCGTTTAAGCCTCGGATTTCATTGAGCGCCGTGTTGTTGGCCTCAAAACGCCTGGCGCAATCATAAGATATGCTGCATGGCTTTCAGTGTCTTTACGAAGACATATGGGGAGAATAATACGTGGAATTGCACGAGATGATGAAACGAGCGATCAGATCAGACGACATCAGATGAGATCAGATCACATTTTGAGGGGGAGAGGGGATAATGGCGCTGTCAACCACCGAGCTGTGTTTGGCAGTTCAAGCAGAATATGGTTTTAAGAAAATCCTTCATTGGCCCGTGTGTGCATGTCTCAATTACACTGAAAAAAAAAAAAGATTAAGTCATGAAAGGGACAAAAGCCATATGATGCATGAAAAGGTATTACCTGATACGGGTGTGATACACATATTAGAGTGAAAGAAGTCAGCCCCTCTCTGTCCAGGGACTGCACAGACACAGGGAGAGAGAGAGAGAGAGAGAGAGAGAGAGAGAGAGAGAGAGCATGCAGCAGCAGGAAGAGGAGCAGCTCACGGATTGAGTGCCGCATGTGAATGAAGCACTGCAGTGTTGTAGCTTTTCTTCAGCCGCATGCGTCTGGCTGCTGAAGCTGCGGGATCCAAAGTGGTGGAGCAGAAAAGCTGCCAATATTTCTGCGCATTGTTTTCTTCATCGCTGCTGTAAGATTTCAATCTTGCTGTCTTAAAACATGGATGACGTGTTTCTCTTTCATATCATCTTCTGTATATTTTACAATTAAAAAGAGAGCTGGAGTTTTAAATAAAACTAAGAAGACAGTGTAAGAAATATAAAGGACTAAATCTATCTATCTATCTATCTATCTATCTATCTATCTATCTATCTATCTATCTATCTATCTATCTATCTATCTATCTATCTATCTATCTATCTATCTATCTATCTATCTATCTATCTATCTATCTATCTATCTATTTAGTTAAATGAAGTACAATACAGAATATTAGCTGAAGTTACAGTGTAAAGAAGCCACACCTCTTGAGAAAATGTCGAAATCTTGGGCTACGTCCCCACTCGCCTGGATAGATTTGAAAACTGCATTTTCATCTAAAAGCACTCCACGTCCACACTAGCGTTTTCAGTCGTTTTCACAGAGTTGTGCGTCCAAATTGAAACAGCCAAAAGCGCTTACGGTCCAGTACTGCGTATGCGTGAAACGCAAGAAGATTCCACCTGCCTCATTTCTGTCAGCCGTTTATTTACTTTCCGGCTCTCTGAAACGTCGCAGCAAAATGTTGAGGAAAAGCACCGAGTTTTTTAAATGGACTAACAATGAGGTGGAGTTGTTGCTGCGAGTAACACAAAGTACAAAGTTGCAAAAGCGAGTGAGAATTAAAGAATTTGAAGAAAAGCTATCTGAAGCGTGTACAGACTGATATTCATCTTTAATAGGGCTGTCAAAATTGAGCGCAAACAAAACAACTGCTGTATAACGCCCTCCGCTATCTTAGTTTAATTGGTGGCATGACTGCAATGTGTCATCGTTTTCGAAATGGTTCGCTGTCCACACTGCAACACGAAAGCACCGTTTTCAAATGCATTCGTTTTTGAGAGCGTTTTCAAAACGCTGCGTTTTCCTTGAGCGAAAACGCCGTCTCATTGTGGACGAGAGGCCAAAACAGAGAGAAACGATGCGTTTTCAAACAAAAACACATTCGTGTGGACGTAGCCTTAGACTTTAGCGGCAATGAAGGTGCTTTCATTCATTTCTCAGAGAAATTTCTCAGAGAAGCTTTAGGATTTGTGTTGTTAGTATGAGGTACACCATCCAATCGCTGCATGCAGGTAAACATGTGGAAATAATACATGTATCTGTAGTAATAGTCACCACTGCAACAGGAACAGAAAGTCCTGGCCTTGATATCACCCATCCAGTATCTGCAGATCAGTTGCTGCCCTCGGAGTTGCCCTCCACTGGCAGATTTTTTCACTTAATACAAGATATTTTAGCTTAAAATAAGTGAAAAAATCTGCCAGTGGAACAAGTGAAAAATCTCTAGTTTTTCTCTAGTTTCAAGATTCACTGTCTTGAAACAAGTTCCTTTAGCTTACTGAAATGTTGCCCTGTAGCTGATTGTGTCTTATTTTAAGTGTAATGAGATAATTTTGACTAGAAATAAGACAAATATACTTGGTAAGATTTTGAGTTTTTGCAGTGTAATAATTGGTGCCAGTGTTTACCATAACTAACCAGCTGCTGTGCGCGCCTCGCTATGACTAATTCCTTTTACGAAGCAAGTGAATCGCTCAGGGTGTTGGATACATGATAGACTCTCAGCATGAGTGAGTAACTTTAGACATCAGATTTGCACTCAGCATGGGGTGATCTGCATAATGAAGCCGTCGGGTGTCGGAGCTCCTAATGCAACATGTTATGTCACTAATTAACAAATCACTGGTTCCACAACACTTGGAACAATCAATCTGTCTGCACCTGTTACATAACCATATGGCAGCAGGGTTAGGTAATTACTCAGGAAATCAAAAAATAATAATCAAACCTTCAAGTCAGCTTGCTCTGCTTTAGTGCCCTTAAGCAAGACACTTTATGAACTCTTGATTTTGCTTCCTCTACAAAGTCCAAGGAGAATATCTAGAACAATGACGAGCCTCGCAGGGAGTGCTGATGGTGGAGCGCAATTGTGTGTTTACTCCACTGAGAGATGTCACATGATCAGATCTAGGAGGCGTCAGTTCATCTGAGGGTTTTGTCCTCTGGTTTCTGGGGGCACGGCGAGGTTATCAGTAACACAGAGAGTGTGACACTATCCGCACTGACTATCAATAATGCTCGCTGGTGCTCCCGTATCAACTTGAAGGAGGTGAGAGCACTGATACCACCTCTAAGAAACCAGAGAGCATGAGGCGGAGGAGGAGGGTGGAATTAAGACGACAGAGCCCGAGGAGGGAGGGCGCAGGGGAAGCAGCACCATGCTGAGAAAACTATAAGGAGAATGAGCTGTTTTTCTTTCCCCCCCCCTTTTCATTATCTGTGTTTTAGAGGCAAGGCGAGAAGAGAGGGGAAAGGTAGATGAGTGGGTTACCTAAAGCTCCCTTTTCTTGAGGACTGTGTCTATTTGCAAGCAGGCTATTTTTTTAAAAAAAATTTAAGAGTTCTTCAAATTAAAGCATGAAAGAGGGAGACGAAGGTGCAACACGAAGAGAATTTAGAGTGAGAGGTGTGGAGAGAAGGAGAGGTGGGGGGGTGTGGGGGGAAACGGCGTAGTGTAGCTTCAAGCAGAGACTCGGCTAAGTGCCGGATTGCAGGGAAGAAAAGGGAAAACAGGAAGCAATGGGAAGAATAAGAGAGGGAGAGACAGACAAAGACAAAGAGAAGGGTATAGCTTCTATTTATAAACCTGAAAAGAACACAGGGATGGAGTAATGGAAAATAAAACAATGTGAGGAAGAACAAAGAGGATGAATAAAACAGGAGACAGACAGGTGGGTGAAAGATGAAAAGATGGATGGATACAAAGGAGAGGTGGAGAGAGAGAAAGAGAAAGGGGGGAGGAAAGGAGGGGAGGAGGAATACATTTACCTTGACTGACACTGCGACAGAGAGTAAGAGAAAGCAGAATCCCCCCACTACACACACACACACACACACACACACTCCCCCCCAACTCAAAGAAATTCTAGCTCCATAACATCATGCAACATAATCACTGTGGTGGATTTGCTGTAGGGCCACACTGAATATGATATTTTAACATGCACAGATGCATGCCCTCATTTACAAACACACACACAGATAATCACATGTTTGCAATTTTGCATATGAGACATCTGCTTTGAAACCAGCGCAGATCATATGGGACATCTCAAAGCACACGTGAGAGCCGATTTGCTGCAATAGCTCAAATAAAATGAGACGACTCCTCTTGACACAATTTCCAAGCAAGGAGCTGTAAGCGGTGCGGTAAAAGCAAGACGAGCAGGAGACAGATCCTCCGGAGAAAATGGTCAAAGGAAAACACAAGAGGTTCAGTAAAATGTGATGAATGGAGACACTGTGACATTTGCTGGAAGGGAAAGGGGATCAATATCATCTCAGAGACCTGGGGTGGTCATTTTTTTGGAGCAGAGCCCCCCTCTTTAGAGCGTTATTGACCCTAATTCTGTCAATATGCTGCAGTGTAAAAAAGAAATAAATATTTTTTGGGAGACCTTGGCCGTGTCTGTGGATTCGAGGTCAGAATCCAAAAAGCAGAATGTCCTGCTAAAGTATACAAACTGCATTTTGACTTCAGCTGTGCTCGCTGGATGCACCGTTTGACCATTCTCAGCCGCTGTTGTGCTCAAACGTTGCTATGGGTGACAGCATATATACTAAAAATGCATGATGAATGTAAAGTATCTGCTAGATTTTGGGAGGGGGGGGGGGGATGTTTCCTCAGTGCCAGTGCAAGACCGCCCACTAGTGGATGCGATAGAGCATGACAGTTTCTAATGCATTTAGGGGAGGTACATATGTATCTGCATTGAAGACCACACAAATCATGTTTAAAAGAGAATAAATATAAAAATGTTATGTTTAAAAACTGAAAAGTTATTTTAAATTACATTCAATGCCTTAAAAGAAAATCACAAAAATATTGTGTTTCTGTGAAGCTTTGCCATTGTTGCACATTAAGTAACACAGACAAAGATTCTTCAGGTCATAATAAAGAGTGTAATTGCTATAGACTGTAAATGAAAGATGGACATAATCACCATGATGTTAACCGTTGTTCTGTGAGCTCCTATTTTAATTCCTTGATTTTAGCATTACAACTGTCAACATAAGAGATAAGATAAGATAAGATAAGATAAGATAAGATAAGATAAGATAGAACTTTATTAATCCCTCGGGTGGGTTCCTCTGGGAAATTCGACTTCCAAAAAGCACAGCAACGACCAAAGTTACAGTTACAGAATTGTTATATATATATATATATATATATATATATATATACACACACACACACACACACACACACACACACACACATATATAAATACAGAGACAAATATAAATATAATATACAAAGGGGATAAATAGAATAAATAGGAATAAAAAATGGGATATATGCCAGATCGTATGTACAGTAGAGGAGGGAATAAAGTTATCAATGAATTGATTGATTTCAAATGACTTAAATTTGCCTAGCAAAGAACTCGTCCCAAACCCCCTTCAGAGCACCCACACTCCTACACAACTTTAAGCCTTAACACAATAAAATGGGTGAGTTAACTAAAGATTTCACCTCCTGCACAGTTGTCACGAAAGAAAAATTATTCCAGGCTGTAAACAGGTTTATTTAACACATCTGTATTTGTGGTTCACCTTGATCCACCATCAGGCTCAAACTTTCATTTGTGCGGTATTTTAGTTTATTCACAAATTCCTCTCAGACAAAGAAACTTTAAGATTGGTTTACCACACTTTAGTAGATATGTGGATTTCATTTATTTGGGAAAGACTTATTTAGTTTACATTTCCATGAAGCAACATAGCACAACACAGACACTCTTTGGCTATTTCACTATAGTACAAGCAGCATTTGATATTCACTGTCACATCATTTCTATGCTGTGAATCATTTTGAATTCAGCTAAGATCCCTTCAGTAGCACAAATGCAGGCCCAGTGATAAGCAGGAAAGGATGAGCAATATCTGCACAGATGTGGAAGTAAAGGCCACAAAGTCCTGTGTGGTGTGTATGATGTCTCAGTGTGAGACTCATAAGACAGCACAAGCTCACTGATCCAGTCAGGGACCCGGAGGAGCGAGTGTGTAAGAAGCATGACAAAATCAGCTGTCAGGTCTGTGCCGACGCCGATCACATACATAGGTGGGAAAATGGTAACTTTAAGTTTTATTTATGTTTAAAAGATGCATGAAATTATCATTTAATTATGGGAAATAAACATAATACTAAAGATGACAGCCAGCAAGGTGGAAAACCTCTGTATACAAAGGAGGGGCGATTGTGGCTCAAGAGTTGGGAGTTCGCCTTGTAATTGGAAGGTTGCTGGTTCGAGACCTGGTTTGGACAGTCTCGGCCGTTGTGTCCTTGGGCAAGACACTTCACCCGTTGCCTACTGGTGGTGGTCAGAGGGCCCGGTGGCACCTCACCTCTGTCAGTGTGCCCCAGGGTGGCTGTGGCTACACTGTAGCTGCCATCACCAGTGTGTGGATGACTGGATAACTGGATGTAGTGTAAAGCGATTTGGGGGCCATAGGGACTAGAAAAGCACTATACAAATACAGGCCATTTACCATGAACTTGATTGTAGAGAATCATTTTCATTTTATCAGTTTCCTTTCTTTTCCAACAAAACTCTTCAAAGGAGAGATCAAACCACATAATACAGAAGAAATAAGAAAACAGTGAGTGAACTACTGGGACTGATCGTGTCAGTAACATACTTTCACTAGATTTTAGAGGTTAGCTCAGCATCTGCTCAAAATCCAAAGAGTCAGAACATCACCAAGCTTATTTTTGCTGCGCTACCTTCTGGTGTGACCAAGCTTTCATACTTCAGTGTCCTTTTTTTTTGTTTTTTTTTAATACATGCATTAAAAAGGTATGTGGCAATACATTTTTAAGAGTAAAGATGGAGATGATTTTTGTACAAAATTACTTTTGATCTAATCAAAAATGTTGGTTTGTTCTAATTATAAACCCAGTTACTATGTTACATTGTTAATATTTTAACCCTTTTTAATGGGCGGTGTATGGTTTATTATATTAAATGAAATTTTAAATGCACAACATCTTATTATAATATTTTAATACAAGAGGACTTCTCTATAATTTTAACCCCAAGTATTTGTATTATTTCATAAAACAGAAAACATCTATAAAAATACATAAATTCTAATGTAAATTAAAGCTACCAAACTGTATAATGAGTATGGAAAATTTCTAATTTTAAATGGAAAATTTCTTTTATTTTACAGTACAGTACTCTAGCTGCCAGAATATTATTTTTGTTGTTGTTGTTATGGATTTTATTTCTTACAGTGTAGTCACTATAATTAAGAGTTCATATTAACATCCCTTGCAATTCAGATTCATTTTGTAGAGGAAGGAGTTGTATGTACAGGTTATTATAAAGGAAAAATGCAGAAATCCTCCACCTGAGCAAACACACTAGGGCAGCTTTAAACAAAATGCCTGTTTTATGAATAACTTAAATAGAAAAGTTTTCCTCATTTATCAGCACTGCCAAAAAACCTTTTGGCCTTCAGATGAGGGAAACAGAGCATAACAGGCAGCAGCTAACACCTGTTACAGCTGTACACATCTGCTTTAGCTCAGGCACACCTACAGGCAGTGTGATTAATCATCACAAATCATGAATTTTCATCATCCTCACAATCACAATGCTTCATTAATCCCTATGGATGTGGTCACTGTTACTCTAGACAACAAACACAGTAACAGACTGAACTAATTGAAATAATACAACACATTACAAAGTTACAAAATATAAGAAATACCTCTAATATATGCAAATAGTTCAATTAAAAATATCCAGAATATCACAGACTCAAGTAAAAATTGTTCACTTTTGTAGTTTGTCAGAAGCTCTTCCAGTGCTGATTTAGTCCACATGGTCTCTGTTGTAATTATCCGGTAGTTTTTATGAATGATTCTTGGGAGAATGCACAGAAATAAATGGAGGAAAGTGTTCAGATATTCAAGTCTGTGATGAAGTCCATGGAAAGAGCCCACAGAGAGCTGATAGAGTAGAATTAGGTGAGGGGTGCTGGTGAACAGAAGAGGCTTGAAGAACTTATCTAAGAGCGGAAGCAAGAGACTGAAGAAGTGGAGAAGAGAAACAATGAACTGCAGCAGCTGTCACAAAGCGAAGACTACATCCTGCAGATCAGTGCACTAGTGATACAGCCTGGTCTTTAATATCTGACTTTACACCATCATCAGTGGATGTATACCCTGTATTGAGGCATCAGCTAAGATGGAAAGTCTATTTTCATCCAAGCAGCCATGCAAGGTCATAAAGCTCATTACACATCAGAAAATGTGACAGGTCAGTTTTAAACTTTAATCATTTTTAAGACACTTGCTATGAATAATGGAAAGGGAAAAAAAGCTTTACCCATACTCTGCTGTTCATCATCATCTTTGAGGTTTAAGAGCTGCACTTTTACCTGAGCTTCTGTAGTTCACTGTGACTGTTTTCACTGGTGCAGATTTCAACTGCAGCAGGCATCTGATTAAGCCTCAGTCACATAGGCCTACAAACCAGTTGGCACCCACTGTTCCTTAGGAGAAAACTAGGACAGTGTTTCCCAACCACTGTATCACGGCACATAGGTGACGTGGAAGATGATCTGGTTCCACCTGATTACTGCTCTAAGTGAGCGGTGTGAGTCACAGGCAGAATAATTACATTCTCTTCCACTAGAGGGCAGTACAACTACCTGCAGAAGAAATTACGTAGTAGTTAAGTTGGTAGTAGTAGTCAATCTTACCTGGGCCCTGAAAAAAATTCTGACCCAGATAAAGGCCCTAGCATGAGTAGTGGTCGGAAGAATGTAAAAAAGGTATACTGGGGACAAACCGAACCATTTCCGCTATACCTGATGCACAGGGAAAAACGATTAATATGCTTTTTGTGACATTTTTGTTTGGTGGTGTGCAATGTGTGTTTCTATTGTGAAATATGTGCCATGGCTCCAAAAGGTTGGGAAACCCTGCACTAGGAGGTAGTCGCAGGCATCCATAACTGTCGGCAATTTGTCTGCACACACTCGCCAGTTGCACACGCACAGTGGTGAAACAGGAAATGCAAGGAGTTTGCCTTCAAAGTAAAATTTGTGCCTTGGTTTCAGTAATAGGTTACAACTGTTAATGGTTTTTGCAGGCAAAGACTTGCATGCACACTATGGGCGATCACAGCAATCTGCTAGCAAACAAAGAATCAGAAGTACGTTTTTGGTGTAGTGCCCTCTTTGCAACCATTTTCACCCACACATTTATCCAATACACATTTTTCTCTAGCAGCCAGTGGTTGATAACAGTTGCTGACCTGTCTCCAGGCCTGTATGACTCAGGCCTCAATAAGCCCACTGGTGTGCTATGTTGTGCCCGCCACCAAAATTAACGCCAACATTTTCCAACCACCCAATATGCAAACTGAGGGGAGCACAATTTCTGTTTTAAAGTTCTTGGATTGCAAATAGAGAAGCTCTAAAGTGCCATTTAAAAATAATTAACACATTAGAAAACAAGAAAATATTGGCTTGACAAAACCCGATTAAAAAAGTCTCAAGAGTGGGAAATTTAGCCTGAGAGTTTGTCAACTCTCTCTTCTCCTTTCCCCCCTCACTTCTTTCCCTTCACCTCCAACTGGTTTGAGCAGATGGCCTTGTTCTCTTGAGTTTTCTTTCTCTTAAATGTAGCTGAGCTTGTTGGATTGTTGGAGTTTCTTTGCATGGCGTTGTGGGGTCTTTATCTCACAACAGGTGAACATACTCGATATGTTAACATTAGCTAGTTTGCTGGTTAGAATAAGTTAAAACTTTAACACCATTCTCATTAAACAGGCATTACACAAGCATATGCACTTCATCACATTAGCAGGAGCTATAATACAAAATTTGCTTCTTCTATTCAGTCTTTTCATCAAATGTAAAGACATACAAATTGGATGAACTTAAGATGCAACGCTGTCTATGTGAAGTAGGTCCCTGACTTTGTCTTGGTCAGAGCATGCTGATTTTCCTAAAATGGGGTTTAAAAAATGACAGAAGGAGTTAAAGACTGTCTGAAAAATGTTGGCTTTAGACTGTTTCTGACCCCATGTCTTTGACAGTGTAATGGGTGGAAGGGGATTTGATGGAAATGCACATGGAAGGAACTAATAAACTATGTTGTCATGAAAGGTGATTTGAGCACAGCAGGAGATTTGATAAATAGAGCTATTTTTGGCAATTTATTCCCCGCCATGTATCACTGAAAACATCAACAGTATAATTTAGCACCCTGGTTATTATCTCCCGTCTTCACCCACAGACTTTGAGGCAGGGATGAAGTTTGCAGGTTCGTCACCTTTTTTTCCTGAACACCCCTACAGTAGTTTAGATTTTTATGTTCAAATTAAATTTAGAATACAATGTGTGATGCAAAGAAATTAACAACATAATCATCGATGCTGTATCTGCAAGTCAGAAAGTTCCAGCTAGTCCAGCAAGGTTCACAGAAAACACTTTTGCTGTTGCAACTCCAGGCCGAACCACAGGCAGGCACTACTGGGAGGCCAGAATGAAGGAGAAATCCAACTGCATGCTGGGATCTGCTTCTGGCTCTTTGATGAGAAGACAATAGATCACTCCCAGCCCAGAAAACAACTGTTAGTCACAGTTAGTCACAGGGAAGGAGCGAGCACTTTTGCAATAATGCAAAAGACTTACCCTTCACTTTTGTCTCCACCTCCCTAGAGGGTGGGTGTGTTTCTGGATTATGAAGAGAGGCAGGTGTCATTCTTCTTTACAGGAAAGGTTTAATCCATATATGACCTTTGCTGGGTCACAGAAAAGATAAGAGTTTTGAATAAAAATAAAACAAAACAAGTAAAAAACTAGTTTGAACAGCTCAAGCAAAAGATTGTAGAAATCAATTATCAATTTATCTCAAATCGCAAAACTTATCCATGAAAAATGACATAAAATATTTCTGCTAATGTCTTTTGAAGCTTGAACTGAGCATTATGTTTCAGTGGGGCGTGTAAAATGGACTAATGGACTGTAGGCATTGTCATACATCCTGTGAAGCTGCCACCAGCAGCTGGTTACCTTAGCAATACGACTAGAAAGAGACAGACTCTAACTAACATCTTTATTAAAACAAACCTAAAAAGGTGAATTGATGTCTGTGTGTACAGACAGGCTCTAGATTTAAAGGAAAAATCTGAGCTCTTTATGTCTACACTGTTGGAATCTGCTGGTGTTGTTTTGTTGTTGAGGGCATTTTGCTCCAGTAATCTGAGCCCCTGAGGCCTGAGGAGCTTATGGAGTTATTCTGACTTATGGCCTTTATTCTCTGATTAAACATTGCAAGGTCCATAGGAATTTTCCATATGGCACGACTGGGTCACTGAATGGTTTGACAAGTATCAAAACATTGTAACTCAAATACTAATCTTCACAGTACCAGTTCGCCTTCAATTGATGTGAGATTTTTGAGTTCCAGGACCAGTTTGAGAGCCTCAGGGTCCTCAGGGACCAAAACAACAAACATAATCTTGCTAATAAGTACTACTTTCCACCAGCAGTGAAGGACAAGTCTCTACTCTAAGCCACCAAAACAATAATAAATAAAAGTATAAGCTCACAGCTAACAAGACTACCATAATCCGCCAACTCTATGACTGCACTTACACGAATCTCTCCAGACAATACACAGATCTAAATTGCAGACCTTTGCTGGGATCAGCGAAGGTCTAGTAGATGTCTGGGAACTAGTAGATGTCAGCTGTTTCAAGAAGTTTAAAAGTCTGCTATCAACCAACGATCCAATCCAGAGAAAGCAAACTCATTGAAAGAGCCAATCATATGATTCCAACTGTGTCTGCATCATACAAAAACGTTCAAACACAGAGCCTAAAGGTAGGAGAGAGAGACCTGCACACACACACAGACAGTAATGGGAGGAAAGATAATATTACCAAATGATGTATGTACAGTATAATATAGACCAAAAAACCCCAAAATGACACAAAACAAAACCAAATACACCCTCTGAGTTAATAGTTGTTGTTTTTTAACTTCTTTAGCATTTTTACCTTAGTATCAGTCTCAGTATTATTACAGTGCTAGTGATCACCTCTGTCTGAGACTTCTTGAAGAGCAAGTCTTTTGTGTTCTTGACTTTTATGAAGATACAGTGGCAGAAAGCCACAGAAAGCAGGGGCAGATCTCTGCAATGATGAAAATGCAACACCTTTGTTGAGCTTTGCATATGCGCAGAGCAGGGCAGGAGAAATCACTGAGCAATAACAAAAGGAGGGTTTATGTGAGAGTCTGGGTGTGTCCCACTGAGAGTGGGAGGTCCACTGCAAGTTTCAGGAAGAGTTCAACACCGGAGCTGTGTGATTCACAGCAAAGTACGTGAGGTGAAGGAGCGCACCGCTCGAGGTCAAAGGAAAACATGAGTGAGTTGTACCTGTTTTAACATAATCTTAGTGCTAGTTTCTTATCAAATGTTAGGAACTTTATCCATGCTGACACTACAGGAGGTGTAGACAGACAGATGTCTGGAATTGACGGTACCTGACTTTTTACTTGCCTAGTTTAAAACTACATATGTTAAAAAAAACATTTTAGATTTGGGTTAAACTGAAACAGTGCAGATGTCGTGACGTATAGAGGTTGTTTGTCGTAGCAGATTTGGTGGAAAAGTTCATTTGGCTCATGCCTAAGCCAAACGTATGATGCAGGTGCAGAAGGTCCAGAATATCTGCATTCCTCAGATAGTTTCTCGCCCACAACAGGACACAGTGACACTGTTGCAGACAGTTCCTTGTTTGTGGTGATACTTTCTCACTGGATGTCACATAACTGTTAACTGGAAAAAGTGTCTTCCTGGCTTTGTCTTACTTTGTTTTGAGGACAAGCTGTGGATCAGTTTAGGCCTTATTTTTGTTTGACACCTGTACTAGATTTAAAGTGGCGGTCAATTTTTTTTGCTTGTAATCAGGAATTCTAATTTCATTTTTACTGTTTGGTGCTTTGAACAATCACTTTTTGAATTTGAGGTAACAGCAACAGCAAAATTAGGGAGTGTATTCTGGAAGTTGGACATTGGACAAAAAAAAGTGAGGGTGGGAGATGATTCCACTGCCTCCCCATCCACTGCAGTTTATTATCTTAGATGAATAAGAAAATGGTGAATTGCATTTTTTTTAATATAGAAACCTCAGAAATTCTAATCAGTTTACAAAAACACAAAAAAAGTAGAATACTTGAATTAGCCCTTTTCCCCCTAACTCTGAATGGAAATTTACCACCTCCTGACATAAGCCTCAGACAGATATACAGAGGTCAAAAAAAGAGAAAGAAATTATCAGCCAATCACTAAATGTCAGGTTTATGTCACAGCTGCACTAAATGATACTGCACTGTACTGATAATGAATCATTTTTAATGTTTCTGTAATGTTTAATCCACCAGTTTGTGCAAGACCTTTAATAGAAATATCTTTCATGTTAAAATATATGATCCATGAATTTTATATTTTACTGTTATACAAAACAAGCAGAAAAAAGTAAAATAAATTAGAATTTTTTAAATGTATTTATTTATCCAATTACAGTTATTGACAGGTATTACTGAACATTTTAAATAGATTTCTAAAATATTTGTGTCTTCTAGTTTTTGCGACAGGTGGGCAATTTATTGAGCACTGTAGATCTTTCAGGTCACGATACAAAATGACCTCATTACACATATAATTTTGTCTCATCTCCTCTGTGGCTCCTTTTGCCCTAATTCGACTGCTGCAAGTTCATTTTTATCCAATAAGGACGGATAAACCAGATACGAAGTCGACAAAAACAACTTAAACCTAACCAAATCATTTTTAGGATTTAAAATGATGTAATATGTAAAGTCTCCAGAGAAAAGCTGTCACTTATAAGAAGATTAAACTGCTGTCCTCAGGTCCCTTCCTAGTGGGTTTCACAGCTGTTTCTATGCAGGTTTCTGTCTAGGCTTCCACACGACTCAAGTGAGTCACATGCCACATATCTTAAAAAAAAAAAAGAAGAAGATGAAAGTCAAATGTTAAGATCTGCTTTAAACGGTGTCTATACTGACTGTTCTAATTATATTATAAATACACATGTACTAAGCCTCTCACACTTCCTTCTGTCTTCCAGGCTTTAATTCTCTCTCTGAGGAGCAGTTCACTTGCTCCATCTGTCTGGAGATATTTGTGGAGCCCGTCTCCACACCATGCGGCCACAGCTTTTGCAAGGCCTGTCTACAGGGCTATTGGAACCACAGCAAGAAGTTCCTGTGCCCAATGTGCAAAAAGAGCTACTCTAGAAAGCCTGAGATGAGCGTCAACAGGGTCCTGGCTGAAATATCCTCCCAGTTTCAGGGGCTAGTGGTGGCTAAAAGCACCGCCTCTCACGGATCCAGATGGAATTTGAGCTCAGATACGGGCGAGAGCAGCTCGCCAGTGAAGGATACCGGAGAGTTTGCCCAGCCTGGGGATGTTTCTTGTGATGCTTGTATTGGAAGGAAGTTAAAGGCGCTGAAATCTTGTGTGAACTGCCCTGGGTCTTTCTGCGAGTCCCACCTCAGGCATCATAAGAAGGTGGGTTTGTTAGATGTTAATTAATTAAATAACCTAAAAGCAAATATTTCTATAAATTTTAAGAGCAACTGTATTTATGTCTCTGTACCACTCATGCCCATACTGTCCTCCAGGTCAGGGCAATGATGTCTCATCGTCTGATTGAACCAACTTTCCACCTGGAAGACAAAATTTGTAAGAAACACGAACGTCTCCTGGATGTGTACTGCCGGACCGACCACATGTGCATCTGCTCTGCCTGTGCCGATGCCACACACAAATCCCATGAGATTGTCTCCATTGACCATGAATTTAAGAAGAAGATGGTCAGTATCCCTGTATGACAAGATCATTAAAATGACTCCTGAGATATTTTTATGATATAAAAGCAGGAACATTTTGGTAAGACACACCTCTGGTTTTTTTGTCTCACAGGGTAACATGGGAAAGAAGAGATCAGAGCTGAAACATTTGATCAAGGAGAGAGCCAAGAAACTTGACGAGATCAAACAGTCCATCAAGGTCATAAAGGTAAGTCTAATAAAAACCTGCATGTGACATCATGGTTAAGCTACTAAGAAACAGAGATTAACTTAACAATTTTAAGTATTCGAGCCTTCATCGAACTAGGTTTGAACATCCAGACATCACAAAAATAATAGATTATAACATAAACATCGGTCATTGGTTATGGTAAACATTCAGCCAACATTTCCAGTATTGGTATCGACATTTGGCTGACTGATCGACAGTCAGTGCTAAGAACTGTTTTTATGTAAATTTTGTCTAGTTTTGTATTCAGTAAAGAGTCAAGCTTTGAATCCAAATTAAAAAAGCAAATCGTGGATTTGCCTTACGAGTCCTTTTAAAAAAAAAAGAATGTAAATTTTGTGTAACCTCCTGGTCACAAACAGCGTCCACAACAATTAAGCTTTTTACGATGATCTACACTGTTAAAAACTTGTAAAAATGCAATCTACTGTTTCAATATGAATTTTCCGAACAACAAATTTTTCCCATTTCTAACCCTAACAGTGTACAATCTTCCAGTTTATAATTGCACACATTTTGTGCTGAAACCTTTTAAGCTATAGTTTTATTACAATTGAAAACCTAAATTTAATCCAAAGCTACAATAATATGCAAATACTCCTCAGCTACTCACTGACCTCGTGGTTTTGGTATGTGTGACACACACAGCATCTGTTGGGATTTTTCTTTTCAGGAATGCATTAACATGTACAGCTGTTTGTCTTCAGAACTTAAGCTGGACACTGATCATTTAAAATCAAACTGAAACATTTTTTTAATCAGAATCAACCATGCAGTTGTGAATAATCTATTGTCTTCTATTTTATGCTGTGTCATTATAACTGGAGTTGGTCTTGTTTGAGTTTGTTTGGAGTCTGGTATTTTTTAATGCGTCTGTTTCCTGATACATTTTGTATGCCACTGATTTTTATCTGCTTGTGTTTCGAAGTCTAACTAGGGATAAGCATTTCAAGTGCTGTGTTTTGGAGCATGATTCGAGAAACACATTTGTGTCCACGATACTGTTTTCAATCTAAAACTCCACTCACGTTTTGTTATCTCAGAAAGATTTCAAGCTGAATTCTTAAGCGTCGCACCAGTGCGGCATTTCCAAAGGCATCTTATCAGAAGTGGCTGATACAAACAGGCCAGTCCTTTTACACTTGTACATGTATTTGAGAAACAGCCTAATCGTTGCTGTTGTAAATATGTTTAAAGTGCATTTCAAATATTTGCCAGTCTGCTCTCATATAATGTTTTTCTTTAGCTGAAGCTCAAAAGCCTTATTTGCACTTTAAGCAGCTTTGTGATCCAGAAAAAGCTGTTGCTCAAGGGCAGCTGTAAGATGACCAGCAGCAGTTTATTAAAAGCCAACAGACACTTAAGTTTTACCCCTAATAACGTAGATTCATCTTTATTAGTCATCGAAGCAAGGTGAGCCAACTAAAAGACCTATGCTCCAGTATAAGCAGGACATATTTGAGGCGGGATGCCACCCACATCTCATACCTCTCATGCTCTGCAGTAGCAGATAAGGTGGAGCACTAATGTCATTTGTTTTTGTCTTGTGTACACACACTCAGATCCATGTCTGAGGCCGTCCAACCAGTGAGACCAGTGTAAACATTTACATTTAGTTTCTCACACACCCTGTTTCCAGCCACAGCCTCCCTGCAGTAAAATGCTGCTTTGGAATAAGAAATGAAAAGATAACAAGCCTGAGTGGTTTTCCAGGACAATTACACTAATAATGCTGGGAGTGTAACAGGTTTTACCAGGGTAACACTAAATATATCAGTTGTCCTATGTTTAGGTTTTCACATCTTGTCACATCTGGGTAGTTTTGAATTTGATGACACATATGCAAAACATTCATGAGTGAAATTTCCTGGTTTCAGTGTTACTCTTGGTTTCCTCTTTCTGGAAACCTTTTTCCCCACAGTTCCCTCTGTGTTTACTGTACAAACACATGGACTCGTGTCCAGCTACATGCTGCTGACAGACTAAACAACACATTGAATTTATTGAGTAAGTTTAACATGCATGTAACTTATCAGTTTGAGATGGAAAATCTGGTGGTTTCAGCGTCTAATGGAAGATGTAACCTGTCAATCCAGTTAGACAAGTGGTGCGCAAAGACACTTAAGAGGCAACTGACTAAGTAAACATCTGGGTTTTGGTTGTTTTTTTTAAACTGCAGTACTTACATGTTAATTTGCTAGAATCATTATGGTAGTTTTATTTAATGCCTCCAATTCTGTCAATCATTACGTCAAACAAATAGAGACTCATATAGAAAGATATATACAACAATCAACACTTTAGGCCAAAGGTGAGTGTGGACAAGAGTCTCATTAAAAAAAGGAACATTTAAACAAGAAACCTTTGATATAAAATGACATTTTATCAGGACTTTAAAAAGTCTACAACTTCATGCTAGCATTAAATGTGCAGGACAATAGTAATAATAAAGATAATGCTGTGTTAGCGTGTGATAAATAAAGGAGCAATTCCACATTTAGTGTCATTTAGAAACAGTAGCAGAAAACTTAAAGTAAAATTTCCAGAGGTTAAAAATCTGTATGTTACATAAAGATGTTTATGCAATACTTCTCTCTTATCACTCTAACTGCCTAAATAAGGTGCAATTACTCATGTCAAACCCTGAACTTTGAAGAGAACAAACAAATAAAGATGCCAGTCATCTAAATTGCAACATGAGAGTTGTTCTGTGGAAAGTCGTAATTGTGAGTGGAAACCAAGATCATTTAATGGGGAACTTAGTTTTTCTTGTCAAAGATTTAAAGGTGCAGAATAACATGCTGTGAAGCTCCACGTGTAAAACAACAGTTAAGATCCTACAAGGACACACCAGCCGAAGGGTCTGCAGACAGAAAGTGACTCCCAAAGTGAGCCTTGGTGATTAAGTGAACCTTTGAGGCGTTTCACCTCAAACAAATGACACATTTTAATGTTTAAATGAAATGTGACCCTATGCTCTTGTCATCGGGAAGAAAAAAAGAGTTCAAATGGAGCGATGCTATCAGGGAGCAAAAAGAAGGGTGTGGATGGAAAATCATTTTCAACAAAAAAAAAAGTGCAACAATAAAAGGAAATAATTCAGCATAAGCTGACTTCACATGTGAAATCAGGTTCGGACACTCTCTAAAATTTCCTACACAACATGACCTCATGTTGTGTAGGAAATTTTAGAGAAAAAAATGTAGGGTGGTGTCTAGGTAGAGAACACAGAAGGTGGCATGTATGATGCATACTCACAGCAACTGTTCCCCACACAAACATGCTTCTATTCAAGCCAATATAACTGGAACTTTGTGCAAAGGAGCTGGCATTTTAAAGGCTAATGTCTGATGCGGCTGTATCAAACATTTGCATTTTCATGTGTTTCTCAGAGTTGTGGCTCAAGTTAATCTCAAAGATCCTGCATTCCCACAATGCAGTTTATGTAATGTTTGTATAGAATGTTCTCTACCTCATTAACGCCACGTACAAGACAATAAATAACTTCTTCCACAGGATTAGCACTATCTCAACCTGTCCTCCAAGCTCCCCTGTAAAAGGAGCCGTGTTACTCAGTAACTTCTAGACTCTGGTTAATCTGTAAGAACTTTGTTGCTAAGAATACGCAGGCATTCCTCCTTAAACCCGGTCTTCGGTCTTGAACACGATCTCATCTGGACTCTGAGCTTTTCTCATGTTCACACTGGTAACACTGGCCATGTGGCGCTCACATTCACAGGCCAGTGCTCAGAAGGAGTTGGAGGAAAGCTGGCAGGTGTACGCAGAGCTGCAGCGTCTGGTGGAGCAGAGTCAGGCGGAGCTGGTTGAGCTAATAGCCACGAGGCAACGTGAGGCGGAGCGTCATGCCCAGGAAATGGCCAGGGGTTTGGAGAATGAACTCAGCCAACTGAGGAGGAGGAGCAATGAGCTAGAAGCCCATGCACAGACGCACGACAAAGTGCTTTTCCTTCAGGTACTACAGAGCTCCATGTGGGTCTAACACACACTGGCATGCAGACAGGTCCAGGTCTTGAGACAGTATCTTCACGCTTTGGATGCTTTGGATGCTAACTTTATTTTTCTGTACTAATTATAGCTAGCCTTTAAAGTTCTTGCTTTTCCAGCTTGGCCTACATACTGAAAACACAATTACTGTGCATTTGGGGCAGAGCATTTTATTAGAAGGCTAAAGACTTAACAGAATAAGCTGTGCTATTCACAATAATGGAAATCTCACAGGCATCTAAAACACAAGACTTTCTACCCTTATGATTTCACCAGAAAAGCCTGAACAATATCATATGGATCGTATTATACTGAACATATCTCTGTTTTCTGTGTTCTGAAAACTGTATACACACTTTACTTTTACTTGCAAAGCCAATTATTTACCTCTGTGGCTGCACCAGCTGTGTTTGCTCAGAGATTTTGAGACACAACATCAAAAGCCTCCATGAGCAGACCGAGCCTGTTATAGCCATTTCCCCATGTGAATGAATAGATGTCTTTGAAGTTGCTACTTTAGAGGTTTTCTACATAGCATCAATAGAAGTGAAGGCATGAAGCCTCGAATACCCAGACACATCAAAGCTGAGAGTAAGCAGACCAGTGCATCTCTTTTTGATAGACAGGGAATTTACTTACCACATTTGGACAATGCCCTCTACTGAGTGCTCTCTTCTTTTCCCGTCAGAGCAATAATGTGTCTCTGTTCTGTGTTTCCCATTAACAAAATTAAATAGGACAGCACTGAGCACACTGTTGGCGTCATATTTAGTGTGTTCTTTTCATTGTAAACTTTACAGACTTCATTTCCTTTGATGCACCGTTCATCTTACCTTGCATGACCTCTCTATTTCACGTAGAACCTGACATCACTGTCACCCCTACCCGAGCCCACTGATTGGTCAGCGGTCAGCATCAATACTGACCTTTATCTGGGAACCATCCGGTCTTCGGTCAGCAGCCTCATTGATAAGTTCCAGGATGAGCTTAAAAGAATATATGGGAAAGGTAAGGGCAGCTAGCCAAACTTGTGACCTAATGCACTTATGCAGCTATTAAAACCATTGTATTTGAGAAACTGTACAAAACAACTACTGCTGCAGCATTACCATGCCTACAATGCTAGAAGCAGAGCATGGTTTACATATAGACTTACCACTTTATTAGGTGCTTACTTAGACTTACTTAGACTTAGATCCTCCCACGACGATCGGCACATCGGGCGACAAGAGAACGCCATTGAACTCGGTCCATCGCGGCGGTTACTGTTTCATCCCATGACAGTTCAACCGAACATAATTCTTCAATGAAATTACTCCTCCACATTATTTTGGGTCTTCCTCGCCGTCTCTTTCCATTCCTTGGGTTCCACAGAAATGCGATGCGGGCGGGTCTGTGGAATTATTATTATTGTTAGGTGCACCGGTTCAAATACTCATTAATTGAAAATACCCAATTAGCCAATCACATGTCAGCTGAGCTTCAAACCATGAAGATCAAAATGGGGAAGCGACTTGCAACTTGGTTAATGCTGCCAGATGCGCTCAATATTAGTACAGCTGATCTACAGTCATCTCTACAGTTTACAGAGAAAAGTCTGAAAAGGAGAAATTATCCAGTGAGCAGCAATTATCTGGGAGAAATGGCTTGTGCCTGTTGATGTCAGAGGAGAATGATTGGACTGCCTTTAGCTTATAGGAAGGCAACAGCAACAAAAAAAACACTCATTACAAACAAGGTTTGCAGAAGAGCATGTCTGAGTAGCAACAAGTCAAACCTTGAAGCCAGTAGCGGTTTTTGATACAGGTGACACGGGCGGTTGCCCGGGGAGGCATAGTGGTGGGGGACGGCATCACGGGCATGGGCAAAAAAAATAAAAAATGCTCATACTCATGCTGCCCCGACGTCATGCCAGCGCATATTGGGAATGCCATAGGCACCGATCGATTTTCTATCGGCCATTTGCTGGGAGTAAGGGCGCCCTCGTTTGCGAGGTGCGCCTGCTGCTTGCGGCACAGGGAGGAGAGGGTGGGGCGGCGGGGGAGTTTCTGGTGGCTGGAGCAGCATTTAATAACTCACAATAACTCGTCAGCCAAACAGGCTAGGACCACCACTGCTTGAAGCAGAAGACCATACCAGGTCCATGTGGCTATGACTGACACAGGCTCATCAAAATTAGACAACAGAAAACTGGAAAAAATGTTGCCCAAACTGATAAGTCATGATTTCAGACTGTAGGTGCAAACAATATGAACGCATGGATCTTAGCCCTTTAGTTCCAACAGAGCATCATTTAAACCCTAGTGCATATCATGCAGGGCTAGATACATTTAAATAAATACCTTACATAATATTAGCACATATTCAGCAAAATCTTTTCTTAATCCTTTTTCTGAAAGCACTTTTAAAAATGAGCGATCTGAAATGGCTCATGTTTTATGTATTAAATGCAAATCAACATGTCTGCAATCATTTGGAAGAGTGTTTTGAAAAATGTTCATAGTCACAATGAGTATTTTCCATTCTGCGTACGCTGCATACAGTTCCGCAGCTTCAAGTACCCCTTTAAACTGAAAATCAAACTCGCAGCAGGCTTTACTGGGATCCCTGCATGGGATAATGAATGCAAAGTTCTAGTACAATCCATCCTCCCTTGTCTAATACAAACCACACATCCTGTGCAAAATCCAAATCGGTGATATGTAGGTCACTGTACGCACACTTTGGAATGGAAAGTGACTCATCATCGCGCCACACTCACACGGTCACACATGCAAGACGGTTGGACAGATGGAGATAGTGTTGATGCCGCAGATCATCCACTTGGGATCGCTGGAAGAGGCAGCTGACTGACAGCGGCACATGCATCGAGCATTTAGAGCTCTGGTTCAGATCTGTGTGTTTACCACCCACACGTGCCATCTGCTGTGACTTTGACACTCTCTCTCTCTCTCTCAGAGCTCCGGAAGGTGCAGAACTACGCATGTGAGTAACACTTCTACTGTGTTAGCTGGGTGACATCCATGGTTTGTAGCTATAATTCTTCTAGGGAGCACATTCGTGCCACTTGTACATAAGGGTGTTAAAGTAAAGCAGGAGGCCTCTCTTGAGTAAATGATGATGCTCATTTCTTCTAAATGCCCACAAAATGGAAGTAATTCTTCACAGCAGAGATGGGATTGCTCCCGTAGCATGCTGCCATTTTACAGACACCCTTGTGGCATGTTCAGGAATAAGGAGCCCATTATTTTTTTTTTTTTTTTAGCAGAAGTGGCAATAAATAATGCAGATTTTTCTCCCTGTCTCATATTCTGCTCCTTCCTTTTCAGCTGAGGTGATTCTGGACCCTGCCACAGCCCAGAGGAACCTGACTGTGACTGATGATGGTCAGCAGGTGAGGTATGAAGAGCGCAAATCCACTCACTGTGAGGGTCCAAAGCGCTTCAGCCCGGCCCTCTTTGTCTTGGGCCGGGAGGGGATCAGCACGGGGCGACACTACTGGGAGGTGGACGTATCGCGAAAGACGGCCTGGACGCTCGGCGTGGCCCGCGCTTCTGCCCGACGCAAGGGTGAGATCAAGCTGAGTCCCGAGGGTGGGTACTGGTGCCTGTGGCTGAAGAACGGGGAGGTGAAAGTGCTTGCGTCGCCCCGCTTGCCTCTAGTGCTGCCTTCCCAACCCAGTAAAGTAGGAATCTTTCTGGATTACGAAGGAGGCCAGATTTCTTTCTATGATGTGAAGTCTCGTCTGCATATCTACAGTTTTATCGATAGCTTCAGTGAGAACCTGTACCCGATCTTCAGCCCCTGTCTCGCCCAGGAGGGGAAGAATAATGCCCCACTCATCATAACCCATGTTAAACACAGCTGAGGGTATAGTCAGTCGGCATTAGGTTATGCATTCTGTTTATATATAAAACATCTTTTTTATACACACCGCCATCACTTTCTCAGCATAATACTGGCTATTTTCTGAGGTAAATTCTTTATTGACTGATACATGTATTATAATGGTACATTTACAATTTATTTAAATGTAGGCAGTTTTTTCTTTGCACTATCATCTGTTAACTCAAACTTGGATTACAGTAAAGAAGAAATATGTAGTGATGTGAAAACATGTGAAGGACAATAAATCATTCTTTTTTTGTTTCTTACTTGATGATAGATGAGTTTGAGTAAAGCTGGCACTTTCCCTACTCTGTAAGTCTTTGTGTAACTGCAACTCTAAGGCTCAGAGAGCCAAGTAATGAAGTTAAGAGATGCAAACTTCGTTTCTAGTGATTTAGACTTTGCCTGGGGAATCGAATCAAGGTTTCTTGTACTTGTACCTACCTATTGTAATTAAGACTGTATCCTATGGACATTATTGTAAAAACCAATATAGACACATTAAGTGGGGATAGCATGGGGAGACCAGTGCAATCATTTTACAGCTTTAGTTACTGTAACTATTTTGCACATCAAAAGTAATATAAAACACAGTTATCTGCTTTTTTCATATAACAGAATCTGTATTAATGTTGTATATATTTAATGACTTTGATCTCCACTACTTAAAAAAAAAATGATAGGATCACCTGTTTAAAGGCCATGGAAAAGTTCTCTGTTTCTACATGAATCACATACTTTTGTAACGTCTACTGAACTTGTTCAATAAAGCTGATTAAGGCACAAAATGCATGACTTCCTGTTAACGAAGAAACCAACTCAACTGAATTATATATATATATATATATATATATATATATATATATATATATATATATATATATATATATATCACAAAAACAGTCATGTCAAAAAAATATTTACTGTAGCTTAAGTGACTTAAGCTGAATTTCCTGCTGAACTTATTACCCCTCTAATTTGGACTTTCAGGGTAACCAACAACAGACAAAGAAAAAAAAAGCCTATAGGTCAAAATTTGAAGTGATTATCTCAAAATTTCCAGTTGGGTATCTCAAGTTTTTTTTTTTTTTACTTACTCAGCAGTTTGAATCAATAAATTTGAGATAACTCAAGTTTTCACTTAACCATGCCTGTCATTTTATCAGTGGCAGTGTCCTACTTTTCAGGGCCTCAGACACACCCATGTTTGGTAACCTAACAGTCTGTTTTGTTTTTAAACCTATGTCATTGGACAATTCAAGCCATTTGATCTAGAAACTAAAACATATATATCTTGTTTTATTTTATCTCACTCATATTAACTGTCCATTAAGTCACGACAGTAAATAAGATTACACAAAAAACATGAACTCTCCTGATGGAGTCATAACATAATTAAAACACCTGCACTTTTTTTGCAGTGGTTATCACATTGTTTACTTTTTCTTCAAGGGTTTATGTAGACAAAACATTTAAAAAAAACTGTCAGGAGACTGAATTACACTGAACTTACTTTTGTTATAAATCGACAAAAGCAACCTTGAAATGTGAGCTCTGTCTTTGGGGTTGGTTAAATAGGCCTCTGGTATAAGAGAAGATAAAAAAAAAGCCTCTGACTAAGGCATCCTCTGGATCCCTTTAGCTTAGCATAGCTAAAAAAAAATATCAGTGATCTATATCATGTATAATCTCCACAAAATATAGAACTATTTTAGTGTCAGCTGTCTGTTTTACTACACTTGTAATGTTGAACTTTAGCAATGCCAGCAAAGAGAGAGAAGAAAGTGTTTTTAGTCATAGACAGCATGAAGGAAATAGACTGTAGTAGCTACCGTCGTGTCATCCACTGGTTTCTGACATGTCTTTCTGAAGCCTCAACTTTGGCATTTTTACCGTCACCATCTTTAAAAGAATGGATGATATGAAGAGGGACGGGTTTGACTGTGAAACTACATGCTAGTTGGCAAACTACTTACCAGTCATGCGTCATTAGCTGGTGAACAGTGGTCATGGTTAAGGCTCTATTTTGAAATATACAATGATACAAAAACTATAAAGCTTTATAAATCGACTTCATTTTTGATTCAGTATAACCAGAAATCAGTGACTGAGTCCACAAACTGTTTGCAGAAAGCATGGCCTTCTATCAGGCCCAAAGGTTTTGTTTGTTTTTTTACAACCACAGCTATCGCTCTCTGGTGGCCTTCAGGTAGAATGCAGGTTTAAAACACTTCCACGTTGACTTATTCTTTTTTAAAACCTGGATATTACATCCATGTTTTTATATGGTCTGTGCTTCTAATCTTTGTGCTAAGCTAACAGTCTAATATTTTTTTGTGTTTTAAATTTTGCCAATTTGAAAATCCTACAATTATTAACACAAAAAATTAAATCCTTAACATGTAAGCGTTCTCAGATTTTAGTGTTACTTCTGCTATTTTAATTTCTTTGTCAAACTCCTGAATTTGACCCTAGCTAATGTGCTGTATTCTCTGAAGACTTAAAGCTATTCCTCCTGGAGCTTTGAGGGTCATGGCCAGAGAATATTTGTATCTAGGTTAAAAGGAGACTGAGGGAGCGGGGTATATTTTGGGTCTGAGTTGAGTGTGTGTTTGTGTGGGGGGCGGCTGTAAGGGGCAGCGGTTACAGCCTGTCTCATATGTCAGTGCACTGTGGAGTCTCCAGGCAGCTGCTCTCTGGTGAGTTTCCCAGATCTCTGTTTTTTGTCTCTCCCTTCACCTCCTGTGTTTTTAATTTCCACAGGGTATCATCTGCTTCTCTGTACACAGACATAACTCTTAGGGGAGTATTGTTGTTGGATTTTTTTTTCTAATAACATTTTTATTCTAATGAGTGCTGACCTGTGGTATGGACTTTCTTTCCATTGCAGGCAGGGAATTATAGATTAAAATAGTTCAAGAGAAGACTTCAATCGTAGAGTTATAAGTTTGTATATTTTTAGGTACTAGGTGTTCATTTATCAAAATAAGAAAGTTTAAGCGCTGCCAGCACTGCAAGACAGGTCATGCGGTACGCTAGTATTTTTGGAAAAATCTTAATCTGGTCTGTCACGAACACCTAGGCCTGAAGCTGCCTGTCTTATAGGTCAAACCTGCTTACTTGCAGCTTCACAGATACATTTGTGTCGCAGTGTACCAGCGTACAGGAGAGACATAATAATCTTTAGCTTGTGATATGGAGTTTGCTTTTAAAAAGAAAAGATTAGGAGTTAAAATTCATGTGATGATTCTATTAATTGCCGTCCTCTGATAAACTTATTATAGTTATAGTTGTATTTATCTATAAATTTCTTGGGTCAGAAATTAAAAGCAGTGTGACTATTACAATATGTGGCCACAAGAGGGCAGTATCAATATTTAAATACTTTCAAAATATCTTAATATAAATAATGATTATGAAAGATGTTGACTATGTTTTGTATTTAAATATTGACATATGCATGTAAGCTCTTAAAATGAGTCGGGACTAATCGGGACTCATTTGTCATTATTCTAAATGTTTACCTAAAACATTATGACCTGTAATTTCAAAGCATGTAATGATAAATGAGTCCCGCCATGCTTTGCTTTGTAGATCTGCTTGTAGACGACATCATTAAGGTCATGCCATCTAATCCTAGCGACCTCGATATCACAGCAGGTTTGATGACCCATTCAAAGGCTGGTTGCTTGCACTGAAAATGACCCTGCCTCTCCGCCGTGCAGGAATGGCCACTACTGGGAACCTTTCAGAAGAGCAGGTGCACTGCTCCATCTGTCTGGACGTCTTCACCAACCCCGTGTCCATCCCCTGCGGACACAACTTCTGCCAGAGTTGCATCCTGGGATACTGGAAAAGCAGTCCTTTGTATCAGTGTCCTATGTGCAAGAAGTCCTTCTACAAAAGGCCCGATATTAGTGTCAACACTGTCTTGAGGGAAATTGCAGAGCAGTTCAAGGAGATTAGGATTAAAAGCATGGAAGGGAAGGGAAGCAAGGAAGAGGGAGAAGGGAAAGAAAGGAAGTGGACAATAGAAAGGAGGAAAAGGGAGGATGAGGAGAGGCTTTTGGAGAAAGACCAGAAAGAGCAGCTTTTGGAGGAGCTGAAGCTGAAACAAGAGGAGAAGAGAAAGAAAGAGGGAGTGAAGGAGAAACAAGGAGAGAAGAGGCCACAGCAAGAAGACTTACCACCTTTAATCCCTCCAATTTCACCTCCAAAGACCTCTCCTCCACTGGCACACCAAGCCACAGCACAAGAGCCACCGCCTCCACTTCCCCAAACATCACCCCCACCCTCACCTCAAATCTCTGCTTCTCAACTTCCTCAGACCTTACCATCTCCTTCTTTCTCTTCGCTCCAATCTCAATCTTGGGAGGAAGTCTTGTGCGACGTTTGCCTTGGAGAAGGTAGGCCGAAGGCGGTCAAATCCTGCCTGGTGTGTCTGACTTCATACTGCGAGGAGCATCTGAAATGTCACTCAGCCCGCTTCACTAAGCACAAGCTGATGGAGCCCGTTGCCAACATGGAGGACAGGATGTGTCCGAAGCACGAGAGGCTCCTGGAGCTGTTCTGTAAGAAGGATCAGATGTGCGTGTGCGTCCTCTGCACCGAGACGGACCACAGGGCTCACTACACAGTCCCTGTGGAGAGAGAATGGACAGAGAAAAAGGTGAGACAGATGCGCTGCCATCCAAATATAGGACAGGGACCAAATGTTTATCTGTGCTGGAAAAGATTTCAAGATATTTGCGGGTCAATTCTTGCCGGTTCATCAACTGCCTCCCCCCGGACCAGCTCAGACTTAGCTAAAGGAACTCAAGTGGAAAGATTCATGTCTTACTACCGCTGTTCTCTTTTTTGTTGGAGGGATAGTTTCAAATCCATTATCTAAAAAACCACTTGACCTAGGCCCTTCAAAATGTTTAGAGTAAAAAATTGGTATCACTGTTCTATAAATATGGACTCTTGCGAGTGCAGCCAGAGTTAACGTAAAATGATGGATGCTTGAAGTCACGATCGCTGACAGCAGATCTGGAGAACTGCAGAAAGCACAGTTATACAGATAGGAGACTGATATTTTGTTTACACCTTGTCATGTACGATTTACGCAGTATTTTTTAACATAGTTTAAATCAGGTGATTGGTGCCAAAGATAAAACAGATAAACTCTCATACTTACACACGGAGGACTAAATGGAAAAGCTTCAGACTTTCGTTAAACACACTTCTGCTTGAAGTGTTTGTTTGCAGGCTCAAATGTATTACTGTTACTTGTACATGGTTGAAGACTAGGATGGGACAGAGCCTTTCAATCTGTGGCTCCACAACACTCCAGTTTCATTTGCCAGACTCTGTGGACTCCTTCAAAAGGATTCTTTAGTTATTAATATGAATAAATATGACCTTTTTTGGAGATGCATACTACTGTATGCGCTGGAAGCAGAGCAAGATATTTTCATTGAATTATTTATGCACCCTCATTTCTCAGCAAGAAGTTCTCTTTTCTTTTTCTTTCTTTTTTTTGTCTTATCAAGAAAAAGGATCAGCTCAGATGGCACCCAGTACACACCCTCTCTGCTATTTATAGTCAGCTAATTGTTCATCTTTAGTTAATGTCATAAGTTCACAGATTCCCACATTCAAAATGGTGAAAGATATTCAAATGATGGTTATGATGCACATTTTTCATTGTTAATTGTTAATCGTATCGTTAGTAATGCACTGTAGATAGATCAACCACATAAAAAAAATATTATGTAGAGTGCTTAACAGATTTATAAGATCAGCTGTGACAGAAATGACAAATATTTTTGAAATTTGTCAAAAATGTTTGTATACAGACATTTCTGGACTTCACTGGGAAGTCAGAAATTAATTAAGTGTCACATTTAACCCCAGAAAGTTGATTCTGTTCATTTAGACGTTTGATTTCAGTGGGAGAAGCGTTTTGTCACTCAAGTCCTGACAAAATTTTAAGATTTATGGCTAAATTTAGTATTAGATATATCATTTAATAATAATAATGGATTGGATTTATATAGTGCTTTTCAAGGCACCCAAAGCGCTTTACAATACCACTATTCATTCACTCTCACATTCACACACTGGTGGAGGCAGCTACAGTTGTAGCCACAGCTGCCCTGGGGCAGACTGACAGAAGCCAGGCTGCCATATTGCGCCATCGGCCCCTCTGGCCAACACCAGTAGGCGGTAGGGTAAAGTGTCTTGCCCAAGGACACGACGACCAGGACAGAGAGCCCGGGGATCAAACCGGCGACCTTCCGGTTACAGATAGGCTTCCCAACCCCCTGAGCCACGGTCGCCCCATTTAGATCAGGGGTAGGCAACTCCAGGCCTTAAGGGAGTGTCCTGCAGGTTTTAGATATCACCCTGGGTCAACACACCTGAATCACATGATTAGTTCATTACCAGGCCTCTGGAGAACTTCAAGGCTTGTTAAAGAGGTTATTTAGTCATTTAAATAAGCTGAGTTGGATCAAGGACACATCTAAAAGCTGCAGGACACCGGGCCTCGAAGCCTGGAGCTGCATACTTCTGATTTAGATTTAAATAGAACTTGCACATATTGGTGGATTAACCATTACAAAAATATAAAAAATATTTTCATAATTACAAGTACCGTTAATTTAGGGCAGCTGTGGCATAAACCTTATATTGGGTGGTGGTCTAATACATTTATTAAGCACTAAATGACCCCTTGGCACCACCAAGCTTTGACCTATTGTGCCCTTAACATGTCAGAAAGGTTTGGTGATACAACAGGTTCTGTTGTTTGTGAGTCTATGAGTTGAATTTTTGTTTGTTTTTTTGTTTACTTTTACTAAACTAATGATTCAACCTAAACCTTCCAGGATTTTAAGGAAACATTAACACGAACAACTATGCTGCACAGACCTCGCCTTGTACAGCAGGCTGGTCCACAGTGTCTTTATGATGTTATCTTCTCTGTTGCCTGATTACAACTAAAGACTAATAATCTTTTCACATCATCAAGTTTATAATTACCACAAGTCATGCCCGTGTGATCTGATACTGTGCAGGCACAGCTTAAGAGGACAGGAATAGACGTTCAGCAGATGATCCAGGACAGAGTGAAAAAGGTGGAGGAGATCAAACACTCTGTGGAGCTCAATAAAGTGAGTTTTTACCTTTGCATGGCCACGTCACAATCTACACTCACATGGTTGTTCAACATACATGTGCTTTTTGTACTTTCAGGCCAGTGCTCAAAGAGAGATTGAGGAAAGCATGCAGGTCTTCTCGGAGCTGGTGCGCTCCATCCAGAAAACTCAGGCCGAGCTGGTTTTGGTCATCGAGGAGAAGCAGAGGCAGACGGAGAGGTGGGCTCAAGGCCTCATTACTGAACTGGAACAGGAAATCACTGAGCTAAAGAGGAGGAACACAGAGTTGGAAACCGTTGCTCGGACTGACCACATTCATTTCTTAAAGGTGAGAGAGGCTTTGTTTCAGTGCTCAGTGTCGGGGAGCCAAATTTAAGTTGTGGTACTTGATATTTTACCTTGCAAGGTGTACAAGTTCATGGATATTTTTCTAATTTTTCCTTATTTTTTTCTTCATTTCAAAGGATTTTTATGGTAAAATGACACTTCCAGCATTTTGTTAACCCTGTTTTCCAGTGAAACCAGGTGCCTTTTACAGTATTCACTAATAGCTAAATTAAATGACAACAGCGCCCTCTTTCTGCTCTACACTGTATTGCATTCTAATACCTGCAATCCAATCAAAGAGTAGCTTTGCAAGTTTTTTTTGGCAGTGTTTCATAAATAATGCCCATTCTGACGCAACCCTGAGCATTTGAGTCTCTTAATTTGGAAATAATTCTACAACCATATTTGTTTCTTAGTTCAGAAGCCTTAAAATCTTTGTGATCTGTGGTTATTTGAAAAGAACCATGACTGTGATCATCTTATTTTAGTCAATAACGTGTTTCTAAGTTGTTGCCCCCCCTTGGGCTGTATCTTTCTGCAGAGCTTCCCGGCCCTCAGCACTCCACCATCTGTTAAAGACTGGTCTGAGACCAGTGTTCCCACTGACACATGTGTTGGCATGATCAGAAAATTAGTGTCCAAACTAGAGGCGACGTTGACTGAAATGATTGACAAACTGTCTGACAGTGGTAGGACTTCCATAAACATTCAAAAATACCTTTGTTACTGTGTGACTATTCATTTTATTTTTTAAAAAAGTAAAGATGTATAAGAAACATATCTTAAGAGAATGTTGTATTTTGTTTTTACAGAGATCAAAAAAGTTCTGAAATATACAGGTAAAGCTTTTTTTACTTATTTTTCTTTCCTGTGTTTTCATCATTAAACTCCCCAACAAAATATATCCTCTGTCTCGTTCTTCTGCAGTGGATGTCACTCTTGACCCTGACACAGCTAACCCGTGGTTGCAGCTCTCTCAGGATAGACATCAGGTGAGACACCTGGGTGCCTGGCAGGACCTCCCGGACCACCCCGATCGCTTCGACACGGTGGTTATAGTATTGGCCCATGAGGGCTTCACTTCTGGCAGACACTACTGGGAGGTCCAGGTGGGGGAAAAGGATGACTGGTACCTTGGTGTGGCGAGGTCATCTGTTAACAGAAAGGGCAGGATCTCTGTAAGCACCACCCAAGGCTATTGGGCTCTGGCCATGAAGAAAGGCCAGGGATACAGAGCGTCAACATCCCCACCATCACTGCTCTCCCTCGACCCTAAGCCCAAGAGAGTGGGCGTGTATGTGGACTACGAAGAAGGCCAAGTGTCGTTTTATGATGTGAGAGCACGGACCCATATTTACACCTTTGAGGATACCTTCACTGAAAAAATTCTTCCATTTTTCTACCTGTACTGCTGTGACAAAGCCTCTGACACCATCGTCATCTGTCCTGTGAATGAGAAACATCTGATCAAGCAAAGCTAAGGACATAAAAACAAAAGTTGTTGTAGCTATACCCGATTTAATTACATGTGAACTGTAGCTAAATATGTTAATTATACATCCTGTGAATTTGTAGCCAACATGCTTGTAAAACACAAACCTCAAATGACGTTCTGGTAAAAAGAAACAGTGTTGACAAATTTTGTATTTCAAGATTGTTTGCATATTAAATACATTGTGATTTGATTAGCATTAAAAACTGGGTGTGCAGGAAGACAAATCATAACAATAGAGTAATTTTATTTTGTGAGTAAGTGCAATTATTTTCTTGCTGAACATTTAATGGAAAACTAGTTACTACATTAATGTAAGCATGGTAGAAACAGATCTTGATCTAAGTTCAGTTAGCTGTTTCTCTAAAGATTGCAGCAAAATGTTTAGAAGTCCCAAAATCTACTGACGGGAGGTCTTTTGCTCAACAGTATGTTACACCTCAGAAGTTTTATGTATGTTTCTGGGTTTACTTTAGCAGGACTGGAAGCATTGGTAAATGGCCTGTATTTGTATAGCACTTTACTAAGTCCCTAAGGACCCCAAAGCGCTTTACACATTCAGTCATTCACCCATTCACACACACATTCACACACTGGTGATGGCAAGCTACATTGTAGCCACAGCTGCCCTGGGACGCACTGACGGAGGCGAGGCTGCCGGACACTGGCGCCACCGGGCCCTCTGACCACCACAAGCATTGTCTAAAAGAAAGCAGTTTCTACCTGTTCCCAGGCCTTATGCTAAGCTTGTTTAATCTATAAAACCATACCAGGCATACAGAATGAGATAATCAGTTCAATTCAAGACAGTTTTACTTATAGTACCAAGTCACAGTTGCCTCAAGGTACTTTAATTTGCAAGGACCCTAAAATATATAGACAAACCCCACCAACCAGATGACACCCTGTGAGCAAGCACTTTGAAGACAGTGGGAAGGAATAATATTGTTTACTAAAGAACTGATAAGGAATAAAAGACTATCATGGCAGCCAAGAACATAAAAACACAGGTGTAATCTTCACACATGGGTTGTAGTATAGCCAAAAAGGACAACATTATTGCAAATATTTAAAATGACAAACTATTTAAGACCCAAGCGGGTCCATAAAAGAGATCAACTTAACAAAATTCTACCCAAAAGCCACAACAAAACATAACTCAAACTGACCTGCCCAAATCTTCTTTCATTTTTAATGGCAGCTTGAATCCAAAGATGTTGCACTACTGCCATCTCCTGGGTTTTACTGTTACATCACTTCCAAATCCTTAGATCCTCTTGATGAGTACAGTATTTCTAAAAAAACAAAACAAATAAAACAGAAACAATAAACCACACACTTCCTTTTATCATGACTTAACCACTCAGCCACCTTTTCAAACTACAGTTTCTACCCTCAACATTCTCATTTGACTAACATACTTCCTGCAACTAATAAACACATATTCAAGCGTTTCCATAGGCTTCTTCTTCTTCTTCAGTCAAGTTTAACGGCAGCTTGCATCCAAAACTGTTGCATTACTGCCACCTCCTGGCTGTTAATCGTCCGTCATTCCTGAATCTTAGATCCTTTTGATGAGAACAGTAATTCTCAAAAAACGAAAAACCACCACTTTCCCTTCACTTAACTCTTTAACCACTCGTTCAAACGTAAGTTCCCTTCCACCACTCATTTCACTCCACATCACCCTCCTGTGACCATAGCTGGACTGGCCATCGGGCATACCGCTGGCGATTTTTTGTTTTTATGGGCCGATGGTTTTTTTTTGTTTGTTTGTTTTTTAGGGTATATATAATGAAAGGTGTTGGATTGGCCAATTGGTCATGATCGACTCTGGGCTGGACCAATTACAGCCGAGGAGGCCGGATGCACCCTCCCCCTTGTTTAGCAATCACGTGATTTTCGCACATTGCATGCTGGGAACTCGTGGCAAAACAATCCAAGTACCGCATCAAATGCAAGCATTTGCAGCACCGCAAAAAGTTCATTCTCCGGTTCCAATACCTTCCTGTTTTTTTATTTGCCGCACAACAAAGGAATGTACAAAACAAAAGGAGAAGAATGGAAGAATGACGGTCCGTACAAAGACAGACTCGACGAAAAGACAAAGAAAAGATACGAGGAAAAAATCAAACCAGTGAAAGGGTCAGACAATATTGTGTTTCGCTTCTGTTATAACCATGGTACATTGACAAAAACATATACTTTTATTCACAGGATAAAACAGTTGTTTTGTATCACTAATTGCCCAGTACGATTACAGCATACAATATTATTGTCACTGCTACATTTCTGTAATGAACCAGAAATTATTTCCACTACTAATTAATTACCGTTGAGCTCAACGGTCCTATTAATAAACAGTTAACGAATGTGTATTTATGACGACGATTTGTGAGACTGGTAAACTTACCTTTGTTCGTACGATGGTCTTTCGTTCTACACGGTGCATTTCAAGGTCCTGTACCCATCCGTCGGTAAACTGTACCTGGGCTTGTTGCAGTGACCTGAAGTTACTAAACTTCATGAGTGTATGCACTCACTCCAAGAACCGTATAATTATAAATCTGGTGAAAGTTGGGCAGCACGCTAACGTCTTTTGTCCACTCTGTGTGCTAGTAAGGGTCTAACCCTTTCACTGGTTTGATTTTTTCCTGGTATCTTTTCTTTGTCTTTTCGTCGAGTCTGTCTTTGTACGGACCGGCATTCTTCCATTCTTCTCCTTTTGTTTTGTACATTCCTTTGTTGTGCGGCAAATAAAAAACAGGAAGGTATTGGAACCGGAGAATGAACTTTTTGCGGTGCTGCAAATGCTTGCATTTGATGCGGTACTTGGATTGTTTTGCCACGAGTTCCCAGCATGCAATGTGCGAAAATCACGTGATTGCTAAACAAGGGGGAGGGTGCATCCGGCCTCCTCGGCTGTAATTGGTCCAGCCCAGAGTCGATCATGACCAATTGGCCAATCCAACACCTTTCATTATATATACCCTAAAAAAAAAAAAAAAAAAAACATCGGCCCATAAAAACAAAAAATCGCCAGCGGCCCACCGGGCAAATGCCCGGTATGCCCGATGGCCAGTCCAGCTATGTCGTGGAGGCTGCTGTGCACATACAAAAGTCAGTTCTTCCGCTGTGAAGCCGACAATTCAGTGTGTGCAAACACGAAACGACACCACAGCACATTTAACGTCAGTGCCTGGAAAAATATGCTGCTCTTGGTCAGTGCCATCTGCATGGAAAATATAGCTTCCGCCAGCTGAGTGAAAACTCATAAGAGGGATAAATAATTTCAGGGCAGCAAGAAGGTCTTTTCTTCTAATCCACTGGCTGGTGTCTTTCTGACGCTTGCATATTCTCACTGAGCCTGTGCCGGTTATCTGTGTAGTCCAGCTTCCTCCCACGGTTCAAAGACATCAGCATTAGGGTTAACTGGTAATTGGCTGTAGGTGTGAAAGAACAATTGTATAGGTCGTGCTCCAGCCCCATTACAGCTGAGATTGACTCTTGTCCAACCGTGACCCTGAACTGGATAAATGGAAGGAAATGAATGGATGCATGGGATTATTTAGAAGAAATGGCTGTAGTCTTTAGGTCTGCATTCTTTCTAATGGGCTGCAGAGGGCAACTGTCAGGTTACAAAAGGAGGTTCACTTGATATTTATGGGAAAATGACCTCTTACACTCAGTCTCTACATTTAAATTTTCTTAAATATATTTTAAAGAGGTGACCTTTTTTTTTTTACTAACAGTGAGTTGCTCTTTTAAGTAGCCACTGTTCCTTGATTTCCCAGTCAGATCCAAGCTTCAACTTTGACAACCACTTTCAAAACAGTAAGATGACAATTGTCAAAATACTCAACTCAGCTAATGTGGTGGCACTGCAGGAGCAAAAACAGACTTTGTGCCAATCTCCTTTTTTCTTTTCTGTTTATTTAAAAAAAAAAAAAAAAAAACCCAAAAAGTCTTCAGTCATATAGATTTGGTTTTACATCTTTACATTTGGACAGGTGTAACAGCTATTCACTAACTGTGGCATATAGTCTCATTTTATTCCAGTACTACCTGTGGTGCATTGATATCCCTGTGTTGTTGTTTTTGGATTATCAAAACTAATGTGAATTCAATCCCATGTGAAGTGTTTCATTGTATTGTGACAAAGGGGTTAGGGTTACAGTTGGGGGCTCAAGTGTGGTGTGTAGTCTGAAGGTATTTCTATAATGCATAACTATGACATCACAACAATGTGACTGGTCACTTGTAACGTTGAACCTGGCCCAATGGGAATTTTGATGATCAGGAACGACACCAACATGGTGAGATCTCCTCATGCAACTGCAAATATGCTAGTTTGAACAACTATGACTGACTTGGCATGAATCACCCCAGTCATGCAGTCGTCTGCATATTCATATTGTTGGCTTCCATTGAAAGTTTTGCATCAACAAATAAAACAAAGATTTCTTTTTTCTTCCCGTCCTGTTCGGTACTTCAGACAATTATTCTGATTGCTAAAGGCCAAGAAAGAAGGCCAACAGATGCAAATCTAAGAATAAGTGTGCCATGTAAAACACCACACGCTTTACACTAAAGTTTTGCTTGCTTATGTTTTCTCCTCTTAGAACTGGCCACAATGAGGCAATATAAAGTGAGATCATAGATTTATATTTGATTTTAATAAATCTTGACAAGACAAAATAACTCAACTCAACTTAACTGTTAAAAAATGTGCATACATGTTCTTTTAAACTGTCCATTTTTCTTTTCTCAATTAAGAATCAGTCACCTTTAACCCTTCCACTGCCAGTTAGGGCCTTGTGGTGACAGAATCTGGGAAACGTCTGAAGTACTCCAGAGCAGCAAGCCTCTCGTCTGACTCTAGGAGGTTTGACTGTCCCATGGTGTTTGGGACAGAGAGCTTCACCTCTGGCCGACACTACTGGGAAGTCCAAGTGGCCCTGACAAATGGCTGGGATGTGGGTGTTGCCAAGGAAAGTGTAAACAGATCAGGAAGGTTTTTTTTTCTTTTTTTTCTTTTTTTTCTTTTTTTCTTTTTTTTTCTTTTTTGAAAAGAGAAAATGGATTCTTTGCCACAGGAAAAAGGTTTTTGGACTATAAAGTTCACTCAGCACCCTTCACAGTTCTCTACCTTTTCCCTAGGCCAAGGTTAATAGGAGTGTACCTGGACTATGAAGAAGGCAGAGTCTCCTTTTTTGACGTGAATGAGAACTTGCATATTTACTCTTTCACAGGAGAGTCTTTAATTCTAATTCACTTCCTTCAACAATCTAAATGAATAATAAGATCAAAGTTTAGAACTCAGATGAGTGCTGCACAATCTGAACATCAAAAAACACTTGGAAATGCACAATTTAAGATTAATAATTGTTTTGTTTTTTTTAAATAAACATGGTGATAGATACTGACACAGATACGTAACATGTATAATTAATTTTTGAACAAAGTGTTACAGTAGTATACTACATCAGAACAAACCTGGTTTTGATTGGGAAAACACTGGTCTGATCAACAGTTTGACTGGACATATATTTGTTCTTGATCCTATAAACTCATTGACTGCCACATATATTTTCATGCGAGTGTAAATACGCTATTCACTGCTGTCTTGAACTGCCATATATACATATTTTGGTTTTTCGTTTCCACATTGCTGTTTGTTGTGTCGGTGACAAAATGCTGGTGATGGTAATGTTTGGTGGTGTTGGGTTTTGGCGTTTTTGTTTTTTCTTGTCTCTACATTAAAGTTATCAGACTTTGTTTCATGAACAGTGTTTCATTATAAACATTCAGCTCAATTTTTGTGTGATTTTCCAAATGGAAGTTTATTTAGCACTGCAAATGTTTTGAGCCAACAAAAAAATTTCTTCCAAACAGCCAGCCTTACTTCAGAGTAATTTTGACCATTAGTTGTCAAAAGAGCTTTTACGTGTTTATTTGGACACTGGCTGCTTTTCACTTGTGTTCAGTTCAGTCTTTATACCTGACTAGTTTCACAGGAGTGTGTTGTGTTGGTATGTGTTTTTTTTTTTCTCTTGTCAAACCACTTAACAATAATTCAACCAGAAACGTAACTTAAAGAAGGAACTAGTCTTGTCTCTACACCTAACATCTTAGCGAAGATCTCATTTTAAATAGTATCTTTGGGCACTTTGACTCACAAAAATATTTGAATAAAATTGTTGATGGTAACAATTTCATGAACTGCATATATTTGCCCTCAGATAAGCATAGAGCAGAAAGCCGGGAGGGGCGTGAGGTTCTGGGGGTGCTCCGTCTCTGGGCTGGGGCCCTGGCTGGGCCTGGGTCCTGGTTGGTGTGTTGCCGGGGTTGTGGGCGGGTGGGTGTATGGGGGCACAGCCCTGGCGCAAGGTGCCGCCAGCTCATCGAGCCACCTAGGGGGGCTCTTCAACTGGTGGGGGAGGCTGTTACATCTTGCAGGAGGTCTCCTCTCTTCAGGAACTCACTCTGCAGGAGGGGGAGATATAGGAGAGGTGGAAGAAGATCTCAGCCTGGGCATCTATTGTCTTGTGTAGTCTGGAAGATGAGTGGATGACAGGGTGGGTGCAGTTTTCTCTTTGGTGGGGTCGGGTGGACTGTCCTGGGCTCTGTGTGGACAGGCGGCGCTGCTGAACTGGGCCCCGGTCCGGATGGGCCTGGGCCCCCTTTCCCTGGCGGGTTGCGGAGTATGGGGGTGCCTACTGGGGTCAGCGGGGGAGCTGACCTCAGTAGCTCCCCCGCTAAAATAAACCTTAGACTCAAATGTTAGAACAAGCTTTTCCCCGCAGCACCCTGTGTAATAAATACTCACAAAGAAAACGGCGGCTGTTACAACTTTATGTCTAAAAATGTATCGTTTCATGCATCGGCTAAAACACTCGACTCCAGCTACATGACGCGCAGCTGGAAACACTTCACGCAAGTCGAGCTGCCCGAGATTCACAGAATTTACAGAAAATGTTACATTTTTGTGATTTATATCATTATCGGGGCGATAGATAGAAATGTTGGTTATATCACAAAGCCCTACACTCTCATTACACATACATATAGGATCTTGGGGTGGGCACGCTACACGGTATCCAAAAGACCATCAGGGCGTACACCTCACCCCTGGCGTCGTTGCCCACCTCTCAATTTTAAATACACGTAGATATTGAGGGCTAGCAGGAGGGACTATGCGCTTACCTGCTGCTCTCTGGCAGGTAGCTCCAAGCCCTCCTGGGTTTTAAATGCACCTTAGAACACACATGCATCAACACTACATATGAGCGGGCGGAGGGAGGTTTGGCGTTTTCACACACCCCCGTTCTCTGCGGCCTGTTGGAGCGGGGGGCAAGGAGGAGGAGTTGGCCGTCCGATTGGGGTCTGGAATGTGGGGCCTCCCTGCTGCTGTGGAGTCGGGGCGGTCTGCTTCTCAGGGAAAAGGGTCTGAGTGCAGTTTCCCTCACCAGGGGCAAGGGTACCTGGACCCGGTTCGTAGAGTACGCTTGGGGAGTGTGATCGTGTGTACAGCGTCTCTTTATGTCTGTCTCCACGTTGGTTGAGTGTGGAGTAAGTGCATATGAGAGCATGAGGGTGGGAATGTATGTTTGTGTCTGTGTGTGCCTGTATGTCTGTGTCTATATGTCAGGTTGGGTGTCAGGCGCCACCTCTCTGGGCACATCTCAGGCCCTCCAAGGTTTGGAGGCCTATCTCCCCCCACCACCACTTCACCTGCCAGTGGCGGACTCCCTCAGACATCGGTGCGTTGGTGGTTCTTTGTGTCCGGAGATGGGGGTCCAGGTACACACCGGCTCACTCCTGGTGGCTGCTTGTCGGGGCCTGGAGCCTGGGGCTCGCTCGGGCCACTTCGGGGGTGGGGTGCCCTCGGCCTCTTGGCCTGGGGCTCGGTCACTCTGGCACAGCTGGCTGCCGGCGGAGCTCCCGGGCACGTCACTGCAACCCCCCCTGGCTTCTGCTCCGCGGCTGCTGAGTGAGCCCTGTTGCGAGTTCAAAATTGGGGATGGAGACAAGAGAAAAAACCACAATAACAACACTGGTCCGGCCGGGTTAAGTCAAACGATGATTTTAATAGTCACACGCGTGGGAGATGGACACTGTATGCAGACAGCCTCAGATCTCAAAATGGTGGAGCATTAATCAAACTCTTATAGCCTCTGGTGCCTCCACCTTATCATAAAAGCCTAAACATTCACATGCTTTTCTCTCACTCAGCGCCTAAGCTACGACCTTGGCTCCCTATTTATCTGCTCCTGCTGAGATGGGGCAGAAAACTCCAGTATGCTCTGTTCTCTTCTAATCAGACAAATAAGGCGATGACTTTCTGCAAATAGTATTTCTTATAACATCATAAAACAATATCATTCATCCACAATAAATCAGCAGTCTAATGTAATGCAAATCAGTTTAACTAATGCAATAGTTATCAGCTTCTTCTAATTCAGGAGAATAATGCAAACTAAAACTACATAATAATTCACAATCTTTAATTAGGGGTATAACATGGCATAAAATAATATTATAATTTAACACTCCCCCTGATGAGCCCATTAGAATAATGAGCTCACCAACACCCTATAATCCAGTGTGGCCGGGTTCATTTCTTCTCACTCCTGAGGTCCTTTGTCCCCCTGATGGGCGAACCATACGTGAGATGACCTCTGTGTTTGCGCAGTTCAGGTGCAAGACAAACTATTATTACAACAATATCAGGTACATATGACACTCCCCAGTTCTCCCACAGCTTTATTTGGTGCTACCTTATACCCTTCAGACGTACTCAGACTAGAACCTCTGTCCAAGGAGCTTTTAGCCTTTATTTTATTGCTGCAGCTACCAGTGTCGTCCAGTTGGGTGATCCTCTGCTCTTCTTTCTTCAACCTCAGGGGTTAGACAACCCTTCAGTCGTGGCACAGATCAGGGGATTATTCTGCCCCGATTTCAAACAACGATCTGTGTATCCTCGGGTCCTGTGTGTCCTCCAGAAAAAGATCAGGAACGCGTCCCCCTTTTGCCCAAGAGCCTCCCGAACCTCGTTGGTCTGGTGTTCCTGGATTTCCGCCAACCCCTTCATGGTTATTGCTGTGTTTATGGGATCCATCCTTTTGGAGTGACTAGCTGGAGTCCAAACGCCATGACACTTGGACCCAGTTGGTGTCTCGGCAGTCACTGTGTCTGTCTCTGCTGCGAAGGATCCTCGTATCTCTGTGACCTCGTCTGGTGTCTGTTCCTTTCTCTGTAAGAGACAGAAAACCAAAACACCTCTCTCCCTAACCCTAATAATCTAATGTTGTTATCTACTGACCTTCTAGTGATTCAGAATTGGCTTAGAATATTCAGAATGTCCCAGGGACTTATTCTAATCATATCCTATGTGTGTGTAAGCGTGTTTGCATTATGCCCTCTGCACTCAAGGCATTTTCCTACACTTTATCAGTCCGGACCATCACGCCGAACGAAGCTTATGACCTTCAAAAGGCCGAGTGCCAACTCATTATAAGTACATTTGCAAGGTGTGTCTGAAAATTACTAAAACCACTCATATTAAGAAGAGACATCAAAAACAAATTAGCCATTTTTAATCCTCACATTTGCCCCCCAAGAAATCATGTGTTTGCTTCCGCCTACTGTCCCTTATGGAGACACAATATTGCAGCTACAAGGTCTCCCAGGTTGTTAAGTTGATCTGCGTGTAATGCTCTGACTCAAGTATATAATCTTAAAAGAATGTCATTTAATCAACTACCACTACTTAAAACTTAACTTAAAGATATAATTGAATAAAAGATCACAAAGAATACCATGATATCAGTGTTATGTAAGCGCGTGCGGCCTTCTATGCTCGAAGTCACTCCACACCATAGATCAGCCAAACATCGCATTGACTGTAGCTTTTAACCCTTATTAACTTGAGCACAACTCTATAATGAGCAACAAACTGCAATATGTATAAAAATGATCATGGTTACACCTGCAATAGAAGATCATATGATTATCCTGACACCTGTGAATATACGATTAAGAATAGAAGATTAACCTGCGATTATAACAATCACTGGAACACAAATGTTAGGACAATGTCAAAAGCTTCAATAAATGTTTAATGCAATGCTTGTTATATGATTCTGGTGCAATAATAATGCTGATGCTAAAATAACAGTAAAACACCCCCTTTTATCCCGTTTAACTTGACATCTAAATGTTTATCTGGGACTCTCCTCAGGGACAGTGGCGCGGCTGCCCCTCTGTTAGTCTTCCTTGGTCTCTTGTGTTCTGGGGGCCTCTGGATGTCTGGAGTCTTGATCTCCTCCATACCTGCTTCATGCCCTGGAGGACGGGGCTGTGGCCCCCCACACCCTCTAGCAGATCATTACATGAAGGAACCTTTTAAAAACAAGCGCGTCCATGCTCACAGGTGTACACACGGGTGCTCACGCACACAAACTACACCCTTTTTGGCTCCTACCTCAAAGCACACTGTGCGCTGTCGATCTTACGTGCTGCACAATAATGTTTAATATTTAGTATTTACTGTTATATTCCCATAGATCATCGTGATGTTCTTTATTATGTTGCTCTTTTTTTCTTCTGCTTGTTTTCTTTTTTCTTTCTCAACAGGTGATCCAGGTGATTGATATATGCATTTTTTGTCTGCTTATTATGTATTTTTTTTTTGTTTTTTGCCCTTTATCACCGTCCCTCTTCCCCACTGTTTTTCTTTCCCTCTTTTTTCTCCCCTTTCTTTTTCCCAGTCAAGTCTGTCCCATAATTAGCAAGTGAAAATAAAATAAAATAAACAATAAAAGATGAATGAAATAGACCATTACAAGGCTGGGATGGTGTATTTGGTAAAGTAAATCCGTTGGGCACCTTTAGACAATAATTCTGATGGCAAAAGAGCCAAACGGGACAGGCAAAAAAAAAAAAAAAAGTATACAGCAGAAAAATAAGTAGTTAAATTAAATTAAGATCATTATCATTAAATCAAGATTAGGGGTGTAAGGACTAGATGTTACAGTCCCTGATAATGCATTGCTTTAGATGGAGAGACTCTTGAGGGATGGCTGTTATGAGGAAAGGCAGCCTCACTTTTGCACATTTAAACTCCTCAACCAGGCTAGGGATAGGCAATGACAGTATCCCGTCGCTGTAGAGTCCAACGCTGCTGAGGCACTTGGGAAGTCAGAGCCACTTCTTAACGTAGGAGCTCACTAGCCTCTCTAGTCAATTGGCATGATTGAGTGAGACCTCGTAGATTGTCAATGGCCACAGTAGTCTGGGTAATAACCCAAACTGGAAGCACCAGAGCTTAAGTTTCTCTGGGAGTGCAGTGTTGTTAATCCACTTGAGGTCATCAGCCAGGTTCTCCCTTAATTGTTCTAGTTGCCACGTATCGTTGAGGTCTGCATTATATTACCGTCACAGGCTCTTTATGGGCTTCTCTAAGACTGTTGGAATTGGTTCTTCACTGATATAGAATTGCTCGGCTGTCGGTTTTCCTTTTATGATGGAGATGCTGCGAGATTTACTCGGCTTAAACTCCATCCTTGCCCATTCTATGTTTTCCTGGAGCTTCTGTAGCAATCGCCTAGCACATAGTTTAGTTGTTGTAATTATGGTCATGTCATCCATGTAGACCCTAATAGGAGGAAGACGGACACTCCTGAGTCTCTCACCTCCCACTACCCACCGGGATGCCCACATGACCAACTCCATTGCCATGATAAATGCCAGAGGGGAAATCGTGCAGCTTGCCATTACACCAATTTCCAGGTGCTGCCAAGCTGTGGTGATGCTCTCAGCTGTCACACAAAACTGTAGATCCTGAAAGTAGGTCTTGACCAGTCCTGTGATGTGGTTTGCTACGCTGAAATAGTTGAAGGCCATCCACAAGATCTCGTGCGGAACTGACCCAAAGGCATTGGCAAGTTCTAAAAACACCACATGAGGGTCTTTCTTGGCAGTTTGAATTTGGTGCCAGACGATGCTGGCATGCTTTAGATATCTTGAGAAGGCCCGGATGTTGGCCTTCTGCACTGATGTGTCAATATAGTTGTTTCTTTGCAGGAAAGCAGATAGCCTTTGGGCCACGGCGCTGAAGAAGATGTTTCCTTCTACGTTCAGCAGACTGATCTGGCAAAACTGGCTAATGGATGAGTTCTTCTCCTTAGGGATAAATACCCATTGATATTGACTCGTTTAATAATAGTCGGCATATGATAAATAACTGTAATTGTACTTTTTGCATTATTATGAAGTTATGATTGCACACTACCTCCAACTCTTTGATATGAAGTATGATTTGTTTGCCAAAAAAGAGAAAAAATTCAATAAAGTTGAAGTTGAATGCTTTTAAAAATTTGAATTGACCTAAAACAATATTTAGGTTTAATCTGCAAAAATAGCAGCCAGATGGATTCCAATCCACCACAGTCAGTCCACCAGAGTAGTATTGAGCTTCTCATATGGGTTTTGGCAAAATATAAAATGTATAACACAAATGAGACATTCATTTTAAATGCATCATGTTAAAAAAAAAGAAGAGATTGTGGTTTGTTTTAATCTGAATTCATGATTGCATGCTGCTATTTACAGTGACTGATCTTGCGAACATGCTTTGGGAGAAATGTTTACACCAATAAATGTTTGGTTTTTTTTCAGATATGCCCACATGATGCTATTTTCCTGCTACAGCATTAAGTTTCATTTCAGCCAAATGATGTAGTTTGACCACGCCCACTGAAGTGACTGGAGCTTCCCCGGTTCTTCAAGGTTCACTCATATTACTTCCCGTGTGAGAGACGAGTGGTGAATTGTTTGCAGCAGGTTTTATATCTGCATGCAAACGTGGAGTTTAGTCTGTTGGAATTACCGAGTTACTAGAAATAAGGTGAGTCAAGTTAAAATGAAATTGAGCTGTTTTTCTTTTGTTTTTGCTTCTACTGTAAATGCATAACTGTAAGTATGTGATCCAAAATTAAAACAAGGAAAGAGATTGATATGATTATGACTCATTGGGTGTGTCAGGGCTCTCACTGGGAACAGCCAAAACACACACTTAGTGCCAAATCTATTTCTATCTATTTAGCTATTTTTTTCCCTTTATATCATATTTCATATGATATAAAAAGCCTGAAAGAACAGAAATGTAAAGCATATCAATGATATTTTCATCTACAGAGATCATGTCAGCTTTTGGTTTCCTCGCTTCATTGCCAGAGGATCATTTCGTCTGTACGATCTGCCTGAACGTCTTCAGTGACCCGGTCACTACACCTTGCGGTCACAACTTTTGCAGGACCTGCCTCACTCAGCACTGGGACAGAAGTGAGTTATGCCACTGTCCAACGTGCAGTAAAAGATTCTATGTGAGGCCCGAGTTCTCCACAAACACCGTCATCGCAGAGATTTCAGGCCAAATCAAGAAGAGGAAGGTGGAGACGCTTGAAGACATGGATGCACCGGGGAAAGTGGCGTGCGACGTGTGCACTGATTTACAGTTCAAAGCCTTGAAGTCTTGCCTGGTGTGTCAGACGTCGTACTGCGAAGCCCATCTGGAGCCTCACCAGAGAGTTCCCTCTTTAATGAGACACAAGCTGATCGAGCCAGTGGAGAATCTGGAGGAGAGGATGTGCAGGAGGCACGAGAGGATAATGGAGTTTTTCTGCAGAGATGATCAGGTGTGCATCTGTCTGCTGTGCAGTGAGACAGACCACAAAGACCATGAGACAGTACCTGTTGAAGAAGAAGGGGCTCAGCAGAGAGTAAGACGATGCTGAATTTTATTTTGTTACATTTTTGTTAAAATGAGAACGCGGATCCTTGAAAATGACCACTTCACCCAATTTAATTGCTTAAAATTGTACATTTCAGGAAAATATTGAGTCTCAAAAAGCAAAGATCAAACTGATGATTGAGGAGAGGATGGAAAAGATAAAGGAATTTGATGAGGGCTCCGAACTGCGGAAGGTGAGTATTGAGGCAAATTTCCAAATGTAAAATTTGTCACATTAAGCTTTACAGTGTTCAGTGCACACCTACATGTTTACCAATGGAGCCCTTTTCTTTCTCCTGCAGGTAAAAGCAGACCAAGAGATTGAGGAGAACAATACACTATTCAGTAATCTGATAAACCAAGTAGAAGAGATGCAGGCTAAACTACGATCAAACATTCAAATCAAGCTCAGAAAGTCACAAGAGAAAGACGAAGCGGTAATTCAGGAGTTGCACGACGAAATCGCAGAACTGCAGAGAAAACACTCAGAGCTGGACGAACTTTCACAAAATGAGGACCACCTGTGGCTCTTACAGGTAAGTTGTACAGACTATGACCTATAAGCATCTTATAATAAAATATATCTCTTTTAAAGCCAGGTGCAACAAATTTCTCCATCTTTTATCCATCGCTTTGTATCTTTTCCTCACTCACCCCTGCCCCAATCCAAAAAAAGATCCAACTGAAAATAGCTGCTACTCACTATCATGTCCTTATGAATCATTTCAGACTTTGAAGGCTCTGAGCAATATTTCCGCCTCCAAGGATTGGTCCAAGATCAAGGTTTACTCAGACTTGTGTGTGCAGACGGCAAGGAGAGCCATGGCTCATCTTGTGCACACTTTCAAAACTGAACTGAAAACTCTCACAAAAGCAGGTAAATATCTGCAGCGTTTGTTTTATGTGTGAGGATTTCTCTAGTTTGGATACTTCTGTTTGTACACGTTAACGTAGCATATTAAAATGATGATCACGGCATTTGACTGATTGTCGTGGAGGCTGCTGTGCACATACAAAAGTCAATTCTTCTGCTGTAAAGCCGACAATTCAGTGTGTGCAAACACGAAACGACACCACAGCACATTTAACGTCAGTGCCTGGAAAAATATGCTGCTCTTGGTCAGTGCCATCTGCATGGACAATATAGCTTCCGCCAGCTGAGTGAAAACTCTTCATAAGAGGGATAAATAATTTCAGGGCAGCAAGAAGGTCTTGTCTTCTAATCCACTGGCTGGTGTCTTTCTGTGTGACGCCTGCATATTCTCACTGTGCCTGTGCCGGTTTACTCTGTGTAGTCCAGCTTCCTCCCACAGCATTAGGGTTAACTGGTAATTGGCTGTAGGTGTGAATGAACAATTGTATAGGTCGTGCTCCAGCCCCATTACAGCTCAGATTGACTCTAGTGAGCCTGAACTGGATAAATGGCAGGAAATGAATAGATGCGTGGGATTATTTAGAAGAAATGACATGAAACTAAACAGCCAAAGCAGAAGTTCCTTTTTTTTTTTAAATGGCCAGCAGAGGGCGAATTTGTCTGGTTACAAAAAGTTCACTTGACATTTATGGAAACATGACCTCGTACAAGATGAATGACCTTTGTAAAGCTTTTCCTAAAGACTTTTATAGTCTTAGTCTCTACATTTACATTTTATTAAATACATAAATTTTAAAGAGGTGATCTTTTTGACTGACAGGAAGTTACTCTTTAAGCATTCACTGTCCGTTGACTTCTCAGTTAGATCCAACCTTCAACTGTGACAACCTCTTTCAAAACAGCAAGACGGCAATGGTCAAAACGCTCAACTCAGCAAATGTGATGAAATTGCCAGATTACATTTACATAGTTATGAGTACTCCACATCTTTATGTTTGGGCAAGTGAAACAGCTATTCGCTAACTATGGGATAAATAAAGAAGAGTTTATCTCATTTAATCCCAGTATTACCTGTGGTGCATCTGATATCCCTGTGTTGGTTTTGTTCTTGGATCATTAAAACTAATGTTGGTCCAGGTTCAGTGCTCCAGGTGACCAATCACATTGCTGGGATATCACAGTAAGGTTAGGGTGACAGGGGTTACGGTTAGGGTTAGAGTCTGGTGTTTAGTGTGATGGTGTTTCTACAATGCAAAACTCTTTAGTTTTAATCCAGGAACAACACTAACACGGCGATATCTGCTCATGCTACCGCACGTAGTTGTAGTTGTTATCCTGCGTTCACACTAGCATGTCATTGATTTGTCACAAGTTACACCACCCATAGAATTGTCTGTATATTCATATTCTTGGCTGCCATTGAAGAAGAGTTTTCTTTTAATTTGTTGATGCAAATCTCACAGTACAAGTATGTGATTTGAAACACCACACGTGTTTTACACTTAAGGTTTGCCTTACTGTGATGTTTTTTCCTCTCAGAACTGACCAGGATGAGGCAATATAAAGGTGAGTTCATAGATTTATATTTAGTTTACTTTCCAAGATATAAAAGCTCAACATAACTATTAATATATATATGTAACTGACCATATGTCTTTTTTCCTTTAAGAATCAGTCGCCTTTAACCCTTCCACTGCCGGCGAGGGCCTTGTGGTGACTGAATCTGGGAAACGTCTGAAGTACTTCAGAGCAGCAAGCCCCTCGTCTGATGAGTTTGGGAGGTTTGACTGTCCCATGGTGTTTGGGACGAGGGGCTTCACCTCTGGCCGACACTACTGGGAAGTCCGAGTGGGCCTGAGAAACAACTGGGATGTGGGTGTTGCCAAGGAAACTGTAAACAGATCAGGAAGGGTTTTTTTGAAAAGAGAAAATGGATTCTTTGCCATAGGAAAAAGGTTTTTGGAGTATAAAGTTCACTCAGCACCCTCCACAGTTCTCTCCCTTTTCCCTAGGCCAAGGTTAATAGGAGTGTACCTGGACTATGAAGAAGGCAGAGTCTCATTTTTTGACGTGAATGAGAACTTGCATATTTACTCTTTCACAGGAGAGTCTTTCACAGAGAAACTATTTCCATACTTTTATCTACTAGGTGGATCAAAGAAATCTGAGCCTTTGCTTATTAAGGATTGTCTTTATTTCTAATTCACTTCCTTCAACAATCAAAATGATAAATGAATAATAAGATCAAAGTTTAGAACTCAGAGTGCTGCGCAATCTGAACATCAATAAAAGGTATTCGGAAATGACCAATTTAAGGTTAATAATTAACATCGACTGTTGTTCCTGTTGCCTTCTTTTACATTGTGATAAACTATGACACAGATAAAAATACCACGTACAATTTGTTCAGAATTCCAGGCTATGAACCATGCAAATGATGTTTTAAATATGCGCTTGTAGAGTGCGTGCACAGTATATAACAAACTAATCAGTATTATGTAGTGTTAGTTCCATCCTCTGTCTCTTTCAGAGTTTTCATTTAAGGAAACTTGAAAGACTTGAATCAATTTTTTGTTATTACGCATCCTGTTTATTTAGCTTTAATCGAGTGGGGTCAAAATCTTTGACGTAGGATCTCCGGAGTACAGCACCATGTATGGTAGTCACCACAGCTGCTTCTGTAAAAACAGGAACTTTATGGTGCATTAAGTTAACCTCGTAAACTCATGGGAATGGCTAGGAGGTTTGTTTAATAGAGAAAGGTCTTGTCTTTTCTTTTTTTAGATATTTACTTTAAATGTTCTTTTTCTGAAGTTTTTTTCAATGTATAGATGTAATAACAAATTCTAACCAGTCTCAGTCTTTAACATACCAAGCAACTTTGGCATAATCTTATATAAGTAAGGAGAAAACAGTGATAAATAGCTATAACCCATTTTAAAATGAAGGCAAACAACTTAAAATATAAAGATATTATTATTTGCAGTACCTTACAAATTATTAAGTAACTCAGGCAGGAAAGAAACACGTTTATTTAACTCTGATATGTTTAATTATTTGGGGCTTTTTTTGCCAGGGTTTGAGCTTTATTAACAGGGCCCGAGTTTATGGGTGTATGCTGTCCAGAAGGGCCAGCCCCTTTCCTAGCAGTGGTGGGTGTGTCTATCTCTATGTCAGGAGAACCAAGTGAGCAGAGTGTAGCTCATTGCTGTTAGTGCCTGAGGATACACAAGCTGGCAGTTAGAAAATAATTGTAAGTATGTTTTATGAATTATTTCTTTTCTTTCTGGTATTTTGAAGACAGCTTTTGACCATTACATGAGATTTCTGTGGAGGTACACAGCTGAGTTGAACTTGTTTACATTGTTCATAGTTCGTGTGAGCGGTGAATGAGTCATTTTCATGTTATGCGTATTACTCTCAGGCTCAGGAGTGAAAAGCCACAATCTAAAATAAGTTTAGTTTGATGGCTGTGTCACTGTGACAAATGTAGCCATTAATGCTGTTACGTTCATAGAGAATACTCAGTGCTGAGTGGCTGGAGGATACGCAAAACTTCAAGATTCCTGCATGGCTCTGATGTAGTACAGATGTTTTGTGACGTACACTCAGAATTCTTTCACTCTCAGTATCAATGAGCAGGAACCTTTTCCCCCTCTAGTGCAGATATGCTCGTATGAAAGCAGGAAAATCCAGTTTTGCATGAATTTTTGAACAAACTGTTACGGTGGCATGCCACTTCAGAACAAATATGGCATTGCACACAAGTCTGATCAACAGTTTGATTGACTGGACATACCTTTGCTCTTGAGCCCATAAACTTATTCATTACCTCATATGGTTACATGTGAGTAATATTCTTACTGCTCTCTTGAACTGCCTTATATACATATTTGGTTTTTCTTTTCCACATTGCTGTTTGTTGTATCAGTGACAAAATGCTGGTAATGGTAATGTTTGTTTTTGTCTTTATATTAAAGTTATCAGACTTTGTTTCATGAACAGTGTTTCATTATAACATTTCAGATCGATTTTTGTGGGATATTTGACTGACCTCCAACTGAAGTCGTTTATTTAATACTGTGCAAATGTTTTGTGCCAACAAACCTTTTTTAAATATATTACTTCCAAAGAGCCAGCCTTACTTCAGAGTGATTTTGAGCAATAGTTGTCTAAAGATCTTTTAGGTTTTTATTTGGACACTGGCTGCTTTTCACTCATGTTCAGTCCAGTCTTCATACCTGACTATTTTTACAGGAAGTAGTCGTTTTGTCAAGCCACTTAACTGACCTATCATTTATTCAATCAGAAACGTAACTCAAGGAATGAACCAGTCTTGTGTCTACACATAACATCTTTGTAAAGATCTCATTTTAAATCGTATCTTTGGGCACTTTGTTACTGTCGCCCTGTCACTAAACAAATCTCTTAAAAATGCCAAAGATAAAGCAATATGGTAATCACATTATTGGTGCAAAAATCTAATTTTACAACGGTCAAAACTTGGCATATTTTGGCATGGTGTGCAAAAAAACTATCTCCAGCAGATGAACAGTATCTAGAACTCCTTTAGAAATAGGAAAAGAAATCCAGAAAATACCTGACGCAGGACCTGAGAGAAGCATCTGGCCCTTTAGTTGATACATCTCTTGTTCACTGAAGCCTCAACAGAAATGATCTCATTGGAAGGGCAGCTGTGAAGAAGGCTGAGGTATACCAAATTAAGTGAGATTTGGCAACAGAAAATCAGGACTGATGGAGCGATGAATCCAAAACTTTCGGTTCAAATCATTGTCAGTTTTCAGGGAGAAGGCCGAGAGAGAGGTACAACAGCGAGAGTCTGAAGACATCTGTAAAACAAGGTGGTGGCTCTGTCATGGTTTAGTGCTGCATTTTAGCCAGTGGTGTTGGAGATCTTGTGAACATTGATGGAATCATGGATGAAGAAAGGTACCATTTTGATCCACCCAAACCTCTGGCCTCTGCTCCGTGGTTGCTAGGTGACCCCTCGTCTGGGGCTCTCCTCAGCTCTTCCCAGCAGGGTGTCACGGTTGCCCCTCCGATGGTCCTTCTTAGACTCTCGCACTCTGGGGGCCTCTGGATGTTTGGGGCCTGGATCTCCTCCATGCCTGGTTAATGCCCTGTGGGACGGGGCTATGGCTCCACCCCCTAGCAGATCGTTACATGAATAAACCTTTTGAATACAAGAATGCTCATCCACACAGGTGTACACATGGGTGTTCACTGTTCACAGACACAAACTACCCCTTTCTTGGCTTCTACCTCAAAGCACATTGTGCGCTGTCAATCTTGCGTGCTACACAATAACATTTAATACTTAGTATCTAGTGTTATTTACACTTAGCTAGATTAATGCGATGGTGTTGCGTTTATTATATTGCTCTCTTTTTCACCTTGTTTTCCCTTTTTTTTTTCTTGGGCGTCTTTCTTGGCCTTCTGACAGTATTTCTGATGGGTAAAGAACCAAACGGAAGAGGCAAAACAAAAAAAACAAAAAAATCTTTTTGCCTTACATGAATGCTTGCACACGTTTCAGCAAACTGTTGCATCCAAAGAAATTAGGAATGGCTTAAGATATTTGCACTGCACTACATGTTACTTTTTATTAATGTGTTTACTAAAGTTGGGCAGCACCTGTGGAGCAGTGATGATCTCTGTTGCCTCAAAGCAAGAAGGTCCAGAGTTAGACTGCAATGTGTCTGTGGGTTCAAAACCATGCGGTTAGTGGGGTTAGGTTAACTGGTGATTCTAAATGGCCTATAAGTGTTTATGGTTACCTGTTTCTGTGTGTAAGCTCAGCGTCAGATTGGCAACTGTCCAGGGTGTACCCTGCCTCTCACCCTCTGGTAGCTGGGATAGGCTCCAGACAAAGGTATGGATAAGTTGAAGAGAATGGATGTTTGCTAAAGCCAACCAGTTTTCTGTATTGTACTTAAGTAGAGAAGCCTGTAAAAACATTCTTCTATTCATGTGATCTTAACATTAATCCTCCCAGTAAGGAAACACAAAGCAGTTTATACAAAGATGGAGTAAGTGTTATTCAAATGCCAGCTACTGTTTGATCCTGCCAAGTGATACGAAACATGAGGAGAAAAAGTGTTTGTTTGGCATCTGTTGCCATATTTAGCTATTAAAGTAATTCTAATGAATAACCAAAGCAATAAAGACTGAAGCCTGGTGAACTGTGCATTTCCATATAGTCAGTGATACACCAGTCCATTGATGGGCATCGATGGCTCAAGCAATCAGTATGGTTATGTCCATCCATCCATTCTCCTTCAGTTATTGTTATCAGGGTTGCAGGGCCAAAGTCAGTCACAAACAGGTATATGTATTATGGTATTTTGCACAAAAAGTGGACAGTCTTCGTAATGACAGTAGCTCTGGACAGCTTTAAACCAGAAGCTGTTTTCTGTGCAGTGTGTAATTGTGTAGTTTCCTTCTGATATGTCAAGCTTTGTGAAGAACGATGTTGAATGTGTGCTAATAAAACCTCTCTTTTCTTGTCAGACGTACTGCTTCAAACAAATCATCACCTGTGCAAAAAGCAAACTGAAACAGGCCGCAGGTTGCTTGTATTTGCACAGGCATATTAAGACGCGATGTCAGACCCTCCTAATTGCTGCATCTGTCTGGATGAGTTCGCAAGCCCCGTGTCCATCCCCTGTGGACACGTCTTCTGCTTGGGATGCATTGGAGAATACTGGAAAATCAACGAGGCCTGCCAGTGCCCCCTTTGCAAGACTTTGTTTCCTACCAGGCCACAGCTCAAAACAGACCAGACACTACATACTGTGAAAGCACCTCGACCTTTAAAAGCTGGAGAGGTTCCCTGTGACTCCTGCTCAGCAAAACGTCCTGCAGTCAAATCCTGCCTGATGTGCATGGCTTCCTACTGCACCACTCATCTGGAAGCACATTACCAGACTGAAGAGCTTAGGCGCCATCTACTGGTCAGTGTGGTAAAAAACCTCGAGGATTCTGTGTGCAAACTGCATGGGAAGAAGTTGGAGAAGTTCTGCAGGAGTGACCGGGCGTGCATTTGTGCTATGTGTGCACAGACAGAGCATTGGAGCCACAACATCATTTCTATTAGCCGGGAAGCCTTTAAGAAGAAGGTAAAGAAATTTCTGCTAAAGCTTTTTTAGAAAAAGTATTTACAAATAATTTTTGTTGGCAATAATGTAATAAGTATTCTCTAATTTCAGCTTAAAAAAAGACTAAAAAACTTGCCACTCAGTTGGATTCACATGCTATCCCATAATAATCTCAGACAATTAGTGTTAAAGCTGTTTTGTAAGTTATATTTGTTAACAAATTAAACAACAAAAGTAAGAATTTGCTTACATCTTGGCAGCCATTTCTTGCCTTTTCATTCCCTTTTTGATTACTTTTGTAAATTTGGATGGGGGTCAAAAAATTGACTCTTTTTGTAATCAAAAAGTGAACTGAAGCTCTTGATGGAGTTTTGTTTTGTGTCATCCATCAAAGCAAAAGAAACTGTCATCACGGGGTGCACAGGATTGCAACATACTTCAGAAGAAGCTCAGGAGACCATACGACGACTTGATTTAACAAAACATGGTACAAGTGTGCCTGCAGTTTGTCAGCTTAGCTGTGCTAATGCAGTGTCTCCCCACAGGTTATTGTAAAACGAAGGAGGATGAAACTTCAGCAAGAGGTTCAAGATAGAGTGAGTGAAGCTGAGAAAATCAAACTCAGTGTAGATCTCAGTGGACAAAGTCCAAAAGAGGAATGGCAAACAAATAAAGAGCTCGAACAGCTGGAAGATGAAATCGTTGAGCTCCAGAGGAGAAATGCTGAGCTAGAACAGCTCTTGAAGATTGAAGATGATCTCTTATTCTTACAGGTTTGCTTCCTGGTAAACTTAACACCAACTGCAGCATTAAACACATGCACACAAAACACAACACTAATTTCAGTGTTGTGTCTCTCTTGTCTCTGCAGAGATCTCTCCATGGTGCTTTGTGATTCAAGAAACATGCTGATCATCAAATCTTTATTCATGTGTTTGTTTGTTTTTTTAGCTATAAAATGATTATGTAATCTCAGCTGGGTGGGTGTGTTAGCTTTCAAGGAAAAGTATGCTCTGATTCATGAGAAAGAGATGAGAAGTGTCACTCAATTATTTTTGCATTTAATGTAAGGATACAACCAGCTGAATTTTAGCCTACAGTGAAACACAAACTTGAACTATTTATACTTTTGAACCTCAATAATACTTTTAAAAAGGAAAAGCTAGCTAATTCCCAGGATTTCCAATGCCAAGCTAAGCTAAACTGTTGCTAAGCTAAACTAAACTAAGCTGCCGGTGGCTGTGGTCATACATTTAATGTAAATGGTATTGATCTCATGTATCACTCTGCCAGAAATCCAATGTATGCACTGAATTTTATATTTTATATTTTTATATTTAAAAAATGAATCGTTTATACGGGTTTAAAGAAACTGTGAAGTTTAGAAACCTCAGGGACGTTGAACTTGGTTGTATGAATGTAACTTATTACTGGGTGGGTGATGCAATTAACTGCTATTCAGTGCCAAAAATGCTTTTGTCTTCCTTTTTGATTAACCAATAAAATGTATGTAAAATAAAACTTATGATGAGCAATAGGCAGTATTTCGACCGAAGTCCTGTGCAATAAAAAGGTCTTGTGAAACTGGATACTTGATCTGTATGAACATGCTGAGCACACACAACACGCCCTGCTGCAGGCACACAGATGATTTGTTTATGCGTTTGCATGCCAACTCGTCTCTGGAGTGAAAAATGTGAACGGTTGGGAGTATGAACAGAAATGAAACTTAAACTCTAGGAGGAAGTCCAAAAGGAAGGACACACACTCACACACACACCAGGAGTAAAGGGAAACGGAGACAGATGCCTTTGAGATCTCATTAGCTGAAAGGTAATACTGTACTTTTTGCATAAACTTCATATAAAAAGACTGATGTTAAATGACAGATATTACATGTAATATACAGTTAGCTTACAGCAATAGATTTAAATCAAATGTGTGTGATCAACTGTACTGTAATAGAAACTTACAGTGTGTACCGGTACTTTATATTTGGTGTCGAGTTTCCTCCTCCAATCTTCAACACTCCCATTTGTGAGGCTTATTTACAGGGTGTGTCACTAGTATTCAGTGGTTTTTACTTCTTACTTTTAAGAGGGGCCAGTAGAAAGTTTCAGAGAATAAATCGTCATTGTATCCAACTTATTGCACACAAATTACAGTGTATGCAATTCTATTTAGTTTGCTGACTTTATTAACTATAAAGTGAATACTTTGACCTGCACACATGTTAAATATTAGCAAATAACTTCTGTTGAATTTAAGTAAGTCCTGGTAAATAATATTAATCATAATACTTTAACTAAATGATATTACAAAGTGGAATTAATAAGCAATAAACTCAATCTTGTTCAGTTAGGCATACTTCCTTTTTTTTCTTTTGTTAGGCGTACTTCCACTAGAAGTAACTAGAAGCGGATTTGTAAACTGATTCTGAAGCCTTTGTTTCAGCTCATCTTCTTCTGCGTAAGAGACCGTATTTACACGTTTAGAGATTAGAGCGCTAAATCATCAGATAATGCTAGCAAGCTTGGTAATCCATGTGTCTCACATGGACACAGAAAGTAGTGCTAATTAACATGACATGGCAGAATTTCATACATCAAATCGTGACCACAAACTCTTTGAATGGTTAGTACAATTAATTCTGGGAGCTGGGAGGTCCAGCTCAGTTAGCTCAGTTTGTTTAGGTGACGACTATACATCATGTGGCTTAGTTGGAAATAGACACACCCCGAGCAATGCATAGCTTTAAGCCTCAAGTAATTTAAGAAAGTGTCATATCAACCAAGTGCTTTAAAGCTGCAAGGAAGGTTTACCTAAGCCGCATACACCAAAATTTAGTTTTTGCTTCAAAGCTGAGCAATTTTACATAGAAGTGTACGGGGATTTGTGGGTGGAGCTGGTACATATTGTCCACTATCGTTATTATTTCTTTAATAAAGGACATTATGAAGTCGATGACCCCTTACAAGGTTACAGTTTCCTTTATGTTAGGAACAACTCACGAAACGCATATTCTAACATTTGAATCCAAAACAAGAATTTCAAGGAAAATTTATTTGACAAAATAAAAGTCACTGTTACTTTTCTTAGTGAATAACCTTGTGGTCCTCTCTTCAAGCAGATATGGTCCCAACTTCAGCATCACCCAGTGAGCCCGGCTCGCTGGGGAAGCATCTCCACTGCTCCATCTGCATGGACACATTTACGGATCCTGTCACTACAGCTTGTGGTCACTCATTCTGCAAGCTGTGTCTCGACCGAAGCTGTAATATCGGTGACAGAGGGTGCCCACTATGCAAGAATTATATAAGCAGGATCCCTGATGTTAACATAGTCCTGAGAGACATTGTTGAACAACTGAAAGAGAAATACACTGGAGCTGCAGGGGAGGTGGCCTGTGATGTTTGCAGTGACAAAAAGCTGAAGGCCAAGAAGTCCTGCCTTGTGTGTCTTGCATCGTATTGTTCAGTTCACCTCCACAAACATTTGTCAACAGAAAGGTTGAAGGGCCACAAGTTGGTGGAGCCGGTGGAGAATTTGGATGCGAGGGCCTGCTTGAAGCATGGACGCCCCTTGGAGCTGTACAGCAGGGAGCAGCAGGCATGCATTTGTGTTCTCTGCATGGAAGGTCAGGAGGAGGTTGTCTCAACTGAAGATGAATGGAAGAAGAAAAGGGTAAGTTACCATAACAACCTCTGAATATGTGTTTTGAGTCTTGACAGCATTGTATATATTTTACTTACTATACTGACTATATTGTGGCATGTGAAAGAATTTTCAAGTGCACAAAAAATGAGTACACGTGGAAAAAATACATTTTTAAAGTATTATTTTATGTTTCTCCTACAGTCTGAACTTGACAACACCAAGACAGAGTTAAATGAGAACATTGACAAGAGAAAAACAAAGACTGCTGAGATTGATGAAGCTTTGAAGAGCTGCAAGGTAAGCAGCAAGTAAACTGACTTTTAGAGAAAAGTCAATCAAACAACAAACCTTTATTTGTCACATACATAATTATACACAGTACAACATGTAGTGAAATTCTTGAGTCCGAGCTGCGGACAGGCTGCAGACATAGCTGTGCCATTCCAGGGCTTGGTTTTAGCATGGGGGATCTAGGCAGGACCCTTACTGGATACCATGTGGGAATCAAACTTGTGACACTCACTCCGAATGTGTGTAGTCTTACCACTACACTATCCAGCTGCTATCAGACGAGTCAAAGTGAAAATCTACCATGTCAGTTTGTTTTTTCAAAGATAAAAATTGTGTTTATGGTAACTGACTGAATGCTGAACCTTTCTCAGAATTAACTTCCCTAACTAAACCAGTCAAAAAGTTGTGTGGGACTCTATGTAATACAGAAAAAAGAGGTGAACAGTCAAATAGACATTCCTGTTTCATTCCATTTTCAGGACCAGCTGGAAAATGAGTGGTGCGATATTGACAATGTGTTCAACGCTGTGATGGACATTGTGGAAGAAGCCCGTGCCAGAGCCCTTAAGCCAATAGATAACAGGAGGCAGGTGTTGGAAAACAAAGCAAAAGGCCTTAAACATGAGTTGGAAGCAGAGATCAACAAACTTGGAAAGGCCATCTCTGAACTAGATAACATTTCTGTTCTCGAGGACCACATCCTTTTCCTGCAGGTAGAGAAAACTTTGGGATGATATATGTGGCACATTCATAATCAGTCTGAAGGATAAACATATCTGATTAGCTACTGACATTTTGTTCAGCACAGCTATCAAACTGTTGGGTTGTATTTCTGTTTTGCAGAAGTACCCATCTCTTACAGACACTGGAGACATCATAGACTGGGATGAGGTAAAGCTGGACACATCGCTGTCCTTTGGCACCATCAGGAAAATCACAACAAAAATGCTGGAAAAAATTCAGCAAGAAATGGATAAACTAACTCCCATTGGTAAGAGCAGCTAGTTAAGAGCAGTGAAAACTAAAAGTTTAAATGTTGACTTAATCAATCTAAAACTTTTCTTCTCATCACAGAACTGAAGAGAATCCCAAAATTTTCAGGTATGTGGTTCATATTATTTGCTCTCTTAGAAACTGTGACTTGTTTAAAATAAAGACTTTCTTTTACATGTTTTTAATTTTACAGTGGATGTAAAACTGGATCCAGATTCTGCACACCAGCGCCTCGTGCTGTCTGAAGATAGGAAGGAAGTGAAAGATGGAGGAGAGAATCAGGAACTACCTCGTTTCTCTGAAAGATTTGATATTTTTGGCAGCGTTGTGGGGCAAAATACCTTATTCTCTGGGAAGTCTTACTGGGAGGTGGAGGTCAACAACAAGACGGGGTGGGATATAGGCCTAGTAAGAGGCGATGCAAACCGCAAAGGGAAGCTCAAACTCAGCCCAGATAATGGGTACTGGGTTATTGTACATTATGAAGAAGAAAAGTATGCAGCCCTCACAGCACCGCCAGTTCGTATTCACCTAAAAGAGAAACCTGAGAAGGTGGGAGTGTTTGTGGACTACGAGGAAGATCTTGTCTCCTTCTACGATGTGAAGGCTGAGTCCCACATCTACTCGTTCACTGAGTGTTCATTCAGAGCTGAGCTTTACCCATATTTCAGCCCACACGTGAAACAAGAAGAGAAAAACTCTGAGCCTTTGATTATTTGTAGAGAGATACCAATGGAGTCTTAAGAAATGCATTTTAACTACAATATACTAAAGTTTGTTGGTCCACAACCTTCCTGTTTTTCTTTTTTCCAATACAGGAAAATTGGAATTATCAGGCATTTCATTTACCTTAGACTTTTTTTTTTCATATATATCTTTACGTTTAGCAGCTACTAACAGACCAATGATAGTAAAGCAAATACTGACCGTTTATCTTTTCTCCGTTATTTGCTTTATTACTCAAAAGCCTTTAAAGCAGTCTTTGTAACCTCTGGTTTGGTCCAATTTACTAATTGAGATAATCAGAATCATAACACAAAACAATGCTGCTACAGTGTGCTCACACTGCTATTCAACATGTGAACCAGTCAAGACTTACAACCTGAGCCAGAACACAAACTCTTGATCTAACTGTAATTTAGACGAAGCTTAAAATACTGTGGTTAGTAAGAAGAGTGTGTGTGATTTTCTTTTTACACCATGTTGGAGGACCAAATGGATCCTAGAACTTTGTGAATCAGACACTATTAAAAACTACACGTACTCGCACTCAACATTGTGACAGTTGCTTAGTAGTTACTTCTGTATTGTTTTTTACGAAAGGTTATTCAATAACATATCCAAAGATGAAACAATTAAATTGCTTACACAATTTAATCCAGAAAGTTATTTTTTCTTAGAACAATCCTGAACATTTAATAGATTTGTTTATAAACAGATAGCTGATCAGTTGAAAATGAAGTTAGCAGATTAACTTATAATGATTTGTTGCAGTCTTGAACACAACCTACCTCTAGCTTGATCAGCTGCAACAGCAACAACAGTCTGTGTTTAAGTGAATGTATGGGCAATAAAGATCAGCAATAAAATCTTATGTTATAAGGGGCTTTCAAAACATATACTTTAATTATATTCCCAGTTTTTTAGTTATGTATCCCACTTAATTATTTTGGGGTGTTTTGTGGCTGTTCTTTAGCACAGACTTGTATTGTGTTTAATTTTATTTTGAAGTTTTTCACATTGCAAACTAGTCTGTATTTTTTTATGGCAAAGCGGTGACTGAGCACAGACAGTTCTTGTAACTGAGTCAAGGTCCATGATTAGCTGTGTCACCACTGTCCCATAAAAAGTACACACAAATATCAAATGTACACTTTTACAGTTTCAAGGTTTCCTAAACCCACCACAGCCTCAGTGTACAGAACAATGCATCATCTGAAAACAACATAAAAATGTAAACTGCTTTCCTTTCCTTATTTTGCCTTGCTTCCAGAAAAGTAGTCAGATTTCAGGCTAAATGAATGACATTCAGTGTTGTCAGGCAATGTCAAACAGCATGTAATGAATAAAATCCCTGTTTGAAAATATAACTTTGTCTCTCCTTTTTTATTCATCATGTGACCATGTTTGTGTGTTGTGAAAATATGCAGTTGAATCATGTCTGGGCAAATCTATCAGGGGCGGTTGGCGGGTTTTTTTCCTCCTTCTTTTTTTTTTCTTTTTTCCAGAAACGAAAGTAAAAGCACAAAACAAAGCATACCAAACATCATGTCAGCACAGAGGTAACGGTAGACAAAGGAAGAGAAGAGTGCACAGTAGAGGCACCACATGCATCCATCGCCCTGATTCTATTGTAAGTAACACAGAGAGCAGATTTATCCAGCTGATCTTTGCTATTGTTTGTTACGATAGAAAACAGAGGAGAGGAAAATCAGGAATCCACGGTGCCCTAAATAATGAGGAGCCTGTACGTCATCAAGTCACAGCTTATTTCGGTGTGATGCTACAAATGGATATCTAACGTACTCCAGGAATTGTAAGCAATTTTAAAAAAAGTAGAATTGACTACTTTATTGTTATTATTATTATTATTTACTTTGTTTAAACTATGATAGAAGTAGGTGATGGAGAAGACACACGTAGAGGTTTCGCTGTAGTCACGTCAAAATTGAAAAGGGAAGTAATGAAACTGATGTTTTACGGTGCTTTCCTGTTGTCTATCATCAGACAGTTACCTGGAAGACGACCCAGTGGCTGCCTTTTGATGCCAGCCTGCTGCTTTTAATGCAGTAGGTCTGCAACCAACACAAGCCAGTTAGGTAAATAATATTAGCAATTAAAAATTTAGTTTTCTAATATTAGGGAAGTGACGACTTACAGTAGAAAAGATGGACCCGCAGCAGCTGTGAATAAGGGGAAGTGTGTCACTTTCGCTACCTGAGCCGCTGCAGCTGTTGTAGCTTGGATGTTTTTAAACGTTTATATGATGATCCAGATGTTAATGCACATTTTGAAAAGAAAAAAAAAATCATAGTTTTTGTGCGCACAACACAAGAAAATGGTAAAAGATAACTGTTCTCACATTTGAGGTAAAATGAACACTGTAATAACAATCACAGAAAGTTTACGTTCTTGATAGTGTTTCGTGAATCACTCTGTGCAGTCAGCACAGTTATTTTGAGAGCAAAAAAGGAAGTCACACAGCATCCTCTGTGTGTCTTTTGTTGTGTGTGTAATGCAGACACGCAGCAAAAATGGAGCTCCAGGTTTGTCACTCCTGCGGATGGTCCAAAGTGACAACTTACCAGGGCCTGAGAATTCACCAGGGGAAGATGGGATGCACCCCGAAGGGTGTGAGGGTTTCAGACCCTCCACAGCATTACACACAGAGCTATGTGGGACACACAAAAACTCAAATGGACCTCAGGCTAGATGTCCACACCTCTTTCAAGATTGGTAGGTTTGTTTGTTTTTTAAATATTATGTTGTGTGAGTTCAAGATTATAACTTTTCTTTCAAACTGATAAAAACACCCCAATAGGAAAAGACCTGATCCAACATGTTCTCGCTCCCAAAGTGTAACATTTTACGCTAGGTGACAAATCATATTACGCTTCCGGGCACCCAACACATCCCTAGATCATGAGAAAAATGAGGAAACATGCGAACTGTTTGGAATGAATCTACACATGTACCTTTATTTTACTATCTAACACTATCTAACAGCATTAAAGTTGTGGTTAGGGTTAGGGCTGGAATACATGGTTTAAACGTCTATTACTGAGGGAGCGTCATTCTCCTGGATTTCCTCCATAACCTGGCACCTACCATAAAAACACGGAAGGTCACCTTTCGTTTTCCTCAGGAATGCCGTGGGACGTATATTATGCCTCAGGTGTGAGAACGGGATCCCATATCAGCAGATTAAAGCAAACCAAACCGGAATTTGTTAAAAAAAATCATTTTCATTGCTATAAATTTCTATTTTTGCTTAAGATTATTTAAAATCTTCATTTGACTCTTGAATTATGTGACAAACAGAAACAACAGAATATTCAAACCTGAGCCTGCAGGTTTGTCACTGCGGATGGAATAAAGTTACGACTTACCAGGGTTTAAGAATTCACCAGGGGAAGATGGGATGCACACCAAAGGGAGTGAGGATCCCCCAAAAGGAGCAGTACAAATGCAAAAATCAGTGGGAGGAGGACACGGAATACTGGAAACCAGCTAAGAAGGCGACTGTAAAGGAAGAGGTATGAGTTTACTTTTTAGGCCAATAAATGAGTGACAGGAAGCACTTTAAGCTTTGTCCACCACCTTTTCTTTTTTTCAGAATGAAAAATAACAAAATAATAATTTATAAAAGTAAAGGATGACTTAATGACTTTAGTTGCTTGATGTTTCGTTAAATCACGTGGTGAACAGACGACCCCGACATTTTGATAATCAAGGTCACCGAAAGTGTAGTAACTTGCAGATCCCCCTAAATGCTCCTGGCTGGCTGTGTTACTTTTGATCACTGTACAAAAACTTCCATGTTAGTGTTTTCATTACATATCAACTTTTTCTCAACTTTATCCGTCAACCTGACAGAATTTTCCAGAGTCACCAAGCGTGTACGGCTATGCCAACTCTGGAGCAACGGCCATATTCAAGGAAGAATACAAACTGAGTATGTACGCAGTTAGAATTTAGTAAAAACATGATTCTCATACAACAAAATGTGGAGGCTAACATGGAGCTGTGTTCTTACTTACAGCAGCTTCTGCATATACACAGCACTACTCCCAAAGAGCCAGAAAGTCGCAGCATCAGCTGCAGGAACACTCCACCCTTCCACAGGTACTACAGTTATCTTTAATGATGATAGTTAGAGTTAATAGTCGGCCAATTTTAAAGTGAGTAAACAGTAACATATAAATGTAATCAATACTTTTTAGGTGAGCAGGCCTGCCAGGGAGCCTTCAGCACCACCATACCCAGGAAATGTAGTCAGGCCTAAGGAGAAAAAAGTAAAGCAGAAAACATTATCACAGGTACCTTTTTGTTTTTACAAGTTAAGATATTTTTCTTTTAAACTTTAAAAGAAAGTTTAAACGAAGAACTGTTTTCTATCTTTTAGATAGAAAACAGCAGCACGATGGTAGAATACCTGAGTGTTGACCTCTGTAGAGACTATGCAACAACAGCAACCAAAATCAAGCAGGAGCCCAAATCACGTAAGTACAAACAAAGAATTAAGTGTTACAGTTTATTCAAGACAAGCTTTGTTCAAATCATTAAGAATAGATTAAAAAAGTGTGATAAAAAATCATCTGCTCTTAATTACAGCACTTCACACAACTCCACAGCCATCTTTCCACAGAGCCAGCCGTCGCCTGCTGCAGGAGTTCCCCCCTGGTTTAGAGGTACTGTGGTTTTTTGCTAAATAATGCTTAAGCATGTGACATAAACCACCAAAGTTTACTGCTGACGCTTTTTTTAAAGTGCAATATCACTGGAATTAAAGTGTTTTCTGTATGTCAGGTACAAAGATCCTTGCCTCCAACTCCTCCACCACGGGAACAAACAGTGCTGCCTATGAAAAAAGACAGCAGGGAGCAAACACAGGTACAAAACAGATTGTTTGAAGTGTAGCTTTTGTGTTTTAGTTATCCTTGACTTCTTTAAACAACCACATAATCAGTCCCAGCTACGGTAAAACACCGGGAAAAGCAGGTAATACAGTTTAAGATTTAGCATTGCCTTTTTTTTTTTAAATTGTATTTTGCTATTTAGATTCAGGATGGAAATATCTGCTCAAATAACTTTAAAGTGATTAAATATGTCAGTGGAATCAATATTTTTCAGATAAACAGACCTGCCAGGCAGCCTTCAGCACCATCATACCCAGGAAACATAGTCAGGCCTAAGAAGAAAAAAGTGAAGCAGCAAACATTTTCACAGGTACCTCACTGTTTTAGATTTTAAGGTTATTGTATTTTGTTTTTTCCAGTTTAAGTAACTTTTTGTCTCTCTTAGACAGAAGACAGTAGAGAAGTGGCAGGATATCTGAGCATTGACTGCTGTGCAGACTATCCAACAACAACAACCAAAATCAAGGAGGAGCCCAAGTCACGTATGTATAAACAAAGAAATTAACAAAATGTATACAAAAGAAGATGTTTTTTTTTAACCTGTCTGAAAAAACCCTCCTTTTTATTATAGCACTAGCAACCCCACAACCATCTTTCCAAAGAGCCACCAGCGGTCAGCAGCAGGAGGTAGAGTACTGTGATTTTCTCTAAGTGTTCCAGCTTGTGCGCTAAAACAGCAGAGTTTGGTATCACGTAGCGCTGTGGTTTGAAAAAGAGGAAGAAGCTGTGTTTTCTTTTTCTATGTTTCAGGTTCCCCTGGAAGCAGCAGTGATGCTCAAAAATCAAGAGAGGAAGGATCAAACACAGGTACCAGACGGGCTGCTTGAAGCAGAACCTTTGTTTTAGTATTTAATCTTTAGCATCTCACATTTATAGTACAGTTACTGACTGCAGAACATCCCTCAGAGGAAGAGTTTGGTGAAGGACTGTCCAGCACCAAACCAACTAATCACATCATCCTCATGTACTTTGTCTTTAATGCTAAGCAGCAAATGTTAGCCAAGCTGGCATCATGATCATCATAATTAACATGCATGTAGCCCATCTTAGTCTACTCTTTGACAGCATCAATGAGCAGTTAGCGTGGCTGTTGTTTTTTCATTCATTCTATAGTAAAAAGTCTTCAATAACGGCAGCTAGTTTTCAAATAGTTTCATTTTAACCTGACAGAATTCACCAGGACCAGCAAAGACAAGCAGCAGTAACAGCTCTGCAGCAACGTTCAGAGAGGATGAATACGAATCAGGTGTGTACAGAGCTACGATCTAAAAGTATGACTTTGAATAGAAGCGAAAGCTGGAACTATGATCTTTTTACAGCAGCTTCTGCACAACGCTCCACCCAAAGAGCCAATAACTCAAAGTCAGACCATCAACTTTACGAGTTCCCCACCCTTCCACAGGTACAATGGATCCATTCATAGTACTTTAAAATTAGTAAACAGCAGCATGTAAATGGAATCCATATTTTACAGGTGACTGCACCTGCCAGGGAGCCTTCAGCACCACCATACCCAGGAAATGTAATCCAATCTAAGGAGGAACAAATAAAGCAACAACCATTATCACATGTATGTCACTGTTTTAGACCTTAGGACTTTAGGTTTTACACATGTTTCTTCAGTTTAAGAAACGTTTTGTCTCTCTTAGGCAGTAGACAGTAGTGCAATGACAGGATATATAAACATTGACCCATCTACAGACTATGCAACACCAGCAGCCAAAATCAAGGAGAAGCCAAAATCACGTATGTGTGACCAAAGAAATAAAGTTTATTCAAGACAAATTATTTTTAAAAAATTTGTCTGGGAAAAAAAAACATTAAAGCAATCCTTTTTTCCTCACAGCACCCCCAACCTCACAACCATCTTTCCAAAGAGCCACCAGTGACCAGCAGCAGGAATTCTCCACAGGTTTGAAGGTAGAGTCCTGTGACTTTCTCAAAAAATGTTTCAGCTTGTGTAACAAACCACCAGAGTTTGGTGTCATGAAGCAGTGTTTTGGTAAAACAAGAATAACATGTGTTTCTCTAAAAATGTTTCAGGTTAGAAGATCTGTCGGAGAACCTCCAAGTACTCGAGAACCGGAAACAGCAGAGCTGCTAGAAAAGAAAGAGACGAAGGATCAGAGACAGGTATTGAATAGACTGTACGAGGCTGACCTTTGTTCAGGCATTTAGTCAAATCATAGTCATTAGCAGTCAACATTTGCATTACAGTGCATAACATCTTGCAGATGATGAGTCCAGCAACCACAAACCCAGCACCAGCAGGCCAAGCTGAGGAAAATCACACACAGAATCCAACATTTTCACAGGTACTGCAATTTAACACATTAGACTGATGACCTTTAACCCGTTAAGGCCTGAAATATGAATTGCCAGAAAATTCGACCGTATCTACAATGAACATCCACCACTGTAACAAAAAAAGTAGCTCCCCCTTTAAGTGATGAATGAGCTTTATGCATGTTTTTAAGCCAGTGTAGTCCTTTCTTTTATAAAATTGAGCCTCTTGTGACGTATACTAGGAACATTATTTTATTCATTCACTTTATTTCTGGTTGTTTTGAACGTTACGGCAAATGTTTCAATTTTAAACCTCCAGGCAAGCAAATCAGCCAGAGACCACCCGACAGCACCACCTCCGGTCCCGCCGAAGAAGAAGCATTCAGCTTTATTCAAGGAAAGGCTGGAGAGGTTCAAAGCTGAATTACAGCCAAAACTTCAGATGACAGAGGGGAAGAACTGTGAAGTCAGAGCCTGCAGACCAGAGGTAAACAGGAAGCTGTAGCATGTAGTCACCAACGGCACCTGATCAGAATTAATCTAATTAGTTTAGCTACATTTGCACTTTTAATCTAAGACTTTTTAAGCATTGTCGTTGAAAACATCTTACAAATGTTTGAGGTACAGTTTGTACTCTGAAATGTCTCAAATTTTAACAGCGATCCTCTCGTTTTTTGACAGAACGTTTCAGATGTAATGAGTGCAAACACACAAACAAGTCCTGCAGCAGCGGACGTCTCACCGAAGGACAATCCAACACAGTGTATGTGATCGTATGGTTCAGGCGATAAACATTCAGAATCAGAATACTTTATTAATCCCACAGGAAATGATGTGCCCCAAGACAGTAAGAGTAACTAACTCAACTAAATGAAATATTACAACATATAACAAAATAGCTCTACTTAAGAAATATCCTAGCTTATTACACAAAATTAAACATATATATAGTTGACACTGAGGTGCCCCTCTATGATTTCAGGCTAATGCATTCATGCTCAATGATGTAGCTGTTGTGTTTGTGTTTGCAGTGGATCGCGCTGCAGAGGCTGAACTCTCCACTGGTGTGAAGGTACAGAGTCTTGCATATCTCTCACTCACAGTTGTGACACTGCAGAGCGTTCTGATGGGAATGCTTGAGTTTGGTTGTCGCTATGGATGTTTTTTCAGGTGAAGGAACTCGCCCGCATGTTTTCAGCCAAGGAAACGCTGATTTCAACAAAGGAGAAACACGGAGCCAACCAAAAACCATCTCAGGTAGAACACCCTCTTATATCCAGTGTTGGGAAGGTTACTTTTAAAATGTATTCCGTTACAGAATACAGATTACATGCCCCAAAATGTATTCTGTAACGTATTCCGTTACGTTACTCAATGACAGTAACGTATTCTGAATACTTTGGATTACTTAATATATTATCGTGCTTTTTACAACAACGTGAATGTACTATTGCTGTGTGATTTATTACTATTACTGAAGGTCCGCGACTCCGAACTGTAGTAAAGGGACCTCTGACTAATACAGCAGGGTCCCTGTCGGCTCGTAGCCGAAAAATAGCTTTACTCTGTTGTGTGGATCAACTTTTCTTGCGAGAGACAGAGAGAGGCGTTGAAAGGCTGCTCCAACGGAACTTATTGTTTTCGGAGGAAAACACGAACACGGTGTACAGTCGAGTCTTAATAGCTTAATTACATCTGGGCTCGTCAGGCACTCTTCTTGGCTGCAGTGGTTATTATTATATTTACATGCTTCCAGCTCCCGTTTTTCCTCGATGACAACTCCAACCTTTCCACTCCCCTTTTTCTCCCTCCTCACGCTCACAGACACATAACGTGTATGGCAGTGCATTCTCCCTGCAACACGGACTGTAGCATTCTGCCTGTTAGCTTAGCACAACAACAACAACGAAAAGGCGCTCTCTCACCCAGGAAACACACAGTCGCAGAAAGAGAGAGAGAGCGTCGCCCTGTAACCATGGCAACCGTAACGTAGCTGTCAAACAAAACCCAAACAGTCCTGACCCGCGACAAAATGAAACAGGAAAGTACCGCAGTGTAATCCATTTATTTCAACAAAGTAACTGTATTCTGAATACCACCTTTTTAAACGGTAACTGTAACGGAATACAGTTACTCATATTTTGTATTCTAAATACGTAAGGGCGGTACATGTATTCCGTTACTCCCCAACACTGCTTATATCCTCTACTACATTCCCAAGTTAGGGATAACCTAGAACAGGGCTGTCAAACATAAGGGCCAGGGTCCTGTATGGGCCTGGCAAAGACTTCAATCTGGCCCACTGGATGTTTTTGGAAAACGTGAAGGAGGTCATATATTTTAAACTTTTTATTTTATAACTACAGACAGGTCTGTGAATTATGCTACCAGAACCTTTTCTGCAATTTTGTTTTTACAATTTTCACGCAAAGAGCAGCGCTGACAGTCCTTTAACCTCGGTTTCCAACTGGGGGAAAAGGAGGAAAAAAAGGATCTTACGGCTTTGAGGTGCTCAATATGTAGAGCAATTTATTTATTTACAATTCATTATTTCCTAAATGCACTCAGCTGAAAACAGAATTCAGAATGCTCTCTCAGCTTCTCAGCTCTCAAATCAATTCCTCACTGCTGCTCAGTCCTCACATTTCAAGATCCCAGTTAACAGCTGGCTCTCTGCTGGCTGCCAGCTGGAGGTTGAGAGGCTGCTGTCCATCCAGTCATCAAATACGCACTCAAAGCAGCCAATCAGCAGTCTCCACCTGTCTCAACAGTCAACACAAACCCACACATACGTTAATGGGAGGAGCCAAATATGTAAAACATGGGACATGATCATGATCACGGACCAACACCTGTGCTCGAGCCTGAAGGCTAAAATACACAAAATATAGAATCTTTAATCATGTCTACGATGACCCCCCACCCCAAACACCATTTAATGAATCACGGCTTTCTAATATGTTCAATATCTTTCAGGTGAAACTGCTGGCTCAAAGGTTTTCAGTCATTTCTGCCCAGGAAACAGCAGCCAAAGCAAAGGAGGAGCACGGGGAGGAGCAGAAACCCACACAGGTGCAGGGCGAGTGATCTGTTGCCTTTCCTCCATCAGTGGAAAAGTCATTTAGCTCTTTGATCCAGCCTGAAGTACCCAAATAACTCATGAGTGGATCCTGTTTTAGCTTCAAGCTGCTGGTTGAGCAAAATATTACATTTAAAGTTTTTATGTTGGAGTTCATTGTTTTTCTTTCTGTAGTTCAAGACCTTGTGTCCGTGTCGATGCAGCATCATCAGGCACGCACTCTTTATTTACAGAACACACACATTTATAACAGGAAAGAGTCGCTACTCTCGATGCGCCCGGCCTCAGGGTGCTCTCTCTCTCAAAGCAGTGGCTCTTGCTTCTCACTGTCAAGTATGCAGATCAGCTACAGCACAGAAGTGTGGGCATGTGTCCATCTCCAGGTCTGGGCAAACTGCCTAATAAGCACAGGTTAATTAGGGAATGCACAGCCAGTGTCCCAAATACTCCACCTACTCTCTGCACCGCACTGCACCACTCCTCCTCCTGCAGTTGAGCCAGAACCGTGCCCCTCTGCGAGCACGTTTCACAGAAAACCATGAGCTAGATGAATCCATCATGAAGCAAACATATATCATATATGTTTGCAATATATCACAGGAGACAAATACAGGGAGCTGTGTTGAAATTCTTCATGCGTTATAAACTATTATCCACCTTTTCTGACAGATGGTGACAGATTCAAAAAGCAATCCCATTGAAATCAATTCTGCAGCAGCGAAAGCATCACTAACAGCGGAGAAGGATCCCAAATTATGTAAGTCACAATATGAGAATGTTTATATGTAAAATTGAGAAAAATACAATAAAAAAACATGGCTGATGATTACTATCATCTTTTTCTACAGCGTGTGAAAATGCACCACTCTCAGATTTCTCCTCTGGTTTGAAGGTACGACTTCCTGTGCACGAAAACGTCTGACACTCGTTCAGCCAGACCTGACAGCTTGTTTCACTGCAGCTGCTGCACCTGAGTGTTTCTTTACTACAGGAGAGGTTTTATCTGTTTTCTTTGCTTGATTGTTTTCAGTTCTTATTGCTTGCTGCATTTTAGGTGAAGGATCTGGCCCGGATGTTTTCAGCCAATACAACACAGGAGAAAACAATCGGACTAAAAGAGAAACGGAGAGAAGAACAGAAACCTGCAAACGGGGTAAACCACAGTCGATGTCATTTAGAAAGCAGAGAGCGTAATGTGGTATGTACTGTAGAGGGTGTAGAGGGGTGAAGCAGGAAATGCTGCTAAAGCAGGAAGTGTTGGTTTTTCTTCTGATGATATTCTTGGTATGAGTGAAAACAGAAACATATATTCCCTTTTTGGGTTATGCAACCACCAAAGAGGGTGATTCTTAGTTTTTAACAAATTCTGTTTCCTCTATCGTTTTGCACTGACTTCACCACAATCTGACCAAGAAGTTTAAAAAAAGAACTAAAAGTCATGTTGAGATAGCACAAATGTGCCGGGGTTAGCACATGTTTTCTAGTTTTACACTTTCTGTGTGAAACTTTCATGTTCTCCTTCGGCTGACCTGATGTGGCATAAGTGGGAAAGAAGATGTTGTTTTATCATCTTTACTCCTGACTTTGACCTTTTTTTATCAAAAGACAAAATGACCGTCTGTTAAGCAGCTGCTAGAAAGTAAACTGGACTTTTGTTGTAGCTCTTCCAACTCCCCAATTCTATAAGACCAGAACACGTCTGGGACTACATTTGGACACCGATCAGAAAGTAGTGCTTTGTAATAACACAAATTTTGCTATTGATCCAATACAATACTAGTACTGCCAATACTGATGCGTTCAACCTATAAAGGCAGCTTATGTAGGAGAGAGCAGTGTCTCATGATTTATGAGCTTGATCATCACTAATTGAAACATTGTGAACACATTTTACTGGACACTAAATCATTGTGATTTTTATTTTGTACAATAATGAGTTAACAAAACACACCTTTTGGGTTTTCATGTGTTCTGAAACTGGATTATTTTGGAGACATGGACCCGTAAACGAGTCTGTCTCTAAAGGACTTCTGGTCGCTGTGCTGTAAGCTAACAATAAAACAGATGTGTAGTCAACACAAAAAGGTTCAGACATGTTTCATACTGCATGTTCAAGGGTTTTTTTCATTTCCAAGAAAAAAAAAAATTCAACACTATTAGTAACAAAGTAACAATCCTATCACACAAGTATTGATCCGATACCAATACCACCGTTGGTATCCATACCATCGATATTTAGTTGGATCCGCCCACCTCTACCACAAAGTCCATGGTTGGGTGATAATTCGATGGATACTTGAGTGCCTACTATCTTTCAGGTGAAGCTGCTTATCCAGAAGCTTTCAGCCAGGGAAACTAAAGATCATCAAAAAGAGAAAGACCCAGACATGAAGGATCGAAACCACTCAAAGGTACGGCACACATTTCATATTTAAAATATCTGTTTCAGATTTTTCCTCAAGCTTTTAGTCCTGAGTTTTAGAACTGCAGCCAGTGCTCGATTAGCAGCTGATTTGTTGGAAACGTGGAAACTCAAGTCTCAAACATGTCTTATTGTTTCAAAATAAAATCCTTTTTAACATTTTCTGATGCTTTTAATATGAAAGAGCAGTTGTGGTTTGTGTTAGCAGCTAGGTAACTGTGTTTTGGTTTGGTTGTTTTTAGCTGTGAAAGCTAACAAGTAGGTAGCTGAAGACCATGAAATATTATTATAGCATTTAACAAGCGGTGCTGTGACTGCAACTCCAAACTTAAAGCTTTTTTAAACAGTGCCCCGTCACTACTGTTGTTGCTTTGTTCTCCTCATCCTCTTTTTCCTTCTTTCTTATTATTCTCAGAAGGATGAATCCTTTCGAGCATGAGTGGAGGCAGGTTGGTCCCCCTAAGGGAGGTCAGGTCTTGCCTGGAGAGGGGGACCAAAAAAAAAAAAGTAAAAACAGTTTGATCACGTCTCATTTGTATTCATAGCAGGTATGATTCCTGTTTCCTGGCATTGTTATATTTACAGATGTGTTGTTTTTGTTGTAACTGTAGTGGATATAAGGCTGGATCCGGGCACAGAGAAGCAAGTGAGAGCCAGAGAAGAGAAGCAGAAAGCTCCAGAGGTTTAGACGTAATTCAGCAATCTGCTTGGGCTCAGCAGGCTGATCCATGGGAAATCTTACTGGGAGGTGGAGGTTAGCAACACGAGCATCTGGGTGTAATAAAAGCCAGCACAAGCCGTAAGGAGAACCTCTCACAAAACCCCAAAAATGATTCCTGGGTGATCGCAAAAAGATGACAAAGTCTGCACAGTCCTCACAGAACCACCTGCTTCATTTGCCCAAAGGAAAACCTCACAAACGTTGGAGTTTTTGTGGATTACAATGAAGGTTTTGTTTCATTCTACGAACCACAAAGTGTTTATTTACTGGGGAACTTCACCCCTATTTCAGTTTGCATGTTAAAGAAGATGCTTACCATCAGTAACTATGCATGGGTGTTTGTGTATATGTGCAGTTCTTATTATTATATTTTTTCTTTAAGTGCCATGTTTGGTAGCATATGCGGGGGTTCTGCCCGGGTGTTAATGGTAAATCATTCAGTCCCAGTCTGCTGTCATGTATAAGCCTAGATGTTGCTTTTGTTTCATGAAAAATAAATAAACTCATCTATCTCTCTGTCTCTCTCTTCCTTATCATCCAGTGAGGAGGATATGACAATTACAGAGTGCAGCTACTACACTTTTATTAGTGTTCAGCATGAAAAGCATGAAAAAAAGCCCTGCGTGCTAAATGAGGAGTGTCTTTTACGCCCCACCTTCTCCTTTACACTTTACTGTCTAAAAGTATTAAATATATTAAATACCCACCTAATCGTTCTAACTTACTGTCATGTAAAAGATCGCATCAGGCTTCCCGTCAGTTTTAAACTTTAATTTTTTGGGGGATTATAATATTGGTAAAAAAAAAACAATCCACTTCTAACCACGAAAAAAAGTGTCGGCATAAAAAACTAATTAACTGATTAAACTCATTATAATTTCACCTTGACTGCCTGTCTTCCACATTAAACGGCTTTTATCGGAAGCTTGTTTTAATATGTATTGTGCTACTGTTGTAAGCTACGTTAAATACTGTTATAAAAAATATCAGTTAAAAATATTCAAAATATCAGGAACAGGAAGATGTCAGCTGTGTTTGTATTTGTTTTCTCTCGTTATTCTTTCTTCCCCCCCCCCCCCTTTTTTTCCTCATGACGTTTGTGTGTTTGTTTCTCTTCCATGACGTTTCCAGTAACCGAGTATTTCGTAGTGACGTGTCGCAACTCCTTACAGTTGAATTTAAAGGGCTGGTTTCGGGATTAATATGGAAAAAAACGAAACTGAAACTGAACCAGAGAGGAGCAAAGTTTGGAGACAGCAGCAGATCGCACAGCCGAGGATCGAGACATTGCGAGATACGAAGGAGCAGGTAGGCTGCTCAGCACTTTGGTGTTTACTTTTTGAAAAGTCTCATGACAAAATAACCTGACAATCTCACTAACACTCCCTCTCGTGCCTGCATGAGTGAAGGAGAATCAGATCATTTTAAAATATTACGACTTTGTATAATATTATATATTATATGAATTTTATTTTGTGTAGATGTTGTGAAGTCATCTTGTGTGTGAATTAAAATCTAACAAGTTGATCGTTAACTGGTAGTTTGCAGAGTGCAGCACACAACGTTATATAGACACAAACTCCAGTTAATTACACGTCGATCGTTTGAAGATAAGGAAGCTGTTACAACCTGCGGGGTGTGTGCTCAAACTACTTTTTTCCACTAGGCTGCTTTTCTTTCCATGGCAGGAATAAACAAATCCAACCTGAAATACAAATACTACTCTTGGAGAGTCATTTTAACTCCTTCTAGTCCAGAGCAGACATGGTGTGAGTGTTTGTGCTGTGCAAAGGAAAATGTCACTTCCCCCTTCTTCACGCATAGTCAAACACTGAAAGGTAGATTTATGTATGGGTTTATATAAAGAGACATGATATAACCATAAATTCATGTTTTATGGTGACCTGCATCAATAAAACTAATTTCGTTTTATTGTTACTAATTGCATTTATGTAGATCCCCGTGTTATGTACACGACCCATGTCTTTGTACATTTATATTTGACTAAACATCATGTACACTATAACCACACATAAACATTCATTTTTTCTCCTACACCAAGTTGATTGGGATTAGACACAAACTTATGCAACACAACTCCAAACGGTTCATGTGTAACAGTCACTGTTACACATGAACCACTGAATAGTACTTTTGTCGCACTGTATAAGGGTCTTAGATTTGAATTCAGGCTGGGGACAGTGTGGCGTTTGCATGTTCTCCCTGTGCCTGGGTGGGTATTTCCTCCCACAGTAAGGCAAGGCAAGGCAAGTTTATTTGTATAGCACAATTCAACAACAAGGTCTGCTTTACAGAGCCATAAGAAACAAAAACAAATAAAAAGCATGATTTAAAATTGATTAAAACAAGCAAACAAACTAACTAACTAATTAACAAACAAACAAACAAAACAGTATATAAAATCAAAACAGATAAAATCACAAATAGATAAAATCAGTAGTTAAAATGTAAGTTTTGAAATTTAAGCTTAAAAGTGTGGATTTGGTGCTTTATTCAAATGCAGCTGAGAACAGGTGAGTCTTCAACCTGGATTTAAATAAACTGAGTGTTTCAGCTGATCTGAGGCTTTCTAGGAGTTTGTTCCAGATATAAGGAGCATAAAAGCTGAATGCAGCTTCTCCGTGTCTGGTTCTGACTCTGGGAACTGATAAAAGACCAGATCCAGATGACCTGAGGGATCTGGAAGGTTCATACTGGGTCAGGAGGTCACAGACATGTTAGGTCAATCATGTTGCATGTTGTTTAATCTTAAGCCCTGGTCACTCTTGATGTAATCACAATGTAATCTTACTGTGACAGAACTCTTTAACTTCCTGTTTTCATTTGGCTAGAGAAATAAATAAATATCTCATTAATCTCATATGGATATGTATTTCTGATATAAGGACATCTGTGTTAGTAACTATGACAGCATTGAACCGAAAAAGCTATTTTTAACCTGAAACCCGCATTAAACCCATTAAACTACTGTACAAGTAGTTTGGTTCCTAATGTTAAGAAAAGCACAATACTTGAAATAATCTGGAAGAATACTTACATTTCCGAAAGTTTTAAACACAGCCAGTATGCAGTCTGCACCACAACTATATGGTCACACGCAAAATAAAAATAAAAATGATAAAGCTCTCAATTTAAGTTTTATTAATCACCTGGCTATTAGAATGAAGAGAAACAGTAATGAGAAAACAGATGAAAGAAAAACTTCTTGCCAGAGGATGTAGAGGTGTGGTGAAATTTAGGGAAAGATAGACATAGAGTTAAGGATGTTAAAGTAAATTAGACATGATTAAATCATACACCGCTCATTTTTGCTTTACTCACAAATATGTTGACAAAATTTTTTTACAGACACCCAACTTATCAACATGAACAAACAGGTTTGCCACTGCGGTTGGACCAAACATACAACTTACCACGGCTTGAGAGTTCACCAGGGATTGAAGGGATGCACGCCAAAGGGAATGAGGATCCCTCAAAGTGAACAATCCAGGTTCTCCCATAAACCGAGCTACAATGAAGCTCAAATCAAAATAGAAGAGCCTTTTGTGGATTACTTCAAGAGTTCTGGTGAGTGTTTGTGCTGATGTAGGACCAGGAGAAATATTCTCACTAAAACTTCTGTTATCATCCCAGTTTACAGTGCCTGTCTTCTTTCTCTACAGTCTTTGAGACTCCACAGCGCTCTCGTCAAACTACTGAACTTGAAGATTTGAGAGCTCGTAATTTTCTGCAATCTTCTATCGGTGGACAGCAGGTACTGCATATTTCTTAAGGACGACAATTCAGATGCATGTAAAATGGACTTACACAGAAGTATACATTATCAAGCCAAAATAAAGCTCCTCATAAAGAGCACAAGGTGGCCGAAAACATCACTTTGCCAGTTTGCTAAGAATTTACAGGCCTTTTGCCTGCATTACAGATTAATTCCTGATTTCAAAGTAAAACTATATAAACATTAGTTTTATTCTTCCTCCAAAGGTAAAGAGTATGTAACCTGAAACCCTTATTAAACCCATTCAACTACTGTACCATTAGTATCACATTCTGAGTTTGGTTCAAAATGTTAACAAAAGCAAGATACTTCAAATAATTTGGAACAACACTTACTTTTCTGACGGTTTTAAATACAGCCAGTATGCAGTCTATACCACGACTACTATGGTCACAAAAAATAAATGGAAATGATAAAGCTCTTAATTTAAGTTTTATTGATCGCCTGCCTACAAAAATGAAAAGAAACAGATGAAATAGAAACTGCTTACCAGAGGAGTGTAGAGGTGTGGTGAAATTTAGGGAAAGATAGACATAGAGGTAAGGATGTTGTTAAACTAAATTAGACACGAACTACATCCTTAAATCATACGCTGCTCATTTTTGCTTCACTGACAAATATGTTGATAATATTCTGTTGCAGACACCCAACTTATCCAACATGAACAAACAGGTTTGCCACTGCGGTTGGACCAAATATACAACTTACCACGGCTTGAGAGTTCACCAGGGAATGATGGGATGCACGCCAAAGGGAATGAGGATCCCTCAAAGCGAACAATCCAGGTTCTCCCATAAACCGAGCTACAATGAACCTCAAATCAAAATAGAAGAGCCTTTTGTGGATGACTTAAAGAATTCTGGTGAGTGCACCGATGGTACAGCATTTGTGCTGATGCAGGACCAGGAAAAATGTCCTCACTAAAACTGCTGTTATCATCCCAGTTTACAGTAACCGTTGATGTATTTCAGCATTTTATGTATTTTAGCAGTATAGTGACCCCAACATCACGCTTAAACCATTCATAACTGATAACAGGCATAGAACAGTTTACAGTGACAGTCTTCTTTCTCTACAGTCTTTGAGACTCCACATCGCTCTCGTCTAACTACTGAACTTGAAGATTCCAGAGCTCGCCGAGTTCTGGACTTTTCTATTGGTGGACAGCAGGTACTGCATATTTCTTAAGGACGACCATTCAGATGCATGTAAAATGGACCCATACTGAAGTATACATTATGAAGCCAAAATAAATCTCCTCATAAAGAGCACAAGGTGGCCAAAGGCATCATTTTGCTCATTTGCTAAGAATTTAACAAGCCTTTGGCTGCATCATTCAACAGATTCATTGCTGACTTCAAAGTAAAACTACATAAACATTAGTTTCATTCTTCCTCCAAAGGTAAAGAGAATGTAACGAGTTCCATTTGTTTGTTTGTCTGCCTGTCTTTCTGTTTCTTAGGAAGATGTTAGTTTTCAATATCATTTTTAAATTTTGTGTGATGTTTGATACCAATAACAACTCCAGCCGATTTCATTTTGGTGAACAGAACTTCACTACAATAGGCCTTGGAGGACATGAGCACCTAGGATGACTAAGCATTTTACCTTGACCTTCTTTGTTTGAGCGTAAGGTCAAAGTTGACGCTTGCGCTCTGTTGCTCTTGTTGTAGCTTATGGTTGGCACAGCTCACAGCTCAGTAAGCAGCAATCAGTCTTAAACAGAAAGCTCTGTGTTTGCATACAGCTCAGTCAAAGCCACCACACCCCTAACTTTAGGCCTTTATTAATATCCACATAGATAGATCATATAGCCAATTTTTTGACAGTAAAACTGTTAGGAAGGGGGCAACTATTGTAGTTTTGTACCTGGTTTTAAACATGTATTTTAATCCTATTTAGCCTGACATTTTGACACTAGAGTCTGTCTGTTGGGACTGAATCACTTTCGGAGCCATCCTCCAGTGGCCACTAGAGGAACTGCTGTTTATGAGAATTCATTTTCCAGCCCAATATTAATCAGTTCTCCAGGTTGATTAATAATTGGATTGTTTATCCACCATTACATTAACATTTGCAGTGTCCAGTGACATGCTTCATGTGTGCTATCATCTCTGGTACAAGCTCAAAGCAGGAACTCTTTTATATATATATAAAATACAGGAAAAAAAAAAAATGCTCGCAAACCTGAAAAACACAAAACTCTCGTGCCAGCAAATCTCAGCATAACAGTCGACTCTTTTTTTTAAATCTCATTATAACTTGTAAATATTATACGTGTCCTTTGTCCTCTTTCAAGGCTAAACAAGAAAAACTGAAAGCTCATTTACAGCAACAAATTCATATCAGAGAGCACAAAATGGCAGAAGTCAGATCATCAGTAACAGACTGCAAGGTAAAGACTGTAACATATGTTTGATTTTTTTGTTTTGTTGTTTTGTTTGCTTTAATATCTTTGCTCTAAACCCTCCATTCTGTTTGACGGCTTTCAGGCTAGTTTGGATGCAGAGTGGCTGGAAGTCAACGATTTCTTCTCAGACATAATAAAAGTTGTGGAGGATGCTCGGCAGCAAGCCCTTCAGCCTCTGGAGGAAAGGTTGGTCCTGTGAGATTATGATGTTGCAGTTAGTCTCTCAGTTCATCAGTGAGGAACAGCTTAACATCACCACGGAGATCCTTTGTGTTGCTACGGTGCAGTACATTTGAATAAAACAGGCTCTCTTGTGCACACTCTAGGAGACGGAAAGTAAAAAGAGACACTCAGGATCTCCTCCAGAAGCTTCAGAGAGAAATTGATGTGCTCAAAAAGGCCATTGATGAGTCAATCAAAAACCCAGACTTGGAGGTGAGCCACAAGGTCCTGAAGTCCATCTTCTGGTCTTTTGAATACTGGAGCATAAAAGCACTTAAAAGAGGAAACATTTAATTTCTATTCTGTGTCAGTTCTGCTTCATTTAAAATCATTACATTTAATGATGTCTGTACACATATACAGGTTTCTCCTCTAACAGGCCTGAATGACTCTAACTGGAAAAACGTACATGTTGACACTTCACTGTCCTTCGGCACACTGAGAGCTACGACTTCAACCATGATGAAGCAAATTCACAAGGAACTGGATAAACTCTCACCCATCGGTGAGTCTTTTGATTCATCATGACTAGTATTAAAATCTATACTTGATATACTGCATCTTACTCAGATTTCTACTTCCACAGAATTCAAGAGGATTCCTACATTTGCAGGTGTGTATGTCAAATTAAGAACAGTATTAAAATAGAAAGAAATGGCAATTGTTCCACATTTTCATTGTAAATACATACAAGACACACTGATGGACAACAGACAAGTCCCAGATGTTGACATTGACTAACAGAAGGAAACAGGTGCGGCTCAAATGTTGAAAGGATGGATCCTCAGTTTCTTATTGGAAAAAATCCTTTGGGAAATTATCATGTTTGACCTAAGTTATAACTGATTTCAAAATAAAATCCCCATGATACTTACAGTATAGGTATTTAGATTCTTTAAACTCCGGCATTTAAATGTAGTTTACTAAACTAAAATCTAATTTTCTTATGTAATATTCAAAGGTCATTTAGAAAACAATGGCAAAGATCATTTTAAGATAACCAATTTTAATATTTTCTCACTTGTTATCTTTTTATCCAGTTAATACAAGTAGCTGGTGAGATGTTGAAACTGTATGACATGAGTTATATTTTTTCTGTTGATGATCTCTTTCTGGTCGTACTGTAACAATTAAATCATCTTTTTAATCACGTGTGTTCTTTTGACCGCAGTGGACGTGAAGCTGGACCCCACCACCGCACACCAAAGACTTGAAATTTCTGATAATGGGAAAAAAGTGAAAGATAGTGGAAATATGTCGACAGATCCTGACTCTCTGCAGAGGTTTGATGTATTTGGAAGTGTCCTGGGGCTCAACAGGCTGTCCTCTGGCAGGGCATACTGGGAGGTGGAGGTCAGGAATAAGCCCGGGTGGGATCTGGGTGTGGCGAGACGTGACGCAAACCGCAAGGGGAAACTCTCAATCAGTCCTGACAATGGTTACTGGGTTGTTGTACATTATGAAGATCAGAAATATGCAGCCCTAACAACACCACCAGGGAGCCTGTCACCTAAAAGGAAACCTCGGAAAGTCGGGGTGTTTGTAGATTATGAGGAAGGTCTTGTGTCCTTTTACGATGTGACATCTCAGTCTCACATCTACTCATTTACTGAGTGTTCGTTCGGTGGTGAGATCCTCCCGTACTTCAGTCCACATCTGAAACAAAATGAGAAAAACAGCGATCCTTTGATTATCTCTACTGTGCAAAAGCAGTAGTAATCACATGTACTGGATCTGGTGCAGTGAATGCATCACTGATAAGCAATATATGTGTCCAGGTGTGCAGTAACAGTTTAATGTTTTTTCTGTGTTTAAACAGAGTTTTCTTACCTCTCTACCAGGCATTTGCTTGCCCAATTTTCAACATTATTCATTATAACATGCATTGATGAAGATCTCCTGACTCAGGTTTTTATGTACTATATTTTCTCACTTTTATTTTCATTTGAAAAGTAAAAACTAAGTCTTACATACAGCAGTGCAAATGTATGAATTTACAGAAACAATTGTTAGCATGCGTGTTGAAACACCTTTTGCAAAAGACAGAAATGACAAAATCTCTTCTAAAGATAAAGCTGTTAAAACACTTTAGACACTATTCCTGTTTCTTTAAGAAAAAACATTAGGACATATTATGATCAAATGATGTTACGTACTGATCACCAGTAACTGGAGCTGGTAGATTTTTCAAAATCAGCTATTAGCCAATTCCTATCACAGTAGCATGAAAACACTATTTTTTAAAGTTTTGTTTTATTTATCTTCTAATCCCTTATAAAACAAATTGCAGACAACCAGCAGACTGAGGAACTTCCTCTGAAAGCTCTTGGATTATCCCACTGTTGGTCTCCTTCACTCACTCACGTGTCCCGGATAAATGTCTTCACAGACATTTTAAACACTTTGACCAATTTTTTCACTGCCCCTTATTTGGACATTTGTAGCCTAAACCTCTGAGTGCTATGTCACGTTTGCAGCATTAAAATCATGCACCTAGATAAAGGTAACAATAAGAAGTAATTTTGATATGAATCCCTTGAATGCAACAGGACACTTGACTTTGTTGTACGTGGACTGGTGTATGTATGAATCTGAATCCTTTAGTAAATAATATAAGTGTGTGTATGTGCTTTTCTACTCACTTTGAGCAGATTGCTTTCTCACTACAAGCCTTGGGGTACTGGGGGTAACTCAGGACTCAGGATCTGTGACACACAGGGGAGCCAGGGATCAAACCACAAACTATGCCAATAGCAGATGGCCTGGCTTACCAACTAAGCCACAGGGGCCTCTAAAATGTTAAGTTAACTTTGTGCATTTAGGGTTATATCAAATGTCTGCTTTCTTAAGAGTTGCAAGACTTGAGTACTTGAAATCTCTGTGTGCCTGTGACATTTGGACTCTGCTATGTACAGCTGTGATCCCTTCCACCACCATACATGCACACATACTCATTTTCATATAAAAAAATCAAAAATTATTTATAACCACGAAAAATTAATACCTAATCCTAGGTGCTTTGGGCATTTTGACCCCTTGAGTGATCTGTTGGTCCCCACAAGTACAGCATCATGCCAATTTCATGTGCTAAAAAGGTGTCTAAACATGCACACACAGACACCTCAGCACTCTCTTCCCACGGCTCTGACTATAAATGCTGTTTGTTTTAATTGTATAACAAAGGATGGATCACGAGTTCTTCGTGTTGTGTTTGGCTGATTGTCCATCACTTACTGTGTCAACAAAATGTTTACTTACTTACTCTTTGTAGCTCTGTTTTACAGATCCTTTTTGTAACTATTTCAATCTGCTCAATCATTTGTTTCATTTTGTAGTTTTGCTTGTCAGACTTCTTACATTGTGGTCTTCAGGAGTCACTATATGCCATTTAATAGATGTGTGTAATATATTTTATGACATCAGATGTACAGAAATGAATAAAATTGTCATTTAGGAACATTTGTTTTGCATTTTTTTGTCATGATGTTACCACAAATAAATTTGTGGCATATACATATAATGTATTATTATTATTATTATTATTATTATTAATACTACTACTAATAATAATAATTGATATTATTATTTATTTGTCATTTAGGTGAATGTGGCAGTAACAACAGGGTGATGCTGCTTTTATCTCCTTTGAGTTGAAATGTGTCCCAATAACCACAGTTTATCTTTACAAGATTCACTTCTGACTTTACTGCACTTTTATTTGTTTCTGTCACAAACACTCACCTAATTTTCTCATAGTTATTTTTTTTAGATATCTTGCTTGATCAGATGTGACTAGAATAAGGCTTCTTGAACCATTATAAGCTTCATTCTGACCTGTGATTCTCATCAAACAGTTCCCATTCACCTGGTCCTCTATTATCGTGTAGCAGGTTCTCCTCAGAACCATCCACAAAGGCAGGGAGCTATTGAAAGATTCCATCAAACCCTGATGTTCTTGTTGTATGCTTATTATACAGAACTGGATCCTGACTGGGAGGAGAGACTGCCGTGGCTCATGCTAGCAGCAAGAGAAGTCACCCAAGGTAGTACTGGGTTCAGCCCATATGAATTGGTTTTTGTTCACACTGTTCAGGGTCCAGGAGCAGTTTTACAGGATGACTGGAAGACCCTCCCACCTCCTGTAAATCTGGCAGACTATGTTAATGGCTTTAGAAGGAGGTTGTATGAAGCTGTAAAACAGGCAAAAGTTCAACTGAACACAGATGAAAAATCAGTTTTACTGTAGAGCTGAAACACTTGAGTTTAGTTCAGGGGACAAAGTGTTGGTACTGCTTCCTGATATTAACTTGTCCATATTCTGTACTGCAGCAGGTGTCAGATCAAAATGATCTGGTTGCTACTCTTGAACGCAGAAGGAAATCACAACTTTTTAATGTAAACCTGTTAAATCTCTACCATGTTCCTGTATGTGGTGCAGAGGATGTGACATCAATTGTTGTGGCAGCTCTTTCAGAGGGGTTGGTTAGTGGGAGGGTTGAAACTGGGGAGGAATGTTTGGCAGCGTTTCTATCACACTTCACTGGAAAAACAGGATCAACTGAAGTCTGAAGTGAAGTACATGTTGATAATATTGCTTCATGTTCAAATTGATCATCCCCATGCTTACTTGTACAAAAACCAGATCTGACCTTTCAACCCTGCACCGATTGTCGTAAAGTTAACCAGGTCACAAAGATGGATTCTTTCCATTGTCACGTGTCAATGACTGTGTGGACGGGATAGTCTCAGCAAAATTTGTCAGTAAATTTGACTTGTTAAAAGGTTACTGGCTGTGCTCAGATGCAGGCAGTAGCGTTTTTTGATACGGGCGACACGGGCGGTTGCCTGAGGCGGCATCGTTGTGGGGGGTGTCACGGGCATCGGCAAAACAAAATGTAAAAAAAATTGCTCGTACTCATGTTTTCTATCACCCATTTGCTGGGAGTTAGGCCGCCGATAAGTTTCTCAAAGCATTTATGCAACTGGGCGATAGTCATTCAGGCAGCTCACCATGTTCTTCTTGGGCACTGGAGTGGCTGACTTAAAGCGGGATGGTATAATAGACTGTAGCAGTGAGAGGTTGAAGATGGTGATGAGAACACTTTAACAGTCTTTGTTGTTGTTACACTCTCAGTATGTATGAGAGTATGAGAGTACAATTCTGTTCCTTCTGCAAATATACCCCAAACCGTGTTGTCAAAACAGTCCTGTAGGCCTGTGGTGGCTTCTGTGGTCCACACTACTCGATAGTGGAGAAGGAAGCATTGGCTTATGGGCTCTATAAAATTTTTGAAGTGTATGCAGGGGCAAGTGATAATCCTATTGTAGCTAACACAGATCAAATTTTTCATTGCTCTGAGTCTGGGGACCCAGTGTTTATGTGTTTCTGTTTTTGAATAATTTTTTGATTTAGCATTGTTCTTGGCATTGTTATTTGTATTTCTATTTTCCTTAATTCTCCCCTGTTATATTTGTTAGTTTCTAGTCTTGAGGCTTTGTAACTGTGCCTCCTCTGTGTTCCATGAGTCATGTCAAGTTAGTTGTGTTCTCATGTCTGTTCTTACCCAGTCACAGTGTCAAGTCCACGTTTCAGTCCATGTCTCATGTGTCCTGTTTTATTTTGGTAGTCCCTGTCCTGTGTGCAGTGTATATAGTTTTCTTCCTCCTTTGTCTCACTATGTCGTATTTGTCCCATTTGTGTTCCACTTACGTTTGGATCACCTAAATCCATGACAGTCATTCAGGCAGTAATGCCTGGACTGGAAACAAGCACCTGCGGCTACACAATAATTACATTTTATTTTGAAAATATAAGTAATGTAACTAGAAAAACAAAGTTGTAGAAAGCATAAACTTAGGTTTACAGAAATTAAATCTGAGACTTTGTTTCATTGTAAGATTATAACAATAGTGGCAATGTTGTTTGTTTTTCAGCAGAACAACGTCTAGCATGTTGGCTGATGTACGTTTTGGATTTGAAAATAAAAGTTGGGCTGATTTTAACACCATTACAAGAAGTGGTGTTAATTATTTTTTATTTGCATACAGTGTTATATTAATTTAAGTATTGTACTAGAAATTTCAAGGATAATAAAGAAATGTGATTAAAAAATGACCACAAATTGTTCTTTAATTTAGTGGAACTTAAAATGTTTGTCAGTCAGTAAACAATTAGTATTGTACAGTCAGAAACTTAAAATCAAGTTGTTCTAAGTAATGTATACGTGCAATGAATAAGTTGTCCAAACATAGTCATCTTAAATAAGCTTTACTTAATTCTTTTTATTTCTGGGAACTATTTAGTTTGTAAGAGTATTGAGTTTCAGTTAAGTTTATTTTCACTTTAGCATATTTATTATTATTATGTCCATTTCGTACTACATACAGATGTTTAGTTAATATCTGCAGACAGACACATTTTCCCTGTAACAATGTTCTCACTCCAACATCAGTTTAAAAATTTGCTTCATGTAATGCTGAGCCAGTCATATTTTTGTGATTAAATCATAACTATATCTTAATTAAAGTATAATTTAAGTGCAATGCTGGTGTGCAGGGGTGCTTTGTGGGAATGCTGTTAACTTATTATAAAATGCTATGTCTATTTTAAGCTGTTAGCCAAATAATAAGCAAAGATATTTTTGTCTTTCTTAAAAAGTCAGATCCTTAGAGATTATTTGAAAAATGGATCAATGGCTATCACAAAATGAAACACTCTAAACCTGCACTGGGAAAACAATCCCTTATTTCACCTGTGATCACATACTTTGTTTTTCCTGCACAGCAATGACCAACACAAGGAAAGAGTTCAGCTGGTGTCAGGAGATGAAGAAAAAGCCTGATCACTTTCTCTGTACAAAAACAAGAGGCAAGGGGAAATCTTACTGGAAAATCCTTGGGAAACCTTACTGGGAGGTGGAGGTTAGCAACACAAGCATCTGGGTGTAATAAAAGCAAGCACAAGCCATAAGGAGAACCTCTCACAAAACCCCAAAAATGATTCGCACAAAGATGACAAAGTCTGCACAGTCCTCACAGAACCATCTGCTTCCTTTGCCCAAAGAAAAACCTCACAAACGTTGGAGTTTTTTTGAGTTACGAGGAAGGTTTTGTGTCATTCTACAAACCAAAGAGTGTTTGTTTACTGGGGAACTTCACCCCTATCTCAGTTTGCATGTTGAAGAAGATGGTGCCACTGCTAGCCATCAGTATACATGGGTGTGGTATTTTTTGTGAACTGGTTTGTGTATATGTGCATTTGTTTTTATTATATTTTTTCTTTAAGTGCCATGTTTGAAGCAGGTGCAGGGGTTCTACCCGGGTGTCAATGGTAAATCATTCAGTCCCAGTCTGCTGTCACATATTGCTTTTGCTTCATGCTGGAAATGGAAAATAAATAAACTCATCTATCTCTCTGCCTCTCTCTTCTTTATTGTCCAGTGAGGAGGATATGACACTTTTATGTGTTTAGCTTAAAAAAAACATTTTTTTAAATGACCTGCGTGCTAAATGAGGAGTGTCCTTTGCACACAAAGCCCCACCTGTGTGACAAACACCTCCACTTTTACACTTTAGGTATCAAAAATAGATTTTAGCATCTATATGTCAACTGTTTGTATTTGGGTTTTTTTTCTCTCTCTCGTTTTTCTTAAAGAATGAATGAACGTTGTTCCCTTTTTTTCCTCATGACGTTTATTTGTTTATTTCTTTTCCATGACGTTTTCAGTAACCAAGTATTTCGCAGTGATATGTCGCAACTCCTCACAGTTTCGGGATTGATTTTGCCGAAAGGAAACTGAAACTGCTGAATCTTTATTAGAGAGGAGCAGAGTGTGGAGAAAGCAGCAGATCTCACAGAGGAGCATCGAGATACGCAGGAGCGCAGGTAGGCTGCTCTGCACTTTGGTGTTACTTTGAACTTTTTGAAATGCTTCATGATAAAATAACACGACAGTCTCACTGACCCACTCACTCTCGTGCCTGCATGAATGAAAGCCTTGTTTGTAGAAGAATCAGATTATATTAAATCATTACTCCTTTGTATAATACTATAAGTATTATATATATGTTTTATATGTATTTTATTTTGTGTAGATGCTGTGACGTCATCTTGCATGTGAAATAAAATCTAAAAAGTTGTTAGTTAACTCGTAGTTTGTAGAGTGCAGCACACAACGTTATACAGTTGGGGGGTTTGATATAGGCGACATGGTGGGGGCGGGATTATGGGCATCGGCAAAAATAGTTGCTGCCACCAATGCTGCCAACGCATTTTTGTGCTTGCATGGGTACCAGTCAGTTTTCTATTGCCCATTTGTGGTGAGTAAGGGCGCCCTCCGTTTGCGAGGTGCGCCTGTTGCTTGCTGCACAGGGAGGAGAGGGGCGGGGCGGCGAGGTATTCTCTGGCTCGGTGTAGCGGTATAATAACCAGCTCACGAAACAAAAACAAACCAACGGACACAAAAACACCAGACTTATAATTTGCACCGATGTGTTTTCTAAATTCTATCACACAGATATACTCGAAAATTGAGCGCGAGGGCCCTCGGTGCGCCTACTTGCTGCTGCTGCTGTGCTGAAGTCTCACACACAACCTGTCGAGGGGGGTGCTTCCAAATAAAGCTCATTTCATTCATAATGTTGTCACTCCAAGCCCATTATGTATTGATTATTTTTTCCTGGGTTGCGCGAAATCCCAGAAAAAAACCCTATATAAGCCGAATCCGTGCACATGCACACAAACTTATACAACAGAACTTCTGTTAATTACACAGATCTTTTCAGGATAAGGAAGCTGTCATGGCTATAAAATTAAACCGCAGGTTGCACGGTGTGTGCTAAGCTTTTTTTCCACTAGGCTGCTTTTCTTTCCATGACAGGAATAAACAAATCCAACCTGAAATGCAAATACTACTCTTGGAGAGTCATTTTAACTCCTTCTAGTAGCTACAGATTAAATGTCAGGGCGTGAGTGTTTGCCTATAATTATGTGTTATATGTGTGGTCAAAGTTTGAAAGGGAGATGAGTTTTAAAATGAATGTTTAATGCTTATTAAAAATAATAAAACACTAATTACATTTATGTGGCTGTAGCTCAGGTGGCAGAGCAGGTCAGCCACTAATCAGAAGGTCGGTAGTTCAATCCCAGGCTGCCTTCTGGCTGCATGCCAAATATCCTTGGGCAAGATACTAACCCCATGTTTGCCTACTGGTGGTGGTCAGAGGGCCCGGTGGCGCCAGTGTCCGGCAGCCTCGCCTCTGTCAGTGCACCCCAGGGCAGCTGTGGCTACAATGTAGCTTGCCATCACCAGTGTGTGAATGGGTGAATAACTGAATGTAGTGTGAAGGGCTTTGGGGTCCTTAGGGACTAGAAAAGCGCTATACCATTTACGCTTTACCATTTATGTGTTATGTATAGGATCGATATTTCACCACATTTATGCTTTATTTAGGCAGATGGCCACCCTTCCCCAGCCTGGCTCTGTGGGAGGTTTCTTCCTGTTAAAAGGGAGTTTTTCCTTCCCACTGTCGCCAAAGTGCTTGCTCGTAGGGGTCATATGATTGATTTCTGTATGTATTATTATACCTCATAATGTAGACCTTACAATATAAAGTGTCTGGAGGCTACTGTTGTTGTGATATATAAATAAAAATTGAATTAAATTATTCAATATTATGTATAAGTACATACATGTTGTAGCTTGATAATGTTTTTTAAAATCTCAGTGGAATGGTGACAGTTTTAATGTATATCTTTACTGACATGAACTCTCCACACTAAGACACAAAACTGTAATATCAGTGGGTTTTTTTTGTTGCACATTCAGTGCCACTAGAGGGCGCCTAATCACTGTGCAACACAAGCGAGTCCGAGGTGTAATTTTTGACAGTTTCACTTTTTAAAAAAAAAGTATTTTTATATATAAGGGGTAATATATTTGTCTTAGTATTTTATATGTCTGTCTTGTAAAGTGGAACAGAGAAATGATGGGTAACTGAGGGGCAAAAACAATATGGTCATCATTTCTTTCTGATATAAGGACATCAGGACATCATGCAGTAATGCCTTGAAAGGTTACTTTTAACCTGAAAAGCACAACTTTTAATAGTAAAAAAAACTCTTCTAAAAGTAGAGTATACACCATAGCAGAAACTATGAACACACAACAAGCCTTTAACAAGACAAGCTGGAACCACACAGGAAACACACCTTGAGGGAGAAAATGACAAAGAACAAAGGAGGACTCAGACATTGTTTACATACTAGGAAATCAGGGAGATCCAAAACACCAGGGAACACAGCTGAATGGAATCAGACTAACGGGCTGGGAAGTGGGAAGCAAAACTGAATAAAAAACACTCTTGATACGTGGACTATCAAAACTAATCATGAGGCAACAAACACTGAGAACAGGACTAAGATGTGAACCATAAAAAAGCCAGAATGTCAACAATACAGAACTGTAATACAGATAAATAAATTAAAAACCTGCAAAACACCCCAAAACTCAAAACTCTAGGATCATGAGAAAAGAAAAAACTGTGACTTTTAATTTCATTAGCAGAAGACAAACAATAATAACCAAATTGTTTGGAAAGAATAGCATTAAAATCAATTATTGAAGCAAACTAGTGATAAACTACCCTCACTGATAATTCACACATTACTCATATTATTCCTAAAATCTAAAACCACATTTTCTAAACAGTGCATGTATTTTTAATAATTGAACTCTTACTGGTTTCCCTGTTGTTTACACCCTTTTCTGTCTACTTCAGATACTCAACTCATCCAAAATGAGTCTTCAGGTTTGCCACTGTGGCTGGTCCAAAACGACAAGTTACCAGGGCCTCAGAGTTCACCAGGGAAAGATGGGATGTACACCAAAGGGAATGAGGATCCCTGAACATGAACAATTCAGTTACCTTCCTACAGTGACTATCCTGAGTCCTCAGATCAAATTAACAGACCCATTTATGGATATTTTCAAGAATTCTGTGAAGTCTGGTGAGTGCGCTGATTGTACTGCTGCCCTATAGTTACACTTTGTGCAGCTGCAGAGGCCGAGGATAAATTTGTCACTTTGACAGTTCGTTACAGTGTATTCTCACATTGTTAAGGAATGATTTACTAAAAAATAAACAAAGAATATGCAGGAAGAGTTAAAATAATCGTTCCTTAATGTGTCACACAAACACAACAGATTCAAACTCAAGCTACTACAGCTGGCCCAGAATCACAGTTGATCAGGACCTCGGAGATCTCCAGGGAGGGATGAGATCTACACAAAATCAACTGGAAGAGAACAAAGTTCAACTCTGGAGAAATCATCAAGAAGAATCTCATCAAAAGTGCAGCAGACCAACTTTCAGTCCTTCAGTCAAGGAGGAGGTATGGCTTTTTCACCAAAATATGAGAAATTACACTAGATTAGCATCGAACTGTATAATCACATCTGTTCTCTCCAGCAGAATATGTTTCTGCCATCAAGCTTCATCCCCCAAATCGATTCTCCAGCCAGACAAGCCTCTGCAGTAGAGATAATTAAATCATGTATGCATTTTAATTTAGTTAGTTCATAATGACAACACTCCAAAAAAGCAAGGTGGCTTAATTTAACCATTAATCCTCTTTTGTTACAGTGGTTGAAACTCAGCAACAGTCTGTGCCAACAGGTTCAAACATGGGCGAAGATCAGGGGCTTGATTTAGGCTCTGGTGCACAGGTACACAGATTTTCTTTTCAAACATATCAAAGAAGTGTTAGGACAACTTGTCAAGTGACACCCACTGAATCTCCACTTCTACTTTCCTTTTACAGTCTGTGTTCATGTCTGTGTCACAGACCTTCAGCAACCACAGTGATCACACAGACAACACAACCACAAAGATGGAGACAGACACATCATGTACGCATTACAATCTTCACAGCTGATGATAGTTCAAGCCAGCTTTGCTTGGTAATAACTCTCTTGTTCCTCTGCAGTCTTTGAGACTCCTCAGCGCTCTCATCAAAGCACCGTGAGCTCAGACAAAGCCCGTCGAGCTCTGGACTTCTCTACTGGTGGACAGCAGGTACTGCAGATTTCTTAAGTACAGTTATTCAGATGCATGTAAAATATGGTTTTAGTATAAATGTGAAACAATTTTGCTAAGAGTTAAACTGTATAAAGATTAATTTCATTACTTACTGCTTTCATATTTTAGGTGGTACAACTCTTGGAGCTTCCTGGGAAAGCAGCCCAGCACGCAGCAATCTGCCCCGAAGAAAAAGAAAAGGACATAGACAGGCTGAAAGAGAAGAAGACTAAAAAACTACAAAAGGTAATGCAGTTTTAATAGTTGTTAAAATAGTGGTTCTGAGTAACAATGTAATAATTAGTAGAATTTTCAATCACTAAAACTGAAAAAATTCTAAAAATGCTCCAAAAAGTGCCAACAGCACAAACACTGCTTGGAGGTCCAGTTCATACACTCATAGTAGTGGAAGTAAAGCCTCACAGAGTGTTACAGGCTACTGCTGCATGTGTTTGCACACCTTTTAGTCAAAGCCACCACACCTCTAGCTTTAAACCTCCCTAGTATCCACATTTAGTTAAACTGCAGAAATATCGCAAAGACACAAAAAACCTGGATGGCCTCTAAATTTCTGCTTCTAAATTCACATAAAACTGAGGTTATTTTACTCGGCCCTGAAAATCTTAGAAATATGATATCTAACCAGATTCTTACTCTGGATGGCATTACCTTGGCCTCCAGTAGCACTGTGAGAAACATTGGAGTCATTTTTGACCAGGATGTGTCCTTCTATCATGAGACCTTTGACTCTGAGCCATTTTCCTCTTTCAAGGCAAAACAGGAAAAGATGAAATCTGATTTGCAGCAGAAAATTCACATCAGAGAGCTCAAGATGGCTGAAGTCAGATCATCGGAAATAGACTGCAAGGTAAGGATGTTTATTTATTTTTCATTCGTTTGGTTTCTTGCTTTGATGTTACTTTAACACATCCACTCTCTTTTCAGGGTACTCTGGATGCCGAATGGTTGGAAGTCAATAATTTCTTCTCAGAGGCTATCAGAGTTGTGGAAGATGCTCGAAAGAAAGCCCTTAAGCCTCTGGAGGAGAGGTTGGTACTGTTAGTTTATCAGTGGAGAGCAACTGAACATTGCCAGTGTGCTGTTATAGAGCTGTACATTTTACTCTCTTAAATACTGTTTAGGAGACAGAAAGTGAAAGGAGATGCTCAGGATATCATCCAGAAGCTGCAAAGAGAAATTGATGTGCTCAAAAAGGCCATTGCTGAAGCACCCAAAAACCCAGACTTGGAGGTGAGCTTTGAGGACCTGAAGTCCATCTTCTGGTCTTTTTAACATCTCAGCATAAAAGTGCATTTCTGCACTTTGGAAATTCTGTTTCGTTAAACTCATTAAATCTAATCTTGTCATACGCTGATATTTACTGTGTGCACACACAGGTTTCGCCACTAACAGGCCTAAATGAATCTACTGACTGGAAAAATGTTGACACTTCACTCTCCTTTGGCACACTGAGAACTACGACTTCAGCCATGATGAAGCAAATTCACGACAAACTGGAAAAACTCTCATCCATCGGTGCGCCCATCATTTTGTTATACTTATATTAAAATCTGTATTTTCTGATTTATTGCCACTTACTAAAATGTTTGTTTCCACAGAACTCAGGAGGATTACAAAATTTGCAGGTGTGTATTTCAAAATGAAAACCTTATTTAAATGAAAAAATGTGATTGTTTTGCATTTTGATGTTTAATACAGATACATACTGATGAACAGCAGTAGGTCTTGTAATGGAAAATTAATAAGCTTTAAAAGTTGTGAAATTTTTAAAATAAAAACCAAAGCTTTATAGAAATTTAGCAGGATTCTCTCAAATTCCAAAATAAAAAAAGCCTTCAGCTCTTATTGTTTGCCAGAATTGAACTCGTCTTGTTAAGGTTTAGTTGGATGCAGTCAAAATTAATATGTAGATTTCCAAAATAAAACATAATTTTCTAATGTACTCTTTCAAAGTTATTTAAGAAACAAATGGCAGAGATAAGTTTTAACATTGCCTGTAGCGATTACTTTCACTCATTATCTAGCTGATGGTGATGATTGGTCATCGGGCAGTGAGACAGTTTGTATGGCACAAGTCATATTTTTGTTATTTCAGTTTTTTCCTATTTAAACACAAAGGCATAAAGTTTCTCCTCCTCAACTGTAACTGTGTCACTGTGGAAACAAATTGCCCCACAGTAATTTGTCTGCTTATATATTTCTAAAACTGCTCACTTAACTGCAATCACTTCCCCCCCTGAAAAAAGGGTCTATGGAAAAACATGAATAATTATTTTTAAGGATATGAACACGTTTAGCTCGGGCACATTTTATTACTCTCACATTTTGTCACGTGAACGATATTTGACACCTCTTGGCGAGCAGCAAACTCAACAAAATTAATGCACTGTGATTCAGTACTGTAAGATTTCAGGAGTTATGTGAATAAAATATTGGAAAATTAGCACAGTTATTAGCTAAAAAATATTAATATATTGTTTATTTACCAATGAAAAAATTAAATAGTGAGTTAGCTAACATAAGTAAGTAGTGTTTACTTGTTATGATGACAAGACCTCAAGGGGTCAGCATGGCGAACACAATGCCCTGATGCTCTTTTGTTAGCCTAGCTGCTTGTCGATAGTGTGAAACCTCTCTTTATTGCTTTATCCGGAGGAAGATGTGAAAAAAAGTTCAGGGAACGGTTAGGGTATCATGCATGCTCATATCTCATCTCCTTAAGATTTCATATACAAATATTATTTCTTACTGAGGACAAACCTGTTGTTACTAATGTTTCCATAGCAATACTTACCACCATGTTTGGGTCAGCTTTGGCTGAAATGTTTAATAGAAAAAGTAAATAAAGTAAGGGGAGTCTTCTATTGTAGTTTATCCATAACTCTTGTGATGCGTCCACACTTCTACCCACCACACGGTCCTGTTTTTTTAATCACTTGTGTTCTTTTGACTGCAGTGGACGTGAAGCTGGACCCGGCGACTGCACACCAAAGCCTTGAAATTTCTGATAATGGGAAAAAAGTGAGAGATAGTGGAAAGATGTCGAAAGATCCTGATTCTCCACAGAGGTTTAATATGTTTGGAAGTATCCTGGGGCTCAACAGGCTGTCCTCTGGCAGGGCATACTGGGAGGTGGAGGTCAGCAAAAAGACCGGGTGGGATCTGGGTGTGGCGAGACGTGACGCAAACCGCAAGGGGAAACTCTCAATCAGTCCTGACAATGGTTACTGGGCTACTGTACATTATGAAGATCAGAAATATGCAGCCCTGGCAACACCACCAGTGAGCCTTTCGGTTAAAGAGAAACCTCGGAAAGTCGGGGTGTTTGTAGATTATGAGGAAGGTCTCGTGTCCTTTTACGATGTGACGTCTCAGTCTCACATCTACTCATTTACTGAGTGTTCGTTCGGTGGTGAGATCCTCCCGTACTTCAGTCCACATCTGAAACAAAATGAGAAAAACAGCAATCCTTTGATTATCACTGCCGTGCAAAAACAGTAGTAATCACATGTACTGGATCTGGTGCAGTGAATGCATCACTGGTAAGCAATATATGTGTCCAGGTGTGCAGTAACAGTTTAATGTTTTTTCTGATGAGTTTTCTTAGATTTTCCAAGATTGTCCAAATTTCAACATTTTTAATTTTTCAACATTTTTCATTATAACATGCACGAAGATCACCTGACTCAGGTTTTTATGTACCATATTTTCTATTCAGTGTGCAGTAACAGTTTGCTCACCTGCCCATCGGGCATTTGATCGGTCAAATTTCAACATTTTTCTTATAACATGCATTAATGAAGATCCTCTGACTGAGGCATCAATTTTAGAGTTTTATTTTTTATGTACTATATTTTCTCACTTTTAACATTTGAAAAGTAAAAAATAAGTCATACATACAGCATTGGAAATGTATAAATTTTACAGAAACAATATGAACAATGAAATAACAGAAAATTATTAACCCGGGAAAAACAGAACACTGGAAACTAGGAGGTCTGGGCGTGTTGAAACACTTTAGACACTATTCCTGTTTCTTTAAGAAAAACGTTAGGACATATTACAATCAAATTATGTTACGTACTGATCACCAGCTAGAGGTGGTGCATTTTTCAAAATCAGCTATTAGCCAATTATTTGGAGCATTAAAATCATGCACCTAGATGAACTTCAGGAAGTCATTTCAAATTAATCCCTTGGATGCAACAGGGCACTTGACTTTCTTGTACATGGACTGGTGTATGTATGAATTGGAATCAGAATACTTTATTAATCCTTAAGAAAATAATATAAGTGTATATATGTGCTTTTCTACTCACTTTTACTACAAGCCTTGGGGGCTTGGGGGTTATTCAGGACTCAGGATCTATGACACACGGGGAGCCAGGGATCAAACCACCAACCTTACCATTAGCAAATGGCTTGCTCTGGCAACTAAGCCACAGGGGCCCTGTTGTTGAAAGTTGACTTTAAAATATTACGTTAACTTTGTGCGAATAAGCTTTGACTGTTGTCCTAAGAGTTGCAAGACTGGAATACTTGAAATCTCTGTGCCTGTGACATTTGGACTCTGCTGATTCTTTTCTGCTGTGTACAGCTGTGGTCCACTCCACCGCTGTATAAACACATACAGCACCCCCTTCCCACAGCTCTAACTATAAATGCTGTTTGTTATAATAGTTGACCAAAGGATGGATTACGAGTTCTGCTTGTTTGTTGTGTTTTTGCTGATTGTCCATCACTTATTGTATCAACAAACTGTTTACTTACTTACTCTTTGTAGCTCTGTTTTACAGATCCTTTTTGTAACTATTTCAATCTGCTCAATCATTTGTTTCATTTTGTACTTTTTCTACTCAGACTTCTTATATTGTGGTCTTCAGGAGTCGCTGTATGCCATTTAAAAGATGTATGTAATATAATTTATGACATTAAATGGACAGAAATTAAAGAGACTGTCATTTAGGAACTTTTTTTTTTTTGCATTTTTTGTCATGGTGTTACCACAAATATATTTGATAAGTAGATATCTTTAAAATCTATAACTAGATTTAAAAAATATAATATATAAATAGAACGTAAAATATCAACTATTATCATTAATAATAATAATAATAATAATAATAATAATAATAATGACATCAAGACTGTCATTTCTTATTTGTCCACTAGATGCCACTAGTGAATTTGATGCACACATTCTTCATTGTTGTTTTGTGCTATGTAGAAGAGAGTTCTGGATAATGGATGGAAATATTTCATGTCCTCTTTGGAATACTCTCATGATGGTCAGTTTCAGTCAATCAATCAGTTTATTTATAAGCACATTTAACAACAACACAGGTCTCCCAAAGTGCTGTAAAAGTAAAACTAACACACAGAGAAAAAACAAAACAAGGCTCATTAACAATTAAAAGCTACGGAATAAAGATGTGTTTCTGGACGAGGTTTACAAATGCTGAGTTTTGGAGAGGTAATAATTTGAAGAAGCAGACTATTCCAGTTTAGGAAACTTTTCAGCTGACCTAAGAATTCTATTTGGAGTATTTTTAGTTTAAAAATCAAAGTGGTAGGAGGGTCCATTTAGAGACTTAAAAACAAGCAATGAACTCTTAAAATCAATTCTATAACATACTGGAAGCCAATGTGAATGAGAAACATTGGGGAAATATGGTTGTGTTTAAGAGTGCCTGTAAACTGTCGGGCTGCAGCATTCTGAACAAGATGGGAGAGCAGAGTCTGGCTGATACCAAAATAAAGACTATTACAGTAGTCAACTTGGATAAAATAAATGCATAAATCACTTTCTTGAAGTCAACAGATGACCAAATGTTCTTAATTTTTGCAAGGAGCCTGAGCCAAATAAATAACAGAATTTATTTGTTTCTCTCAAATAAAAAAATTGCCATCAAAGAACACTCCCAGATTTTTTTGCAACTGGACTTCTGGACAGAGGGTCCCACTCCAGCCAAAGTGCACAGAGAAACAGGCTCAAAGTGTTAAAAAACAGCTGAGAAATCTGCTGGAACAGAAAGATCATAAGCTTCGGCCCCTGGTCAGCTCATCACTGGATCCACTTCAGTTTGCCTACCAACCTGGCATTGAAGAGGATGATGCTTCCTGCAGAAGTTCTCTGATGACTCTGCAATAGTCTGCCTCATCACTGACATCGACGACAGGGAGTACAGAGAACTGACCCAAGGCCAAGCTGGTGGTAGAAAAGTAGTAGTAACAGAAAAATCATGACACAATATGGTGGAGCAATAGAGAAAGCATGCAACGGAGTTCAACTCAGCAAAAACAGTCCACAATTCACCTCTTTCCTTTTGATGAACAATGATAATGGGCTAACAGTTAACAGTAACACATGCTGCCACGTTTATAGCATTCTGTGGATGGCAGTTACCTTAAACAGGGGAAGCAGTGAGGAGAAATGAATGAATAATACTGACACACAGCTCTCGCTCTCATTCGTCTGTATTGAGTGAAGGAGGAGATGCGCGAAGCATTACCTTGAGGCACTACCAATGGATCGGCGCCCAGGCAAAACTCTCACCAATCATCACTCTTTACATTTCCACTGCATAGTCCATACAGCAACACAGTCAAAACAACAAACAAAACAATAATAAAAGCATGCCACGAAATATAAGGTCATTATTTCACTGAGCATTTGCTTACAATTTGCACATAACCAAAAGCAGAAGTAAAATTAGATACTCAGTCTAGTGTGCCTCCATTCACAATTTTATTAAAATTAAATGTTGGAAGCTGAAATTTTATCCAGGTAATCCAAGAATCCTGTATCATTTCACCAAGTACAAGATGATTATCTCAATCAAAGCAAACCTGAAAACTTGAAGCAGAGCAGAAATTCCATTCAGTTTTCTTTATTCGGGTCTATGAGTCAATCTGCTGCCTTCATTTGTTGGTTGCAGCCTCCTGCCATGATGTCTGAGTAGCTGCAGCTGAAGCAGTGATATCCTGTACTTTCTAGAGCAGATCAAGTTCTAACTGTGCCTCACACCCAGTTTAAGATAATGGATGAAGTTATTAAGCAACACAGATAAGGACAATATGTTTATAGGTTCTTGCTTGGTGGACAGTTAGTAGTGCAGTGCGTTCTTCCCCTTTTTTCCTGTTTACTCATAAAGTAAATGACACCTTTTATAACTGGAATATACAAATTCCTCTCATCAGTGGATCATTCATTCAGGGGAAATAGTCCCAGTCTTGTATTTGGATATTCAAATCCTAACCTTGACAAAAAAGAGCTCTCTTTACTGTATATCAATATCTACTTGAGAGCTGTCTTTGTGAACACACCGAATAGAGAAGAAATTATAACATGTAAGTTTAAAACCTGTAATATATTTTATGTATGTGGTGCAGAGGTGATGTGTAGAGAATATCTGAAATATCTTATCAGGTGTGATACTAAAAAAAACAAAACTAAAAAATATGTTACCTCAACTCTTACTGAAAAGATGAACTAGCATTAAATAAAAAAGAGCTTTCAAGATTAGTAATATCATTAATTTTATCAGTTTGTTCATGAGCTGCTGAATTATTTAAAAAACAGTTTCTGTTCTGGTTCATAATAGTTCACACTATTTTTCTTTAAGTATGTTGGTCTTTTTCACATGTACTCCATATTTCCTACCATCTTGTATTGATCCATCTTTTCTTTCATCTGACATAAAGTGAAAAAAAAGAAGTTCTGTTTAAATCTTTGTTTCCTTGAGTAATAAAACATCAGTTTCATCTGTCAGATCAAAGATGCAGTGGAGTCTGTATCTGCTTATTTTGATGGGTAAGTGGATTGTTTACCAAATATACTCTTTTTAATTTAAATAAAATGAATATAGAATATTTATGAATATAAATGAACTACTTGACATGTTTTTTTCCCCCATTTTATTCTGTTAAGAAAAAAATATCAATAATCCTATATAATACCTCTGTAGGCACTTTGTTATATACCATATCTGTAAGTGTGTCTTTGTATTTGTATTTATTTGACTGTTATTCTCAGCTCTGTACAAGATTGCCCATGTACCTGGACCTATTGTATGAATGCAACTGGCAAATAAAATACTTTAGCTTAGATTCACTCAGTCTTCTCACATCTGCCCATTCACTACAGTCAGAGTCTCATTTAAGTAACGATGTTAACCTGTAATATTTAATTTCTTCAGTCAGACTATGTTTATCATATTTCTGTATTTCAGGTCAGTGTTGCCTCTTTACATGCCGCCTGTATGAGTACCACTTTATTAAAGAAAACAAGAGCTGGTCTGAAGCACAGACATACTGCAGAGAGAAATATACAGACCTGGCCAAAGTGTTTGACATGACAGACATGAGCAGACTCCGTAACTCTGCACAGAATCAAGGAGAAGCCTGGATTGGACTGAACAACAACACAGGTGGAAACAGGACGTGGCGTTGGTCTCTGCCAGGAGTGGAATACATTCATAATGACAGCAGCTGGAATCTGAATGGAAGATACGGTACTGAACCTGGGCCTGGAAACTGTGGGAGGAAAAGAGACAAGCTGGTAGATGTTTCATGTCACCATCCTATGTGGTTCATCTGCTATGATGGTGAGGAGATATGAATAATATTAAATATTATTATAATATCATGATATAAAAATATAATGCAATCACATAATTGTGAAGTGAGAAGATAGAGACAGACAGAATTTCAGGTGAGAAATTATTGAGGGATGTCTTTGTGTGTTTTTCTGTTTGTTTTACAGAAAAGAAAAAAGACAATAAAACATTGTATTTGATTGAGGAGAAGAAGAACTGGACACAGGCTCAGAACTACTGCAGATATAATCACACTGACTTGGCCAGTGGACTGAATCAGGTAGATGGAGAAGAAATGAAGGCTCTGTTCATTAGCCGTAACATGAGTGTGTGGATGGGTCTGTTCAGAGACAGCTGGAGGTGGTCAGATGGGAGTAATTCCTCTTTCAGATACTGGGATATGCAGTTATTCAATGATGAACAAAGCAACAAGACATGTGCTATGACTCTGTTAAACAGATCAGGAAAATGGAGCTCTGATGAATGTGACAAAGAAAAACCCTTCTTCTGTTATGATGGTGAGTTTTTATCAACATGTGTCTGACTGGTTTCTCTAAAAGGAGGATCACTGGAATCACTGACAAGATCCAACTGAACATGTTGTGTATTTTTCCTCCACCTACATCTGCATGTTTGCTGAATTAATCTCATAAACATGAACACACTTAGTTGACAGTCAGATGACTTTAAATATCTGTGGGATAACTTTGAGCTACTTTTATGTTCAACCAACGTTTTAAAGTCTCTGTTGTCTGTAAATATGGAGAGAAGTTGTTTTGGATTCCTAATAGTTTAAAAACATAAATATTTCAGGATGTTGTCGACCTGTCTGCACAAAGTTCATTAACATTATTATACTGTTTTCTACTGAGGGCAGAGTAACACACACGCTTTTTCTAGGTTTTTTTATTTTTTATTTTTTTATTATTGGAACAAAATAAACAGCGCAGAGAGTTTCTCATGTTTACAGCTCACTAGATTCAACTGAATGTGTTGTTTTTTTTCTTTATGGCAGATAAATTGATCCTGATCAAAGAAAACAAAACCTGGAAGGAGGCCTTGGATTACTGCAGAGAGTCTCACAGGGGACTGGTCTCCATCACTAACCCTTACCAACAGAGATGGGTGGAGGTGAGAGCCAAGAATGGCTCGAGTCCTTTTGTCTGGCTCGGCCTGCGCTACTCCTGCACTCTGGATCTGTGGTTCTGGGTCAATGACAAGCTGGTCTGCTATGAGAAGTGGAGCAGAGAGGGAAAGACTGAGGATTGTGGCAGGGCTGTGGGCATGATGAGAGGAGGACAGTATGAGTGGGTCAGTCAGAGAGACAATGAGAAATACAATTTTTTATGTTTTAAATAAGACTTCAGAACTATTTTAGAATTTAGACACGAGGCAAAGTAAGATTTATCTCATCTCCATTTATTACAGATTTCATTCTGGAGTGAATTGGGATTTTGTAGTTCTCTGCTGTGAGTCACTGGGGTGTTTTGGTGATGGCAAAATTTCAACTAAGAGTGAAAAACAAATCTATAGCTGTAAACGACACAATATTGGTAAAATTTGATATTCGCTAAGGTAATTATGGTTTCCTCATGTTCTGCTTGACATTCCGTTTCAGTGATATCATAATTGCTTTCTTCATTATTGCTGCATTACTTCATTATTACACTTTTGTTGATAGATAAAAAAGTCTGTTTTAGTTTTTATGTTTGTTGTTTATTTTTTTTTCATCTTTGTAATCTTTTTGTCTTTACGAACTTATAAACTGGCCTTTGTGATAATATTTCCAGTCTTTAATGGTTAATAAATATTAAAAGCTAATGTGACGAACCAGAATATTTATATTGTAAACTTTCACAAAACCACTTAACTACTTTTTTCATAATGATGTATTATTTAAAGTGACATGCTGTAAACCGATGACCTGTGTCTGTCACAGTCGATACTCCTTACAGTAGTTCTTGGTGCATACAGGAAATCCTTTAAAATTCTCACCCATTCGACCCTAATGAGACAAAATGTCACTTTCTCAAAAACTGCTTCATGCACCTGAGAACTCTTGGCATCAAGGGCGTAGATTTGGTTTTGGCATTGGTGGGGACGGATGATTCAACCACCGAACCCTGCCCTGTTTCCTTTTTTTTCTTGATAAAAAGAGGAGAAATATACTTGCCTACATATGCTATTCTACATGCTTTTAAACCATTTAAAATTACAATTCATAGTTTTATATGTGAATTATATAATGTTAAGTTACTATTAAACAAATGACTGACTAAGTATTTTATACTTTAGTTTACTTCAACCATATTCCATATAAATCAGGTATCATACAAACATAAAAATGGCTTCAAATACGGTCATGACAATAAAAGAATATGACTTTAAGGACTTAACAACATTACTTCAGTTATATTACACCAACATCTCTTATACGTTAGCATTAAGGGAACACTGAATGACCTGGTGGTTTTTGTCCATAAAACTAAGTAACAGATCTCTTAGCAAAATTATGCAACATTTTAGGCACTATTGCCCCGATCAAGTCAGTGAGCTGGGATGTTTTACTCTAAACATGAACTACTGTTACAGCAACAGACATGGACTACTGGTGTCCCACACAACAACTCAATGTCCAGTATGTGAAGGAGCCACACACATGCCTTCTCCTCTCATTAACTGAGGTAAACTGCTGGCATATTTGTTTTACATCTATACTGTCCAGTCTCTCCTGGTGGACATGGCAACACGTTATTCATGGTTACATACAATTTTAGACTGATGTGGGCCAAAGCCTAAAACGATGTGCCGGGGGTTTGCTGTTCTAGATATTTGAAGTTTGCACAGCTACATTCTCGCCTGAAAAATTTGTAAAAGTTTATTTTGCAACCCAGAAAGAGTAATAAGAGGGGCACTGAAATTCAGGATTGTCCCAGAAAAAACGGGAGGGTTGGCATGTATTGCCTTGCATAGCCTGTAACGTTATTATGATGGACAGGTTTTATGAGTGAACTTGACTTTAAGGGACTTACAGGTTTCTTTGAAAAATACTTTCTTATATCCAGGTTCTTTTTGCTGCCATCCTCCTCTCCTCCTTGCAGGTCCTGGCAGCGCAGGCTTGCCGCTGCTAAAACTAAACAGAGCTCCCTGAAAGGCACAGCCAATCACATTGGCCATATTTGTCACATGACGTAGGACTCCAGTAGAGAAGTAATTTAACTCTTTCTGCACCGCTGGGTGAATGAGACGCTGACAGATCGCTTTTTTTATTTATTTCTATGGGTTTTGTTTTTCTTTATTCGAAGAGATCAAATTATTGGTGGGGACATTCAATAATCGATGGATATTTGTGGGGACATGTCCCTTCCGTCCATACCAAATCTACGCCCTTGCTTGGCATTACCCCTGTGTTTACTTCATCCAAGCGGTCATTCTCCAACTTGGATTTAAAAATGTGTTTACACTCCAGGATTAAGCAGAAGAGACCCACTCACCTGTCCCTGATAAAATTTGAAGAATGTCCTTTGTAAATGCCATGAGTAAATTTGAAGCCAAAACCTCTGAGTGCCATGTCACATGTCAACCATTATCATCATGCATAGATGAAGGTGACATTTTAGCAGTAAATTAATTTCACATTAACACCTTTGACACAAAAGGGCACTTGACCATTTTGTACTTATAACGTGCTGTTCTACTTGCTTTGAGCGCTCAAAACACTTTCTTACTACAAGCCTCATTCATTCATTGACACAAGTGCTTTTTTTTCCAGTGTCTAAGCTCTTTAACCCTGACATTCATCCTCCAGGGGGAGCACATGAGTCAACTCAGGTGTCAGCATCTTGCCCAAAGATACGTTGACACACAGGTTTGAGGAGCCAGGGATCAATCTACTGACCTTCTAATTAATTGACCCGCTCTACCTCCTAATAATTGTGAGAATTACAAAAATGTTTTAGAAACACAGTTTTGTGTAAATAAGTTTATAGTGTACTGTCTGCCCTTTCTTAGGAGAGCTCATAGCTGCAAGACTGACATGCTTTTGAAGTCACAAGAGACACACACATACTTGAGCAACTGTTCCTTAAAGGCCCTTCTCTAAGCTCTGACTATAAATACTATTCATTATATTTATATGTAAAAAGATGAATGAGTTCTTCTCTTGTTCTTAAATGTTTTCATTTAAAGTCCACAACAGTTGTGATCATTATATATTATGTATTTAAATCAATAAAAGTGTCATTTACAGAACCTTTTTTTTCAACTTTATATTTTTTGTCAAGATGTTGGTTCAAATAATACAATAAAACATGTTTGACCTTGTAGTTTTTCCAGACTGTTATTCCTCAATCGTCCACTAGATGTAACCAGTGAGTTTGACTTTCTGCTTTCTGCTTGTTTCTAAAGCCTAAAAATGTCAGATTTTTTTCCAGGTTTATATAAAAATAAGACAGATTGTTACATTGTGTCAGTGTTATGAAGAGGCAAAGCTTTGTAAAGTATGAGAAGAATCTGCTCCGGGTACTAGATTTTAAAAAGAGCTCTAAAAATTGTACAAAATGATCAAAACATCAAAAGATAAGCAAAGGATACTTTACTGTGTGATTTCAATAACATGTTAGACATTTTTACTCAATTCATTTTATAGCTACCACAATGACTCTGTCACACGTTACTCGTGAAAAGAATTTAGTTGCTGTAAAAAAAGTTATTTCTATATATAAAACATGAGTTTAGAAAGGAGTGCAATGAGTGAATTTGCTATTTGATGTGACTTGTATACATTTGAGTGAGCGTGTGTTATTTCATGATCATGTTAAAAACAATTCAATACTTCACATTAAATTTGTTGTAACTCACTGTGAATGCCGTACAAAGCAAAACACTTCAACCATATTTTGCTTATTGATAGCCAATCATGTGGAATATGATGGATTCATAATAAAGGTGTTCAATGACAGTCTAGTGAAATATTTTAGCTCTGTGGCCGGTGCTCTTTGTGTTCTTTTTCTGTTTTTCTATACTTCAGTTTATTTGTTGTCCACCCACTGTGGGTGTAAAATGGAAAGTTTCACACTAACACCAGACACAAGTGTGAACTTCTTCATTTACAGAAACAGAAGGGTGTGCTCTCAGTTTGTGTCAAAAAACATTTACACATTACTTATTTGCCTTGAAATGATCATTAACCTATACTTTATAGAAAGTGGAAATTTGAGATGATTGGTTGTTATAGTTCACACTAGAGAAGATGCTGGTTTAAAAGAGGGAAACGTTTCATAGACTCAAACCTCAGTTGTTTTTCTCCTCCATACTAAAACAGCTACACTGACAACATAGGAAGTTCATGTGATCAGGTAAGACCTCTTCACACACACACGCCACGCACAGTTTCTGCCTTTAACAATACATATAAAGACAATCTTTTATAATTTATCAAGTAGCAGTAACAGTCTTTTGAAAACCTTTAATTTTCCGACATTTTAGTAAAACCACTACAATGATAATGATGACCCTGATGTGAAAAAGTAGATATTAGACTTACAGGGCACTTACAGTGGATTTGTTTTAATTTATTTCCACCAGTTTTGTTACATGAATCTCACAATAAGCAATAAAGAACTACTTTATACCTGAGATGGTTAAGTTTACAGTTTAAGTGTTTTAACTGGCAGGATGATCTGCTGAAGAATGATGGGAAGCACTGGAGCTTTTACAGTAGCACCAGTAGGATTTCCAATAATTTGTGAGTGACTGTGTCACACATGTGCACTGAAAGACTGGCGGAAGACATAAAGCCCAACACTCATGCACACTTAGATAAAGACAGTCTGCCCCAGGGCAGCTGTGGCCACAACTGTAGCTTGCCTCCACCAGTGTATGAATATGAGAGTGAATGAATAGTGGTATTGTAAAGTGCTTTGAGGGCCCCGAAAAGCGCTATATAAATGCAATCCATTATTATTATTATTATTATTATTATTATTATTATTATTATTATTATTATTATTATTATTATTATTATTATTATTATTATTATTATTATATAGAATGAAAAGAGGAAGGGAAGCAGCAAGTTTTATGCCAAATATAACCACCTTTAAATATATGTATGAAAACTGGTTATTGCTGAACCTTTAGTGCTCTATAATTAGTAGTTACATGACACGTTAGCATCTTTGTCTATAATTTGATTAATAGTCAAATAATGGCTTGATTAAAAAAACAACAAGAAAACGTTGATTAATACAGACCTTTGTAGTGTTAGACATGTATTACATTGTTTCTGAATGTGTGAATAAATGTACTCACAATGTTTTTTTCATACACACTAGATAAAATGAACGCTGTCCTTCTGACTATCTTGTGCACTCTCGCACTTCTGCATGGATGGAATGCAATGGTTTACAATCCAAGCCGAAACTCCAACCCACGGAACAAGTACAACAATCGCCCATGTCAGAGGACCTGGAACAATAATGGATTCAACAGATTTGTTCAGAAGCACATCCTTCAGCAAAACTTCAACAGAAAATCAAAGGAGGCATGGCAAATGTGAGTTAAAGGCTTATAGATAGGTAGATCGATAGAATGCTGTCTTTTCCTTAACAGTGCAACTGGCAAAACACAATGGGATCCAGTACACAAGTACGCTTTCAACAAACCATATGCTTACATTCTTCTTGGCATAGATTCAACAAGGTGCTGGAAACATTCTTCTGAGATTTTGATCCATGTAGACATGACAGCATCAGAGTGGATGCAGATTTATAATGCAAATCTCCCGTTTCACCAAAATCCCAAAGGTAATATTGGATTGAGATGTGGTGATTATGGAGGACATTTAAGCCCACTGATCTCAGTGTTAGTTCACAAATCTAGTTTGAGCAGTCTGACTAGTCTCCTCTGAGCTCTGACATAAATAAGGCATTTCTGCGCAATGACCCGACACTCACTGGTTATTTTCTCTTTTTCAGACCATTCTCTGTAAACCATAGAGATGGTTGTATGAGAAAACACCTGTAGCACTGTTTTTTTTTTAAAACTTGAACCAGTTATTCTGGCAACCACAACATTACCACATTTTGAGCCACTTAAATCACCTTTCTTCACCATTTTGATGCTTGTTTTGCACTTCAGGGCATCATCTTGACCATATTACATATTTAAATTCACTTAGTTGCTGCTATGTGACTGACTGATTATATTTGTTTTGAACAGGTGTACTCAACAAAATAGCCAGTAAGAGCTGTTTAGCATTTACTAAAAATAACTATAACATTATTGATATTATTTATATTAATTTAAATGTTATGGGGTTTTTTTTGTTTGTTTTTTAAAGAAAAAAGGTTAATGTCCTGACATTAACATAGGACACTGATATGACTCTTCAGGTACTTGGAGAATGAAAGACTCTGCGAAAGACCTCTGCAGTCCTTCATCAAGAAGAAGGATGAGAAACGTGTGGTGAAGATCTGTAATGGCTCCGGCAGGCGTGTTCGTGATAACTTATGCATCAGTACCTCAACCTTTAAGATACATGATGTTGAAGTGAACACCAGCAGCTGTAGCGTTACAAGAATTACGAAAAGCACAACAAAAGTGATAGTGGCTTGTGACAAAGTTGGAAACCAGTGTCGTCCTGTTCACTTTGAAAAATATGTGTTCCAGAAGCCAACAGATGAACGCTGTCATGGTTAGCTAATTTTTATTTTTTTTGCTTGGATAAACAATCTCCTTGTATGTTTTTGCTCTTTGCTACATTAAATATCATTATTTGTTATATGTCCTTTGCTTATCTCATTAAATCCTGGTCCTATAGCATTCAGTGAGAAAATCAAAAATGTGACTATATTGCACATATAAAAGGAACAGTTAAATTTCTTATGAATGCACTTTCAGCTACAGTTTATTTGCAGCTATCCAAAGAGAGAAACGCATGAAAATTCATCATGATACCATCATAAATAAGACAATGTCTTTTATAAGCATGGTTTTTATTTTAAGCTTCGTTGTGATCCTCTCTGTGTTTATTTGTCAGTCTTTTCCATACGGTCCCGCAAATATTTTAAACCTATTTACTTTTTATATTTTATATGCTAACATTAAAACTAAATCTCTTTGGAAGTTAACATAGTTTTTGGTTTCTATTTTATGGCACCTAAACAACTCGCTCTGTTATGTCATTTTGTTATGAACAAAATAAACAGTCTGAGTGAGTTGTGGGTTTTTGTTGACATATTTTGAGTTTTGTGGTTACTATTGAGAAATTGAGAAGAAGTAAAATTCAGGGTGGTATCGCCGATACTCGTCCGATACCGATACTTTGTACGAAAACTTACTGTGTTATTGTATTTTAGCTTCATCAAATTATCGCTTCATACTGATTACAGGATGTCAGGCTACTTATTCTTATTGTTTAATTATGAAGAATTAAATAGAAATAAAAAACCTGAAGCTGTGCGTTAATTGACGCTATTTGAACACATATATCTTGTCATTTAACATGTTTATACTTTCCTGGACATTTCAACAAAAACATTCAACATTCACACTTTCCCTCATTCACAGTAGTGCTGTGCCACACTTGGAATTTGGGTATGAATCCAATACCAAGTAAATACAGGTATAGTGAAAGATGAATTCTCAATTTGCAAATTCTGAACACATTTTAATCACCACTATATCACTGTGATTGTAACTTTCCACAATAATTACTTAACACAACAAAACACACCTTTGAGCTTTTCATGTGTTTTGAAATTGGGCTTTTGGAGACCATAGTGCATGTTTGAGGTTTATTTTTTCCAAAGAAATAGTTAACACAGTTCAGCAGGCTACATACTGAACTTGAATGATAAAAGCAAGTATCGACCCAGTTGTGCTAGTATTGATCCAATACCAATACTAGTGTTGGTATCAATACTATTGATTTTTGGATCGATCTGCTCACCTCAGTTACCAGCCTGTTTTTGAATTCATTGGATTGTAGTTGCTTTCTCTCAGGATTTCTGCACTTTTGCAACGTTGGCTTCAAACGTAAATAAGAGGTCAAGTTTATATTTACATGTTCTAGTCAGGCAAGAGTGCTGTTACAGGTGGTGGATAGGAGAATATATCAAAACACCACCTGTGCATGGGAGCACAGGCTTGTAAAAGACCTTATAGAAAATAGTTTTATATGCACAAAAATGTATGAATCATAGACACATATCACACATATATTCGGGTATTGTACTTCCAGTCTTAACCATAGTCGCTGATCATTTATTTTATTTTATTGTCAATTTTCTCAATCCCTGTGTCTAGACAGTAACTACCTTTAGTTTTCAGAAAATTTATATTAGCTTTTAAAGAAAAATGAAATATTGCCTTAAAGTTCCACTAAGCTATTGTTACTCCCCTCACCTTTCTAATATTCTATCTGTAAAACTCAAAGCGTGAAACTGTTCTTGAAGAGGAATTATTAAAGAATCAAATCTCATAACCAGCTGTCATGTACACACAATACTTACTGTTTACTAGTATTACCGCTTCTTCCGCCATATCTCGTGGGAAGAAAAGATGATGTTGTTGTTGTTGTTGCTTTTTGTTTCCTGTAAAGACAAGCATTGAATGCTGAGTGAGTTTGCCTGGTTTCCTGTGTGAGGCACTGCCTAGATGGTTTAAAAATATTCTGTAAAAATATTCAAAGTCGGTACGTTTTTTTTAATCATCATTGAAATATGTGTTGCTTCTCTGTGAGACATTTGCCAGATACCTCACTGTAAAATCTAATATTTTGTTTTATTCAAAATATTAAGTAGACTGAACCCAGTTTTTATCAACTTGTTATTAGAACTCAGTTTAAGTAAGTTACAGTACTTTTCATTCAAAAAGCTGATCAACTCAGTTTATTTGACTTGTCTTAACTTGTAAAAAGTAAGTAAGCCAGAAATTTTGCTTCTCAGTGCAGAAGGATAAAACGATATGGTTTGAAAATGCCACGTCACTACCGTCCTCCTCCCTCGCACAGATCAGCCCGCATGTTCATGGTGCCAGCATTTTTTTCTGTTGAGCAAACCTGGAGAAGCTTCAGTTCAAGAGATTGTTGTCATTGCTGTGAATGTTTATGTGATACCGCACACCAAAGCCTTGAAATTTCTGATAATTGGGAAAAAAGTGAGAGATGGTGGAAAGATGTCGAAAGATCCTGATTCTCTGCAAAGGTTTAATATGTTTGGAAGTATCCTGGGGCTCAACAGGCTGTCCTCTGGCAGGGCATACTGGGAGGTGGAGGTCAGCAAAAAGACCAGGTGGGATCTGGATCTGGCGAGACATGATGCAAACCACAAGGGGAAACTCTCAATCAATCCTGACAACGGTTGCTGGGCTACTGTACATTATGAAGACCAGAAATATGCAGTCCTGACAAAAACCACCCGTGAGCCTTTCGGTTAAAGAGAAACCTCGGAAAGTCGGGGTGTTTGTAGATTATGAGGAAGGTCTCGTGTCCTTTTACGATGTCACGTCTCAGTCTCACATCTACTCATTAACTGAGTGTTCGTTTGGTGGTGAGATCCTTCCATACTTCAGTCCACATCTGAAACAAAATGAGAAAAACAGCGATCCTTTGATTATCACTGCTGTGCAAAAGCAGTAGTAATCACATGCACTGAATGTGGTTGGCAATATGTATGATTGGGTATGCAGTATTAGTTTGCTTACCTGCCCATCGGGCATTTCATCTGCCAAATTTCAACATTTGTTACTATAACATGCCTTAATGAAAATCCTCTGACTGAGGCATCAAAACGTTTTATCTTTTATGTACTATTTTTCTAGATTTTAACATTTGAAAAGTAAAAATAGGTCATACATACAACAGTGGAAATGTATAGATTTTACAGAAACAATATGAACAATGAAATTACAGAAAATTACTAACAAAAACAAGGCTGGGAACTAGGATGTCTGGGTTTGTTGAAACACCTGCAAAAGACAGAAATGACAAAACATATTCTAAAGATCAATTTGTTAAAACACGTCGAACACGATTCCTGTTATTTCTTTAAGAAAAAAATATTAGGACATATTATGATCAAATGATGTTACGTACTGAACACCAGCAGCTGGAGGTTGTGCATTATTCAAAATCAGCTTTTAGCCAATTTTTGGGAGCATTAAAATCTTGCACCTAGATGAAAGTAACTTTAAGAAGTAGTTTGACATTAATCCCTTGGATGCAACAGGGAACTTGACTTTGTTGTGCATGGACTGGTGTATGTATGCATCAGAATCAGAATACTTTATTAATCCTTAAGAAAATAATATAAGTGTATGTATGTGCTTTTCTACTCATTTTGAGCAGATTGCCTCTTATACTTCAAGCCTTGGGGGATAAGGAGGTAATTTAGGGCTCAGGATCTATGACACACAGTTTAAGGGGAGCCATGGATCAAACCACCAACCTTGCCATTAGCAGATGGGCTGCTCTACCCACTAAGCCACACAGGACTTTAAAATATTAAGTTAACTTTGTGTGAATATGCTTAAATTATATGTCTTGACTGCTGTCCTAAGAGTTGCAAGACGGGAATACTTGAACTCTCTGTATCTGTAACATTTTTTGTCTGCTGATTCTTGTCTGCTGTGCACAGAGGAGTGTGGTAGTCCCCTCCACCTCTGTGCAGACACACACACAAACACAGACACTTCAGCACTCCCTTCCCACAGCTCTGACTATAAATGCTGTTTGCTATAACTGTATACCACAGGATGAATTACGGATTCTGCTTGTTTGTTGTGTCTTGTTCATTCTCCATGACTTACTGTATCAACAAAATGTTTACTTCTCTTTGTAGCTCTGTTTTACAGATCCTTTTTGTAACCATCTCCATCTGTTTGCTACTCAGGCTTCTTATATTGTGGTCTTCAGGAGTCACCATATGCCATTTAATAATGTGTGTAATATATTTATGACATCAAAAGGACAGAAATGAATAAAATTGTCATTTAGGAAAAAAAATAATTTTGTGCATTTTTTGTCATGATGTTACCACAAATATATATATATATATATATATATATATATATATATATATATATATATATATATATATATATATATATATATATTTATATATATATATATTTTTTTAATCTGTAGATAGATTTTAAAATATAAATAACACATATAATATCAATTATTATCATTAATAATAATAATGATATAGAAATTACTTCCAGACTGTCATATCTTATTTGTCCACTAGATGCCATTAGTGAGTTTTATCTCCATCCTGATGAACACATTCTCATGTTCTCATGTCCCCACCCATTGTTGTTTTCTGTTATGTAGAAGAACGTTCTGGATAATGAATGGAAAATTAAAGTAAATACTTCATGTCCACACACAAATCAGAGAAAATATCCACTCCACTTTGGAATACTCTCATGATGGTCACTTTCAATCAATCTGTTTATTTATAAACACATTTAACAACAACACAGGTCGACCAAGCTGCTGTACTTAGTAAAAAGGAAAACAAATACACACAAAAAGAACAAAACAAGACACAGTCACAATTAAAAGCTAGGGAGTAAAGATGTGTTTCTAGATGAGATTTACAAATGTCGAGTTTTGGAGAGGTCCTAATTTGAAGAAGCAGTCTATTCAAGTTTAGGCGCAGCAATCACAAAGTCCTCGTCTCCTCTGGGTTTTAGTTTGCTGCTAGGAACAATCAGAAACAACTTATCAGCTGACCTAAGAGTTCTATTTGGAGTATTTTTAGTTACAAGATCAGAGAGGTATAGGGAAGCTAATCAATTTACAGACTTAAAAACAAGCAATAAAATCTTAAAATCAATTCTATAACGTACTGGAAGCCAGTGTGAACGAGCCAAGACTGGGGAAATATGGTCTCATTCACGAGTGCCTGTCTAACCCTAACCTCATTCTGAACAAGCTGAAGAAGAGAGCAGAGCCTGGCTGATACCAAAATAAAGATTATTACACTAATCAAGCCAGGATGAAATTAATAGATAAATCACTTTCTTGAAGTCAGCAAATGACAACATGTTCTTAATTTTTGCAAGGGCCCTCAGCTGGAAGAAGCTGGCTTTTACAACAGGATTTATTTGTTTGTTTGTCAAATGAAAAATTGCCATCAAAGAACACTCACAGATTTTTTTTTTGCAATGGGAGTTCTGGACTTTTCCAGAGAGCCCTACTTCAGCCAAAGTGCACAGTGAAACAGGCTCAAAGTGATCAAAAACAGCTGAGGAAAACGCGGGAACAGAAGGATCATAAGCTTCAGCCCCTGGTGAGCTCATCACTGGACCCACTTCAGTTTGCCTACCAACCCGGCATTGGAGAGGATGATGCTTCCTCCCGAAGTTCTCTGATGACTCTGCAATAGTCGGCCTCATCACTGACATGGATGACAGGGAGTACAGAGAACTGTCGCAAGACTTTGTGGCAGGGGCGGGGCGTGGGGGTGGCTTACTGGGCTTAAGCCCGGGTTGTTTTGTCAGAAGCCCGGGGTCTTTTGGAGTGTAATTTTTTCATAGTTAGATGCCTGGCTGACAACTGTATAAAACAAAAAGTACACACAATATTCGAAGCACATAGTGCACACTGTGGGAATTTACGACTGTGCGTGAATCCCCCCTGATATTGGTATGATCCGAGCTCAGGCACTAAGCGACTGAGCGAGGGGGCGGGGCAGCTGCTGCTTGTGAGTGCGCTGTTGGAGAGACGGAGCCAGCCATACTAAGGAGAGCTTAAGTTTGACCAGGTACCAAAGCAAATCATTCATACGGTACAAATAATGTAAATATGACGGTGAATCACCAAAGATTGATATCAAACTGATCACTTGACCAATATTACGTTACTTGCTCTTCAAGTGAATCAACAAATGGCGAAATGAAAAGCCGAACAACAACAATGCTATTTTTTTTTAGAGAGTCTTAGCTTACGTGTGTTTATTTCATATTTTCAGTTCTTACCCTCCCCGACTAAATCGGTTTCAGTTATGTACTGAAATATAAGAATGGACATTAGAGGCTTCTTTCAAAGAAAAAACTCAGGTAAATGTTATTTTATATATTATGCTTTGTATGTTGTTCAGTATATTTCTATGCAAAACAAGAGGGATTTCAGTACACAGCAGGATATTCACATTTGTAACCAGATATTTACACTTTAGGGAGAAAACATAAAACATTTTTACTGTACAACATCAATTTAGAGTAAACTTTTGTTTTGTTATTTTTCAAATTCTGTATTTATTAAGTTATGCAGGCTTGTTTGCACAACAAGGCTAAATAATTATATAAACTTTTCTCAGTCTAAATATTGTACTTTGGTAGAAGATAGTGCAGGTCTATGATGATTTTTAGTGCTCCTATCATCTAGTTCTGATTGTGGTTCTGTCTTGGTTAAATCCTAAGTAGTCCTGATATTGAACTGTTGTAGTCCTGTTTTAATTCTGGATCAGTTCTGGGTCTGGTTGAATTGGGGTTTAGTCCTCGTGTCTTGATACAGCCCTGACCTTGTTCTGCCTTGCTGCTTAATTAAAAAACTAGTTTAAGGTGTCCTGCACATGTGATATATATTTTTCCCTATATGAAGTCACTCTTTTTTGAACAAAACTCAAAACAGAGACAATTAATCTTTTAGTCATTTCTACCCCCCCCCCCCCAAAAAAAAAAGAAAAAAAAAGAAAAGAAAATCCCACATGCATACCACCCTTTTGGGCTAAGCCCCGGGTGTTTCAGATATCTGGCTCCGCCTCTGCTTTGTGGACTGGTGCCAGTAGGATTACCTCCAGATCAACACTGGAAAAACAAAGGAGCTGGTGGTAGACTTCCGCAGGCACAAACATCCAAGGTATAGACATTGAGGCTGTGGACAGCTACAGGTACCTTGGTGTTTATCTGAACAATAAACTGGACTGGACTCAGCCCTTTCCTGTACCTGCTGCAGAGACTCAGGTCTTTTGGAGTGAAGGACCCACTCCTGAAGACCTTCTATGACTCTGTGGTGGCCTCAGCCATGTTTTAACGTGTGGTCTGCTGGGGTGGCAGCAACTTGGCTGGGGGACAGGAAGAGACTGAACAGGCTGATCCGGAGGGCCAGCTCTGTTCTAGGATGCCCTCTGGATACAGTGGAGGTGGTGAGTGACAGGAGAATGGTGGCTAAGCTGTCATCTCTGTTGGACAACATCTCCCACCTCATGCAGGAGACTCTGACAGCACTGAGCAGCACCTTCAGTGGCAGGCTGCAGCACAGAGACTCTGCAGGTATTTCCTTCCTACTGCTGCCAGTACAAAGACTTTGCAGATGACCAAACACACACATCTACACATGGAAGCGTATCTGTAACCGGAAGGTCGCCGGTTCGATCCCCGGGTTCTCTGTCCTGGTCGTTGTGTCCTTGGGCGAAACACTTTACCCTACCGCCTACTGGTGTTGGCCAGAGGGGCCGATGGCGCGATATGGCAGCCTCGCTTCTTTCAGTCTGCCCCAGGGCAGCTGTGGCTTCAACCGTAGTTTACCTCCACCAGTGTGTGAGTGAATAGTGGCATTATAAAGCGCTTTGGGTGCCTTGAAAAGCGCTATATAAATCCAATCCATTATTATTATTATTATTATTATTATTATTATTATTATTATTATTATTATTATTATTATTATTATTATGTGCAATAACACTAAGTGCATTTTTTTTTCAAACAACGTAGCATTTTATTCTGTTGCATATAGCATGTGTCAGTGGGCTGGCCTTGATTTCTTGTTGACTGTCTCTTTCAGATATGTGGTTGGTGGAGCTGACCCAATTATAGATACAGCACACCTGAGAAGGCCAGTCCCAGTTATAAAGCTACCTTGACTGAACCTCTGTCTCTCTGTCTCTCTTCATCTGGGGCTCATTATGCTCATTTGGTTATGTTCAGTTATGACGGTTGTATAATTTCACCTGTGTTTGAGTTTCTTTACTTTATTTCATTAAAATATCTGACAGCATTTAAAAGCCTGTGTGCGGTCTCCCACTTACTTGTCACATCCTTTGAGCCGGGTTGTGACATATGGTATTCTTTTTTCTCTTGTTCTATTCCAGTGTTTTTCTTAATTGTTGCTACTGTAACTCTGCACTGTCCACTTTCTGCTGTGACACAACACATTTCTCACATGTGGAACTAATAAAGGCTTATCTTATCTTTAACAAGAAACTGTAAAAAGGTTTCACAGGTGGCTGGAGACACTGGTAAGTGTGGGGTAGGTGAAGGGTTGATAACAGAATTAATGGTGTTTAATAAGACACAGGACCTATAACAGTTACTTCTTAAATCCAGTTTCACAGACAGAGTTACACCCTTGCCAGTTTTTGAGAGGAGGGCCCTATGTCAGGAAGCCGGTTTAGAAAACTCAGAGTGAAAAACGATACTCAGGGTTGAGTAACCCCGAACTGTCCAACTCGGAATATTCCGTTTCAGAAAGGCTGATAACAAGTAGTTCAGTCAACGCGGAGTTGCTTTAACCCCAAGTTAAGCGCGCGCACGAGGATACATAAAGCCCTGATTAGTGGAGCACAGATTAAGCGAGTCACCATGGAGACGGAGGGAAAGAAGGCGGGGTCAATGTATCTTACAGCGCTTGAGGCCGAAATTCTGATGGCAGCATATGCCGATAACATGCAAATTTTGCGGAAAAAAAGTAACACAGCCTCAGCTGCAAAAGAAAGGGAGCATGCATGGCAAAACATAGCCGACAGAGTCAATGCGTGAGTGTTAATTTAAACATTGATCTAGGGATTTCCACCCATTTAACACGTTATTTTATTATATTTTATTTTCTTTTTTATTTCATACATTTTATTTTGTGACGTGATTTGAGCGCAGGTGCAACCCAACAGGCCCCAAACGTTCCTGGCAGCAAGTAAAAATGAAATATAAAAATATAGTCCAAACAGGTAAGGTGTAATTGTATTATGAGCCATAGTGCTTGGTCTGTTTGTCCGATGTAAATCAATTGCAGTTAGAGGCTACATTAATTTCCCCTCTGTAAGCACTTATTGAAATTATCTGAGCACATTACAAGTACATATTTGCTTACTCTGTATGCTCAAATGTGACCCGTTATAGCCAACAGAAAAAAAAGCGGAGGCCCGAAAAACAGGTGGGGGTCCTCCACCACCACCACTCACAGAGCCTGGCCACTTGGCTTCCACATTTGTGATAATGTTGGCAGCATCACATATGATCTTCACAGTGCAGAGAACACAAATTAGCATCCATTACTATAATGAAATAATTTGTTAGTTTGAAATGCTACAGGGAACTATGTACCTGTACATTAATGCTGTGGAAAGACTTCCTGTTCACATAGTCTCCTTCATTTACTGAAGGAGCAATGATTGGAATGTGAGTGCCATCTATACAGCCAATCACGCCTGGGAACCGTGGGAATAAATGTAAACTTTAAGTAGTAGTTCAAGTATCACATCATGGATTAAGTTTCGTTCATCCTGATACCTGCAATTTTGTGGCATCCCTCTTTGATAAATCTTGTGGGTCTATGACCGGGGAACACCACAAACGTGTACAGGAGACGTTTCAGTGCAACTGTAACATTCCTGACTGACCGACAGACGGTAGCCTTGGAAACGTGCTCAGCGTCACCAATATTATACAGAAAGCTCCCGTTTGCAAAAAACCGAAGTGCAATACAAATAATATGTACAGAACTGAGAGAATGTCCGCGATGTGTCACATGAGCAATATTAGGCCTGAGGATGTTATTCAAATAAATTATAGATTGTGCTGAAAAACGGTGACGTTCACACAGAAAATCATCAGGAAATGATAAAATGTCCAAACGCGCTCTAATCACTCTCTCCCGGCGGAGAGCTCTGCGGAGAATTTGGGCTTCAACATCTACTGGCTCTTCAAGGAAGGAGCACGCCATGTCTGACACTTCCTACAGTCAGGTTTCCGACAAAGAGGCGGAGACAGTCAGGGTTAGTTGAAGTAAACCTGCTAGGGGGCAGGTTAGCTTCACGGAGTGTGTCGTCATAGTAACTCACTCAGAATTAATCTAAACTCGCTTTGTGAAACCGAAAACCCAGAGTTTTCGTTAACTCAGGGTATACTTACTCAGAGTTTGCACTAAACTGGCTTCCTGAAATAGGGCCCAGGGCTTAATGGTGTAAATTAGCCGAACAAAACAACAAACAACACAGAACTGAGCTCCAAGGAACACAAATAACCTCATAAAACAATAAATCTAAAACTGAGTCTGACCTTCCTAGATTACCCAAAGAGTGAGAATAAGATAATATGTGATATATTTTATGTAGACCAGATTTGCTGAATTCTGTAGTGTTGCAAAAAGCAGATTAACCTTATAGTGATTAAAAGTTCCTAAACACCACTTAAAGCCTTGTCATAGCTTTTGTGCTCTGCAGGGCATTTCTGCCATTCAAATAAACGTTACTTTTACAGCCTACCTAACAATGTTCAAGGTCTTGAACTGTCCACCAATCAAGCCTCTGTGTCAGGAAGTAGAAAAACAATTTCCCGATTGTGCTTTGCAGAGTCCAACTGGTACAAACAGATAAGAGATATAAAGATGCAGACAAGAGAACAGTTTATTATTAAACAACATCAAAACAGCCAGTTTGATCATAATCATCAGAGAGTCTGGAGAGTGAGTGGTGCTGAAGCAACTTGGAAAATGAATTTTAACATTTTACGATCTATTTTCTTGTTTTGTGGCTTGACTTTGGCCCACAGTGGTGCTAATACCACTGAAACAAATCCATACCATCCTGACATGTGTAACCTCCTGAAAGACTTTGGGGCCATGACAGAAAAAGTGAAATCTATGGAAACAAGACTGAAGGAAACTGAAATCTGCCTAAAGGAGGCTGTAACCAGGCTGAAAGACAGCGAAAACCAAATTTTGGAGCTGCAAAGCAAAGGTAAAACAAAATGAAGTGAGATTTCATTGATTAAACTGTTAAGCATTTTTTCGTTGTGGCTGAATACTCACAATTAATTTGACTCAACTTTAACAATCTTCAAAAATATTAGTATAGGAAGGAAGATGGAAGGTGTTGATGCTCTTATTTGATGTTTTCAAACCTGACAATAGAGCATCAACTCCCTGAAATTCAGTGCTGTAAAAAAAATAAAATAAAAGAATCTTGAGCCACGCCTTGTTTCTATTTTTACAAAAATTGGAAAAAGCTGGAATGATTTATTGAAATGTATAAACATTGTGTATCGGGAAATCGTGTACTGAGTAAAAAACAAAGAGTTTATGCCTCTCTAACAACCTGGAAATTTGGTAGGACCACCCTAAATTGTCATATTAGAATGCAAAATTAATTACACTGTTTGTCTAATTAAAGATGAAAAGCTTAAAACAATGACATTTTGAAGACCGGATAATGTCCATGTTATCTGAAAGCTCATTAATAATACCATAATAATTATCCAAATTAAAAGCTAAATGTCACATTTATCTGCTGATACAAAGAAATCTGATACACCTGATCGTCTGTGTGTCCTTACAGATAAGTCACAATATCAGTCAGTGTGGAACCTACATTTACAACAATTTTATGCTTATGATTTGATTTTCACAGAAAGAACCAAAATAATATTCAGTGCAACAGCAGGAAGAGGCAATGCACACATCGGACCCTTCAACACAGACATAATTATAGACTATAAGAAAGTAATTACAAACTTTGGCAGTGCCTACAGTCCAGTCACAGGTAAGATTTATAGCCTCCTGTATGCTCATTTGTTTTATTTCACAAAGTAAAAGAGATATAAGTGCAAGACAAAAACATGTTTGCAATTCAGTTTTGGAAAATTATATTTATTGTTATTGTAAAATTAAATGTACTAAACTTAATTATTAAAAATTTCAACAGCAATTTACAAATCTGACATTTATATGTAGTTAAAGGATGAGACGTAATGATCAAATCTCCATTACTTTTTCCTTTTCTTTTTGATGTGACCAACACTCTTTTATTCTTCAGGTGTCTTTACAGCACCTCTTGCAGGTGTTTATTACTTTACCATCTTCTATCACGGTGGAAGAAGCTACCCACATTATCTGCGTATTTTCAAGAATAATGAGTTGACGGTCTTTACAGCTGATCATAAGACAGAAAGCGACGGAGCTGATAATGGAGGAAACGCTGTGTTCCTGCAGCTGCAGCAAGGAGACCAAGTGTATGTGAGCATGGCTGCAAACACATATGTTGGGGGAGACGACCACACAACTTTTAGTGGCTTTTTGGTCACGCAAACGTAAGAAAAAGTAAATGTATGTCTGCTTAGGATGAGAGGCCAGAGCTTCTTTTAAATATGATGCTTCACACAAATCAAACCAATTTCTGTAACATTCAAATGTGCTTAAGAATTTTGTGCTTTAATTTTATTATCACTCTTGAATTTGATATAATTTTAAAATGTATGTTCATGTTAATTTAATTGATTTGAGTTTCATTGCATTGCCTATTATTAACTGCATTTTGATAGCGTTTAAAAAAATCTTTAGTAAGATAGTTTGAATGAGCTCTGTATTCAAGTTTATTGCCTTATAAACAACGTTGTTTTGCTTTTTTTCTGCTTGATCGTGAATATCAAAATGTGAACTCAATGAATAAAATTGAAGTAAATAATTTACGTACCATAATGTATGACTTTTGAAGCATACAGGGATCACCTCCATTCCTACTTCACAATTATGTGTTGACAATGTATACTAAATAATTGTTTGGGTGCAAATAAATAGGAGTAACTTATAAGCATTTTTAGGAGTGAGGAGGATAAACTGGGGCATTTAAACTGCATTCGTCAACAAACTGATACCTGAAAAAATGCCACGTTTCTCAAAAGGAGCCATGTATTTACACCTATGTGGAGGTCCCTCTGTTTCGAGCCTGTCAACATTATATAACTTTGAATTATAAGCACAGAATGAATTAGTGAACATAGAACAGAAATACAAGAAAAACAGAGGATCTTTATATTCATGTTATGACCTGTCTAGGGGCCAGGGCATAAAATGAAAAGGAGATGAAAAGTTCCAGCCTTGTCATAGTTTTTGTGCTTTGCAGGGTATTTATGCCATTCAAATAAACTTTACTTTTACAGCCTACCTAACAATGTTCAAGATCTTGAGCTGTCCACCAATGAAGCCTCTTTTTGAGGAAATAGCAAAACAGAGTCTCACTTCACCTCTTTTCTGCTAATTGTGCCTTCATGTGCCAGAGCTGTTTCAATGATATGATGGCACAGTTGTTTTTTAATAGTGTCTGAGCTTATACACTGACAGCAACACTGGAATTCTTTTGCTAGCAAATGTATTACTGTTTCCTCATTGCTCTTATGCTGAGTTCAACTGGTACAGATAGATACAGATAGATACAGATAAGCGATACAGAGATGCAGACAAGAGAACAGTTTATTATTAAACAGCATCAAAGCAGCCAGTTTGATCATATTAATGGGAGGTCTGGAGAGTGAGTGGTGCTGAAACAGCTTAGAAAATGAATTTTAACAATTTATGGGCCACAGTGGTGATAAGTTACTGAAACAAATTAATATTATCCTGACATGTGTAACCTCCTGAAAGATTTTAGGGCCATGACAGAAAAAATGAAATCTATGGAAACAGATTGAAGGAAACTTTTTTTCGTTGTGGCTAAATATTTCATAAGGCAAAACAACAAACAAAGCAAAAAATGAAGACATACCACAAAATATAAGGAACAGAAAGCAGAAACAAATCAAATGTCTGACCCACAACACTATCGCAAGCAGATGCTTTCTGGACAGACAGCATCTGGAATTGTGCATGACGTATTATGGATTAAGATATGATAGTACTTTTCTGCCTTCATTGTTCCACTATTTTTGACAGAATTGTCAACATGATGTAGACTAACTCATTGTTGGGGTACAAATGAATATAGAAGTAAACAGGTTTATTGGTCACTCCAACCCCCCCCCCAAAAAAACAAAACAAAAAACAAAACAAAGAAACAATAGACTAAATTCTACCTTAAGTGTCCAGACTTGCTAGTATTTGTATTTGTATTTGTATCTTTATTTATTTCAGACATAATAAAACAAACAAAAGAAAACCAATATATACTCGTCTACATGTATTTTCATTTACGAATATGAATATATGTGTAGATATACACACACACACGTATTTGTACAGACAAACAAGAAAAATATAATAAAATAAAACACATTCGTACAAAGTTAAACCCGCTTTTGCCAACCTCCCCAGAACAAGCAAGAGGGAATGGACAGTGCTCGGCTTTACACACACAGTTTAAAACAAAGTGGGCCGAATTGGCAGACTGTGCTCTCAGTCTAAAGCAGCCACGCCGAATCACAGTCAGTCTTTTATAGACGCAGGTGAGCTCAATCAGCCACTCATTGCTTCCCGGTTTTCCACAGGGCTCAAGCTGGCCAATCACCTACAGGGCTGACACACTTGGATTTGCCTGGAGGAAAACATGTTGCCTCATATGTTCCAAAACCCTAGGCACTAACAATGATATCAAAGATAAATAATACAAAACGGGAAAACACTAAGGACCATAACAAATTAAAATGCACTGAAATATTAAAAATGTTAAAATCCATTAAGATGTAAAATGAGAATAATTAACGTGTTTAGAAAATTCTTGAAATTGCTTTTAAAAGGAGCACAATGTGTTTAATAAGTTTAAGAGATATAGTAATTATATATGATTCATCTTTACAAGTTTCCTGGTTTATTGTGGAGAGCTGATGATTGTAAGAGGAAACGAATGTGGTTGTGAGGTTTGTGCACGTCTGCTGAACTGTCTGCTCAACAGTCTTTGTTGATCATTTTACAAACTGTCTGTGAGAAACTTGACATGTCTGCGAAATCCACCGAGCAGCTGCTCACTTTTGTCTTAGTGTCAAGAGTCTGCTCTACCTTGTAGATGTCCGCTGATCTCTCTGCATTCCTTCACACATAACTGTTGTAATCTAGCCCATTTCGTACTGTGCCATGCTGTTCCAGATCATTCTCCAATGACTTCATTTGTTTGTCTCAGCCACATATGATAACTGGGGATGCATAAAAAGATGTAAACAAAGCTACAGAAAAATGAACTCTTAGCATGTAGAAAACATGTCCACCACCCTCTGGAAACATGTGAATACAGAGCCTACAGAGGCAGTATACAAACAACATCCAAAATGAGTCAAAGTTTGACGTCCACAATGACCCCATGGAGGTCTAAAGATGACAACACTAATGTTATAATGCACAAGAGATTAAGTAGAGTCAAAAAAAGTTCTCCCCCATCTGTGGACCACAGTTGAACCCCCAAAAATGAGATATCACTCTGCAAGTCACTTTGCACTTTGACATTACTATCTCTTTAAAACTTTGGTTCTGTCAATCACAATTTCCTTAATCTATATAATCTATAAATCACATATAAGACTGAATGTTGATCTTTTCACTTCATTTCTGGCCAGAGTCGAGCCGAGAGATCTCAGCCTCTATGACACTGCCTGATGGTCTCATGTTAAAGTCTGTATGCCTTACACAAACATAGACATCATTTCACTGAGCATGTTTGGATCCCACTCACAGCACAGAATTTGTTTATGAGCGAAAGCAGAAGTAGAGTTAGCTACTCAGTGTGCCTTAATAGTCAAATTTATTAAAATGACTCAAATGTAGGAAGCAGAAACTTTATCCTGGTAATCCAACAGTCCTGCATCATTTCACCAAGCACATGATGAATCTGTCTCTGTCTCTCTTTCTCATAATGTAAATGACATCTTTCATAACTGGAATCTAAAAATCCCTCACATCAGTGGATCATTCATTCAGAGGGAGTGTCAGACTTTTATTTTGATATTCAAATCCTGACCAGGACAAAAAGAGCTCTCTATACTGTATTTCAATATTTACCTGAGAGCTGTCTTCATGAACACGTCGGATAGAGAAGAAATTATCACATGTAAGTTTAAAAACTGTAAGATATTTAATGTATGTAGTACAGAGGTGATGTGTAGAGAATATTTAAAATATTTTGTCATGTGTTACAAAAAAGAAACATTTATCTTGCACGACGTTTACTGGAAAGACTTGTGAGCTTACAATGACAAGAGCTTCCAAGATGAGTAAAATTCATGGTTTCATTACCTTCTCCATGAGCTGCTGAATTATTTAAAATGAATTAATTTCTGTTCTGGTTCATAATGTTCACACTATTTTTCTTTATCTAGCTTTCTGTTTAATCCATCTTTTCTTTCCTGACATAAAGTGTGCATCAAAGAAGTTCTGTTCAAAAATCTTTGTTTCCTTGAGCAATAAAACATCACTTTCATCTGTCAGATCAAAGATGCAGTGGAGTCTGTATCTGCTTATTCTGATGGGTAAGTGGATTGTTTACCAAATATACTCTTTTTAATTGAAATTAAAATGAGATTATGACGTCACACGTTTTGTTGTTTTTACTTTTTTAAGTGAATTCAATAATCTCATAATCTCTATATCATATTTCTGTATTTCAGGTCAGTGTTGCTTCTTTACATGCTGCCTGTATGAGTACCACTTTATTGAAGAAAACAAGAGCTGGTCTGAAGCACAGAAATACTGCAGAGAGAAATATACAGACCTGGCCAAAGTGTTTGACATGACAGACATGAGCAGACTCCGTAACTCTGCACAGAATCAAGGAGAAGCCTGGATTGGACTGAACAACAACACAGGTGGAAACAGGACGTGGCGTTGGTCTCTGCCAGGAGTGGAATACATTCAAAATGACAGCAGCTGGAATCTGAAAGGAAGAACTACTAGAGAACTGCCTGGAAACTGTGGGAGGAAAAGATACGATAATGGAGATAAAAAGCTGGTAGATGTTTCATGTGACAGTACTATGTGGTTCTTCTGCTACGATGGTGAGGAGATGTGAATAATATTAAAAATTATTATAATATCATGATATAAAAATATAATGGAATATCATAATACTAAATTAAGAAGATAGAGACAGACAGAATTTCACAAGAAAATTTATTGAGGGATGTCTTTGTGTGTTTTTCTGTTTGTTTTACAGAAATGAAGAAAGACAATAAAACATTGTATTTGATAAAAACATCTATGAACTGGACACAGGCTCAGAGCTACTGCAGATACCATCACACTGACTTGGCCAGTGGACTCGATCAGGTAGATGGAGAAGAAATGAAGGCCCTGATTACGACTACGTTTAGCGCATGGGTCGGTCTGTTCAGAGACAGCTGGAGGTGGTCAGATGGGAATGATTTCTCTTTCAGATACTGGGATATGCAGTTATTCAATGATGAACAAAGCAACAAGAAATGTGCTATGACTCTGTTAAACAGATCAGGAAAATGGAGCTCTGATGAATGTGACAAAGAAAAACCCTTCTTCTGTTATGATGGTGAGTTTTTATCAACATGTGTCTGACTGGTTTCTCTAAAAGGAGGATCACTGGAATCACTGACAAGATCCAGCTGAACATGTTGTATATTTTTCCTCCTCCTACATCTGCATGTTTGCTGAATTTATCTCATAAACATGAACACACTTAGTTGACAGTCAGATGACTTTAAATATCTGTGGGATAACTTTCAGCTACTTTTATGTTCAACCAACGTTTTAAAGTCTCTGTTGTCTGTAAATATGGAGAGAAGTTGTTTTGGATTCCTAAAAGTTTAAAAACACATAAATATTTCAGGATGTTGTCGACCTGTCTGCACAAAGTTCATTATTGTTATTATACTGGTTTCTACTGAGGGCAGAGTAACACACACGCTTTTTCTAGGTTTTTTTTTTAAATTGGAACAAAATAAACAGCGCAGAGAGTTTCTCATGTTTACAGCTCACTAGATTCAACTGAATGTGTTGTTTTTTCTTTATGGCAGATAAATTGATCCTGATCAAAGAAAACAAGACCTGGGAGGAGGCCTTGGATTACTGCAGAGAGTCTCACAGGGGACTGGTCTCCATCACTAACCCTTACCAACAGAGATGGGCAGAGGTGAGAGCCAAGAATGCCTCGAGTCCTTTTGTCTGGCTCGGCCTGCGCTACTCCTGCACTCTGGATCTGTGGTTCTGGGTCAATGACAAGCTGGTCTGCTATGAGAAGTGGAGCAGAGAGGGAAAGACTGAGGATTGTGGCAGGGCTGTGGGCATGCAGAGTGGAGGACAGTATGAGTGGGTCAGTCAGAGAGACAATGAGACATATAATTTTGTTTGTTTTAAATAAGACTTCTGATGTGTGTCACTGGCTCTTTTTTTTTTTTTACTGGCAAAAGTTCAACTAATAGCAAAACAACAAACAAAAAAAAACAAACATTGTTTTAACCAGCACAAAATTGGCAATATCTGATATTCAGTAAAGTAAATATAGTTTCCTTTTGACTGCCTGATTCAGTCATGATGCCTGATTTTTTTGGTGATGACAAAATTTCAGCTAGAAGCAAAAATCAAATCTTTAGCTGTAAATGGCTCAACACTGATAAAGTCTGATCTGCACTGAAGTAATATGGTTTATTATTTTCCTCTTGACTGTCGGATTCAGCGATATTATACTTACTTTCTTCATTGCATTACTCTATTATTACACTTTTCTTATTGGACGTCAGAAACAGTTAGTTTCAGTTTTCATATTTGCTGTTTATTTTATTTTTATTATCTTTGTAATCTTTTTGTCTTTGTGCACTTATAAACTGGTCTTAGTGATAATATTTCTAATCTTTAATGGTTAGTAAATATTAAAACTAATGCGACAAACCAGAGCATTTATATTGTAAACTTTCACCAACGTAACTATTTTTTTCATATGACTATTTAAAGTGATGTGTTGTAAACTAGTGATCTGTGTCAGGGTTTCTGGGTCAGTGACCCAGTATTTTCAGTTCACGTTCACTGTTTATCTACTGCCTGTTCCACTTCCTGTTTTATTGTGTTAGCCTTGGTCTGTGTGCATTATGTTCAGTCCTCTTCCCATTTATCATTAGTTCATTAGGTTCAGTTGTTCACTCACCTGTCTCCAATCGTTGTCATTGTTAGTCGTGTATTTAAGCCCTCTCTTCCCTTCAGCCCTTGTCGTGTCATTGATGTTTGTGTGATGTTATGTAGTCGTTCCCGTTAGTGCTCAGTTATTCAGCCAGCCACTCAGTCTTTCAGTCAGCTAGTCAGTTCTGCCGTTCCTGCGTTGTTCATTCACCCACTCCAATAAATCCTCATCATTTCTGCACCGTGAGTCCTGCGTTTGGGTCATCTCTTCCACGCCTCCACACACAACCTCTGACAATCTGTGTGTGTCAAGGTAAATAAATATTCAGTTGCAAGTGTAACAATCAACACTCCTTACAGTAGTTCTTGGTACATTTATTTCTACAGAAAACCCTTAAAATCCTTACACGTGTGACTTACTGACAAAAAGCACTTTCTTACTACAAGCCTCATTCATTCATTGACAAAAGTGTTTTGTTTTTTTTTCTTGCCTAAGCTCTTTTAACCTGACATTCACCCTCCAGTGGGAGCACTGGGGGCAACTCAGTGCTCAGCACCTGCCCAAAGATACTTTGACACACAGATTTGACCGATCTACTAACCTTCTATGTGGCACTGAATCCGATACATAGCTGATGTTTTAGAAAGCGACTGCTGTGTGAACGGTCAAATCGCATTAAATCCGTCTTTTACGTCACTGACACAAGACAGACGCCAATTATCAGTGCCGGAGAAGCGCCCGAGAAGACATCGTGAACGCTTCCTGGCCATCCGGTGAAACTGTTGGGAAGACAACGTTGGAGAAACGTGAACATTTTATTTGTACTGCATAATCTGCAGATTCTGACAGAAATCTGCAACTGTCCTTTGAAGCACCGCTCCTCTAAAACAGCAATAAGGATCATTATTAGGTTATCTACATTATTATGTAAATAACAAAATAACTTACAGCAAAAATTGGGAAAGGTGAAGTCCGAAGTCTTTATATTAAGGGCCATCAGTCAAACAATACTGTTTGCTCTGGGTCTAAACAGAGCGCGTTGTGTGTGACATCTTCTGTTGAGCATGCGGGCCGCTTTGAGCGTTCACACTAGAGCACGTTTGCTGTCACATTTTATCTGTAGTGTGAACAAGCAGACAAAAAAAATCAGATTTGATCAAAAAATCGGAATTGAGCATTAAGACCTGCAGTGTGAACGTAGCCTAAAAGAGTAAAATGTATTTGATGTTGTAGTTTTTCAGACTGTTATTCCTTATTTGTCCTCTAGATGTTGCCAGTGTGTTTGACTTTCTTCCTGCTGCACACTTTCTCCAACGTGTGTCACTTTGTGCTATATGGAAGAAAGTTCTGGATAATGAATGGGATGTTCATGTTACTTTCATTATATAAAGTCAGATAAAGTACCCACTCCAAACACCCACCCTGACCCCACTCCCACTTTTACTGTACTGACAGCAACACTCTCGATGCATGGACCCCACGAGTTTGTGCAGACCTGATACTGTGAGTCATGTATGTGAGAATGGTGCTGACTTTCTCTGCACCCTTGTGAATAATCAGTGTTGCTGAGTTCAGTTAACTGTAAGGGAAGTCAGTAATGAGTCCATCACAGTCAGCACTGTTTGCTTTTAAACATGTAAAGATGTTTAAGGTGTGATCGGGTTCATTATTCTGCTGCATTATGAAGTTTTTCCCACAAACCACAAGGCAGAACTCTTAGTGAGGGTCAACATGTTTCTTTTTAATTCATATGAAAAGCTATCTTTAAATTAAGCACATTTTTAAACTTGATCTGAAGAAATGACTTGATTGGCTGAGGGCTGTCACTTTTAATGAGTTACAATGCACACAACTGGTCTGTGTTTCCTGTGTGTACACACTGACTACTGTAAAGTTAAAAGGAAAACACTGTGCAGGTTAAATTAATTCCACTGTAGATATGAGAAAATCTGCAGAGAGTAAAAAGTTTGTTTTTAAATTCTAAGAGTTTCAGATTATTTCCAGGTTTATATAAAAATAACATAGATTATGTTTCAGTGTAATAAAGATACAATGTTGTAGCATATGGGACGAATCTGCTCGAGGTTTTGGATTTAAAACACATCTCTAATAGTGTAACAGAATTCATTTAAAAAACAAAACAAAAAAAAGGTAAGCAAAGGTCACTTTAATGTTCCTTCATAAAATATATAAATAATAAAGCAGAAGTTACTTGGCAGTGAAGGATCACAATCTACAAAGCTACCCTCTGTTCACAGATACAAAAAGCTTGTTTTGTATTTACAAATAACTGCATGAACTACAGTTCTTTACTTCTGCTAATGTGCTAGCAGCCTTAACCACAATCACTTTATTTTTATTTGTTTTTCTTTTGACATTTCTCAAACCCTTTGACTAGACAGTTATTAAAATGAGTTTCCAACTTTGCATATCATACCTTGCTTTGTTTCTAAATCCTAAAAACTTCAGTATTTTCCAGGTTTATATAAAAATGTGTGTCAGTGTCATGATGAGGCCATGCTTTGCAAAATATGAGAAGAATCTGCTCGATTTGAAAGAGAACTTCAAGGCAAATAAAATGATGAAAACATCAAAAAGTAAGCAAAGATCACTTTACTGTGTGATTTCAATAACATGACCAGGGGTCTCAAACTTTAATGAGGTGTGAGCCACTGCTGGCACTGTCATCTCATTGGAGGGCCACTTTAGTGTTTTTCTTTTTCTTTTTTTTTTCTTTTTTTGTGTACAAAACAAACAAACAAGAAAACACCCACAAACATTTCCGTAAATAGTGTTTTGTTTGTTTTTTGAAATATTGTATAACAAGACAAAATTGCAAACATGAATGCAAGTTGTTTTTTAATAACTCTTAACTAACTGAAGCCTTTCATTGAACTACCAAATAAACAAACTTGTCCTCTCTTTCTGGCAGACACGTGGCAGCATTTCTGCTATTATTTTGTTCATACCACTAGCCCGCAAGTGGCCCCGGCTGTTGATACTGTTGAAAAAAACTCACTTGTTCACATCTTCAACCAACTTAAAGAAGTCCAGACGCTTGTCTTTCCTTAGACTACGATGACCTGGATGACTGAGGACCTCACAGACAGTTGTTCACATTAAACTTAGTAACTCAGTGTGAATGCTGTACAAGGCAAAAATACTTCAACTATATTTTGTTTATTGATTGCATATTTGTAATTATTTTATTAATGATCAATGATGTGAAATATAATGAATTATTAATAAAGGTGATACCTGACAGTGCAGTGACATATTTTAGCTCCGTGGCTAGTGCTCTTTGTTTTCTTTTTCTACTTTTCTGTAATTTAGTTTTGTTGATTTATACCCACTTTGGGTGTACAGTGAAAATTTCACACTAACGCACAAGAGTGAACTTCTTAATTTACAACAACAGTAAAATGTGGTATTAGTTTGTGTAAAAGAAACCTCTATACATTTGCTTTGTAATGAGCACTAACAAATACTAAAAGGAAAATTTGAGATGATTGGTTGTTCTAGTTCACATGATCATGAACTCAAACTTCAGTTGTTTGTCTCCTCCATAATAAAACAGCTACACTAACAACACGTTGGTGTGATCAGACCCAGTAAGACCACTTCACATTTAACAGATACTAATGCTGTTTTATATACATTTTGATATACATTTAAAAAAAATATTACTCAAGATTCTTTTATAATTTAACAAATATCTAGTTCTATATTTTATATATATTCTTAATATAATTTAAGAATCTAGTTTGAGAACATTTTGACAGCTCGAAGCAGTCTTAGCCTTTGTCCTCTGACCATTTTTTCTCAGTTCATGTGATTTCATTATATTTTTATAACATTTCATATTATTCACATCTCCTCACCATCGTAGCAGATGAACCACATTTTATGGTCACATGAAACATCTGCCAGCTTATCTCTTTTTCTATGAATATCAACCTTTGTTGGTACATGCAAATACAGATTATTTATAAACAAACACAATGTACGGTGTGTTTATTTCAATTAATTGACTTATTTGGTTTTTAAGCACGTTAAAACTGTCATTAATTAAAATACACTGAAATTGTCATGTCTGCCCGGCCGGCTGTGTTTTGTGTACATTCTCCTCTCTCCTCCCCGCCAGGGCGGAGCTCACTGCAGGCTCCCGCCCTTGGCACACACACCTGCATCTTGTCAGGCTCTAATTATGGGTTGGACTCTTAAGGCCGGGACGCAGACAGCCTCACAGCTGGATGATTGTGCTAGACACGTCAGTAAACCTCAGCCTGGTATCCTTAAGCGTTGTGGACCTGCTGTGATCTCTGTGTAACCCTCTTTTCTTCTGTGCACAGTTTCCCCAGACCTGTGACCAACCTGTTGTTTGAACCGTTGTAAAGAAGAAGAGCTAGCGTGTATGTGACTCCTATCCCGGACTTCCCTTTCGGACCAAGGACCCTCGCTCCCCTCACTGTATATATCTGCACCTGGTGACTGTGTAAATAAACATTGTTTTCCCCTGAACTCTGCTCTGCGCCTGAGTCCTACCACACCACATGACAGAAATATTGAAAATGTTAAAATCCATTCAAATGTAAAATAATAACAGCTATGTTTATAAAATTCTTGAAATTCATTTTAAAATGAGTACAATGTGTTTAATAAGTTTAAAAGAGCATTTGAATTATATATGATTAATTTTTACAAGATTCCTGTTTTATTGTGAAAAGCTGATGAGTGCAAGAGGAAATCAATGTGGTTGTGAAGTTTGTGCAAGTATGTATAAATTGGACTGTCCGCTCGACAGTCTTTGTTGATTTGCACATTTGACATACTGTCTGTGAAAAACTCGGGACATGTCTGAGTGAAGTAAATCGAGCATGGTTTTAGTGTCAAGAGCTTGCGCTATCTTTCAGATGTCCGCTGATCTCTCTACATTCCTTCAGCTTGTATAATCTAGTCCCATTTCATACTGTGGCATAATGTTCCAGATAATTCTTCAATAACTTCATTTGTTTGTCGCAGCTGCAGACGATAAATACAAAAATGTAAACAAAGCTAAAGAAAAATGAACTCCTAGAGGAAAAAGCAGAATCCATGAGCCCGGTGGTAGGCGGGCAGCCGTGGCAGGGGGCCTGGGCCGGGACCATCTGATCGTCTCGCAGAACATGTGCAAGTGTAACCGGTGTGGTTCTGCGTTGTGTCTGATCCTGACGATAAAAGGTAAAAGAAAGAAAGACCTCCAAATAAATAGCTTGCCCCCTCCAGCTCCTCTCCCACAGGGGAATTGTAGAAAAGGGGGTTTAGAACACATTTTGTGTAATTATAACAAGATGTGGTTTATGACCCTGTTACACAGGCTTTTGTCTGTCAACAGAGACTACTTCCTGCCGACCTCCAAAGTCCAAAAGGAAATGTTTTTGGCCCAGTTTAATAACCCTGTACAGCCCGTCATACGGTGGGCGCAATGGGGTCCTTTGTGCCTGACGAAAACAAAACGAGAAGAGTCCAACGAACTTGGAACAAAAGTGTCAGGCAGGCAGTGGTGCACAGGGCCAGGAACAGAAAATGAGTTTCTTGGGGGACAAAGAGGCAGCACAGAGGTATTGAAACATGGGGGAGGGCTCTCAGGTAAGAATTCCCCAGGTACCCGGAGGGGCTGGCCGAGGACCAGTTCAGCCGGGGAAACCCCGAGGTCTTCCTTAACCGCGCTGCGCAATCCCAGCAAAACCCACGGAAGACGGTCAACTAAGTTACCACCTGTTAAGGAAGCCCGGAGCGCAGCCTTGAGTGACTGGTGAAACCGTTTGCACATCCTGTTAGCTTGCAGGTGGTATGCTGTGGTGTGGGGGACCTCGACCCCCAGGCCACTAGCCATGTGCTGTTTCGAGGTCAGTCAACACAACCAGAATTCATACATAAGGCACACGGAATTATAAGGGGCACTGTCGGTTTTCAGAAAAATCAAAGAATTGATTTTAAGTGTGCCGTATTTTCCACAAAACACGGTAATAATGACAGCCCGCTAGCATGCTCTACCAAAAATAGTGCTTTGTTGTGTATCTGACGGATGAAAGCTAAACCAGTTCAACATCACTGAAGTTGCAGCATTTTTACAAACCGATTCTGGTTCATCTGATTCATTCAATGATCCACTTTCGCCCTTCTTATTCTCCGTCGCCGCTATGCTTTTTCTAACATGTTTGTGCGAAAACAAAGGCACTGCCCATGCGCATTTTACCCATATTCTATCGCGATATTTCATTTTCTTATCGTTGCCCAACATTATACCGGTATTACCGTGAACGGTATGATATGGCCCAGCCCTACTTGGGCGGGTGGGTCTCGGGTCAAGCGAGGCCACCACATAGTGATACTTTTTTGTCGTCTGCCGAGATGCCGCAAAGGGCAAACTGAGCCTCCACTTGCACGAACCACGACGGGGGATCATGGAGCCAAAAGTCCGGTAGCTTCAGCGCCACAGCAAGCACAGCTGCATCCAGAGCGGAGCCAGCATCATCCACGACCTGTAGCATGTTCGAGTCTGGGGTCACCAATGTGGAGGTAAACAGACGACACGGAGCTCTTAGTTCTCACTCCTGCTTTATTCCTCTTCTCACATCAACTGAACACATCGCACCACAAAACACAGCAACACAGCAATTTCCTCAATCCTGGGTGTGAGTGGAGCCCTCTAGTGGTCCGCCACAATATCATAATTACTTTCTTCATTATTGCTGCATTACTTCATTATTACACTTTTTTTGATAGATGTCAGAAAAAAAGTCAGTTTTAATTTTTATGTTTGTAGTTCATTTTTTATCTTTGTAATCTTTTTGTCTTTACGAACTTATAAACTGGTCTTTGTGATAATATCTCCAGTCTTTAATGGTTAATAAATATTAAAAACTAATGTGACAAACCAGAGTATTTATATTGTAAACTTTGACAAAAACCACTTAACTACTTTTTTCATAATGACGTCTTATTTAAAGTGACATGCTGTAAACGGATGACCTCTGTCTGTTGGGATAAATAAATACTATGTTGCCAGTGTAACAGTCTACACTCCTTACAGTAGTCCTTGGTGCATACAGGAAATCCTTTAAAATTCTCACCCATTCAACCCTAATAAGACAAAATGTCACCTTCTCAAAAATGCTTCATTCACCTGAGAACTCTTGGCATTATCCCTGTGTTTACTTCATCTAAGCGGTCATTCTCCAAATTGGAATTAAAAATGTGTTTACACTCCAGGATTAAGAAGTAGAGACCCACTCACCTGTCCCTGATAAAATTTGAAGAATGTCTTTTGTAGATGCCATGAGTAAATTTGAAGCCAAAACCTCTGAGTGCCATGTCACATGTCAACCATTATCATCATGCATAGATGAAGGTGACATTTTAGCAGTACAGTAAATTCACACTAACACCTTTGACACAAAAGGGCACTTGACCATTTTGTACTTATAACGTGCTGTTCTACTTGCTTTGAGCACTCAAAACACTTTCTTACTACAAGCCTCATTCATTCATTGACACAAGTCCTTTTTTTCCAATGTCTAAGCTCTTTAACCCTGACATTCACCCTCCAGGGAGAGCACATGATTCAACTCAAGGGTCACCATCTTGCCCACAGATACATTGACACACAGGTTTGAGGAGCCAGGGACCAATCTACTAACCTTCTAATTAACTGACCTGCTCTACCTCCTAATTCACAGCTACCCAGCTGTGAGAATTACAAAAATCTTTTAGAAACACAGTTTTGTGTAAATAAGTTTATAGTGTACTGCATGGCTATTCAACTACGAAGTTAGTTGGGCCAGATTTTCAAACCGAGGAATTTATCTGGGCCAGATATTTTTTTTGAAGCCAGTAAGCAGCAGATCATGATCAATTTCAAACCCACACAACTGTATTGAAAAACAAGTAATTTTTTTATTCCTATTCCCCTGTAAATCTGGTGACCTCTCACAAATGCACACCAAAAGGTCCATTTTAAAAAAAAGGGGAGCTATAACTAAACTATTTTTTGCACATTTGAAATAATAATAATATTAACAAAAAAAAAACATTTTGATAATTCCCTTTCAAATTAAAATAAATATTTCGCTGACCACTCACTTTTCCTGCCATGGATGGAGTCCCATCCGTCACAAGTATACAGACACGCTTCATATCCAGACCATTTTCCTCAAAAAGAGCTGAAATCTTCTCAAACATTATTTCGCCAGCTGTGTGTCCCTCTAACGGTAGTAAGCCGAGCAATTTCCCATCCAAAAAACGGACATATACGCACAACTGTGCATTATCAGTTCTGTCAGTGACCTCCTGCTATAGACATTACATCAGTTTTCTTCAGGTCATCTAACAGCATTTCAAACTCGTCTGACGCCAGAACTTCAACTCTACGAATATTTGAACTGTCTGACAGGGGTACGTTTTTAATAGCAGATGTCACACTTACTTTAATTTTTTCATCACTTTTCACCGCATCCACCACGGCCAGCATGCAGTATTTCGCTGTTTCAGAATCTGTGAAAGGCCTTTTCTTCTTCGCCAAGAAGCAAACACGAAGGGAAGCTGCTGCCGCTCTCTCTTGGGCTGTACAGGACCCTCACCATGCTAGTACAACTCCGGTTGTAAGATTATTAAACTCGGTAAAATGAATAAGTATTTGTCAGTCCAGGCAGGGTTAAACCGACAGTTTTCATTGTCAATTTTGCGCTTTTGGAGTGAGAAAGACATGCTGCTGTGATTGTTTAATATGTTTACATCACGGTGCATTGTGGGTTAAATATTGCTAGGCTACTAGGAGTGTTGCATTCACAGTCTACACTACGCTGTAGGAATTTTTAATTTTTTAATTTTTTTTTTTAATTAATTAATTTTTTGCGTTTGCTCTGTGTTTCTGCCAGGACCACAGGCAGGGCCACTCGCAGGTTGCTTCTGGGCCGCATTTGGCCCGCGGGCCGCCATTTGAATAGGCTTGGTGTACTGTCTTGCCTTTCTTAAGAGAGCTCATAGCTGCAAGACTGACATGCTTTTGGAGTCACAATAGACACACACATACTTGAGCAACTGTTACTTAAAGGCCCTTCTCTAACCCCTGACTATAAATACTATTCATTATATTTATATGTAAAAAGATGAATGAGTTCTTCTCTTGTTCTTAACTGTTTTCATTTATAATCCGCAACAGTTGTGATCATTATATATGATGTATTTAAATCAATAAAACTGTCATTTACAGATCTCTTTTTTTTTCAAACTTTATATTTTTTGTCAAGATGTTGGTTCAAATAATACAATAAAACATGTTTGACCTTGTAGTTTTTCCAGACTGTTATTCCTCAATCGTCCACTAGATGTAACCAGTGAGTTTGACTTTCTGCTTTCTGCTTATTTCTAAAGCCTAAAAATGTCAGATTTTTTCCAGGTTTATATAAAAATAAGACAGATTGTTACATTGTGTCAGTGTTATGAAGAGGCAAAGCTTTGTAAAGTATGAGAAGAATCTGCTCCGGGTACTAGATTTAAAAGAAAGTTCTAAAAATTGTACAAAATGATCAAAACATCAAAAGATAAGCAAAGGATACTTTACTGTGTGATTTCAATAACATGTTAGACATTTTTACTCAATTCATTTTATAGCTACCACAATGACTCTGTCACACGTTACTCGTGAAAAGAATTTAGTTGCTGTAAAAAAAGTTATTTCTATATATAAAACATGAGTTTAGAAAGGAGTGCAATGAGTGAATTTGCTATTTGATGTCACTTGTATGCATTTGAGTGAGCGTGTGTTATTTCATGATAATGTTAAAAACAATTCAATACTTCACATTAAATTTGTTGTAACTCACTGTGAATGCCGTACAAAGCAAAACACTTCAACCATATTTTGCTTATTGATTGCCAATCATGTGGAATATGATGGATTCATAATAAAGGTGTTCAATGACAGTCTAGTGAAATATTTTAGCTCGTGGCCGGTGCTCTTTGTGTTCTTTTTCTGTTTTTCTATACTTCAGTTTATTTGTTGTCCACGTGGGTGTAAAATGGAAAATTTCGCACTAACACCAGACACAAGTGTGAACTTCTTCATTTACAGAAACAGAAGGGTGTGCTCTCAGTTTGTGTCAAAAAACATTTACACATTACTTATTTGCCTTGAAATGATCATTAACATATACTTTATAGAAAGTGGAAATTTGAGATGATTGGTTGTTATAGTTCACACTAGAGAAGATGCTGGTTTAAAAGAGGGAAACGTTTCATAGACTCAAACCTCAGTTGTTTTTCTCCTCCATACTAAAACAGCTACACTGACAACATAGGAAGTTCATGTGATCAGGTAAGACCTCTTCTCACACACACACACACACACACACACACACACACACACACACACACACACACACACACACACACACACACACACACACACACACACACACACACACACACACAGTTTCTGCCTCTAACAATACATATAAAGACAATCTTTTATAATTTATCAAGTAAACAGTCTTTTGAAAGCCTTTAATTTTCCAACATTGTAGTAAAACCACTACAATGATAATGATGACCCTGATGTGAAAAAGTAGATATTAGACTTACAGGGCACTTACAGTGGATTTGTTTTAATTTATTTCCACCAGTTTTGTTACATAAATCTCACAATAAGCAATAAAGAACTACTTTATACCTGAGATGGTTAAGTTTACAGTTTAAGTATTTTAACTGGCAGGATGATCTGCTGAAGAATGATGGGAAACACTGGAGCTTTAACAGTATAACCAGTAGGATTTCCAATAATTTGTGTGTCACACACATGTGCACTGAAAGACTGGCGGAAGACATAAAGCCCAACACTCATGCACACTTAGATAAAGACAGGAAATATAGAATGAAAAGAGGAAGGGAAGCAGCAAGTTTTATGCCAAATATAACCACCTTTAAATATATGTATGGAAATGGTTATTGCTGAACCTTTAGTGCTCTATAATTAGTAGTTACATGACACTTTAGCATCTTTGTCTATAATTTGATTAATAGTCAAATAATGGCTTGATTAAAAAAAAAACAAGAAAACGTCAAAGTTGATTAATACAGACCTTTGTAGTGTTAGACATGTATTACATTGTTTCTGAATGTGTGAATAAATGTACTCACAATGTTTTTTTCATACACACTAGATAAAATGAACGCTGTCCTTCTGACTATCTTGTGCACTCTCGCACTCCTGCATGGATGGAATGCAATGGTTTACAATCCAAGCCGAAACTCCAACCCACGGAACAAGTACAACAATCGCCCATGTCAGAGGACCTGGAACAATAATGGATTCAACAGATTTGTTCAGAAGCACATCCTTCAGCAATACTTCAACAGAAAATCAAAGGAGGCATGGCAAATGTGAGTTAAAGGCTTATAGATAGGTGGATCGATAGAATGCTGCCTTTTCCTTAACAGTGCAACTGGCAAAACACAATGGGATCCAGTACACAAGTACGCGTTCAACAAACCATATGCTTACATTCTTCTTGGCATAGATTCAACAAGGTGCTGGAAACATTCCTCTGAGATTTTGATCCATGTAGACATGACAGCATCACAGTGGATGCAGATTTATAATGCAAATCTCCCGTTTCACCAAAATCCCAAAGGTAATATTGGATTGAGATGTGGTGATTATGGAGGACATTTAAGCCCACTGAACTCAGTGTTAGTTCAAAAATCTAGTTTGAGCAGTCTGACTAGTCTCCTCTGAGCTCTGACATAAATATGGCATTTCTGCGCAATGACCCGACACTCACTGGTTATTTTCTCTTTTTCAGACCATTCTCTGTAAACCATAGAGATGGTTGTATGAGAAAACACCTGTAGCACTGTTTTTTTTTTCTAAAAACCTGAACCAGTTATTCTGGCAACCACAACATTACCACATTTTGAGTCACTTAAATCACCTTTCTTCACCATTTTGATGCTTGTTTTGCACTTCAGGGCATCATCTTGACCATATTACATATTTAAATTCACTTAGTTGCTGCTATGTGACTGACTGATTATATTTGTTTTGAACAGGTGTACTCAACAAAATAGCCAGTAAGAGCTGTTTAGCATTTACTAAAAATAACTATAATATTATTAATATTATTTATATTAATGTAAGTGTTATGGGGGTTTTTTTGTTTGTTTTTTTTAAAGAAAAAAAGGTTAATTTCCTTACATTAACATAGGACACTGATATGACTCTTCAGGTACTTGGAGAATGAAAGACTCTGCAAAAGACCTCTGCAGTCCTTCATCAAGAAGAAGGATGAGAAACGTGTGGTGAAGATCTGTAATGGCTCCGGCAGGCGTGTTCGTGATAACTTATGCATCAGTACCTCAACCTTTAAGATACATGATGTTGAAGTGAACACCAGCAGCTGTAGCGTTACAAGAATTACGAAAAGCACAACAAAAGTGATAGTGGCTTGTGACAAAGTTGGAAACCAGTGTCGTCCTGTTCACTTTGAAAAATATGTGTTCCAGAAGCCAACAGATGAACGCTGTCATGGTTAGCTAATTTTTATTTTTTTTGCTTGGATAAACAATCTCCTTATATCTTTTGGCTCTTTGCTACATTAAATATTATTATTTGTTATATGTCCTTTGCTTATCTCATTAAATCCTGGTCCTATAGCATTCAGTGAGAAAATCAAAAATGTGACTATATTCCACATATAAAAGGAACAGTTAAATTTCTTATGAATGCACTTTCAGCTACAGTTTATTTGCAGCTATACAAAGAGAGAAACGCATGAAAATTCATCATGATACCATCATAAATAAGACAATGTCTTTTATAAGCATGGTTTTCATTTTAAGCTTCGTTGTGATCCTCTCTGTGTTTATTTGTCAGTCTTTTCCATACTGTCCCGCAAATATTTTAAACCTACTTTTTATATTTTATATGCTAACATTAAAACTAAATCTCTTTGGAAGTTAACATAGTTTTTGGTTTCTATTTTATGGCACCTAAACAACTCGCTCTGTTATGTCATTTTGTTATGAACAAAATAAACAGTCTGAGTGAGTTGTGGGTTTTTGTTGACATATTTTGAGTTTTGTGGTTACTATTGAGAAATTGAGAAGAAGTAAAATTCAGGGTGGTATCGCCGATACTCGTCCGATACCGATACTTTGTACGAAAACTTAATGTGTTATTGTATTTTAGCTTCATCAAATTATCGCTTCATACTGATTACAGGATGTCAGGTACTTATTCTTATTGTTTAATTATGAAGAATTAAATAGAAATAAAAAACCTGAAGCTGTGCGTTAATTGACGCTATTTGAACACATATATCTTGTCATTTAACATGTTTATACTTTCCTGGACATTTCAACAAAAACATTCAACATTCACACTTTCCCTCATTCACAGTAGTGCTGTGCCACACTTGGAATTTGGGTATGAATCCAATACCAAGTAAATACAGGTATAGTGAAAGATGAATTCTCAATTTGCAAATTCTGAACACATTTTAATCACCACTATATCACTGTGATTGTAACTTTCCACAATAATTACTTAACACAACAAAACACACCTTTGAGCTTTTCATGTGTTTTGAAATTGGGCTTTTGGAGACCATAGTGCATGTTTGAGGTTTATTTTTTCCAAAGAAATAGTTAACACAGTTCAGCAGGCTACATACTGAACTTGAATGATAAAAGCAAGTATCGACCCAGTTGTGCTAGTATTGATCCAATACCAATACTAGTGTTGGTATCAATACTATTGATTTTTGGATCGATCTGCCCACCTCAGTTACCAGCCTGTTTTTGAATTCATTGGATTGTAGTTGCTTTCTCTCAGGATTTCTGCACTTTTGCAACGTTGGCTTCAAACGTAAATAAGAGGTCAAGTTTATATTTACATGTTCTAGTCAGGCAAGAGTGCTGTTACAGGTGGTGGATAGGAGAATATATCAAAACACCACCTGTGCATGGGAGCACAGGCTTGTAAAAGACCTTATAGAAAATAGTTTTATATGCACAAAAATGTATGAATCATAGACACATATCACACATATATTCGGGTATTGTACTTCCAGTCTTAACCATAGGCGCTGATCATTTATTTTATTTTATTGTCAATTTTCTCAATCCCTGTGTCTATAGACAGTAACTACCTTTAGTTTTCAGAAAATTTATATTAGCTTTTAAAGAAAAATGAAATATTGCCTTAAAGTTCCACTAAGCTATTGTTACTCCCCTCACCTTTCTAATATTCTATCTGTAAAACTCAAAGCGTGAAACTGTTCTTGAAGAGGAATTATTAAAGAATCAAATCTCATAACCAGCTGTCATGTACACACAATACTTACTGTTTACTAGTATTACCGCTTCTTCCGCCATATCTCGTGGGAAGAAAAGATGATGTTGTTGTTGTTGTTGCTTTTTGTTTCCTGTAAAGACAAGCATTGAATGCTGAGTGAGTTTGCCTGGTTTCCTGTGTGAGGCACTGCCTAGATGGTTTAAAAATATTCTGTAAAAATATTCAAAGTCGGTACGTTTTTTTTAATCATCATTGAAATATGTGTTGCTTCTCTGTGAGACATTTGCCAGATACCTCACTGTAAAATCTAATATTTTGTTTTATTCAAAATATTAAGTAGACTGAACCCAGTTTTTATCAACTTGTTATTAGAACTCAGTTTAAGTAAGTTACAGCACTTTTCATTCAAAAGCTGATCAACTCAGTTTATTTGAGTTGTCTTAACTTGTAAAAAGTAAGTAAGCCAGAAATTTTGCTTCTCAGTGCAGAAGGATAAAACGATATGGTTTGAAAATGCCACGTCACTACCGTCCTCCTCCCTCGCACAGATCAGCCCGCATGTTCATGGTGCCAGCATTTTTTTCTGTTGAGCAAACCTGGAGAAGCTTCAGTTCAAGAGATTGTTGTCATTGCTGTGAATGTTTATGTGATACCGCACACCAAAGCCTTGAAATTTCTGATAATTGGGAAAAAAGTGAGAGATGGTGGAAAGATGTCGAAAGATCCTGATTCTCTGCAAAGGTTTAATATGTTTGGAAGTATCCTGGGGCTCAACAGGCTGTCCTCTGGCAGGGCATACTGGGAGGTGGAGGTCAGCAAAAAGACCAGGTGGGATCTGGATCTGGCGAGACGTGATGCAAACCACAAGGGGAAACTCTCAATCAATCCTGACAACGGTTGCTGGGCTACTGTACATTATGAAGACCAGAAATATGCAGTCCTGACAAAAACCACCCGTGAGCCTTTCGGTTAAAGAGAAACCTCGGAAAGTTGGGGTGTTTGTAGATTATGAGGAAGGTCTCGTGTCCTTTTACGATGTCACGTCTCAGTCTCACATCTACTCATTAACTGAGTGTTCGTTTGGTGGTGAGATCCTTCCATACTTCAGTCCACATCTGAAACAAAATGAGAAAAACAGCGATCCTTTGATTATCACTGCTGTGCAAAAGCAGTAGTAATCACATGCACTGAATGTGGTTGGCAATATGTATGATTGGGTATGCAGTATTAGTTTGCTTACCTGCCCATCGGGCATTTCATCTGCCAAATCTCAACATTTTTTATTATAACAAGCCTTAATGAAAATCCTCTGACTGAGGCATCAAAACGTTTTATCTTTTATGTACTATTTTTCTAGATTTTAACATTTGAAAAGTAAAAATAGGTCATACATACAACAGTGGAAATGTATAGATTTTACAGAAACAATATGAACAATGAAATTACAGAAAATTACTAACAAAAACAAGGCTGGGAACTAGGATGTCTGGGTTTGTTGAAACACCTGCAAAAGACAGAAATGACAAAATATATTCTAAAGATCAATTTGTTAAAACACGTCGAACACGATTCCTGTTATTTCTTTAAGAAAAAAATATTAGGACATATTATGATCAAATGATGTTACGTACTGAACACCAGCAGCTGGAGGTTGTGCATTATTCAAAATCAGCTTTTAGCCAATTTTTGGGAGCATTAAAATCTTGCACCTAGATGAAAGTAACTTTAAGAAGTAATTTGACATTAATCCCTTGGATGCAACAGGGAACTTGACTTTGTTGTGCATGGACTGGTGTATGTATGCATCAGAATCAGAATACTTTATTAATCCTTAAGAAAATAATATAAGTGTATGTATGTGCTTTTCTACTCATTTTGAGCAGATTGCCTCTTATACTTCAAGCCTTGGGGGATAAGGAGGTAATTTAGGACTCAGGATCTATGACACACAGTTTAAGGGGAGCCATGGATCAAACCACCAACCTTGCCATTAGCAGATGGGCTGCTCTACCCACTAAGCCACACAGGACTTTAAAATATTAAGTTAACTTTGTGCGAATATGCTTAAATTATATGTCTTGACTGCTGTCCTAAGAGTTGCAAGACGGGAATACTTGAACTCTCTGTATCTGTAACATTTTTTGTCTGCTGATTCTTGTCTGCTGTGCACAGAGGAGTGTGGTAGTCCCCTCCACCTCTGTGCAGACACACACACAAACACAGACACTTCAGCACTCCCTTCCCACAGCTCTGACTATAAATGCTGTTTGCTATAACTGTATACCACAGGATGAATTACGGATTCTGCTTGTTTGTTGTGTCTTGTTCATTCTCCATGACTTACTGTATCAACAAAATGTTTACTTCTCTTTGTAGCTCTGTTTTACAGATTCTTTTTGTAACCATCTCCATCTGTTTGCTACTCGGGCTTCTTATATTGTGGTCTTCAGGAGTCACCATATGCCATTTAATAATGTGTGTAATATATTTATGACATCAAAAGGACAGAAATGAATAAAATTGTCATTTAGGAACATTTTTTTGTGCATTTTTTGTCATGATGTTACCACAAATAAGTTTGATAAGTAGATATTTTTTTAAATCTGTAGATAGATTTAAAAATATAAATAACACATATAATATCAATTATTGTCATTAATAATAATAATGATATAGAAATTACTCACTTACTGTCATATCTTATTTGTCCACTAGATGCCATTAGTGAGTTTTATCTCCATCCTGATGAACACATTCTCATGTTCTCATGTCTCCACCCATTGTTGTTTTCTGTTATGTAGAAGAGAGTTCTGTATAATGAATGGAAAATTAAAGTAAATACTTCATGTCCACACACAAATCAGAGAAAATATCCACTCCACTTTGGAATACTCTCATGATGGTCACTTTCAATCAATCTGTTTATTTATAAACACATTTAACAACAACACAGGTCAACCAAGCTGCTGTACATAGTAAAAAGGAAAACAAATACACACAAAAAGAACAAAACAAGACACAGTCACAATTAAAAGCTAGGGAGTAAAGATGTGTTTCTAGATGAGATTTACAAATGTCGAGTTTTGGAGAGGTCCTAATTTGAAGAAGCAGTCTATTCAAGTTTAGGCGCAGCAATCTCAAAGTCCTCGTCTCCTCTGGGTTTTAGTTTGCTGCTAGGAACAATCAGAAACAACTTATCAGCTGACCTAAGAGTTCTATTTGGAGTATTTTTAGTTACAAGATCAGAGAGGTATAGGGAAGCTAATCAATTTAGAGACTTAAAAACAAGCAATAAAATCTTAAAATCAATTCTATAACGTACTGGAAGCCAGTGTGAACGAGCCAAGACTGGGGAAATATGGTCTCATTCACGAGTGCCGTCTAACCCTAACCTCATTCTGAACAAGCTGAAGAAGAGAGCAGAGCCTGGCTGATACCAAAATAAAGATTATTACACTAATCAAGCCAGGATGAAATAAATAGATAAATCACTTTTTTGAAGTCAGCAAATGACAACATGTTCTTAATTTTTGCAAGGGCCCATAGTTGGAAGAAGCTGGCTTTTACAACAAGATTTATTTGTTTGTTTGTCAAATGAAAAATTGCCATCAAACAACACTCACAGATTTTTTTTGCAGTGGGAGTTCTGGACTTTTCCAGAGAGCCCTACTTCAGCCAAAGTGCACAGAAAAACAGGCTCAAAGTGATCAAAAACAGCTGAGGAATACACGGGAACAGAAGGATCATAAGTTTCGGCCCCTGGTGAGCTCATCACTGGACCCACTTCAGTTTGCCTACCAACCTGGCATTGCAGAGGATGATGCTTCCTCCCGAAGTTCTCTGATGACTCTGCGATAGTCGGCCTCATTAGGGCTGGGTATCGTCACTGATTTCTAGAATCGATTCGATTCCGATTCACAAGGTCCCGAATTGATTCAATCCACGATTCGATTCAATTCAATTCAATTTGATTCGATTCGATTTGAATCTGGGAAATTTTGCCTCAGACAGTCAGAAATATTAGAATTCAAATCAGTACATTAACATATTTTTGTATCTATAAAAAGGAAGCTGACACTCGCAAGACTTTATCAAAGGTGTGAGCATCACAGCAGATGCCTTTGTGTCAAAGTAGCTGAAGATAAAACAGAAAAACATGAAGGTGGTTTTCCTGGCCTGGGATTTATAAAAATATTCTGCAGTACATCAAAAACGAAAGAAAACCATTAATCAACATATGAACATTACCTCTGAAGTTACAGCGGTTTTATTAGAGACACGCTAAGCGTTTTGCATTTTGCACAAGTTTAAAAAGTTTAAATTTGTTCAGTATTGAACAGCAGAAATTAGGTTTTCTTTTCGGAAGTAAGTAAAAGGGAAAAAAACAGCGGCCGACAGCGCTGTAAATAACATAGACTTGTGCGTAACAAGCAAGCGAATATTGCAGAAAACAGATTTTTAGACGGGAAACTGTTCTTGAAGTACATAGAGAGAGAGAGAGAGAGAGAGAGAGAGAGAGAGAGCTGTGCATGAAGTGTGATTTTATCATGGTGGAAGCAAAACGGCAAAAGTAAGAGGGAATTCATGACGATGTTTATGTGAAGCTTAGTTTGGATCTTCTTTTGCTGCTGGTTCAGTCAGTATTGTTTGGGGAGAGATCAAACTAACAGCTCTAGAATCAGCGCAAAAAGGGCGTAAACACAAAGTGCGGACTCGCCGAAACATCAGAATCAGCGAGCTGTCGGCTTTCAGCCCCGACCGTGTCCGTGCCGTCGGGTGAGAAAGGCGACATCTCACTGATTCTGATCCGTCGGCGGGTCCGCGCTTTGTGTTTGCGTCTTTGTGCAGAATCCGTGTACCTGCTCTTATTTACTGTTTTAGCTGTTTGGTGGTTGTCGAAACTGAGATTCTGGCATTTCGGGCAAAATAAATTTATATTAAAAAATCGATTCAGAATTTTAATGAATCGATATCACGTTATCCAAGCCAGAATCGATTTTAATCGATGAATCGATTATCAAAACCCACCCCTAGGCCTCATCACTGATATGGACGACAGGGAGTACAGAGAACTGACGCAAGACTTTGTGGACTGGTGCCAGTAGAATTACCTCCAGATCAACACTGGAAAAACAAAGGAGCTGGTGGTAGACTTCCACAGGCACAAACATCCTCCACTGCAAGCACTAAACATCCAAGGTATAGACATTGAGGCTGTGGACAGCTACAGGTACCTTGGTGTTTAACTGAACAATAAACTGGACTGGACTCAGCCCTTTCCTGTACCTGCTGCAGAGACACAGGTCTTTTGGAGTGAAGGACCCACTCCTGAAGACCTTCTATGACTCTGTGCTGGCCTCAGCCATGTTTTAACGTGTGGTCTGCTGGGGTGGCAGCAACTTGGCTGGGGGACAGGAAGAGACAGAACAGGCTGATCCGGAGGGCCAGCTCTGTTCTAGGATGCCCTCTGGATACAGTGGAGGTGGTGAGTGACAGGAGAATGGTGGCTAAGCTGTCATCTCTGTTGGACAACATCTCCCGACCCCATGCAAGAGACTCTGACAGCACTGAGCAGCACCTCCAGTGGCAGGCTGCGGCACAGAGACTCTGCAGGTATTTCCTTCCTACTGCTGCCAGTACAAAGACTTTGCAGATGACCAAACACACACATCTACACATGGAAGCGTATCTGTAACCGGAAGGTCGCCGGTTCCATCCCCAGGTTCTCTGTCCTGGTCGTTGTGTCCTTGGGCAAAACACTTTACCCTACCGCCTACTGGTGTTGGCCAGAGGGGCCGATGGCGCGATATGGCAGCCTCGCTTCTTTCAGTCTGCCCCAGGGCAGCTGTGGCTTCAACCGTAGCTTGCCTCCACCAGTGTGTGAGTGAATAGTGGCATTGTAAAGCGCTTTGGGTGCCTTGAAAAGCGCTATATAAATCCAATCCATTTTTATTATTATTATGTGCAATAACACCAAGTGTATTTTTTTTCAAACAACGTAGCATTTTATTCTATTGCATACAGCATGTGTGACAGCCAGTGGGCTGGCCTTGATTTTTTGTTGCCTGTCTCTTGTGGTTGGTGGAGCTGACCCAATTATAGATACAGCACACCTGAGAAGGCCAGTCCCAGTTATAAAGCTACCTTGACTGAACCTCTGTCTCTCTTCATCTGGGGCTCATTATGCTCATTTGGTTATGTTCAGTTATGACTGTTGTATCATTTAACCTGTGTTTGAGTTTCTTTACTTTATTTCATTAAAATATCTGACAGACTGTGTCACATCCTTTGAGCCGGGTTGTGACATATGGTATTCTTTTTTCTCTTGTTCTATTCCAGTGTTTTTCTTTATTTTTGCTACTGTAACTCTGCACTGTCCACTTTCTGCTGTGACACAACACATTTCTCACGTGTGGAACTAATAAAGGTTTATCTTATCTTTAACAAGAAACTGTAAAACGGTTTGACAGGTGGCTGGAGACACTGGTAAGTGTGGGGTAGGTGAAGGGTTGATAACAGAATTAATGGTGTCTAATAAGACACAGGACCTATAACAGTTACTTCTTAAATCCAGTTTCACAGACAGAGTTACACCCTTGCCAGTTTTTGAGAGCAGGGCTTAATGATGTAAATTAGCCGAACAAAACAACAAACAACGCAGAACTGAGCTCCAAGGAACACAAATAACCTCATAAAACAATAAATCTAAAACTGAGTCTGACCTTCCTAGATTACCCAAAGAGTGAGAATAAGATAATATATGATATATTTTATGTAGACCAGATTTGCTGAATTCTGTAGTGTTGCAAAAAGCAGATTAACCTTGCCTTTGACATAATAAATTTATTATAGTGATTAAAAGTTCCTAAACACCACTTAAAGCCTTGTCATAGCTTTTGTGCTCTGCAGGGCATTTCTGCCATTCAAATAAATGTTACTTTTACAGCCTACCTAACAATGTTCAAGGTCTTGAACTGTCCACCAATCAAGCCTCTGTGTCAGGAAGTAGAAAAACAATTTCCCCATTGTGCTTTACAGAGTCCAACTGGTACAAACAGATAAGAGATATAAAGATGCAGACAAGAGAACAGTTTATTATTAAACAACATCAAAACAGCCAGTTTGATCATAATCATCAGAGAGTCTGGAGAGTGAGTGGTGCTGAAACAAATTGGAAAATGAATTTTAACATTTTACGATCTATTTTCTTCTTTTGCGGCTTGACTTTGGCACACAGTGGTGCTAATACCACTGAAACAAATCCATACCATCCTGACATGTGTAACCTCCTGAAAGACTTTGGGGCCATGACAGAAAAAGTGAAATCTATGGAAACAAGACTGAAGGAAACTGAAATCTGCCTAAAGGAGGCTGTAACCAGGCTGAAAGACAGCGAAAACCAAATTTTGGAGCTGCAAAGCAAAGGTAAAACAAAATGAAGTGAGATTTCATTGATTAAACTGTTAAGCATTTTTTCATTGTGGCTGAATACTCACAATTAATTTGACTCAACGTTAACAATCTTCAAAAATATTAGTATAGGAAGGAAGATGGAAGGTGTTGTTGCTCTTATTTGATGTTTTCAAACCTGACAATAGAGCATCAACTCCCTGAAATTCAGTGCTGTAAAAAAAATAAAATAAAAGAATCTTGAGCTACGCCTTGTTTCTATTTTTACAAAAATTGGAAAAAGCTGGAATGATTTATTGAAATGTATAAACATTGTGTATCGGGAAATCGTGTACTGAGTAAAAAACAAAGAGTTTATGCCTCTCTAACAACCTGGAAATTTGGTAGGACCACCCTAAATTGTCATATTAGAATGCAAAATTAATTACACTGTTTGTCTAATTAAAGATGAAAAGCTTAAAACAATGACATTTTGAAGACCGGATAATGTCCATGTTATCTGAAAGCTCATTAATAATACCATAATAATTATCCAAATTAAAAGCTAAATGTCACATTTATCTGCTGATACAAAGAAATCTGATACACCTGATCGTCTGTGTGTCCTTACAGATAAGTCACAATATCAGTCAGTGTGGAACCTACATACAACAATTTTATGTTTATGATTTGATTTTCACAGAAAGAACCAAAATAATATTCAGTGCAACAGCAGGAAGAGGCAATGCACACATCGGACCCTTCAACACAGACATAATTATAGACTATAAGAAAGTAATTACAAACTTTGGCAATGCCTACAGTCCAGTCACAGGTAAGATTTACAGCCTCCTGTATGCTCATTTGTTTTATTTCACAAAGTAAAAGAGATATAAGTGCAAGACGAAAACACGTTTGCAATTCAGTTTTGGAAAATTATATTTATTGTTATTGTAAAATTAAATGTACTAAACTTAATTATTAAAAATTTCAACAGCAATTTACAAATCTGACATTTATATGTAGTTAAAGGATGAGACGTAATGATCAAATCTCCATTACTTTTTCCTTTTCTTTTTGATGTGACCAACACTCTTTTATTCTTCAGGTGTCTTTACAGCACCTGTTGCAGGTGTTTATTACTTTACCATCTTCTATCACGGTGGAAGAAGCTACCCACATTATCTGCGTATTTTCAAGAATAATGAGATGACGGTCTTTACAGCTGATCATAAGACAGAAAGCGACGGAGCTGATAATGGAGGAAACGCTGTGTTCCTGCAGCTGCAGCAAAGAGACCAAGTGTATGTGAGCATGGCTGCAAACACATATGTTGGGGGAGACGACCACACAACCTTTAGTGGTTTTTTGGTCACGCAAACGTAAGAAAAAGTAAATGTATGTCTGCTTAGGATGAGAGGCCAGAGCTTCTTTTAAATATGATGCTTCACACAAATCAAACCAATTTCTGTAACATTCAAATGTGCTTAAGAATTTTGTGCTTTAATTTTATTATCACTCTTGAATTTGATATAATTTTAAAATGTATGTTCATGTTAATTTAATTGATTTGAGTTTCATTGCATTGCCTATTATTAACTGCATTTTGATAGCGTTTAAAAAAATCTTTAGTAAGATAGTTTGAATGAGCTCTGTATTCAAGTTTATTGCCTTATAAACAACGTTGTTTTGCTTTTTTTCTGCTTGATCGTGAATATCAAAATGTGAGCTCAATGAATAAAATTGAAGTAAATAATTTACGTACCATAATGTATGACTTTTGAAGCATACAGGGATCACCTCCATTCCTACTTCACAATTATGTGTTGACAATGTATACTAAATAATTGTTGGGGTGCAAATAAATAGGAGTAACTTATAAGCATTTTTAGGAGTGAGGAGGATAAACTGGGGCATTTAAACTGCATTCGTCAACAAACTGATACCTGAAAAAATGCCACGTTTCTCAAAAGGAGCCATGTATTTACACCTATGTGGAGGTCCCTCTGTTTTGAGCCTGTCAACATTATATAACTTTGAATTATAAGCACAGAATGAATTAGTGAACATAGAACAGAAATACAAGAAAAACAGAGGATCTTTATATTCATGTTATGACCTGTCTAGGGGCCAGGGCATAAAATGAAAAGGAGATGAAAAGTTCCAGCCTTGTCATAGTTTTTGTGCTTTGCAGGGTATTTATGCCATTCAAATAAACTTTACTTTTACAGCCTACCTAACAATGTTCAAGATCTTGAGCTGTCCACCAATGAAGCCTCTTTTTGAGGAAATAGCAAAACAGAGTCTCACTTCACCTCTTTTCTGCTAATTGTGCCTTCATGTGCCAGAGCTGTTTCAATGATATGATGGCACAGTTGTTTTTTAATAGTGTATTTTTAGTGTCTGAGCTTATACATTGACAGCAACACTGGAATTCTTTTGCTAGCAAATGTATTACTGTTTCCTCATTGCTCTCATGCTGAGTTCAACTGGTACAGATAGATACAGATAGATAAGCAATACAGAGATGCAGACAAGAGAACAGTTTATTATTAAACAGCATCAAACAGCCAGTTTGATCATATTAATGGGAGGTCTGGAGAGTGAGTGGTGCTGAAACAGCTTAGAAAATGAATTTTAACAATTTATGGGCCACAGTGGTGATTAGTTACTGAAACAAATTAATATTATCCTGACATGTGTAACCTCCTGAAAGATTTTAGGGCCATGACAGAAAAAGTGAAATCTATGGAAACAGATTGAAGGAAACTTTTTTTCGTTGTGGCTAAATATCTCATAAGGCAAAACAACAAACAAAGCAAAAAATGAAGACATACCACAAAATACAAGGAACAGAAATGCACAGCCCAGAAACAAAATCAAATTTCTGACCCATAACACTTTCGCAAGCAGATGCTTTCTGGATAGACAGCATCTGGAATTGTGCATGACGTATTATGAATTAAGATATGATAGTACTTTCCTGCCTTCATTGTTCCACTATTTTTGACAGAATTGTCAACATGATGTAGACTAACTCATTGTTGGGGTAGAAATGAATATAGAAGTAAACAGGTTTATTGGTCACTCCAACCCCCCCCCCCCCAAAAGAAAAAAACAAAACAAAACAAAAAAACAATAGACTTAACTTCTACCTTAAGTGTCCAGACTTGCTAGTACAAAGTTAAACCCGCTTTTGCCTTCAGAAATGCCTTCATTTTTCATGGCATAGATTCAACAATGTCCAACAATTCAAAGAACGATTCAGTCATGTGTCCAAGTATAAAAGATGCCTGGGATCACTTATACAGGTGTTAGACAAGAAGATGGCGCAACAAGAACACAGCAATAGGAAAGCTCAGATTAGATGAATGTAAATAAATGAAACCGTAATTTAGGGATCTTTTGGAAACTTGTCAGGATGTTGGTACAAATAAAACAATAAAACATCTTTGACGCTGTAGTTTTTCCAGACCTTTTTTCCTCATTTGTCCACTAAATGTTACCAGTGTGTTTGACTTTTTTCCTGCTGCACACTTTTTCCATTTACTGTCACTTTGTGCTATATGGAAGAGAGTTCTGGATAATGAATGGGATGTTCATGTTACTTTCATTATATGAAGTCAGATTAAGTACCCACTCTAATTACCCACACTGACCCCACTCACACTTTTACTGTACTGACAGCAACACTGTCGCTGCATGGACCCCACGAGTTTGTGCAGACCTGATACTGTGAGTCATGTATGTGAGAGTGGTGAAGTAATATTTGATTGTTATTATAAGTAGGCCTTTAGATGGTCCAAAGATTGGCACCAATATTCATTTTGATCAAATACTATTTTTTTTGCAGAAGCACACTAAATGTAATGTTGTGCTATATCATGTTTTTCACTTTTTGCTTACACTAAACGTTTGTTATTGTTGTGTTCTAAAAGAAAAGAAAAGAAAAATTGTCTAAATAACAATACAAGATCACTTTGAACCAGAAAAATATTTATTTTAGAAGGATGAACATAAACATTTATGTTGCTGGGAATCGGGGAAAGTTGTGATTTCCGCTGCCGGTGTCCGGCGGCCGTTGCCAGTAGCTCCACCGGCTGCTGCCAGCGGCTCCAGCGGTGGGATAGTGTTTGGGTCCCAGTGTCAGTGTTCCCAACACAAGACATACAATACCATGTGAAAACAAATATATAATTCTTTGTTGTAGCCTTCACACTGAATGTAACAACACTAATTTTTCACTCTTTCTGTTTCTCACGAAACAAAGACACCACACCTCGTGAATAATCCCAACCCAGTGGAAACATGTTCTGTCTAATTTGGCATGACAGGTCACATAGCACATGTGAATAATAAGATTCAAGATTCATTTTTTTTGTTTTTTTTGTCACATGCATAGTTGTACAAGTACAACACACAGTGAAATGTATCAAAAAAAAGTTCCGAACGCCGGCACGTTTCCCCCGGCGCTTCTTTGTTTTGCGCCTCTGGGCCTTAAGATTGTAAGGCCCGGACTGTCACCCTCACTTAGAGAATTGCATTAACCCTAGTTAAAATAATTGTGCAATATGTCAGGTTGGGTCTCAGGCCCTCCAAAGTACGGAGGCCTATCTCCCCTCACTACACTCCCTGCTGGTGGCTGATGCCCTCAGACGTTGGTGCGTTGGTGGTCCTTGTCGACTGGGGCTGGGCGCTCATGTATGTACCGGCTCACTCCTGGTGGCCGATTGGCGAGGCCGGGCGCCTATGGCCCAGCTGGGCCCCTTCCGGGGGTTGGGGTGCCCTCAGGCCTCTGGTCTCAGGGCCTGAAGCTCGGTCCTCTCTGGCACAGCCCACGGGCACGCCACTGCAACCCCCTCTGGTCTCTGCTCTGTAGCTGCTGGGTGACCTCTCGTTTGGGGCTCTACTCAGCTCTTCCCAGGAGGGTGGCACGGTTCCCCCCCTTTTGGTGGTCCTCCTCGGGTCCTCGTACTCTGGGGCCTCAGGATGTCTGGGGCCTGGATCTCCTCCATACCTGCTTCATGCCCTGGGGGACAGGGCTATGGCTCCCCACACTCCCTAGCAGATCGTTACATGGAGAAACCTTTGGAATACAAGCGTGCTGATCCACACAGGTATGCACACAGGTGTACACATGGGTGTTCACAGACGTGGACTACACCTTTCTTGGCTGCTGCCTCAAAGCACATTGTGCGCTGTCTATCTTGCGTGCTGCACAATATCGTTTAATATTTAGTATCTACTGTTATCTACTGCTAGCTAGTTTATTGTGATGGTGCTGTTTTTTATTATGTTGCTCTTTTTTTGTTTGCTTTCTCTTCTGTTTTTTTTTCTCCATACAGGTGATCCAGGTGTTTTGTTTGTTTTTCTTTCTTTCTTCCCCCCTTTCTCACCGTCTCTTCTCCCCTTTGGTTTTCTTTCTCTCCCTCTCTTTCTTTCATTCTTTCTCCCTGTCCTATCCCCCAGTCATGTCTGTCCCGTTTGTAGCAACCGAAAATAAAATAAATACATAATTATAATAAAGGTCAATCAAATGGACCAATATGGCAAGGACATGATGATCCACTTGGTAAAATAAATCCGCTTGGCATCTTTCTTGGCCTTAAGACAACAATTCTGATGGCTAAAGATCTAAACGGGACAAAAACAACAACAAATAATAATAATAATAATAATTGTGCAATGAAAAATAGCGTTTATAATGGTTTTAAATGGGGCAGAAATCGACCATGAGGTTCGATAGAGGATGTATGTCTGTATCTCAGCCGTTTAAGCTCATTTAAGGAACTTTGGCTATATTCCATTCAACACAGTGAAAATAGTGTGAAATTAAAAAACGCAAAGGCCACAAAATGGTCCCAGGTTCACCCAATACAATAAAACCTACTCAGCTAACCTCCCCAGAACAAGCAAGAGGGAATGGACAGTGCTCGGCTTTACACACACAGTTTAACACAAAGTGGGCCGAAATGGCGGACTGTGCTCTCAGTCTAAAGCAGCCACGCCGAATCACAGATCATCAGTCTTTTATAGACGCAGGTGAGCTCAATCAGCCATTCATTGCTTCCTGGTTTTCCACAGGGCTCAAGCTGGCCAATCACCTACGAGGGCTGACACACTTGGATTTGCCTGGAGGAAAACATGTTGCCTCATATGTTCCAAAACCCTAGGCAGTAACAATGAAGTCAAAGATAAATAATACAAAACGGGAAAACACTAAGGACCATAACAAATTAAAATGCACTGAAATATTAAAAATGTTAAAATCCATTAAAATGTAAAATGAGAATAATTAAAGTGTTTAGAAAATTCTTGAAATTGCTTTTAAAAGGAGCACAATGTGTTTAATAAGTTTAAGAGATCTAGTAATTATATATGATTCATCTTTACAAGTTTCCTGGTTTATTGTGGAGAGCTGATGATTGTAAGAGGAAACGAATGTGGTTGTGAAGTTTGTGCACGTCTGCTGAACTGTCTGCTCAACAGTCTTTGTTGATCCGCACATTTTACAAACTGTCTGTGAGAAACTTGACATGTCTGCGAAATCCACCGAGCAGCTGCTCACTTTTGTCTTAGTGTCAAGAGTCTGCGCTACCTTGTAGATGTCCGCTGATCTCTCTGCATTCCTTCACACATAACTGTTGTAATCTAGCCCATTTCGTACTGTGCCATGCTGTTCCAGATCATTCTCCAATGACTTCATTTGTTTGTCTCAGCCACATATGATAACTGGGGACGGATAAAAAGATGTAAACAAAGCTACATAAAAATGAACTCTTAGCATGTAGAAAACATGTCCTCCACCCTCTGGAAACATGTGAATACAGAGCCTACAGAGGCAGTATACAAACAACATCCAAAATGAGTCAAAGTTTGACGTCCACAATGACCCCATGGAGGTCTAAAGATGACAACACTGATGTTATAATGCACAAGAGATTAAGTAGAGTCAAAAAAAGTTCTCCCCCATCTGTGGACCACAGTTGAACCCCCAAAAATGAGATATGCTGTAAAGGACATCACTCTGCACGTCACTTTGCACTTTGACATTACTATCTCTTTAAAACTTTGGGTCTGTCAATCACAATTTCCTTAATCTATATAATCTATAAATCACATATAAGACTGGATGTTGATCTTTTCACTTCATTTCTGGCCAGAGTCGAGCCGAGAGATCTCAGCCTCTATGACACTGCCTGATGGTCTCATGTTAAAGTCTGTATGCCTTACACAAACATAGACATAATTTCACTGAGCATGATGTTTGGATCCCACTCACAGCACAGAATTTGTTTATGAGCGAAAGCAGAAGTAGAGTTAGCTACTGTGGAGATACAGAAATTCTTTTATTGCTGCCATATAATCTGCATCATTATACCTGCATTAATAACATTCTTTACAGCATTATTTCATCTAATAATATTTCTCACAGTATTGATACTGCATTACAGTTGTTTATGAAGATGTCCATTTGAGGATCCTTCCATTTTGTTAACTTTTATTACAAGTATGGTTAGAAGTATTTTATACACATTGCATATCTGTGCTTATTTTGAGTTGATGTTCGGTTCATTAAGGGTCTTAAGCTTCACTGGCGTAACTGTCCAGGTGATACATGCTGAGGGAAACTAGAACATAGAAGGATAACTGCAATGCATGCTTACAGTACATATAATACATATAAACTAGGAATAGGCCTGAGCAGAGGCCCAAATGTTTCCAGCTTCTTGTTGCAAACCTGTTGCATTTTATTCTACTTGGTAACAGATGACTGGAGGTTATAACCAGCCCTTGGGCTTAAGATTATTACCTTTATTATTTATTATTACCTTGAAGGTGTTATCAAAATGAGAAGTTCTATGTCTGGTTATAGCTATTAAAGATGTACAAGATGTACGATTAACTGTGACTAATGTCTGGAACCTATTTTAATCTGTCATTGACGCCATGGGCGTGTACCCCACTGCTTTATAAGTGTCCACAACATGTATTTTGGTCAGAAGACATATGTTGATGTTTTCTCCGGGCTGTTAATAAACTCAACGTTTGATTGCACTGTTCTGGGGCCTCCGTGGTTTGTGACACTGCTCTACATTGATCGATTTCGCGACACTACTCAATATGGTGTGACTCGATACACAAATTTATTCAAATGACTCAAATGTAGGAAGCAGAAATTTTATCCTGGTAGGCCAACAGTCCTGCATCATTTCACCAAGCACATGATGAATCTGTCTCTGTCTCTCTTTCTCATAATGTAAATGACATCTTTCATAACTGGAATATAAAAATCCCTCACATCAGTGGATCATTCATTCAGAGGGAAAGTCAGACTTTTATTTTAATATTCAAATCCTGACCAGGACAAAAAGAGCTCTCTATACTGTGTTTCAATATTTACCTGAGAGCTGTCTTCATGAACACATCGGATAGAGAAGAAATTATCACATGTAAGTTTAAAAACTGTAATATATTTAATGTATGTAGTACAGAGGTGATGTGTAGAGAATATTGAAAATATTTTGTGATGTGTTACAAAAAAGAAACATTTATCTTGCACGAGGTTTACTGAAAAGACTTGTGAGCTTAAAATAACAAGAACTTCCAAGATGAGTAACATTAATGGTTTCATTACCTTCTCCATGAGCTGCTGAATTATTAAAAATGAATTAATTTCTGTTCTGGTTCAAAATGTTCACACTATTTTTCTTTATCTTGCTTTCTGTTTAATCCATCTTTTCTTTCCTGACAAAAAGTTTGCATCGAAGAAGTTCTGTTCAAATCTTTGTTTCCTTGAGCAATAAAGCATCACTTTCATCTGTCAGATCAAAGATGCAGTGGAGTCTGTATCTGCTTATTCTGATGGGTAAGTGGATTGTTTATTGTTTGTTTAAAATTAAAATTAATGCAGATTATGACCTCACACGTTTTGTTGTTGTTGTTGTTTTTTACTTTTTTAAGTGAATTCAATAATCTCATATAATCTCTATATCATATTTCTGTATATTAGGTCAGTGTTGCCTCTTTACATGCCGCCTGTATGAGTACCACTTTATTAAAGAAAACAAGAGCTGGTATGAAGCACAGAAATACTGCAGAGAGAAATATACAGACCTGGCCAAAGTGTTTGACATGACAGACATGAGCAGACTCCGTAACTCCGCACAGAATCAAGGAGAAGCCTGGATTGGACTGAACAACAACACAGGTGGAAACAGGACGTGGCGTTGGTCTCTGCCAGGAGTGGAATACATTCATAATGACAGCAGCTGGAATCTGAATGGAAGAACTGGTAGAGAACTGCCTGGAAACTGTGGGAGGAAAAGATACGATAATGGAGATAAAAAGCTGGCAGATGTTTCATGTGACCGTACTATGTGGTTCATCTGCTACAATGGTGAGGAGATGTGAATAATATTAAATATTATTATAATATCATGATATAAAAATATAATGGAATATCATAATACTAACTTAAGAAGATAGAGACAGACAGAATTTCACAAGAAAATTTATTGAGGGATGTCTTTGTGTGTTTTTCTGTTGATTTCACAGAAATGAAGAAAGACAAGAAAACATTGAATTTGATAACGTTATTTATGAGCTGGACACAGGCTCAGAGCTACTGCAGATCAATTTACACTGACTTGGCCAGTGGACTCGATCAGGTAGATGGAGAAGAAATGAAGGCCCTGATTACAACTAAGTTTAGTGCATGGGTCGGTCTGTTCAGAGACAGCTGGAGGTGGTCAGATGGGAGTGATTTCTCTTTCAGATACTGGGATATGCAGTTATTCAATGATAAACAAAGCAACAAGACATGTGCTATGACTCTGTTAAACAGATCAGGAAAATGGAGCTCTGATGAATGTGACAAAGAAAAACCCTTCTTCTGTTATGATGGTGAGTTTTTATCAACATGTGTCTGACTGGTTTCTCTAAAAGGAGGATCACTGGAATCACTGACAAGATCCAACTGAACATGTTGTATATTTTTCCTCCTCCTACATCTGCATGTTTGCTGAATTTATCTCATAAACATGAACACACTTAGTTGACAGTCAGATGACTTTAAATATCTGTGGGATAACTTTGAGCTACTTTTATGTTCAACCAACGTTTTAAAGTCTCTGTTGTCTGTAAATATGGAGAGAAGTTGTTTTGGATTCCTAATAGTTTAAAAACACATAAATATTTCAGGATGTTGTCGACCTGTCTGCACAAAGTTCATTATTGTTATTATACTGGTTTCTACTGAGGGCAGAGTAACACACAAGCTTTTTCTAGGTTTTTTTTTTTTTAATTGGAACAAAATAAACAGCACAGAGAGTTTCTCATGTTTACAGCTCACTAGATTCAACTCAATGTGTTGTTTTTTCTTTATGGCAGATAAACTGATCCTGATCAAAGAAAACAAGACCTGGGAGGAGGCCTTGGATTACTGCAGAATATTTCACAGGGGACTGGTCTCCATCACTAACCCTTACCAACAGAGATGGGCAGAGGTGAGAGCCAAGAATGCATCGAGTCCTTTTGTCTGGCTCAGCCTGCGCTACTCCTGCACTCTGGATCTGTGGTTCTGGGTCAATGACAAGCTGGTCTGTTATGAGAAGTGGAGCAGAGAGGGAAAGACTGAGGATTGTGGCAGGGCTGTGGGCATGCAGAGTGGAGGACAGTACGAGTGGGTCAGTCAGAGAGACAATGAGAAATATAATTTTGTTTGTTTTAAATAAGATTTCTGATGTGTGTCACTGGCTCTTTTTTTTTTTTTTACTGGCAAAAGTTCAACTAATAGCAAAACAACAAACAAAAAAAAACAAACATTGTTTTAACCAGCACAAAATTGGCAATATCTGATATTGAGTAAAGTAAATATAGTTTCCTTTTGACTGCCTGATTCAGTCATGATGCCTGATTTTTTTGGTGATGACAAAATTTCAGCTAAAAGCAAAAAAAGCTGTAAATGGCTCAACACTGATAAAGTCTGATCTGCACTCAAGTAATATGGTTTATTATTTTCCTCTTGACTGTCGGATTCAGCGATATTATACTTACTTGCTTCATTTTGCTACATTACTCTATTATTACACTTTTCTTATTGGACGTCAGAAACAAAGTTAGTTTCAGTTTTCATATTTGCTGTTTATTTTATTTTTATTATCTTTGTAATCTTTTTGTCTTTGTGCACTTATAAACTGGTCTTAGTGATAATATTTCTAATCTTTAATGGTTAGTAAATATTAAAACTAATGCGACAAACCAGAGCATTTATATTGTAAACTTTCACCAAGGTAACTATTTTTTTCATATGACTATTTAAAGTGATGTGCTGTAAACTAGTGATCTGTGTCAGGGTTTCTGGGTCGTTGACCCAGTATTTTCAGTTCACGTTCACTGTTTATCTACTGCCTGTTCCACTTCCTGTTTTATTGTGTTAGCCTTGGTCTGTGTGCATTATGTTCAGTCCTCTTTCCATTTATCATTAGTTCATTAGGTTCAGCTGTTCACTCACCTGTCTTCAATCGTTGTCATTGTTAGTCGTGTATTTAAGCCTTCTCTTCCCTTCAGCTCTTGTCGTGTCATTGATGTTTGTGTGATGTTATGTAGTCGTTCCCGTTAGTGCTCAGTTATTCAGCCAGCCACTCAGTCTTTCAGTCAGCTAGTCAGTTCTGCCGTTCCTGCGTTGTTTATTCACCCACTCCAATAAATCCTCATCATTTCTGCACCGTGAGTCTTGCGTTTGGGTCATCTCTTCCACGCCTCCACACACAACCTGTGACAATCTGTGTGTGTCAAGATAAATAAATATTCAGTTGCAAGTGTAACAATCAACACTCCTTACAGTAGTTCTTGGTACATTTATTTCTACAGAAAACCCTTAAAATCCTTACACGTGTGACTTACTGACAAAAAGCACTTTCTTACTACAAGCCTCATTCATTCATTGACACAAGTGTTTTTTTTTCTTTGCCTAAGCTCTTTTAACCTGACATTCACCCTCCAGTGGGAGCACTGGGGGCAACTCAGTGCTCAGCACCCGCCCAAAGATACTCTGACACACAGATTTGACCGATCTACTAACCTTCTATGTGGCACTGAATCCGATACATATCTGATGTTTTAGAAAGCGACTGCTGTGTGAACGGTCAAATCGCATTAAATCCGTCTTTTACGTCACTGACACAAGACAGACGCCAATTATCAGCGCCGGAGAAGCGCCCGAGAAGACATCGTGAACGCTTCCTGACCATCCGGTGAAACTGCTGGGAAGACAACGTTGGAGAAACGTGAACATTTTATTTGTACTGTATAATCTGCAGATTCTGACAGAAATCTACAGCTATCCTTTGAAGCACCGCTCCTCTCTAAAACAGCAATAAGGATCATTATTAGGTTATCTACATTATTATGTAAATAACAAAATAACTTAAAGCAAAAATTGGGAAACGTGAAGTCCGAAGTCTTTATATTAAGGGCCATCAGTCAAACAATATTGTTTGCTCTGGGTCTAAACAGAGCGCGTTGTGTGTGACGTCTACTTTTGCGCATGCAGGCCACTTTGAGCGTTCACACTAGAGCGCGTTTGCTGTCACATTTTATCTGTAGTGTGAACGAGCAGACAAAAAAATCGGATTTGATCAAAAAATCGGAATTGAGCATTAAGACCTGCAGTGTGAACGTAACCTAAAAGAGTAAAATTTATCTGATGTTGTAGTTTTTCAGACTGTTATTCCTCATTTGTCCTCTAGATGTTGCCAGTGTGTTTGACTTTCTTCCTGCTGCACACTTTCTCCAACGTGTGTCACTTTGTGCTATATGGAAGAAAGTTCTGGATAATGAATGGGATGTTCATGTTACTTTCATTATATAAAGTCAGATAAAGTACCCACTCCAAACACCCACCCTGACCCCACTCCCACTTTTACTGTACTGACAGCAACACTCTCGATGCATGGACCCCACGAGTTTTTGTGCAGACCTGATACTGTGAGTCATGTATGTGAGAATAGTGCTGCCTTTCTCTGCACCCCTGTGAATAATCAGTGTGGCTGAGTTCAGTTAACTGTAAGGGAAGTCAGTAATGAGTCCTCCACAGTCAGCACTGTTTGCTTTTAAACATGTAAAGATGTTTAAGGTGTGATCGGGTTCATTATTCTGCTGCATTATGAAGTTTTTCCCACAAACCACAAGGCAGAACTCTTAGTGAGGGTCAACATGTTTCTTTTTAATTCATCTGAAAAAGCTATCTTTAAATTAAGCACATTTTTAAAGTCGATCTGAAGAAATGACTTGATTGGCTGAGGGCTGTCACTTTTAATGAGTTACAATGCACACAACTGGTCTGTGTTTCCTGTGTGCACACACTGACTACTGTAAAGTTAAAGGAAAACACTGTGCAGGTTAAAATAATTCCACTGTAAATATGAGAAAATCTGCAGAGAGTAAAAAGTTTGTTTTTAAATTCTAAGAGTTTCAGATTATTTCCAGGTTTATATAAAAATAACATAGATTATGTTTCAGTGTAATAAAGATACAATGTTGTAGCATATGGGAAGAATCTGCTCGAGGTTTTGGATTTAAAACACATCTCTAATAGTGTAACAGAATTCATTTAAAAAAAACCAAAAAGCTCACGGGCGCGTCACTGCAACTCCCCCTGGCTTCTGCTCCGCGGCTGCTGAATGAGCCCTCATCTGGGACTCTCCTTAGCTCTTACTGGGACAGTGGCGCGGCTGCCCCTCTGTGGGTCTTCCTTGGTCTCTTGTGTTCTGGGGGCCTCTGGATGTCTGGAGTTTTGATCTCCTCCATACCTGCTTCATACCATAGAGGACAGGGCTGTGGCTCCCCACACTCCCTAGCAGATCATTACATGGAGAAACCTTTGGAATGCAAGCATGCTGATCCACACAGGTATGCACACAGGTGTACACACGGGTATTCACAGACGCGGACTACAGCTTTCTTGGCTGCTTCCTCAAAGCACACTGTGCGCTGTCTATCTTGCGTGCTGCACAATATGGTTTATTATTTAGTAACTATTGATATCTATGGCTAGCTAGTTTATTGTGATGGTGCTTTTTTTTCTTATTATGTTGCTCTTTGTTGTTTGCTTTCTCTTCTGTTTTTTTTTCTCCATACAGGTGACCCAGGAGTTTTGTTTTTTTTGTTTGTTTGTTTTTTTTTCTCTCTTCCCCCCCTTCTCACCGTCTCTTCTCCCCTTTGGTTTTCTTTCTCTCCCTCTCTTTCTTTCATTCTTTCTCCCTGTCCTATCCCACAGTCATGTCTGTCCCGTTTGTAGCAACTGAAAATAAAATAAATTCATAATTATAATAAAGGTCAATCAAATGGACCAATATGGCAAGGCCACTTGATCCACTTGGTAAAATAAATCCGCTTGGCATCTTTCTTGGCCTTAAGACAACAATTCTGATGGCTAAAGATCCAAACGGGACAAAAAAAACAAAAAACAAAAACAAAAGGTAAGCAAAGGTCACTTTAATGTTCCTTCATAAAATATATAAATAATAAAGCAGAAGTTACTTAGCAGTGAAGGATCACAATCTACAAAGCTACCCTCTGTTCACAGATACAAATAGCTTGTATTTATAAATAACTGCATGAACTACAGTTCTTTACTTCTGCTAATGTGCTTGCAGCCTTAACCACAATCACTTTATTTTCATTCTTTTTCTTTTGACATTTCTCAAACCCTTTGACTAGACAGTTATTAAAACGAGTTTCCAACTTTGCATATCCTACCTTGCTTTGTTTCTAAATCCTAAAAACTTCAGTATTTTCCAGGTTTATATAAAAATGTGTGTCAGTGTCATGATGAGGCGATGCTTTGCAAAATATGAGAAGAATCTGCTCGATTTGAAAGAGAACTTCAAGGCAAATAAAATGATGAAAACATCAAAAAGTAAGCAAAGATCACTTTACTGTGTGATTTCAATAACATGACCAGGGGTCTCAAACTTTAATGAGGTGTGAGCCACTGATGGCACTGTCATCTCATTGGAGGGCCACTTAAGTGTTTTTCTTGTTCTTTTTTTTTCTTTTTTTGTGTACAAAACAAACAAACAAGAAAACACCCACAAACATTTCCGTGAACAGTGTTTTGTTTGTTTTTTAAAGTTGAAATATTGTATAACAAGACAAAACTGCAAACATGAATGCAAGTTGTTTTTTCCTAACTCTTAACTAACTGAAGCCTTTCATTGAACTATCAAATAAACAAATTGGTCCTCTCTTTCTGGCAGACACGTGGCAGCACTTCTGCTATTGTTTTGAGAGCGTTTATTGGATTAATCCCTGCTTCCCCCTGGACCCTGGAGCCCCGGACCCTTTCCCCCGTCACACTGTATATATATTCTCACATGGTGTCTCACTGTAAATAAACGCAATTTCTCTTTATCAAGGATACCTGGTCTGCATGCAGTGTTGGGAAGGTTACTTTTAAAATGTATTCCATTACAGAATACAGAATACATGCCCCAAAATGTATTCTGTAATGTATTCCGTTACGTTACTCAATGACAGTAACGTATTCTGAATACTTTGGATTACTTAATATATTATCATGCTTTTTACAACAACGTGAATGTACTATTGCTGTGTGATTTATTACTATTACTGAAGGTCCGCGACTCCGAACAGTAGTAAAGGGACCTCTGACTAATACGGCGGGGTCCCTGTCGGCTCGTAGCCGAAAAATAGCTTTACTTTGTTGCGTGGGTCAACTTTTCTTGCGAGAGACCGAGAGAGGCGTTGAAAGACTGCTCCAACAGAACTTATTGTTTTCGGAGGAAACACGAACACGGTGTACAGTCGAGTCTTAATAGCTTACTTACAACTGGGCTCGTCAGGCACTCTTCTTGGCTGAAGTGGTTATTATTATATTTACATGTTTCCAGCTCCCGTTTTTCCTTGACGACAACTCGTACCTTCCCACTCCCCTTTTTCTCCCTCCTCGCGCTCACAGACACATAACGTGTATGGCAGTGCATTCTCCCTGCAGCACGGACTACACTCCCCATGATGCTGCATTCTTTAGAGCTATGCTTGTAGCATTCTGCCTGTTAGCTTAGCACAACAACAACAACGAAAAGGCGCTCTCTCACCCAGGAAACACACAGTCGCAGAAAGAGAGAGAGAGCGTCGCCCTGTAACCATGGCAACCGTAACGCTGCCGCCTGGAACGAAAGAACGTAGCTGTCAAACAAAACCCAAACAGTCCTGACCCGCGACAAAATGAAACAGGAAAGTACCGCAGTGTAATCCATTTATTTCAACAAAGTAACTGTATTCTGAATACCACCTTTTTAAATGGTAACTGTAACGGAATACAGTTACTCATATTTTGTATTTTAAATACGTAACGGCGGTACATGTATTCCATTACTCCCCAACACTGTCTGCATGTGAGTCCGTTTCAAACATTGTGACATATTGCCTATATATGAAATCATTTTGGGGGTTTTAACCTTTTAAAACCGGTCGGAGCGGGCACGCTCTGTTTTGCTTAACTATTTTTAAATCCCGGTAGCACTGCAACCACGTAAGGTAGCGCAATAATTTTTTTTGCATATGAAACCGGAGGAGTTGTACTTACATCGTCTGCCATCAGCTTGTCCTAGGTCACAGTTTCCTTCCACATATGGCTTTGCAAAAACTGCATAAAAAGCACTTGCAGCAACAAAAACACAATATTCCAGAAACACGCTTTGCCGATCTGATCAGCTAAACCGAAAGTGACGTAATTTTTGCGGAAATGTAGTTTTTTACTATCAGGGCCTCATGAGCCTATACTGGTGTTTTTAAAAGTTGTCTTTGACTTTATGACTTTCTGTGTGGTTTCTGGGATGCTTAGGACTCATATTGCACTGCTGGAAACAGTTTATTTTGATGCATATTCTGTTTTTTTTAAAACTATGAAGACACTCAAAATAAATTTCCTGTGGTGGGAAACTATTTTGTGCAACTTTTTTGTATTTACAGTTTTGAGGGATAAGCCTCTTAAATTTCTCTAACTAGAAATATATGTTAAAAAAACAAAAACGATTTTCAATTTTTTTGTAGTTTATTGCACTTTTTTGCAATTTATGTAATTACTATGCACTTAACCCTTGTGTGGTGTTCATATTTTTGTTACTCAGCCAGTGTTCATGGGTCTGGTGGACCCGCTAGAGTTTTGGCTTTCCAAATTAACACTATCAAACAATTTTATGTTAAATTACTCAACAGATGTTTACTTCATCCCAATTACAAGCCATATGAATAGTAAACATGGTTAATTTTTTCCCTTTACCTTTGTTAGATCACATTTATGAATTAATGTGCTTCTCGTTTTTTGTTTTTTTTTGTTTTTATAATTATTTTATTATTATAAAATGTTATAAAAAAAAATAAATCAGTTATAATCAAGTGGAGTGAGTGGAAAGACACAACACATTTACACCTGAAGCAATACGTTTCACAACTAAATGGGATCAGCTGCTCATCAATGGGGACATTAGGCCCAGGTTTGTAAAACAGGGGGAGGTGGTGCACACACTTATCCCACACTGTCCTGATGGCATCTAGCTTATCTCACTGCCGTTGAGCTGGTCTGTCGTCTCGGTTATCATAACGGATAATCCTGGAAATTTTGTGGAAGTTTTCCAGAGACATTGATGCACGGAAAGGTTCTTGCCGGCTTCTGCATCCCACAGGGATTCTGTGGATTCCCCTTTGGACCGGAAAACTCCTGCAAGGATAAGAACCCCAAAGTAGGCCTTTGGAGTTCTTAGATGAATTTGGTCCATCTCCTTCCACCTCTCTAAAAAAACACACCTTCCTTCTAGATTACTGCAATCCAGAATAATTTTCTGGATGGAATCTGGGATGAAAAGCTCAAATGAAGACTTGATGTCCTGCACATGAGTAACTGTCAGCCGTGTTGGCCCTGGCTTATCACAGTAACAGCTCTGCAGGGTGGCTCATTTCTTGGGCAAGAACACCATTCAATTTCACCAGTTATTGACATCCATATTTCTTCACTTGCTGTCTGGTGGGCTTGTTCTGGTCCTGGAGCTGGCAGCAGATGGGGTGCTCGTCTTCGTTTTGTTACTAAATGGTGCTCAACCTCATCCTCTTCTTCAAAGTCACTGTCAGACTCTGAATTTTCAGAAATGTGAAATATTCTGAAACCTCTTTGTCAACATCATCATCCGAAGCCCCTCTCTCTTCCAAAATCAATTGGAAGGCCCTCACAGCAGATAATCTTTTGCCATCTTGATCAGTTGTGATAAAGAACCACACTGGCAAAGTCTTATTTATAGTATTATGCCCCTAATTTGCAGGTGGGACAGGGTATGAGAAAATAAAATTTCGATCCCTCAAAAAAGAGGGTAAAATATGTGGGAATGTCAGAGCAGACGGTGTTGATGGTTGAATTTTCAACAATGTTGCAACTTTGTGCGGGAGCAGGAGGGGAAGAAAACACTATCAGCAGCACCAGAAAGGAGGAAGACAGAGTGTGGGAACACAGGACCTACACTTTCAACACTTTTATTAGACCTGGGTCCAGTGGACCCGAACACCTTGTATGTAATGTAAATGCGTGGGGGGAGGTACGGTATGAGGTCATTGAAAATTAGTTCGGATTTATGTTCTTCACAGAAAATAAGCCAAAGCCAATGAATTTCAGGTTGAAAAAATAATTAATTGTTTAATTTTTCTTTTGAGAAAAACTGAAAACGGGTCTCACAGACCCGAACACCATACAAGGGTTAATGCAGACATATTATTAAGATTTGGTCTATAATGGTTGTATTGATGTATATCAACTTGAAATGCTCCCAAAAATGGCTCCAGTGAAAATATAATATAAGCTCTGGCGGACTTGGTTCTATGGTAGGTCTTAAAGGGTTAAAGAACTTATTTTAACATTGCACTCGACAACAAAATCTCTTCCCCACTTGCTGTCTGAGGAGGGTGCACAGTATCCTGCGGGACCAACATCACCCTGCGCGCCACCTTTTCCATCTGCTGCCCTCAGGGAGAAGGTACAGGTCTATACAGGCCAGAACATCCAGACTGGCCAACAGCCTGTATCCACAGGCTGTGAGGCTCCTGAACTCTCTGCCCCCCTCTCACGGACAATAACCATATCCAACTTCTTAATAGCAATGAACTGGTCTGCATTGGTGCATCATATCTTTATTCTCTTCCCCCTCCTGCCCCCCCCCCCCCCTCTTTCTTAAATAGATAACTATCATATCTGATATCATATCTCACAGTACAATAGTATTGAATGGGTTGCATTGTTGTACTCTGTCATGTTTCTCAGGTCTCTGTCTGAATTTCTACGAACATTACGTGTCATGTTCTCATGTTATTGCTAAGGATTGTCTTATTGCATTGGAGTCACACTGGGTTAAATATGTACACTTGGGTTTTAAGGGGTATTTATTATTTTCTTTTTTTTTGGGTTGTATGGAAGCCCCAAACGCAATTTCATTGTTCCGACAATGACAATAAATAAATAAATACTAAAAAAAAGACTTCAAGGGCCAAATTGCATTATATTTCTTCACATCAAGTAGAGGTGACGTGGGCCGCAAGTGGCTTCAAGTTTGTAGCTACCACAATCACTCTGTCACACATCAGTCATGAGAAGAATTTAGTTCCTGTAGAAAGAGAAGAAAGTTATTTTTATATGTAAAGTGTAGAAATGAGTGCACTGAGTGAATTTGCTATTTTATGACATTTGTACACATATGCGTGAGTGTGTATTATTTCATGATACTGTTGAAAAAAACTTGTTCACATCTTCAACCAACTTAAAGAAGTCCAGACGCTTGTCTTTCCTTAGACTACCATGACCTGGATGACTGAGGACCTTCACAGACAGTTGTTCACATTAAACTTAGTAACTCAGTGTGAATGCTGTACAAGGCAAAAATACTTCAACTATATTTTGTTTATTGATTGCATATTTATGATTATTTTATTAATGATCAATGATGTGAAATATAATGAATTATTAATAAAGGTGATACCTGACAGTGCAGTGACATATTTTAGCTCCGTGGCTGGTGCTCTTTGTTTTCTTTTTCTGCTTTTCTGTAATTTTGTTTTATTGTTTTACACCCATTGTGTGTAAACAATGAAAACTTCACAAGAGTGAACTTCTTCATTGATATTTATATTATTTATATTATTTTTATATTATGTTTATATGTAAGCATACAAAGGAGTGCAATGAGTGAATCTGCTATTTTATGACACTTGTACACATCTGAGTGATACTGCTGAAGAAAAATTCGGTTGTTCATATTAAACTTGTTGGCTCTTCAGGCCTGGAGTTTGGCATCCCTGATTTAAAACAACAGTAACTTCTGGTATCGGTTTGTGTCAAAGAAACCTTTACATTGACTCATTTGCCTTGTAATGAACACTAACAAATACTTCATAGGAAAAGTAAAAATTTGAGATGATTGGTTGTTCTAGTTCAGTCTTTCTTAAAGTGTGGTACGCGTACCCTTACCAGGCTTACCAGCTTGCACCAGCAACTGTCGGAGGAATTCTTGAGTGAAGAGGAATCTGCCGTCATCCATTCCTAGCAAGGACAGCATGCTCTCCGTGACCTCGAGAGTGGTACCATCACCCAGGCCTGAGAGAGAGAGGAGTTTCTTGGCCCACTCTGCATCGGAGAGGGAGTAGCAACGCTGCAGCACCTTGACAGCGGTGTATTTCCCTTGAGATCCTAGACGACTGTCATCACATGGCGTGTGGACAGTGGATCTAGCAAGGCAACCACATGGTGGTATTTCGTGCCATTGGCCAAAATCCCACCAGAGGTGATCTCCCCCAGCCTCACTTGTTGCTTTCTATCTGTCAGGAAGCTGGTGATCCACTGACAGGTAGCAGTGACATGCTGAGCTGGGAGAGTTTGGAGGAGAGAAGTTCAGGCACGATGGTGATAAAAGCCGAAATAAAGTCCACAAACAGGACCCTGGCATAAAAAAATCAAATCAAATCAAATCACTTTTATTGTCACATCACATGTGCAGGTACATTGGTACAGTACATGTGAGTGAAATTCTTGTGTGCGAGCTTCACAAGCAACAGAGTTGTGCAAATACAATAATGTAAACAAGCAAAATACAAGAATGGCTACATCTGAAACTAATAAATATATGTACAATATATAATAGTATATGCATTTCTGGATGTGTATACTAAATATTTTCCTACGTGTGTGTGTGTGTGTGTGTGTGTGTGTGTGTGTACACATATTTTACAAATTAAATAGAGTAAACAATAATAAATATATAAAATATACAGAGTTGAATATGTGCAAAACAAGTGGCATTTATATACAGTGTGGAGTGCATAATGTTGAAGTTCCAGTAGTGAAGGTGAGGTGTCTATGACGTGTTCAGCAGTCTGATGGCCTGGTGGAAGAAGCTGTCTCTCAGTCTGCTGGTACGGGACCGGATGCTGCAGAACCTCCTTCCTGATGGAAGCAGTCTGAACAGTTTATGGCTGGGGTGACTGGAGTCCTTGATGATCCTCCCCGCTTTCCTCAGGCACCGCTTCCTGTAGATGTCTTGGAGGGAGGGAAGCTCACCTCCAATTATCCATTCAGAGCACCGCACTACTCGCTGGAGAGCTTTGCAGTTGTAGGCGGTGCTGTTGCCATACCAGGTGGTGATGCATCCAGTGAGGATGCTCTCAATGGCACAGTGATAGAAGGTCCTGAGGATGCGGGGGCTCATGCCGAGTCTTTTCAGTCTCCTGAGAAAGAAGAGGCGCTGCTGCGCCTTCTTCACTGTTTTGTTTGTGTGTACTGACCACGTAAGATCCTCAGCCAGATGTACGCCAAGGAACCGGAAGCTGCTCACTCTCTCCACAGCAGCGCCGTTGATGGTGATGGGGGTGTGTACTTCTCTGCACCTCCGGAAGTCCACTATCAACTCCTTTGTCTTTGCGACGTTGAGGGTGAGATGGTTGTCTTGACACCAGTGGGTCAGGGCGCTGACCTCCTCCCTGTAAGCCGTCTCATCACCATTGGTGATAAGACCCACCACTGTAGTGTCGTCCGCAAACTTCACAATGATGTTGGAGTTGTTAGTGGCTGTGCAGTCGTAGGTGTAGAGTGAGTACAGGAGAGGGCTCAGTACACACCCCTGTGGAGCACCAGTGTTCAGTGTGATGGGGGATGAGGTGATGCTGCCCAGTCTGACCACCTGGCGTCTGTCAGACAGGAAGCTAAGGATCCAGCTGCAGAGGGAGCTGCTCAGTCCTAGATCCTGCAGTTTCCTGTCCAGCTTTGAGGGAACGATGGTATTGAATGCTGAGCTGTAATCTACAAACAGCATTCTCACATACGTGTCTCTCTTCTCCAGGTGTGACTGGGCAGTATGTAGTGTCAGGGCTATGGCATCATCAGTGGACCTGTTGTGGCGGTATGCAAACTGTAGAGGGTCCAGTGAGTCGGGTAGTGCAGAGCGGATGAAGTCCCTGACCAGCTTCTCGAAGCATTTGCTCACGATGGGGGTCAGGGCTACAGGTCGCCAGTCGTTCAATGAGAAGATGGTGGAGGATTTGGGTACAGGGACGATGGTGGCCATTTTGAAGCAGGCTGGGACTACAGACAGAGAGAGGGAAAGGTTGAAGATGTGTGTGAACACTCCAGCCAGCTGAGCCGCGCATGACTTGAGGACGCGGCCGGGAATCCCGTCCGGACCAGTAGCTTTGCTTGTGTTCACCTTCCTGAAGCACTTCCGCACATCCTCCTCAGACACAGTGTGCGCACTGACGTCATCCGCGGTGCGCACACTGTCCGGTCTCATGGTGTTCGCTGTGTCGAATCTAGCGTAGATTACGTTTAGATCCACACACAGAGAGGCCGTGGTCTGTGGTGTGCTGGTTTTCCCTCTAAAGTCTGCGATCGTGTTTAGTCCCTGCCACATACTCCGAGGGTTGTCAAACTGTTGCTCCACCCTGTCCCTGTACTCACGTTTGGCTGCTTTGATCGTCTTCTGGAGTTGGTAATGTGCGTGTTTGTAGTCCGATATGTTCGCGGAGGCAAAGGCGGTGTTCCGTGCCGCGCGAACATCTCTGTTAATCCAGGGTTTTTGATTTGGGAAGGATTTAACTGTTCTGGATGGGACGACATCTTCCACGCATTTCCTGATAAATCCACAGACTGAGTCTGTGTACTCATCAATGTCCCTAGCAGCCACGTGAAACATTTCCCAGTCCGTGTGATCAAAACAGTCCCGCAGCGCAGACTCCGATTGGTCCATCCAACAATGCACCGCCCTCTGGGTTGGAGCTTCCTGTTTCAGCTTCTGCCTGTAGGTGGGCAGGAGCAGGATGGAGCGGTGATCTGATTGGCCGAATGGGGCGCGGGGGAGGGCTTTGTACGCATCCCGGAAAGAGGTGTAGCAGTGGTCGAGTAGCCGGTCTCCACAAGTGTTAAAATGGATGTGTTGGTGGAGTTTTGGTGAGACTTTCTTCAGGTTTCCCTTATTAAAGTCTCCGGCTGTGATAAACGCTGCCTCTGGGTGTGCAGTTTCCTCACTGCTGATCGCAATGTACAGTTCCCTGAGTGCTCGGTCAGTGTCAGCTTGTGGGGGAATGTAAACAGCCGTAATAATCACTGCTGTAAATTCCCTCGGTAGCCAGAATGGCCGGCACTTAATCATCAGGTACTCCAGGTCCGGTGAGCAGAAGGATTTGACCGGGTGCACGTTCGCATAATCACACCAGCTGTTGTTGATCATGAAACATACACCACCGCCTCTGCTTTTCCCAGTAAGATCCTGTGACCTGTCCGCGCGATGCACGGAGAACCCCGGTAGTTGTATTGCGGAGTCCGGTACCTTGTCCGAAAGCCAGGTTTCTGTGAGGCAGATCACGCAGCAGTCCCGCATCTCTCGCTAGAATGAGATCCGTGCCCGAAGCTCGCACAGCTTGTTCTCCAGAGACTGCACTTTAGCCAGTAATAAACTGGGTAACGGTGGTCTGTTAGTGCGCCTTCTCAGTCGAACCAGAACGTCAGATCTTCTCCCTCTGCGTCGGCGTTTGCGGCCTCCAGGGCCAGAGAATAAAGGCGTCTCAGGTGAGATGAATGGGGGGTCTGCAAACGGAGCGTCCGTGTTGCAAAACTTGAACTCCAGAAAGTTATAAGAAAGACTGTCTTTTATGTCCAGTAAGGTTTGTCGGTCGTACACAAGGAGACATGTGCTAGTCGCGAAAAAATGAAGGAAAAGTAAAATTAAACAGAGAAAAAAGCTGTTGCTTGGGGGAGCTCGCGACGAGGCTGCCATACTCGGCGCCATCTTTAAACAAGTTCCCGGGCGGTCGAGGTGTTGCAGGATGTAATGCAATGAAAGTAATGAGAAAGTGGCCAGGGTGTAACTATTGCAGTGTTTACAGTGTGTTAGATGGAGGAGTTGTACAGGGAGATGGCCACAGGCAGGAATGATTTCCTGTGTCGTTCAGTGGTGCTTTTTGGTAATCTCAGTCTCTCACTGAATGTGCTCCTGTGACTAGCCAGTGTGTCATGGAGTGGGTGGGAGGTAATATCCAACATTGTCTTCATCTTGGACAACATCTGCCTGTCAGACACCACCTTAATGGAGTCCAGCTCCATCCCCACAAATTTACTGGCCTTGTGGATCAGTTAATTTAGTCTGTTGGCATCTCTGACCCTCAATCTGCTGCCTCAGCATGCAACAGCATAGAGGATAGCACTGCCCACAACAGAGATACAACATCTTTTCACTTCACTTCTGGCCAGAGTCGAGCCGAGAGATCTCAGCCTCTATGACACTGCCTGATGGTCACGTGTTAAAGTCTGTATGCCTCACGCAAAAATAGACATCATTTCACTGAGCATGATGTTTGGATCCCACTCACAGCACAGAATTTGTTTATGAGTGAAAGCAGAAGTAGAGTTAGCTACTCAGTGTGCCTTAATAGTCAAATTTATTAAAATGACTCAACTGTATGAAGCAGAAACTTTATCCTGGTAATCCAACAGTCCTGCATCATATCACCAAGCACATGATGAATCTGTCTGTCTCTCTTTCTCATAATGTAAATGACATCTTTCATAACTGGAATATAAAAATCCCTCACATCAGTGGATCATTCATTCAGAGGGAAAGTCAGACTTTTATTTTAATATTCAAATCCTGACCAGGACAAAAAGAGCTCTCTATACTGTGTTTCAATATTTACCTGAGAGCTGTCTTCATGAACACGTCGGATAGAGAAGAAATTATCACATGTAAGTTTAAAAACTGTAAGATCATTTCATGATTGTGATACAGAGGTGATGTGTAGAGAACATTTAAAATATTTTGTGATGTGTTACAAAAAAAGAAACTTTTATCTTGCACGACGTTTACTGAAAAGACTTGTGAGCTTACAATGACAAGAGCTTCCAAGATGAGTAACATTAATGGTTTCATTACCTTCTCCATGAGCTGCTGAATTATTAAAAATGAATTAATTTCTGTTTTGGTTCATAATGCTCACACTATTTTTCTTTATTTAGCCTTCTGTTTAATCCATCTTTTCTTTCCTGACATAAAGTGAAAAAAGAAGAAGTTCTGTTTAAATCTTTGTTTCCTTGAGCAATAAAACATCACTTTCATCTGTCAGATCAAAGATGCAGTGGAGTCTGTATCTGCTTATTCTGATGGGTAAGTGGATTGTTTTATCAAATATACTGTTTTTAATTTAAATAAAATGACTGTAGATTACTACTTAATTACTAGTGATTACTACTTGACATGTTTTTTTTTTAATTTCTGTTTAAAAGAAAATCTTACATAATACCTCTGCAGGCACTTTGTTTTATACCTGATATGTATGTGTGTATTTGTACTTATTTGACTGTTACTCTCAGCTCTGCATAAGATTTCCCATGTACCTGGACCTATTGTATGAATGCAACTGGCAAATAAAGGACTTTAGCTTAGATTCACTCAGTCTTCTCATATGTGCACAATGACAACACTGCAGTCAGAGTCTTATTTATGTGACAGTTTCAACCATATGTTTGATTTGCTAATGTGACTTTTTTGTTTATCATATTTATGTATTTCAGGTCAGTGTTGCTTCTTTACATGCCGCCTGTATGAGTACCACTTTATTGAAGAAAACAAGAGCTGGTCTGAAGCACAGAGATACTGCAGAGAGAAATATACAGACCTGGCCAAAGTGTTTGACATGACAGACATGAGCAGACTCCGTAACTCCACACAGAATCAAGGAGAAGCCTGGATTGGACTGAACAACACAGGTGGAAACAGGATGTGGCATTGGTCTCTGCCAGGAGTGGAATACATTCATAATGACAGCAGCTGGAATCTGAATGGAAGAACTGAACCTGGGCCTGGAAACTGTGTGAGGAAAAGAGACAAGCTGGTAGATGTTTCATGTGACCGTACTATGTGGTTCATCTGCTATGATGGTGAGGAGATATGAATAATATTAAATATTATTATAATATCATGATATAAAAATATAATGCAATCAGGTAAATTGTGAAGTGAGAAGATAGAGACAGACAGAATTTCAGGAGAGAAATAATTGAGGGATGTCTTTGTGTGTTTGTCTGTTTGTTTCACAGAAATGAAGAAAGACAGTAAAACATTGTATTTGATAACAACATTTATGAACTGGACACAGGCTCAGAACTACTGCAGATCCTATTACACTGACTTGGCCAGTGGACTCGATCAGGTAGATGGAGAAGAAATGAAGACCCTGTTCATTGGCCGTACCATGAGTGTGTGGATGGGTCTGTTCAGAGACAGCTGGAGGTGGTTAGATGGGAGTGATTTCTCTTTCAGATACTGGGATATGGAGTTATTCAATGATGAACAAAGCAACAAGACATGTGCTATGACTCTGTTAAACAGATCAGGAAAATGGAGCTCTGATGAATGTGACAAAGAAAAACCCTTCTTCTGTTATGATGGTGAGTTTTTATCAACATGTGTCTGACTGGTTTTCTCTAAGAGGAGGATCACTGGAATCACTGACAAGATCCAACTGAACATGTTGTGTATTTTTCCTCCACCTACATCTGCATGTTTGCTGAATTAATCTCATGAACATGAACACACTTAGTTAACAGTCAGATGACTTTAAATATCTGTGGGATAACTTTCAGCTACTGGTACATTCAACCAACGTTTTAAAGTCTCTGTTGTCTGTAAATATGGAGAGAAGTTGTTTTGGATTCCTAATAGTTTAAAAACACACAAATATTTCAGGATGTTGTTGACATGTCTGCACAAAGTTCATTATTGTTATTATACTGGTTTCTACTGAGGGCAGAGCAACACACAAGCTTCATGTAGTTTTTCTTTTTTTAATTGGAACAAAATAAACAGCACTTAGAGTTTCTCATGATTACAGCTCACATAGATTCAACTCAATGTGTTGTTTTTTCTTTATGGCAGATAAACTGATCCTGATCAAAGAAAACAAGACCTGGGAGGAGGCCTTGGATTACTGCAGAGAGTCTCACAGGGGACTGGTCTCCATCACTAACCCTTACCAACAGAGATGGGCAGAGGTGAGAGCCAAGAATGCCTCGAGTCCTTTTGTCTGGCTCGGCCTGCGCTACGCCTGCACTCTGAATCTGTGGTTCTGGGTCAATGACAAGTTGGTCTGCTATGAGAAGTGGAGCAGAGAGGGAAAGACTGAGGATTGTGGCAGGGCTGTGGGCATGATGAGAGGAGGACCGTATGAGTGGGTCAGTCAGAGAGACAATAAGAAATACAATTTTGTTTGTTTTAAATAAGATTTCTGATGTGTGTCACTGGCTCTTTTTTTTCTGGCAAAAGTTCAACTAATAGCAAAACAACAAACAAAAAAAACAAACAAACATTGTTGTAACCAGCACAATATTGGCAATATCTGATATTCAGTAAAGTAAATATAGTTTCCTTTTAAGCTTAAATTTCAAAACTTACATTTAACTACTGATTTTATCTACTGTTCTGATTTTATCTGTTTTGATTTTATATACTGTTTTGTTTGTTTGTTTGTTTGTTTGTTTGTTTGTTTGTTTGTTTGTTTGTTTGTTTGTTTGTTTGTTTGTTTGTTAGTTAATTAGTTAGTCAGTTTATTTGCTTGTTTTAATCAATTTTAAATCATGCTTTTTATTTGTTTTTGTTTCTAATGTCTCTGTAAAGCACTTTGAATCACCTTGTTGTTGAATTGTGCTATACAAATAAACTTGCCTTGCCTTGCCTTGACTGCCTGATTCAGTGATATCATAATTACTTACTTCCTTCATTATTGCTTCATTACTCCATTGTTGCACTTTCATTTTTTGGTTGTCAGAAACAATGTTAGTTTTGGTTTTCATATTTGCTGTTTATTTTTTATCTTTGCAATATTTTTGTCTTTGTGCACTTACACTTATAACTGGTCTTAATGATAATATTTCTAAATACTAAAATCTAATCCAACAAACCAGAGCATTTATTGTTAGATTTGTATTGTTGACTGTCATTTCCACCAGTGTGTGAATGTGAGAGTGAATGAATAGTGGTATTGTAAAGCGCTTTGGGTGCCTAGAAAAGCGCTATATAAATCCAATCCATTATTATTATTATTATTATTTATGCTTAGAAATATATACTTATATATGCTTAGAGTTTTATAATTAGTTTAGATTGGTAGAGGTTTGATCCTTAATAGTCTGCAAACTTTGTGTGCATTCCAGAGCACTCTGGGAGCATGGGAGAGGTCGTACCTTGTCTTATTGTTTTATGGTAGGATAAATGTAGCTATATCTGTTTTAGTCTAAGTGCCTTTTGTTGAAATGAACTGCTGGACTTCCAGACCAGCAGGTTTAGGGAAGTCTTTATGGGGTCACACCACACACACACACACACACCACACAGGCAAGGTACTCTTTGTTTGTATGTAGACGTCATATGTTAATGAACCTATGCATATTCATGTAACCTCAATAAAAGAGCAGTGTTACGGGGGAGCAGATGAGAGCAACTGGGGTCAAGCGAAGGAACGGCGTTTGTCCGGTTCTCTCCCGTGCACGAGAAACATGAAGAACTTTGCCTACTCGTGTCTTGCTTTGCTGTGTAATTAAATTATCCTTAACGTTCCAGCGAATAGGTTTATGCTACAAACCTATCATTTATATTGTAAACTGTCACAAAAACCATGTAACTACTTTTTGTCATAATGATCTGTTTAAAGTGACATGCTGTAAACCGATGATCTGTCTGTCATTATAAATAAATACTCAGTTGCAAGTGTAACAGTCTACACTCCTTACAAGAGTTCTTGGTACATTTATTTATACAGTAAATTCTTTATATTTCGACCCTAATGAAAAAAAGTCATATTCTCAAAAACTGTCAGGGTCCTGGGTCCTCTGACCCAGCGTTTTTAGTTCTTTGTGATTTTTGTATTATTGTACTTGTGTGAGTTATTCTATGGTTTCTAGTTTTGATCCCTTGCCCTTCATGTTTCTCTGTGTCCCCTCTGTTCTGTGTAAGTCTGTGTCTGCATGTTTGAGTTTCCCTCTGTGTCTTTTGGTTCATCGAGTCCTCTGCCTTACTGATGATGTCTCTGTTTTTCTTAGTTGCTGTCTCCACCGTGTCAAGTTCGTGTCTCTGTGTCATACTTCCTGTTTTACTTTGAAGGTCCGTGTCCAACACGTTCTCACTCCCAACTCGTCAAACGTGTGATGCATGCTCAGGCTCCCTCTGCTGCACTTATGGACGCGCAGGGTACCCCCCTCGCGTCGGGAATTGACGTGAAGGAAATATATAAATATACGGACAACAGGCTCTTCCGCGGCAATCTCTTCAATCGGAGGACCCTTCACGTCAATTCCCGACGCGAGGGGGGTACCCTGCGCGTCCATAAGTGCAGCAGAGGGAGCCTGAGCATGCGTCACACGTTTGACGAGTTGGGAGTGAGAACGTGTTGAAACGTTAGCTTATATTGGAGGAAAGCTGTTACTGGTTAAACGATGTTAGCACAGAAATATTAGCTTCTGTCATGACTGATGAAGTTACTAGTTAATAAAGTTTCCAGTAAAGTGTTTAATGGCAGCCACAGACTGACAGCAAATATCTCGATTAGCTTCAGTGCATCTATAATAAATATGTGCAAGTTTCAGTGCTTCGTTTAAACTGTATGATACTTATACTGACCCAGGGTCAGTGTAAAATACAATCCTAGCTGTGTGAACAAAGCCTGGCTCCTTTAATCCTGCATGACAAACCTCAGGATGCAGGTTATTATTACTCTTTCCTGCTGGCACACCTGTCACACCTGAGAGTCAGCTAGAAACTTACAGTGACGTGGACATCATGCAAAGACTGCCAGACTCTGTAATACTGCAAATGATCAGTGACTCAGGTTAACACTAAACTTTAAACGGCACCTCTGTGTCTCTGTGTGCTGAACATCTAGGATTGAGTCAGGCTGCATCAGCTGAAGCTGTTATTTGTATATATCAGTATTTTTTATTCAGGTGTGGGGAAAATACGTAAGACTGCAGTGAAGCGATGCAACAGATTAATCCCTGGCCAAAGGTATCGTACTTAAATCAGACTACTGATCCAGCCACATCAGCCTTTTGTGAGGTCTGTTTAAAGTAGACTTAAAGTGAACTGCAGGTTCCTGAGAGGTGGACTGTGAGCACAGAAACACATGTTCATACATACAGCTGCAGCAAACTTACATTAATTTTAAATAGATTTGTTACTCTGATGTCTGTCTCTGTGTTAGTCCTCTGACAGACTGGTGACCTGTCCAGGTGTGCTCTACCTTTGACTACTGGGACAGGCTCTAGCCTCTGTAATAGAAATGTTCTGTTATTCTCATTTAAAGTATTTAAGTGCTTATGCATATGCTTAGTTGTGACACTGTTATAGACTGTTCAGTGAAAGTTTCTAAAACTAGATGAACTTACTTCAGCGTCAGCAGTTTGAGAAAACAACTCCCTTTACAGGTGCTGATAAGGCCAAGGGCACAAAACAGCTTAACCATTGATGCGTTGAAGTGTGGTAGGATCAGTTTGTAACTTCCTCCCTCTTCCTTGGAAAGCATAAAGGAGGAGGAGCACGACCTCTGTGGCAGCGCTGACATGACTGAACCGTGATGTTTGATGTGTGTTGGTGCAGTAATAAAAAGCTTGATCACAGTCTGTGTTGCAGACTTTATTTAAAAAATTCCATGACACCTCCCCCCCACCCTCCCACTGTGAACCTGAATTGAATATTCAGAAGACATTTGTTTAAATAGTTCTACAAATCTGAGCTGTTGGTGTGTCCTTGGATTGTGTGGTAATAATATTAGAGCCTGCAATCTTTCTTACTGAAACTCTACTATGAGTCATGTTACCTGAGATTAATTCTATGTTTACCTGTCAGCCTGGACGAATGTGCTGTGTGAAGGAAATTAAATTAAATCAGATCTGAACTGCGTACATTTAAGGAACCTGTTCATATTTAATATGAACCAGTGATTTTTTTGATTGCTGATTCCAAGACAGTCTTTGTGGAAATCCTGTTTGGCTTTTTGTTATTTTAATTCTCTTCTCTGTTTTCCAGAACAGTTCTCCACTGTCGCTGTCCACATGGGTCAGTGGCGCCAAGAAGCACTCTGCTAATGTGGGACTCTGACCAGCAACATCCAGACCCAGACAGCGTTTTCTATCTCCCAGCTGGAGGTTTTGTTTGTCTGTGACTGGAGAGTCAGATTTTTGTTGAGCTTCACACTTGCAGAGGTAAGTCAGTTTGCAGAGATCCCTCCCACCCTGGCTTTTATGTCCTCTTATCTGAAACAGTAATATTTCAGTGACTGCTGCTTGTACCACAGGTTAATACACGCTACTGATCCCTGATGGGAGAATCATCAATTTTGGCAACAAAGAAGCCTGGTGGATGTTTGTTTACAGTCTGATGATGGGACATCATGCTCTGCCTCCTCATTATTATTCATACCCAGTAATGTGAAGTATGCTTATATCTACTATAACTGAACCAACCTGGTGCTCTTCATTTATGGAGGCTGTTGAGTCTGAATGTTGGATGTTGTGTATCTCGTGTTCTCTGGGCTTTGTTGTCCTCAGTCTTTTTGCAGGACCAGAAAACAAAACCAGGAGGCGTGTAAATGTTTCTTCTCCATGATGTTTCTTCAAATGTTTCTTCTGGATGATGATAAGACTGTGACACGGGATGCCACCTTTGGTCTTGTGATGAAGCAAAGCTCAGGAAGAAGTGGGATTAAATGGTACCCACATGTGTGCTGCTGAGAAGGATGTACAGGGGCACCTGCAGCCAAATCCAAGCCTCGGGTTAGTTGTAGTTGCAGAACGCTATAGGACTGAGACAGCTGAGGCATCAAATGTTTGATTAAACGGATGAAAAAGAGAAGTTTCTTCCCTATAATTATCACTTCTTAAAATCTGTAGCAACTTCAAGTCTGTCAGCGTGCTGAGCATGCTCAGAATGTGACAATATATTTTTGTTCAATATTTAATTTCTTTCAGTTGCAATTGTTAAATGAAAAAAAATATTTTCTTATAATTTAGCAAACTAATTTATCAAAAAAATATATATACATATATCTGCATTAGTTTTAATAAATTAATTTGACACCTGTATGGAAAATACCATATTGTATTCATACAGAATCAGTTTGGTATCATTGTTTGTCTGATTGCTGAAACTAAGAGCTACTTTGATCTGTTTAGATCTAAAGCATCCAAAGTTGAGCTCTGATGTTTCTTCACCCCTGTGTGTGTGATATGTGATTTCCTACATGCTTGCAGAGCAGAGCGGCAGTTTTTGCTGACAGATGGTGACGGTGTGGAGAGACGGTGGTGTTTCCTCAGAAGAACCAGCAGAGTCACTTGCTGACTGATGTTCGTCTGCACTGCACAGAGGAAATCAGCTGACCGAGGTTTGTCCAGTGACGTGTTATGAATGTATATTTGTTTTATGCTTACAGATATGTTTTTCTTGACAGAGGCTCTGCAGAGGTTAGACAAAGCAGAGAGAACATGTGCTTTACATTTTACTGTGATTTATTGAGATATTTGTTGCCTGATGTTCAGCAGGAATGGAGAAATAGAATCAAAGGGAGATGTTTTTGCTGTTTTTGTAATGATGTAAGTAAATCTTCAATATTATTTACTTGCTTGGTTATATTAGGAGTGTTTCTGAGTGAGGGGGAGAGGAGTCATCATCCAGGTAAAGTGACGTAGATCAGTGGATACACTTGTCTCCCCTTTAAAGGAGACGATCCAAGTCATCCTTAAATGTTAGTGCTTTCAAATACACAAACATTTTTAAAGGACAAAACTGAACATCCAACTTTGACTGTAACACAAAATAAATCTTTGCATGTGTGTTTTCAAACTCTCAGATGGGCAGCATATCAGTCTTGGACTGTCTAACCTGCCGGAGCAGCACTGAATGACCACCACACATGAGCATGTTCCTGCAACATTCAGCATCTGATCCTTCAACTGTGTGCTTCTGCTTTTGGTAAGTAGAGTTACCCAACTCCAGTAACTCTAAACACATGCCATCCATTTCTAACGGCCTGGTTACTTCCTGTCAGTTACTTTAGAAACCATGTGGTCACCTGACCTAACACTGTTTCTTCTTCTTCTTTCCCTTAATGTTCAAGTGTCACATGCCAAACAGCTGGAGAGGAAACTACACCAGTGTACTGGGATGTTTCAGCAACACGTGCCAGATGCTGTTCCTTCATGGTGACATCACCAAAGACAGCCCCGCCCACCTCAGGACCTCGCCATTGATCATGATGATTATAATGATGACAGCGAGCGGAACTAAGACTGTAAAAATCCACGACCAGAATTTTTCTTTCTAAATATTAATGAATACTGAGAGCCTCTTTCTGTGTTTTGTATGTTTTGGGTTTTTACCTCATTTGTTCTAACAAAGTTCACAAACTCACACAGTTTACATTCTGTATGTTTCCATCTTTACCAGCCACACTCTAACTGCATTTAAGACAATAATCCTTAGAAATCGTCGTTTTTCTCTTTTGTAACTGATGATAATTCAGTGAATATACTGCACTGCTTCCTTCTATTGCGTCACACATTGCTTTAAGTTTTTCAGTGTCCAGTTATTTTTACTGCTGTTAGAATTCTCTGTATGTTTGACCCTGTAGACCATAGGTGTCAAACTCTGGCCCGCGGGCCAAATTTGGCCCGCAGCCTAATTACATTTGGCCCGTGAAGCCATACCAAATTACTATCAGAGCTGGCCTACTGGTATTATACAGCTAATATATATATTGTTTAGTATTAGGCTTTGCTTGTTCCATATTCAGTTTTTCAGCAAAACTTGTTTGAGTCCATAACAAAAGATTCATTCTTATATCTGGAGGAAGATTTTTTTTCAATAAATATTAACGTTATCCCGCGACTTTGTTCCAGTTTTGAATTTTGGCCCACTGTGTATTTGAGTTTGACACCCCTGCTGTAGACTGTTTGATGGACTGCTTGTCTTCCTGTTTGTAACTGCCGCATGTTTTTTAATAAAGATTTGGATTTCTGACTTCAACACAGCCTCTGCGTGTCCTCCCTTTGTGTCCTCTTCCTCTGTGAATGTGTTGCATGTGTCACAGATTCATTTTATTAACAGCTTTCCCACAGTGAGTTGCATCAGCATTCATTCACAGCACATTTCAGAAGGATTCAGATTAATACAGTGATCTTACAGTCAGAATGATCCTGACAGAGTGCCACTGTAAATGATCTTTCATCAGGTAAATTTTAAAGTTCAATATTTCAAAGCAGGAGTTATGAAGACTCATACTGGCATTAGGACTAATAATATATACTTACAAAGTCAAAGTTTTTTAATTATGCTAGAATATTGGAAGATAATCAACTTTTAGTGTTTTCCGCATATTAATTATTCTGAAATAGAGACGGTGACCCTCACTGTACAGAAGCACTAAACAACTGACAATAACAGACATCATTGGCCTGAGCTGTCATGCACAGTGAGTCTGATCCTTTGCTGTGAGAGTCTGACAAGCATGTTTCTGGTCAGTTCGGAAGAAATAATATCACAATGTTGATCTTTCTTTCAATATTCCTTCTCTTTTACAACATAAACTGTGATCAAAGGTACTTATGTTCACAGCATGTAATAATACTGACAGTCCAGGGCATTGTGGTCTGTTGAGCTAGGGTTAGGGTTAGCAATTCAGACATATGTAATCAATATTAAACGTCTCTGACGTGGGCCACTGTCCCCAGTGTTGGGAAATCCATACCAGGCTGGAACGAGTCAAGGTAGGTGAGCATCCACGAGAAGACACAGCAGATGCATCCTACTAATACTGACAGGACCAGGAGGCTCCAGAAACCGAGCATCTTCTCTTCAGTGCCATCCTCGCCTGTCACCCTCTCTGCCCGCAGCTCTTTGAGTATGGGGTAGATAAGGGCGCAGAGAAACCCTTATTACTAATTTGTATTATAATTCAATTTTCATGCAATATTCATATTCAGTATCGGTCCTTTTATATTAATAACCACGTATCCACCCAGGCTCATGGTGGGGCAGGGCTCTGTCCTGGGATGCTTGAGTAAAAGGTAATGTACACCTGACCAGGTATCCAGTCTGTCAGAATTGTTTTCAATATTTGGTTCAAAAACACGAGTGACAACAAAAATCCAACTAGGATTCTTGCATATGATGAATGAAGTCTGTCTTCGACTGTATTGTCCAGCTGATCCATCAAACCCCCAGCAGGTGAACCTTATTCATGACATAACACGGCAACAATGTAAAAAATGAAACAGCAACAGTCTAACTGTAAAGTGCATTCTAAAGTCCTCTTCAATAAATCATATGCAAAGAGTCATTCAGGACTGTAAAACGTGAACTACAGAACCCAGAGTCTTCATCATTAAATCTCTGGTTGCTTCATTTTTCTATCCTATATCAGACACTTTAAGGTTAGGTTAGGTAAAGTTGCATTCTCATGGTGAGGCAAAATGCTTTATGTGTGTGTGTGCGTGTCATGAACGGCTATAAAAGGCCTATAATTAAAGAACAAAGCAGGGTTTGAGTTCGAGTTGCGGCAGACTGTCACTACTTGTAAATGGAACGCAGCCTCCCTGCGGCGGACAGCTAATAACAGGAATCGGACGCGGTCCACCCAAGTCCACAGCAACCACCATAGCAACCGCCTAGCATGACCTTAAAAACATATTCTGTCTTCATAACTATCAAAAACATGAAATGATTTGCAAAGTGTGAAAGTGTTACAGCTGCAGAGAGCTATGGCGGTATCTTTGGAAGCTGTTTACATAGCTAATAATATACGATGTAAACATGGAGACAGTCAGTCACGTGAGCTAGCGGTGCACGTTTACTACAGTAAATAAGGTGATCGTGTGCACAGCGTGCACACGCTGCAGAGGGTAAAGACATTACTTCAATATTGTTTTATATTGATATATATTTGCCTTCTGTTGACCATCACCTCAGGTTCACCATTACAGTTTCAGCATACAGATGCACACTGTCTAAATATGAACACATTCAAAAACTCATGTCTCAGAAATAAGCACAGCTGTTCATGTTTGTCATTAGAGTTTTATTTGTAAGAAAATTATGAGCTTCATATTGTGCATCAAATAAAAGAACATTTCACAACTCTGAGTCAACAGAAACAGGTAACAGAAATGTCTCTAATGTGTACAGTGTAGTGTAAGCATTAAAAGATCATAAAAGGAAACACTAACATTTATGTGAAACTAACTGTAATAAAAAAAATGAACAGGTGGTTTATAGATGTAAAAGAAAGAATCTGAAAACAACACTTTTTGGTCTAAGTGATCAAAGTAGAAAACAGAACTGATGTTCAAGAACAAACCGTAGCTGCACTAATATTACACATCTCCATTGTTGTGGTGAACAGACATGTTGCTTTTAAAACCACATGCAGTGTGTGACCGTGACTGTTCACTGAGACCATGAACGCCACTTCGCTGAAGCCTTCGCCTTCTTCTTCTAAATTGGAAGCAGAAGGAGCACGAGCTGCTTTGATCTACTGAAAGGAAAAAGCAGAACATCTGAACTGAAACCAGTCAGCTGAAATCATTAAGACAGGAACAATCATTCAATGCAGTGTCTCGAGTGGCTTAGCTTGTTACAACTGTTGATACAAGCTAAATACGGTTAACACACAGTGTCAGGGAGCTCCAGTGTGGGAACCAGTGGCTTTAGGTTTGTAGTCATTTAACTTTCATCCATTCATTCATTTAATTCAGGAGGAAGAAATGCCAGGTTGGTGCAGGCTGGTTACATGCATTTGGTCCCATGCTGTCTTTAACTAAATGACTTGGTTCATTTTATGGCTGGGCTGTATGTGGGGTTATATCATGTTATTTGGGCAGGAGTACCTGTCCTCTGTTAGACTTAGAAAGTTTCTCCATAAGTAGAGTTTCTAACTCTTCTAGCACATCTGTGGCTGACAGCTTTTTGGTGGCTCTTTTTACCCCACACTGGTTGTGAGTGTGTAAATAGCCCCACTAGTTCTTTTGGGTTGCAGTTAACTGGGGAGGAAGAGGTAGGTCTGCCATGACTAGATGAATAACAATTATCTGGGATACATAAATTTCATAGTGCATGCATGTATCTCTATAAACCTGCCTGTGGGCTGCCATTTTTACATTCAGTTATTTCTTTGTTGAATCTAAATAATGAATGTGTTACAGTTAAACTGACACTGATCAGTGTAAATGGCTCATTGGTACACAGAAACCTTTAAATTAAACACTATCACCTGATATCGAGTGTCAAACAATATCAGAGCTGTAAAAGCTGTTTACAGTCAGAATTTATAAAACTATGATTGTAAATAAATTCAAACAAGTGAGCTTTTCTCTTTGTGCTGAATATCAACACTGTGGTTTCTTAGACTGTAAGCTTTACTTTAGCACAACCAGTTGTAGAAGCCGTCACTCCAAATGTCTTTGATAACAAGAAAAAAAATACCTTTTCAGTCCACGGCCTGAAGTTCTTCTCTGACATCTTCTGCAATCGGCTTTGTCTGCTGGTTTGAAGACAATAAACCACAAAAAGATGATTTAGTCACTTTGTCTGCATCATGCAGCTCGAATGTGTCGTGTAACGATGTTGAATAGCCGTCGTTATCCCTCTGCTGCATCAGTAGGATTGTACTGTACAGCATCTCATTGATATGTGAGGAATGCTAATGTAACACGATAACAGACTTACATCCTTAAAACATAAAGGACAGGAGATATTTAGATATTTATATTACATTTTATAGCTGACGGATATTACTAAATAGATAGAATTTACTAAATAGCTGGATGAACATGAAAAATATGTCTATAATAACAAATGACCATGAGAGCCAGTAGAATTAATTCAACTGGACACTCAAACGACGTCCTTAAATGCTCTTTAAGTGGCAGAACAAACGAACAGTTAATCGCTTATTTGAGATGAAATCTGCTCAGCTACTTTGAAAACAGCTTCTAACTGGTTCCTCCTTTAACAGGATGACTGCTCAGGGGTAAGGCCATCATGCAGTCCAGTAACCTTTATGGTTCTGCTTTGATTCACCAGGAACTATTACCTTCCTCCTGTGAAAGACACAGGCATAAACACACAAACATTTATTAACATGTTCCACAGTCTTCCAGCTTGATTTTCTCATCCTGTGGACAACAACGAACAGAGATGCAGGTTTATTGTTAACTTTTGTAAGGTTTATTTAGTGAACATATCCAGCTGCAGCTCCACTGTGATCCTGAACTGGATAAGCACTTAAGAAAATGTGTCAATAAATGGACATACATCAACTTACTATATTTATCCAAACAGACGGGACCAATAATGCTTCACTGAGTTAGAGACTTTAATTATCTTCTATGTAAGAATGTCTCGTGCTGATAGACCTGCAAACTTGACAACAAAGGTTTTTCAGACTGCATGTAGCTGTCCTCTATGTCAGCTCACACATTTACATTCATGTCACACTTATTTCTGCTTTCCCATTTTAGAATTATTACTTACATTTTGATTAGATACCTTGAGTTTGTAAATGATCAGATTACATAATTGGAATACAATGTATCCAATTCAGGGTTGCGGGAGGATGAAGCCTATCCCAGCTGATACAGGACAAAGACAGGCTGCCAGCAATATGTGTAACAGAAAATCCACTTAAATGTTTGATATTTCTTATAATAATCATAATTATGACTATTATTTAAAGGTTTCTTTATAAATACATTTTGATTTTTTATAACCTCTAAAATATAAACCTGAGCCGTTTCAGATTCTGACCTCTGACCTCACTGCAGCTCCCTCTTGGAAGTACGTCTGCTTCTTGTCTTCCCCCAGTGTTGACCGCCTGCCCTTGATATCACGTACTGTACCTGAGGAACAAAAAAGGACAAACACTTGCCTTCATTTAAGAAGTACATTCATACAGAGGTAATCTATGGAAACACACTAGTTCAACCTTTGGGAGGAATCAGTTCCTGTGAAACATTTCTGTAAATGAACATCATGTGGAGAATGAATGAAATGAAACAAACATAAGTTAGTAACAAAAATACAGCTGAGTAGAGGCTTTACAAACCACCAGCAGCCATAATGCTGAATTTTAATCTTCAAATGTTTCTGAGCTGTCTTCAACCTGCTTTTAACACATTGAAGTCCCACAGTCAATGCAGCCTGACTCAATCCTAAATGTTCAGCACACAGAGACACAGAGGTACCGTTTAAAGTTTAGTGTTAACCTGAGTCACTGATCATTTGCAGTATTACAGTCTGGCAGTCTTTGCATGATGTCCACGTCACTGTAAGTTTCTAGTGACTCTCAGGTGTGACAGGTGTGCCAGCAGGAAAGAGGCTCAATAAACCTGCATCCTGAGGTTTGTCATGCAGGATTAAAGGAGCCAGGCTTTGTTCACACAGCTGGGATTGTATTTTACACTGACCCTGGGTCAGTATAAGTATCATACAGTTTAAACGAAGCACTGAAACTTGCACATATTTATTATAGATGCACTGAAGCTAATCGAGATATTTGCTGTCAGTCTGTGGCTGTGATTAAACACTTTACTGGAAACTTTATTAACTAGTAACTTCATCAGTCATGACAGAAGCTAATATTTCTGTGCTAACATCGTTTAACCAGTAACAGCTTTACTCCAATATAAGCTAACGTTTACACCGTAACTTTAAGCTAGCACCATAAAGACGGTAAAACACGTAATAATATCTACAAATGCATCTTAAAGCTGTTATATTAGCACTCGGTGTATTACTAACATAACCACATTAACATTACTGACACTCGCTGACTTTTAATAGTCATTCTATAAATGCTGTCCGTTTAAATGGTCTTACCTGTAAACACTGCATATCCACCGGATTCCAGCCAGAGTGGATTCTGGAGTCTTCCACGCTCCTGTTAGTGATCCTCCATCTGGATGGATGAGAACAACCTTCTGAACAATCTAGCAGGAGATGGCCCATATCTATGGGACTGATTTGTGCTAATAACGCCCATTGTATGGACTGATAACAGCCGAAGCGGGTGAATAAAGTCACCCAGTAGCTAGCTGTGCCATTACCCAGCATACATCACTCCCTCCGTAAATGCAATAAACCATACAAAAGTATCGTTCTACCTGTTTTTCAGGTAGTTGTTTACATTATATAATTTATTGTGTTCTGTATACGTCACTACAATGTGATTTCGGAAATATATAAATATACGGACAAAAGGCTCTTCCGCGGCAATCTCTTCAATCGGAGGACCCTTCACGTCAATTCCCGACGCGAGGGGGGTACCCTGCGCGTCCATAAGTGCAGCAGAGGGAGCCTGAGCATGCGTCACACGTTTGACGAGTTGGGAGTGAGAACGTGTTGCCGTGTCTTATGTGAATGTGTTCAGGTTACGCTTCCTTGTCTCGTCAGTTCTGATTTCCTCCAGCTGTGCTCTCCTTCTGTGTCTCATTCCCCTCGTTACTCCCCAGTGTATGTAAACCCTGTGTTTCTCTGAGTCAGTGTCGCGTCGTCCCTCATGCTGTGTGTTTCTACCTGTAGCTAGTGATGGGTAGATGAAGCTTCATGAAGCACTGAAGCTTTTCATCCAATTGGTTCACCCCAGCGCAAAGCTTCATTTGCTCTAGTAAGACACCTACTGGACGGAAAAATATTAGTTTGCATGAATTTGAAGAGTGTGGCCTTTTGCACACAGCCTGTAAATGCCAACAACAAAAGGAGTGTGTAAAGCATGTATATTGTAGTGATGGCAGTATACTGTGTATATTTATACTGGCAGTATGGAAAATGATCATTTGGAAATGCTTAAAATGGAAATGATCATTTACTGTGAGGTGAGGTGTGGTTGGGGTGTGGACAGTAGTTGTGCTTTTGTAACGTTGAGGTATGGACAGCTACACACTGAGGCGTCAGTCCTGCCCACATTTTATTCAGTAAAAACTAAATTTTCACTGCTTTTATGGCCTTTTTAGTGGGGAGAACATAGCTACGATTTAATGATTTAACAAATCTTTTGAATCCTTTGTCCTCCACAATGCTAAATGGCTGGGAGTCCTCAGTCACCATGCTACACTGTAAAAAGAATAACCCTATTCAAATTAAAAAAAAAATGATGTCCAATTGTCACATCCAAAATATTTGGCTTCAGAGAATCCAAATTGAGTCACTTGATTTGACCTGATACTTTTATGTTGATATAAACAATATTACTAGACTTGACTGAAACTTTAAATTTTGCATTGATCCAAATTGATTTTTTTTACATAGAACCATATTTTAATTATTGAACCAAGCTAATATATTGAAATTTAACCAACCTAATGTATTCACATCGAACCAAATTAACATGAACTAATATGTTTGTGTTGAAGCCAGGTAATTGGTTTACATATATTCAAACTATATTTTTTACATTTCATTTTATTTCAGTTCAAAAATGCTCTGCATTTCCTATAAAAAACAAGACAGTTGGCCAACCAATTATTTCAAAATTATTTATTGTTCCAAACCATTTTAACTATAATCAATAGAGAGGATTAGTAATATACAGATTTAGTGCTACGGCAGAAATGATTAGAGAAATGTTTGTTTTATAAAACCTGCAACCTTTTGAAAACCAGTATAAAACCTGCAACCTTTTGAAAACCAGTATAAAACCTGCAACCTGTCTAAAACTGGCATAAAACCATTATAAAAACTCTTTTTAAACCAATTTGCAAGTACTCAAAAATGTTTATATGTGCACTGTGCCTGTACAATGTAAAAAAAAATCTACACATGTATCAATGAAATCAACTTAAATCTCCCTTTCAAATGGGTGTTCTTATAATTTTTGAATGTAGAATACCACTGCAGGCCAACCAAGAAAATAACCAAGCACACATGCACATGCATGTGCACATACACATCCACACATGCATGCAAACACACTACTGTGCAGTGTTAAGTTCACAATTAAGTTTGCGAATCTTAGAGGTCATCTTGTTAAAGTCAAGCTCCATCATAATCTTTTGAAGAGCCTCAAAGGTGAACCTGAATCCTCGTGGATATTCCATTTTAAGAGCATAACAGAGTCCAAAGACCATTGCCACTCCAGCTGCCACAGAAGGCAACTCATTCAGGACTTCCACACCATCAATGATTATCCCGATGTCTCGACGCTGATGTAGGAGGCTTGAGTTGTCCCTGAAGATGAAGAGTGCCATGGTGGTTACTCTGCAGCTCTTCCTCAGCTTCATCTTTCTGGGATATCTTGAGGTAAAATATGGAACAAAATGTACAAGTGAAGAACTGAAGTCTGGCACACCTGATAAATCTTTGACCATAATAAACTACTATTTTGATAGTTGTTTGGTCACAGACTATTAGAACAATTATTTGACTAATCAGATTGTGAATTGCATAATCATTAAATTAAATCAATGGTGGAAAATTTTCATAAATGTTCCACAAAGCCCAAGAAAAAAAAGAAAACAATACAGAACCCTAAGATATTAACTTGATGAGTTGATTAATCGTTGCTGTCCTACATTAATCATTGCATTTAATAGCAGAGTTGTCAAATTTACATCAAGAGACTGCATCTCATGTAGAGACAGAACAGATATGGACATACCATGTATTCTTTTATCAAGTCCTCAACACATCAGCAAGGTGAATGAGAGGATAATGATGGAGGGTCTAGATTATTATGAAATGTTTAAAAAGGATGTGCAGTGTAAATGCAAAATGATACCTGTTCAGATTAAATGAAAATGTATGCTTCAGCCATGGAATGGATGGAGCGATCTGTGGTTCTGAAAGCATACAGAAAAAAAAGAATAATGTTACTTCTCTATAAAACACATAACATAGAAAAACCAAGAAATACGTAACATGACATACACATCCTTATAAAAAGCTAGTACTATAATTTGATTTAGGTTTACCAAACAGTCTACAGACCAGCCATTAGCAACTAAGTTTGGCATAGGGTCAATTTAATGCTGTTAAAATTAAAATTTCTTCAGAAAATGCACATTTTTCCGAGCCGCGCCTGAAAGTCAATTGAAGGAATTAGTCTTATGTCATTGATCTTATATGCTGGCGTGTTATTTCTGTCTCTAAATCATGCACATTAATAATTATCTTTTGCGCTCGGTGTACACACACATAACACACAGATATTTATATGAAGAGAGACAGAGACAAACGTGCGCGCACAAACACAAGCTTGTGTCTAGAAACCGCGCGCTCACCAGAAAAATTCAAACGAAGCGGAGCACGGAGTTATACTATGAATGTTATGAACTATGAACTTATGCTAGCTAGCTGTATCCACCACCGATGCATCGTGGTAACGCTAGCTAGTTAGTATACTGGTAAAAAACGGCTTTTTGCCTAACTTGCATTCCTGACTGTGATGGTCGGTTTCTGGTAACCAGTTCTAACGTCGCGCCGGATAGCTAGCTAGCTTGTAGCTAGCAGCTACAATCATGCAAAAATTAGGGGTGGCTGTCGACCCAGCTTAAATGGGGTTATTTTCTGCAATTTTGGCAATACAAATTATAAAAGCTTTTGTAACACACTTGGCTTTACTTACGTTTATTTTCAGATGAAATTAATCAAAGATGTGACACGATGTTTCCAGCAGCCATGCAGAATAAAAATGGGTCCCGGTCTATTTCTGGTGGGCGTGTTCAATTGCAAATCACTTTGACTCAAATTAAAGATATTATCTGTTCAACATGAAAAGAAATATATGTTTTGAGAGAAATCAAAAACTTTGCGTTGTGTCCTTTGTACAGATATTTAGTTTCATCCAAATCAAAAGTGGTATTTTAAAATGCAAAAAGAAAGGGTTTCACAATCAAATCAATGATTTTATTCTGTTTTGAATGGCACTTATTAGATTGAATGAATGACTGCATGTTAGACTTTTTTCAGTGTAACCAGGTCTTCATCCATTTGAGATTGTTCTCCTGAGGAAAGACAATAAAGACAAAGCACAAATATAAATATCACACACGTAACTTATTACAGCTGTATAATATTGTTATATCATTTAGTAACATTACTGCATGCTATATTATCATTGCATTTGATGGCTCACCTGGTCTTGCTCCACAATCGGTGTTCCTCTTATTCTCATGCAAAGCTCTGTAGTGCCTAAGCATGGATGAGGTGTTGTTGTTATATCCCAGCTCCCTGGCACATAGCAAACACTTCACCTTGTACAAAAGTAAAGCCGCTTAACATAAATTGTATTGCACCATCAGTATTATGAAAATACATCTTCTGTAGAAATTAACATACCTTGTTGGGAGTGTTGAAAACATGCAGTTCTTTTAATCTTTGGGCTGAAGGAAGGACAATACTCGGTGTATAAATGCTCAATCAACAATTCTTTATTTCCATACAATCCAACAATCAGAGCATTACAACGTCCGGACCGGAGAGATGTCTGCAGAGGGTCAGCAACATGTCTCAAAATGGTGACAACTTTCACAGGCTTTTATAGCTAGTAACAGCCCCCCTCCTTGTCATAAAAGCTGCATCTTCACATGTTTTTCTAATTCTTAGCGAGGCCGGCTCCTGACCTTGCCTCCCTGTCTTTCTGTGTGAAAGTAAGAAGGGGGGTAAGGAATGTGGTTTTATCTCTTTCTCCACAGACATCAAGTCTCCTGCTCACAACCTTCTTCACATGATTCAGCAATAAAGCATTTAAAGAAAACAGTGTAAGACATTCACAGCCTGATCAAGGATACAGAGTGATGCACACTTTATCTAATGAACTACAAAATGGTTATGTTTCTTTATTCAAGAGTAAAATAAAGACTAAACTACATACACAGCACACCATCAAAGCTATAGGATTATATATGGCTTACAGCTGTTAAGCTAATCTACTACCTTGACTACTGGTCATAAAATGGCATATGTTCGACTACTAGTCTCCACAGGAGGAATAAGATCAAAATGTTCCCACACAGGGGAGGACATCCTCCTCTTCTTAGCTGGCTCCATTCTCTCCTGACTTTCTCTCCTCACTCTCATAAACCTCCAAACTGTCTCCAAACTCTCACTAACTGCAACTCTCCATCAAACACCCACATTTTTGAATGAAGTCTGAGGGGTTTATATCGCTGTCATAGCTCGCGGCAAAGTTCGAACCACTTCATGAACCAGTCACGTGGTACAGCCGGGCAGCGAGGCTTCGGACGTCATCATTTTCAGCTCCTCCCATAAATGAAGCAAGCCTCGATACGCACATCGCGGAAACGCCCCCTCCATTACTCGACACAAGCTTCGAAGCCTCGATACAGAACGTCACATCACTACCTGTAGCTCCCTGTGTGTTTTGTTAGAGTCTTCCCAGTTTAGATTTTGTAGAGTTTTTGTGTTCAGCAATAAAAGCTGCCATTTTGAGTTCAGTCCTGTCTCCACTGAGTTTGCGTTTGGTTCCAATAGGGCTTTGGAGCGTGATGTCACGGGGGTGGGCGTGGGAAGGATTTTGGCCCAATCCGCCATTTTGGGGGTCTAGCGCAGGTGAAAAGGGAGCGAAGGCACACACAACAGCCATGGTTCGTTCTTGCTGTGTGGTCGGCTGCAATGTTCGATCACACGACCGGCAAGAGAATAAGCTTGAAAATGGTTTATCTTTTCATTCTTTCCCAACCTGGAAGCAACATGAGCAGCTCGTGTATCGATGTTACCAAACGAAGGCGTCTAGCCTGGATAGCAGCTGTGAGACGAGCTGACGTGCAGTTCTCTTCCATCTCCAAATATCTGTTGGTGCTCCAGACATTTTCATTCCGGTAAGTTCTAAATATGTTCATATCACTCTTTATAACCTATTAGTTTTATTTTCTATGCGCTCTGAGGTCGTAGCAAATTAGAACAAACATCCTACTGAGTGATTTTGCAGAACTACCTTCTATTTATAGAGATGCTAATTATTTGGCATTATTGCAGCAAACCAGCCGATGAAATGGATGAAACATCGGGACTGGGTTCCAGCCCTACACAAGGGACCTGCTTCAAACATACCACCATGCCAATCAGATTACTTCTTCCATGTGAGGGTGAAGAGGTGACCCTTCTGGATAAGATGGTGAAGGTTTGCTGCGTTTGTTGAACAGTGTGGTAGTAAAACCAGGGAAGAATGAAACCTTCTCCTGTTAAATGTTCTTAAGTCTTGTGCTGTTATTTTTTCAAAAGATACAGTAAATAAAGTAATGTTAGTAGTGGGTGATATCATGTAAACACATGATTTTGTGTGAACATTTTGTCATTTGTAAACTATAAATGACATGGATTCTACACTGTAACAGATGTGATGTTCTATAAAGTGGTTTTAATAAAAAAAGTTTGTTTCTTTATTCAACATTTGAACAGTGGGACTCAGTCAGTACATATTCAGTAAATGCAAATTATTTACACAGCAGTGCACTACAGGCATAAATCTAGACCCCTAGATAAAACATTATGGGTCATTCCCACAACCCACAGCTTTACTGTGTACCAGCACAGTATCCAATAGTGGTGACAATGCCTCCAAAGTAGCAGGTGGGATTTCTTTTTTGAGGACGGCTCCTTTTACCTGTCACTACAGATGGTCTGTCTATGTTTTGAACAAGAGCCTTTTTTAGGCAGCTGAAGAGGAGAAGTCTATCTTATGGCTTATGGTCTATCTTATGGCTGTATCTTGGTCATATTACCCAGCAAAACCCAGTATGCAGGTTCATCTGTAACAGTCCTTGTGCCACAGATCAACACTGTTGCTTCTACATTAAACAGAAGAGCAGTGACGTGGATGCAGGTCTCTGCGACTCCGGCCATACAGGTGCAGCGGGCGGCTTCAACCTTCCCTGTGATGCTCACAGTGACCCATGGCTGCAATGCTGGTTCATTCAGTCTTAGAGTGCAGCACCTGAAACACACACAGACAAAGTTCATTTAAAGACAAGAACTATGAGCCAAGGCCGACACAAATGTGTTTGATCTACTTTATCATAAATGTAACAAAGTGTTTAGAAAGTTAGCACATACATGTCATTTTTCATTTCTTTATGTGTCCATCTATAGAACGCTGCATGTTATAGTCCAAATCTGCCTGTTCTGTCAGAAACCTGCCTGCAGAAAATGAACCTAAAGTATGTAATGCAAGGATGTCATCACTGTAGAGATGGAGAAAGCATAAAGTGACAATTATGAATCACTTAATATGATAAGGAGATTCTGCAGGTCATTGATCAAAGTATAAAATTAAAATAAAATGTATTTTTAGTGACACAGGATACAAATATGGAAGCAAGATGTGTAATTAGGATTATTTATAATAAATATGAATAAATTAGTGCAATTTCTTTAACCATAGAGAATAACTAAATCCTTCAGGACAATGTCACATCTAACAGCCTCCACATGTTCTCACTGTAATTTCCCCTCATGAATGAATTTATGCTGCACTAATGTGAATGTTTGCAGGGAAATCAAACGCATTTCACACGCAGTACTCGAGCTGACTTACCTTTGTTTGAATGACAACTTGTACGCTCTGACTCCACAGACAAGGTACGAAAATATGTCAGGCTACGTCAGTAGCGCTAGGTGTTCGGGGTTTCTACTCCACGGCCGTATGTCATACGGGTCCACATTTCCAATGCACGCTATTTTCTGCAAGTACCGCCGCTTTGCCTCTGGACGCAATCGGTCTCTATACAGTTCACTCTCTTTTGAGCTGCTTTTAAGCATCTTTCTTGTAATCGTCGTTCCAACACAGTGTGTTTTTTTGATTCGTAGACCCCGAAAATGGTGCTGCGCTCCCACAATGCATTGCGGCGTGACGTCAACTCCAAAGCCCTATTCCTGCCGGCACACAGCCGTACTATGACAAAAACTGCTTCATTGACCTGAGAACTCTTGGCATTATCCAAGTGATCAGTCTCCAACTTGCAATTAAAAATGTCCTTACAGTCCAGGATAGAGCAGAAGAGACCCACTCATCTGTGCCTGATAAAATTTGAATGATTTCCTTTGTATACATCATGAGGAAATTTGAAGCCTAAACCTCTGAGTGTCACATGTCAAGCATTATCATCATGCACTTAGATCAGCGGTTCCCAAACTTTTTTTTTTTTTTGCTGGGCCCCCCTTTGTTTTACAAGAAAAATGTTTGCGTTTGAGTTGTTTATTTCCTGTGTAATAATATTCAACATTGCTTGTCTCTTGCTCTTGACAAAGGCGGTCGCACTTTTGTCCTCTCCCCCTCCCCCTCTCCCTTAGCTGCCCTGCTTAGCCTCTTATGTCCTTTGCTAGTCTCGTGGTCTTTGTATTACTTTTCCCTGGAACACTCTCTCACAGTCTGTTCTCTAAAACCTAAATGAGGAATTATGGATTTGATCAACTGGTCCCTAAATGTAATCCACATGTAAAAGGAACAGTTACATTTCTTCTAAATACACTTTCAGCTACAGTTTATTTGCAGCTATACAAAGAGAAAAATACATGAAAACTCATCATGATACCATCATAAATAAGACCATATAAACATAGTTTTCATTTTAAGCTTTTGTGAGAGATACAGATATTGACGGGGTCGGGTTATGTTAAAAAGTATAAATTGTTATACAGGGAGTGCAGAATTATTAGGCAAATGAGTATTTTGTCCACATCATCCTCTTCATGCATGTTGTCTTACTCCAAGCTGTATAGGCTCGAAAGCCTACTACCAATTAAGCATATTAGGTGATGTGCATCTCTGTAATGAGAAGGGGTGTGGTCTAATGACATCAACACCCTATATCAGGTGTGCATAATTATTAGGCAACGTCCTTTCCTTTGGCAAAATGGGTCAAAAGAAGGACTTGACAGGCTCAGAAAAGTAGAAAAAATAGTGAGATATCTTGCAGAGGGATGCAGCAGTCTCAAAATTGCAAAGCTTCTGTGTAAGAGGATTTTTATTATGCAATATAATCAAGTGTGCCTTATAATCAAGTGTTCATATATTTTCACATAACCAAGCCTATTGTTAAACAAAACACAATGCATTCCTTACTTCAGTGTTTGAGATGTTTGACAAGACATGATATACGATGCATTCTTTACTTCAGTGTCTGTGATGTCAGATAAGCATGAATACTGCTGTGTCGTTATTTTTCAGTTTGTGTGCAGAAGTTAGATAGCTAAGACAATGCCTGAGCTCTCCCCTTTCCGTTAAAAGAGGAAGTGGTATGTAACCCATTTTTGCCTATAAATAAAGCAAGCAGCCTGTGCTCGAGGTGTGAGATTTTGCAGAGAGGCACACACCCGTGCGCATGTCTTAAAACTCTCTGAGTCGGTCTGCAGTGTCTTATTTCTCTTACTTGTGAACAAATGTCTTAACCCCTGACATTCTGAAGCGTGATCATCGAACAATCAAGCGTTTCATTCAAAATAGTCAACAGGGTCGCAAGAAGCATGTGGAAAAACCAAGGCGCAAAATAACTGCCCATGAACTGAGAAAAGTCAAGCGTACAGCTGCCAAGATGCCACTTGCCACCAGTTTGGCCATATTTCAGAGCTGCAACATCACTGGAGTGCCCAAAAGCACAAGGTGTGCAATACTCAGAGACATGGCCAAGGTAAGAAAGGCTGAAAGACGACCACCACTGAACAAGACACACAAGCTGAAACGTCAAGACTGGGCCAAGAAATATCTCAAGACTGGTTTTTCTAAGGTTTTATGGACTGATGAAATGAGAGTGAGTCTTGATGGGCCAGATGGATGGGCCCGTGGCTGGATTGGTAAAGGGCAGAGAGCTCCAGTCCGACTCAGACGCCAGCAAGGTGGAGGTGGAGTACTGGTTTGGGCTGGTATCATCAAAGATGAGCTTGTGGGGCCTTTTCGGGTTGAGGATGGAGTCAAGCTCAACTCCCAGTCCTACTGCCAGTTTCTGGAAGACACCTTCTTCAAGCAGTGGTACAGGAAGAAGTCTGCATCCTTCAAGAAAAACATGATTTTCATGCAGGACAATGCTCCATCACACGCGTCCAAGTACTCCACAGCATGGCTGGCAAGAAAGGATATAAAAGAAGAAAAACTAATGACATGGCCTCCTTGTTCACCTGATCTGAACCCCATTGAGAACCTGTGGTCCATCATCAAATGTGAGATTTACAAGGAGGGAAAACAGTACACCTCTCTGAACAGTGTCTGTGAGGCTGTGGTTGCTGCTGCACGCAATGTTGATGGTGAACAGATCAAAACACTGACAGAATCCATGGATGGCAGGCTTTTGAGTGTCCTTGCAAAGAAAGGTGGCTATATTGGTCACTGATTTGTTTTTGTTTTGTTTTTGAATGTCAGATATGTATATTTGTGAATGTGGAGATGTTATATTGGTTTCACTGGTAAAAATAAATAATTGAAATGGGTATATATTTATTTTTTGTTAAGTTGCCTAATAATTATGCACAGTAATAGTCACCTGCACACACAGATATCCCCCTAAAATAGCTAAAACTAAAAACAAACTAAAAACTACTTCCAAAAACATTCAGCTTTGATATTAATGAGTTTTTTGGTTCATTGAGAACATGGTTGTTGTTCAATAACAAAAGTATTCCTCAAAAATACAACTTGCCAAATAATTCTGCACTCCCTGTATGTTTGGTAATGTACTTGCAGTCTTAACCATAGCCAGTGATCATTTATTTTATTTTATTGTCAATTTTCTCAATCCCTGTGACTAGACAGTAATTACATTTAGTTTTTAGATAACACATCGTAGTTTTTAAAGAAAAATGAAATATGTTCTTTAAGTTCCACTAAGCTATTGTTACTCTCTTCACTTTTCTAGTCTTCTACCTGTAAAACTCTAAGAGTGAAACAGCAAATCCTTTTCTTGAAGTGGAATTATTAAAGACTCAAATCTTATAACTAACTGTCATATACACACAATACTTACTGGCTACTAGTATTAACACTCCTTCCTCTCCTATCTCACATGTTACTCATGGGAAGAAAAAATTATGGTGTTGTTGTCATTGTTTTTTGTTTCCTGTAAAGACTATTGAATGTTGAGGGTGCGTGCCTGGTTTCCTGTGTGAGGCACTGGCTATATGGTTTTAACATTATACAGTATATAACTGTACATATACAGATTATTTATAACAGCTACAGGTGGAGACCATCACAAAGTTGTTGGCCAAATCAGTTATCTCGCCATCTAGAGTATATCATAATATCAAATCTTTCAGAGAATTAGAACTGGCAGTTTACACATGTCGAAAGGCACTATTAATGTGGGAAGGTATATACAGGTTTTAAGTAAGTAAGTAAGTAAAATTTTATTTATATAGCACATTTCTAGATAAGAGATCACAAAGTGCTTTACAAGGTATAGGCACAGATTAAAAAGACAAAATACAGTCAAAAGTTAACAAAATGCAATTTTAAAAAGATGTGTTTTTAGCTGTTTTTTAAAAGTAATCAGTGAATCAGCAGATCTTAAGTTCTGAGGAAGAGAATTCCACAGTCTGGCGGCCACAGTAGCAAAAGCTCGATCACCCCTAGTTTTCAGTCTCGTATACTTAATAACAAGTAGGCCCTGACCACAAGACCTCAGAGACCTACTAGGGGCATAGGGCTGTAAGAGTTCAATGATGTATGATGGTGCTTGTTCTTAAAGAGCCTTAAATGTGAGAACCAGAATCTTAAAGTGGACTCTGAATTCGACAGGGAGCCAGTGTAACTGTATAAGCAGCGGTGTTATATGTGAGTATTTCGATGTTTTCGTCAGAAGCCTTGCTGCAGCATTTTGGACAGTCTGCAGACGCTCCAGGGAACTTTTGTTTAGACATTTAAACAGTGAATTGCAATAGTCCAGTCGTGATGAAATAAAAGCATGAATAACAATCTCCAGTTCAGTATAAGATATTATGGGGCTCAATTTAGAAATATTTTAGAGCATGAAGGGATTTTTATGGAGGCTTGGATGAAGCCTGAGTGATGAGGGAGAGGCAGTGATGAAGAAGAGCTGGGTTGCATGAAGGCATCTGCAAGGGAGAATGTCAGATGTCATGTCAAAGTGAGATTTAAAGTACGCGGAGTGAAGGCTGACTGGGCTGAAGAAGGCTGGCAGAAACATGATTGGACTAGATCGGTGATGTCACAATTAGCTTGACAGCGTTGGAAAGTGAAAGTGACTTTAAGCTTAGATTAGTTGTCAACACCTGGGAAAGCAGACAGATGTAGACTCCAGATCTTCCTCATCGAACTTACACATAAGCTACACCAGCACCATAGAGTAGAAGTCTGAGTTCTGAACCGACATGCATGCAGTCCAGACCTTTTACCTCCTAAAAAGGTTTGGAGCATCATGAAACAATAAATGCAACAACGAAGACCGAGGACTCTTGAGCAGCTAGAATCCTATATCATATTTATATCATATTTTCTCAGTCCCACACATTTACAGACTGTTGTTAAAGGAGGACAGGATGCTACACAGTGGTAAACACGGCCCTGTCCCTACTTTTCTGAGGCTTGTTCGTGTCATCAAACTTAAAATGAGCCAATATTTGTCTTGGTATGGTACATTTTCTCAGTTTAAACATTTGCTATGTTTTGTTCTATTGTGGCGTCGTAGGTTTGATTTATTTCATTTTAGTTTTAATGTGGAAGTTTTGTGTCACTCTACAATATCACAGTTCAGACTCATTTCTAACAATTGCTGTTTGTTTGTTAAGTCTTACTTCACTTTACTTTGTTCGGGAACTCTACTGCTATTTCAGTGTGCATCTTAATGTCCAGTCTGTTCTCAGAGACCATTTTCACACAGTGTTACACACAGCACACTTTTGTGTTCAACGTTTATTTGGACCAGAGAATATGAACCTCCTGTCACGCTCAAAAAATAAGGAGTGTCTGCACACCAAGCCTTGCGTGTTTGATGACTTCCATTCATGTGACAAAAAGGAATTCAGCTTCAGATTCCACAGAGTGGCTGACTAAATCTGTCAGATATTTTTAGTGACCATTGAATAGCTTTGACTGGATGATCTGATATCGTCATGCTGGTGTTGTTCCTGGAACAACATAGTAAATGTTGTTTCGGGATCAACATTGCAAGTGACCAATCACATTGTTGTGACGTTATTCTTTGGCGCGCCAAGCCATTCGTGCATTTATGAAATTCCAATGTTGCAAGGACAATATCAATTCTGCTTAGCGTTTATTAAAGGGTTAGGGTCAGGGTCCATTGATCGGCGGACAGAGGTGGTTTCTCGCAGCTTAAGTACAGTTTCTTGTTTTACGGCGATTTTTTCCAAAGTCGCAAAATTATGACATTCTGATTGGTCACTTGCAATTTTGATCCTGGAACAACATTTACTATGTTGATCTGGGAACAACACCAACATGACGATATCAGATCGTGCGCTTTGACTGATGTCATCTAACAGGTTGCATTGGATTTGGATAAGTTTTGAATTGTGATATTTTTACTTCTTTTAAGTACAAGTAGAGTAAAATTTGAGGAAACAAAATGTATATTCACTGCTACTATTTGTATGTCACTTTTAAAAGTTTTAATAAAGATGGTCAGTTTTTTCTGTATTACAGCTTTACTTTTAATGGTGTTTCCAAAACACAGAAGTATATCAGAGAAATGTATTGTAGCTCCACCTTTGTGCATTGGTGGAAAAGTTTCGGGTTTGACTGAAATGAAACTGAAAAACTGACAATGCATTAAAAAGATGCAACAACAGGTGACAGGTCACACAGTGGAGCACCGCTGTCAGGAGCACAGGTAGGCTGCTGGGCAGATAAGTGTGTTTAAGCGTCTTTAATTTAATATTTGGTTTTTGTTTGTTCTTTAAAAAAAAAAAAAAAAAAAAAAAAAATATATATATATATATATATATATATATATATATATATATATATATATATATATATATATATATATATTATATAACAAATTATAAAAACATCCAGGTTTATTTTTCCGTTAGTAAAATATAAGTGACTTAGAGATTAAAATTCAAGCATTTGACACTAGATTGAATTTAAAAAAAATAAATCTGTGATGCATCTTAACACATGAAAACTTGGAGTTTCATTTAAGACAACATTTCCTAGGATTTTAATCATTGATTCAAGTTTCACTCATAAAACAGAACAAAGAAATATCGAGTAAATCAGCAACTTTTTAATCATCACATTAATTGCTTGTTAACTCACTTTTATTCCTGCATAAACTAAAGAATTAATAATAAATAAATAAGAATTCATTTTACAATGTGAGGTAAAGACTTTGATATTCTTGAGAAAACCTCAATAATCCAGAAATTCCCCATTTGTAAGCACTACTGCAATGGTGGGAAATAAAAGCTCCCTTTCCACAGGACAAACCTCCGGCAGAACCAGTCCTCCTGGCCTGGCAAGAAGTGCCTCAACCAGTTGGAGAGGTGAGGAGAAAGTGAAAGAAAAATAGAAAGAGAGCGTAAGACAGGACAAAACACAGGCTGCAAAAGAAAAGACAAGTGAATGACATGCTGCAGTGGTATATATGTGTTTAAGAATGTGTTTAAAAGAAAAATCATTGTGCCTTGGGCCTTGCTTAGATGTTATCTAAAGTCACGTAAATTAAAATACATAACTTTAGACTGCATGTCTAGTGTTTCACAAGTTGTAGAACAGCAAGTTGTTATCATTGATCCTGATCCAGGGTATAGGGTATGTGCACAGCTATGCATGAGTTATGTGTGTAGGTGTGTAGAGAAATGAACTTGGGTTGACTCAAATAAAATATAATAATATCCATTGTCGAACTCTAAAAATAGATTATGCAGACACTGTGAGTATAGTGTGTATTAGAACTGTGATGATTCAATCAGTAACTCAACTTAATTAAAAAACAAATTCTGCATATATGCTTAATAAACATCGTGTTATAACATTATATAGCTAAATGTAGTCTAAATATGCTGTTAGCTACTTCAAGTTGATTTGGATTACTATAAAACCACAAGTTATTTTGATTGTTGCTTTTAATTTTATTTTACTAGGCATTTATTAGTTTATTACTGAAAACTGTTTGAAGCTATAATGTTACAGAAACAGAACTTTCCCTATTTAAATTCCTGTTTTCATCTGGCTCTGTGTGCAAGACTGTAACATGTAATCTGTAACACTAGAGGGTGCCTAATCACTGTCCACACATCTCCAGATTGACATCAAATACTCCATGACTACAATATAAGTGATTTAGAGATTTAAATTCAGACATTTTACAATAGCTGTAATTAAAAAAAATCCTCAAAACTCAAAATTCCCCAAGACATAAAACTTTAGTTCTAGCTCTTTTTTTTTTTTATTATATGAATTTGTATTGAATCGCCCTCATGGGTGGATCACAGATTACTTATTTAATTCTTCCTCCATTAAGATTGAAAAAATAATGCACAACGAAAAATAATACACTGTAAGTCAAAATCTACTGATCACATTTTCTGGACAGTGCATGTCTTTATACCTGCTTGTTTGTACCTTATCAGTCCCCTACAGATACTCAACTCATCCAACATGGAGCAACACTTCTGTCACTGCGGCCGGTCTTTCACAACTTACCATGGCCTGAGAGTTCACCAGGGAAAGATGGGCTGCACACCAAAGGGAATGAGGATCCCTGAAAGTGGGCAATCTAGTTTCCATCCTATGCCGGCCTTTATGGGATCTCTAATCAGACGAGAGCCTTCGATGGGCATGTGTATGAGTCTGGATTATAGTGAGTCTACCAATGTGTCTACCAGTGGTCAGTTTGTGTTGCTACAGGGTCGGGGAGTGACTATCTAACTAAAACTCACTGGTTTACAGTGATAATCTATTTTCATGTTTTAGATAATTACTTTTTTTTAGAATATTTGCCCCATATTTGTCAAACTTACATCAATTAAATCTACAGTTTCATCAAACATGATTTCTTTTTTGCCATCTCCTACGATATTTAATATGTACTATGGCTTGGTTTTTACAGTTTCTGCACTGAAAAAACAAAGACAAAAACACATAGCTGATAACTGATCACTGGAGGATTGTCTGATCCTCCAGTCAGACAACCACAGTAATATGCAGAGTTAGATGTTTAAGTTAGTTCATGACAGGAACAAGACTCTGAAGAACAACATGATAACATTGATCTTCTTTTCTTACAGGGGCTCAAGAGAGACAAGACCGAGAGAGAGAACGAGCAAGACAAGAACGAGAGAGACAAGAACGAGAGAGAGAAGAGCGAGAGAGAGAACGAGCAAGACAAGAACGAGAGAGACAAGAACGAGAGAGAGAAGAGCGAGAGAGAGAACGAGCAAGACAAGAACGAGAGAGACAAGAACGGGAGAGACAAGAACGAGAGAGACAAGAACGAGAGAGACAAGAACGGGAGAGACAAGAACGAGAGAGAGAACGAGCAAGACAAGAACGAGAGAGACAAGAAAGAGAGAGAGAAGAACGAGAGAGAGAACTAGAGAGGGAAAGGGAGAGAGAACGGGAGAGAGAGAAGGCTAAAAGGCGACAAAAGGTACTGCAGTTTCAACACAGTGAATATACAGTCATTCATTACCAGAGTTTCATCCTCCAAAACTGAAGCACAAGGTAGTACCTCACAGACAATCCTGTCTGATAATTCCATTAGAAAAAGCACAGAGGTGGAGTTCAAATCCTCAGATTACTTGAGGTAAAGCCTGAAATAAACACATTAACAGTTAGGTAATGAACTGGCTGTTTGTCTAGCTTCACCAGGAGGTTAACATTTGTGACATGGCTCAGGTAACTAATGCTTTTTTATGACAAACCTGAAAAATGTGTGACTCTAGTACTGGCAAATCCAAACTACGCAGTGACTCATAGAGCTGCTGACATGACTGCTAGTATAAGACTTATAACCTGTATAAACTTTGAGTATTTTAACATTTTCCATTGTCCCTTTTCAAGGAAAGACAAGAAAAGATGAAAGCTGATTTACGGCAGAAAATTGATTCCCGAGACCACAAGATGGCCGAGGTCAAATCATCTGAAATAAACTGCAATGTAAAGACCGCAACATTTTTAAAAAAAAAGAAAATCCTTTATTTTGATATTGCTTTGACGCCGTTACTCTCTTATGGCTATTCAGGGTCGCTTGGATGCCGAATGGCTGGAGATCAACAGTTTCTTCTCAGAGGTGATGAAAATTGCGGAGGATGCTAAAGAGAAAGCATGCCAGACTGTGGACGACAGGTTGGTCCTGTGAGGCATATAGAAGTTAGTCTGTCAGCATCGTTGAAGAACATTTTAACATCGCAAGGATTCTTTGTGCTCCTTTGGTGCATTATGTTTTAATAAAATGGATTCCCACGTGCCCTCTCTGTTATCTTTAGGAGACGGAAAGTGAAAAGAGAAGCACAAGATCTCACCCACAAGCTGCAAAGAGAAATTGATGTGCTCAAAAAAGCCACTGATGACCTAGACAACAACCCAGACTTGGAGGTGAACCTCAAGGATCTGAGATCCATCTACTGGAGCATAAATTCCCTTAAAAGAGGAAAAATTTCATTTACAACATCTGTGCATTTTCAGTGTTATTTCTGATTCATTCAATTTAATCGTGCCTGCTGTAAGCTAACTTTTACCTTTGCACACATGCACAGCTTTCTCCTGTAACAGGCCTGAAAGAATCTGCTAACTGGAAAACTTTATGTGACAACACTTCACTCTTCTTCGGGACACTGCGAGGTACGACTTCAGCCATGATGAAGCAAATTGGCCAGGAAATAGAAAAACTCGCATCCAAAGGTAAGTCTTTTGGTCTCTCGTGACTTGTATTAATTTAACTTTAGACATACTGCAGCTTACTCAAATGTGTGTTTCCACAGACCTCGAGAGGATTTCTACATTTGGAGGTGTGTATTTAAAAAAAAAAATTACAGCAGTATAAAAACAATGTTAACAGTGAGTAAAAATAGGGAACAGGTGTGCATGTCACAGTTTGCTGGGCAAGCCGTGCGTAAATTATTAAAGGACCCTTTATGCAGGCAGCTCAGATGCAAGGGAGTTTATTCATCAGATGGTGATACAAACAGATACGACAAGGGTGACCATGGAAACTAAGCAAAACCTAAACTTGGAAAACTAACAGAAACAAACCAGAAGTAGAGATGCAGGGAGATTCAGGGAAACGACTTGGGAAATACACAGACGAACCAGCAACGCACACCAGAAAACACAGAGCTTATATACACAAAGAGGCAATCAGGGAATGAGAAACAGGAAGAGACACAGCTGGGGAAAATTGGAGCTGACGAGACTGACAGATATAAAAACAGAATACAATAACCTGAGACACCGACCTTCAAAATAAAACAGGAACTCACACATACAAAGAAACAGACTTTACACAGAGGGAACACACAGGTAGGGATGACTAACACTAAACTGAAGAAGAACCGAACCAAAACCAATGAGCTAGAAACCACAACCAGAATATATTACAATAATAGAAAACACAAAACGCTGGGTCAAATAACCCAGGACCATGACAGTGCGCCAGATTTTCAAAATAAAAGCCCTGTTTTTTCATAATTTTATTTAAAGGAAAACCAATATGCTTATAAAATAATAACGACATTTTCAAAATTAGACATCAGTTTGATACAGTAAGTCTGATTTTCAGAATAAAAGCCTTTGATTTTAGTTTTAAATATGTTTTTAATTTCTAGAGTTGAATTTGTTCTTTTGCTAAAGTTAAGTAATTTCTAAGCACAATTTAGTATGCACTTCCCCAATCTAGGATATTATTTTCTCATGTAATTTTCTGCGTTTGTTTAGAAAATAATGGCAAAGATCAGTTTAATATTATCCAGAATTTATTTATTATTTTTCACTTGTTATCCTGTTGATCCCGACAGCTGGTGATATAGAGAAACCATATAACACAAGATTTGTTGTTTCTGAACTGGGTGGGCAACCCATCCATCTTTTTCCTAAAATTCAACAAAATGAATTTGTTGCATTTGAATATTGTGAGAATTGAAATCTAGCACAGATATTAGACAAATAACATTAAAAAACATTAACAATAAAACAAATTAAAGCCCTAGCTGGCTAAGCAACCTGCTTTATTTAGTAAGTCTTCTCTGTTACGGTGAGGTCTGGAAAGGTCAGTCTGATTGGACTCCATCAATACTTAGTGCCATATTTTGGTGTGATGGAGCCCTTCAACAAAAATACTGATTAAAAAAAGGAATAAAGAGTGATTTTTATGTGTTGACCTATGTGTGATGTTTATAGATCTACTTACCACATGGTTCAGTTTTTTTAATTAAGTGTATTCTTTTGACTGTAGTGGACGTGAAGCTGGACCCGACTTCTGCACACTCACGTCTTGTAATTTCTGATAATGGTAAAGAAGTGAGAAAAGGTGGAAAAACAGCAAAAGATCCTAATTCTCCCCAGAGGTCTGGTATATTTGGAAGTGTCCTGGGGCTCAACAGGCTGAAATCAGGGAAATCATACTGGGAGGTGGAAGTCAGCAACAAGACCGGGTGGGATCTGGGTGTGGCCAGATGTGATGCTTACCGCAAGGGGAAATTTTTAGTGACCCCTGACAAAGGTTACTGGGTTACTGCACATTGTGGAGACAAAAAATACACAACCCGGACAATACCGCCCGTGTACCTTTCATTTAAAGTGAAACCTCGGAAAGTCGGGGTGTTTGTAGATTATGAAGAAGGTCTCGTGTCCTTTTATGATGTGATGTCTCAGTCTCACATCTACTCATTTACTGAGTGTTCGTTTGGTGGTGAGATCCTCCCGTACTTCAGTCTCCATCTGAAACCAGATGAGAAAAACAGCGATCCTTTGATTATATCTGCTATGGAAAAGCAGTAGTAATCACATGCACTGGTTTTGGAGCAGTGAATGCATCAGTTATAGGCATTATATATATTAAAGTGGGAATTTGATTGCCTGGGTTTCCATATTCTTTTCTTATAATGACAACATGAATCAATGAAGGTTCAATAAAGGCATGGGTTTTAGAATTTTCTTTTATGCACTATATAGCAATGCTAGCAATGCAAATGTATACATATTATGGGGATGCACTCTAAATACTGTTAATTATGATTATGTGCAAAGGGATGATTTAATAAGGATTCTTCTCTTGTTATTGGTTGTGTTCACATAAACCAGAGTTTCCCAACCTTTTGGAACCACAGCACATATTTCACATTAGAAAAATCACAAAATCCACCACTATTGACACCCTACCATATCTAGGTGTGTGTCAACATGTTCAGGTTGGCACGTTAAGCATGTTGTTTCCAGAGCTGCACCTTTCAACCAAATCCCGTATATTTTACTTGTGAGCAATTTGTTATTTATGCCTTATATTTGTGTGTTCAGGTCAATCAGATGTTCAAATATATCTGCCAGGTACAGCAGTCTTATAGAGATTGACACACCACGTGACTTTCGCGCATTGCATGCCGGGAACTCGTGGCAAAACAATCCAAGTACCGCATCAAATGCAAGCATTTGCAGCACCGCAAAACGTTCATTCTTCGGTTCCAATAAATTCTTGCTTTTTCTTTGCCCCCCAAAAAGGAATGTACAAAATGAAGGAGAACAATGCTGGTCCGTACAAAGACAGACTTGATGAAAAGTCAAAGAAAAGATACGGGGAAAAAAATCAAACCAGTGAAAGGGTCAGACCCTTACGAGCACACAGAGGGACAAAATACATTAGCGTGCTGCCCAACTTTCACCACGCTCATATTTATAATTATACGGTTCTTGGAGTGAGTGCATACACTCGTGAAGTTTAGTAACTTCAGGTCACTGCAACAAGCCCAGGTACAGTTCACCGACGGATGGGTGCAGGACCTTGAAATGCACCGTGTAGAAAGTAAAGACCATCGTACATATCATAAGTTTACCAGTCTCACAAATCGTCTTCATAAATACACATTCGTTAACCGTTTATTAATAGGACCTTTGAGCTCAACGGTAATTAATTAGTAGTGGAAATAATTTCTGGTAGCATCACAGAAATGTAGCAGTGACAATAATACTGTATGCTGTAATCGTACTGGGCAATTAGTGATACAAAACAACTGTTTTATCCTGTGAATAAAAGTATATGTTTTTGTCAATGTACCATGGCAATAACAGAAGCGAAACGTAATATTGTGTCAGGACAATTCACTATTTATGCACAATAAACAAACAAGCATAGCGCGACAATTTCTGTTCAGCGCCAGACTTGCTTGTAACCTATATCACCAATTATGTTAAGAAAAGTGACGCATTAACTACAACAGCAGACTGACCTGTGTGGAAATGCTTGGAGCAGACTAACCTGTGAGCTGGAGTGTTCTGGGACGTTATATTTGATCTTTGAATGGCTGCAATCCAGTTGCCTCTTTGTTACTTCGGAAACATGGCTCGAACAATTTCTCTTCAACGACGTAATCCGATAACAACCGATCTCTTTACCCGTCGGCTTTCCGTGGCTGTCATGCGACCGGCTATTGCAGTTAATAATACAACAGCTTCTTGCCATTTTTTGTGTTTCTTTTTATCGCTGCATAACTGATTTCAATTGAAAGCCTGCGTGCGCTAGTACCTCTTGCCACGAGTTCCCGGAATTCTTTGCGGTTTTACCCCTGAGTGACGTCACATTTTCAATCTCTATACACCACTGGTCCCTTGAGAGTAACTTGACGTCCTTCTGATTTGTGAAAAACACTTTAAGTTCCTCCTGCAGTCTTGGCAACAAGTACTTCCGGGTGCAGAAAACAATGCATGGCAATGACATCTAGATGTTCCTCTTTCACTCCGTTTACAAATCCTTTAGTGTGCCCGAGCATGGCAGCTGCTCCATTGGTGCAAACATGTATGCATTTTTGCAATTCAGCAACTTGTTAGCTTTAAGTGCTTTATTGCTCTTATTGGTGGTTTTCCTCATTAAAGCTGCCTGCGTCTCAGTATGTTCATGCTTGAAGTGATGGGTGTTTTGTCTGGAGATGGTGTTTAAGTTTTCTTGGAACCGTGGCACTGTTTGACTTCCCTGCGCACCAGGCGTAGCAGAATGGGCTCAGTTTGGTTCTCCAGTGTATGACAATCCAAAGGCAAGATAATGTTAACTGTATTGTCATGTGTTTACTTTTTATTTTGCTTTCTTCCACTATTAAAGCCAGGGCCATCTGGGTTGGAAATCTCTCTAGGACCCAGGCCAGATTGATGCTTTTTGTTTTCAGTTATTTAGTAATCGCTATTCCCTGCAGTGTTGTCATATTCGCAGCTCGACTTTGTACTTTTGTATTTCTTCTTCATCTTCATCTTGCTGGTGGTAAGGGCAGTACAATTAAGTGGATCTGGTGGATGAGAATGTAACTGTTGTGCCTGTCACAACACGCCACTTGCTAAGAGTATCAATCAGGTGAAATTGGATAATCTTCCACGGCATACTCAATGATTTCTAATGGCATACTTATATTCCGTGTTTGGGAAAAGCTGATTTTAACCACTACCTCAAGCATTTAGTCTACAAGATGCTTATTTCTACAGACCCTCCTTGTTACTCCACACATCTGTTAAACAATTTGTCTAACTGGGCAGTTTAGATACTGTAAACTGATGTCTACATTTTTCAACTGTAGTCTACATGAGTCACTTTAAATAATCCATTTACAGCATAAGAAATATGTTTTACACAGATACACACAAGAAACAAACAAACTTCTATCTAGGGAATATTTTTTAATATTTTAACTGTGTTTGCAATGAAAAAAGAATGAAATATGTTTAAGATTTTAGTTTTATTTATTTTGTAGTTTGAATAAATCCAAACCTTAATGAAACCAGCTGTATATTGTCTCCTTTACTCTTCCTTCAGCCCTAGGAGTGCAGGGATTTTAGAGAAGCAAGTTTGCAGCTGACATTAGCAAAAAAAAAAAAAAAAAATTACATTTTACATTAGCTACATTTTTAAGTGCAATAAAAGTTAATAAGCTACAGCACACTGTGGTTTAGCTATGTCTGAATTCAAAAGGCTTTAAAAGCCACCTGATTTTTCAGATTTTTTTTTGGAGCTTGACTCTTTCTTAGAATAACAGTGAGGAACCCTACAATCTGTTTCATTTCTTCATTTCACCCATGCAAGCAAAGTTTAGAAAACACTTCCTGTGAAAGTGAATTGGCCAGACACTTTTTAGCACTCACTAATGTTAAGAGAAAATTTTAGACTAGTAACATTAATGCTATATTTTTCCGTGAAGCTCTGCCTTACAGTGACATTAGCTCCACGTTCTTAGTCACTGTAGTGCTGTGAGACCAATACAGAAGCTGCTGCTGAGCTCTGTGTTATTATAATCATTTTGCCTCAGATGTGTGCAACATCAGCATCCACTATATTGAAATTAAAATAAAAAGTTTTAGCAGGTCTGCTGTGTGTCCTGCTCATGCCTGGGTAACTCACCCCTCCAAACTCTCCTCTCTCAGCATGGCAGTTGAGCGCTCCTCTTACACATTTTCAAAGCAGAAATTGGGTTAATGACAGGGCCAGTATGATTAAAAAAGCTGACCTAAACCACATAAATCATGAAGCATAACAGTTGTTGGCACCTCAGATTTAGAGATCAGAATCCACAGTTATACTTTTTATACCAGCAGGAAGAAACTGATGTTTCAGTCGGTGGCTTTCCTCAGTGTTTCGGAGACATTTGTGATTTGACCACAGAATCAATAGATCACAAGGTTTGTTTGTTTGTTTGTTTTAACTACACCTCAGAGTGCACCGTATGCTTAGTGTTAGAAGTGGTTATGTAAGCATATCTTACATTATTAGCAAAGACTCATTACATTAATAATTATTATAAAAACTGTTATTAGTGAAGGATATGCCTGAAGGGAAACTTTGAAGTATCTCCTTAAAAATGGCAAGACAACCAGAAAACCACAAGTAACAAGAGGTGGATTTACATTTGGAGCCTTTAGGTCATTTCTATTTACAGTAGTGGTTTTTATTTAATGACCAGTGAGTGAAAGGACACTAAGATAGAGTCTTAACTCAAGGTGAGCTTTGAATGTTGACTGGAAATCCAAAAATCTGAAGACATCACAAAAGTCCACAAGAGCAACGGGAGCAGAGTGTAGACAAAATATAATTGTATTGTATAAATGTAATATATTTACAACGTAAAGGCGAGGCATTTGCACACACCGAGACTAATGAGAGGAAGTGGAGGCAGCTGGTTGAGAGGCAACAGGTGGCAAAGCGAGACAAAGGAAGCAAGACTAAAGACTACCAAAATAACACAAAAGTAACTAAGCAAAGAGACAAAGCATATAACATGCAAACATGTGCAAACTCAGTTGGAAAGAGAATACAGTCATGTGTCAGAATATAAAAGAGACCAAGAATAACTTTTGCAGGTGTTAGGCAAGAAGATGAAGCAACACCAACAAAGAAGAAGAGAGAGAGTGAGAGAATAAGATGAGGTTTAGATGTAATTTCCCTTTCCCAAATAAATATTGTTTCATTTTTTTGTATCTGAGCAAACATTTACTTTGTAGACTTACACTTACACCTACACTTCAGGTGAAATTACTGAGTTTTACTAAAGAATGATTTGTGTTGCACTTACATGTAGTACTGCAAATGCTATGCAGGTAAACAACTCTACACTAAACGGAGAAATGGGATATTTGCACACACTGGAATTTGTGACATGGAATCAGTTTTGAGATGAGAAAATGAGATTTTGAGTGTTGTTGAGTGTTTTTTGTGCTTTTTTTGATAAAGTGGTTTACTCTTTTCAGTTGTGTTTTGTAGAGTTTTGAAAAACTGAACCACAGTTTCTTGAAATGTGTTTACATATTTCGTGTAAAAGGGACCAGCCAGCTGATTTGTCATTTAATGCTTGTAAATGTTTATAGTCCTCAGAAAGTTTGGATTATTTTTTACACTCTTTTTGTGCATTTTTTAATAAAGATAAACATGAATTATTATTATTCTTAGTTAGTTTGGTTAAATATGTCAGCACTGGTATGTCTACAATACTATTAGTTAGTCTCCTCGAGGTCTGGTGCAGTAGTAATCTGAGAAAAATCAAACAGGTTCAGGTTCATTTATTCATAACCTGAAATCACTCCATCTGCACTGCACTTCTTTTTGATGATGCACTTTTTTTATGCTTCCCTTTTCTTTGCCTTTGACTGTTTTGATTCCTGTTATTTGGAGAAAGATGATTGGTTATAACTAAAAGATAAAAAGAGGAAGCAAGTAAAGGATGTTGCAGTGCTTCTAACCCACCAGAGCACCAGGTGATATCAGTCCTCCACAGCAACAAGGAAAGGTAAGATGACTTTTCTGTCTCCTGGCTCGTATTTTCCTATACAGTTAATGATATTGAAATTTCATTTATCAGATGAAATTGTGTAATTTTGCAATCTTGTGTACTCACGTTTTTTCTTGATATAAGAGTCGTATTGAGATGTTAAAGGAATAACACAGATTAGTGGCACTCTGCACATGATCCTACCCTACAGTAATATAAGAGTTACCAAACACTAATGTACAATATTGCAATGTGATGTTAAAACGTATATGATATGTTGATTTTGTTTCTGGATGCTGTTTTTTTTTTTTATTTGAATGCACAGCATATTCATTATTTTAAATGATTTGTTGAGTGTATCCTTTTTAAAATATGTTAGCTAATCAGTATTGCCTTCTCTGTCTGTGTAGGTTCGGAGTCATCCAGGTCAGTGCAGCGGAAGTACCTTCAATTAAAGGCAACTGGACGTCTTTAAGTTTCTTGAAGTCAAAGTCAAATGTATTTATAAAGCACATATATAAAAAAAACAACTGTTTACAGGTGCCATAAATTTAAAATAATCAAAAAAGTTGAAAGCATAGGAGGGTTAAACTAGTGATATCATAGCAGAAAATAATTGTAATATTAAATAAAATGCAAATATTAAGTCATGTTAAAAATAAAAACTATACTGTATTTTTTCAGATTTATTTTACAGTGCATTTTGGGACAAACTTGTAACTTAAGAAGCCTCTGAGGGTGACATATCTTCCAAGTCCAAGTCCCGTTGCCTTCTTTTCAACCTCATAAGACTGTTGCCTTCTCTCCTTTTAACTGCAGATAAAATGAGATTCATTGTCTTGATCACCATCATCGTCACTGTAGCCCTTATTGATGGGGGCAGCAGCATGACCGCGGGGCCTTCATCACCGTGTCAGGACAAAAGTCCCAAAAGTCATTATGAAGAATTTGTAAGCAGACACATCCTTCAAGAGGAATTTGACAGAAATTCCCTAGATGCTTGGAAAAGGTAAATTAAAAGTAAATAATTCAAAAACGGTTAGTTTTATTGTGTGCAATAGGAAACAACCTTTAAAGTAAAAGCTTACAGGCTTCAGAGGGTTACGTGCTGCTACACCACACGGTGCTGCTTTATGAGCATCTTCATGTGATGTCATTAAACTCAGCATTTTATGTGTGTGGAATTGTTTTACAAATAAGAGAACAAATAATACTATTATTATTATATTATTATCTCTATGTACTGAAATATTGATCTATTAATGCAGGTATTTGAAAAAAGAACACCTCTGGTGCAGAACTACAGTGCAATCGTTCCTCAATAAAAGTGATCTGGAGACCGTGAACAGAATCTGCAGCAAAGACGGGCGACGCTTAAGCAAGACGGATAACTATGCAGGGAACTTGTGCATCAGCAACTCAGAAATGCTGATATATGACATCGCATCCAGGAAAAGGAACAAGGATTGTAAAATTAAAATTGGTGCAAAGAAAAGGGTTGTGATTGTGGCATGCGACAAGGTTGGAAACCAATGTCTCCCTGTTCATTTTCAGAAATATGAACACCAGAGAGCAAGCAATATACCCTGCAGTCCTGCAAGGAATTTCGGTATTGTGGTAGAATAGCTTTCCACTGATTAATTTCTAAATTCAGCAACTTTGCATCGTGTTAGTGCTTTAACCCTTTATTTACCAAGTAGTAACTTATTTGGTAATTTTGTCTGTAAAGGGGTCTTAAATCATACTATATGTGAATGCTTTTGCCATTCTTTTTTTTCAGAATAACCTCAACTTTCAATATCTGGCAGTCATTCTACATCACTGTATTGTTATGGCAATGCAACAACAGTTTACGTGGGGAAAAAATAAATTAAAAAAGGATCAGATTTCGAGTTAAGTGATATTCAACACGAACAAAATGTAACACAACATCAAGTTTAAATATGAACTGTACTAAATATAATGTATAAAAAAGTGTTTACACCTAGATCACTTCCCTCAAGCTCAAAGAGTTGATGAGTTATAGTAGTACAAAGCTCACGTGATAAATTCTAGGCAGAGTTGAGTTTTCTTTCTGTGTTCAGATAGCATTAGCATTAGCATCAGCTTGTCTTTTTTTGAAACCATTCACATTTTTCCCTAGCATAAACGACGAGATAGTTACAGTCATTTAAACAGAGCTTGGAAAATGGGCCTGTCAGCTGGCTAATGGTGAATAAAGGGTTAATGAATTTTTCTTTAGTTTTCTTTTGATACATTATTGAAAAAAGAATCATAGAGAGTTTGAAAACAAATGCAGCATCCAAATTTCTAGTATTTAATCTGTGTAAGAAACATCTGTTTAATGAGTACTTCTAACTAGCTGTATAATATTTGGATTTTAGAACTACTTAGTTTGTAGTTGTGTTTTTGATAGTAAGACCACTCCCACTTGTATCATTCAAAATAAAAACTGATGTTTTTTTTATTTGTATCCACAAAAACAGAATGGTGTAACTTTGTTCCTGTTTATTAGATAAAGTAGTGTAGCACAGCAACACAGTCTTGATTTTGGTTTGCTTAATTAAACTTAATTTACATCCATATTTGTTTATAATCACAAAACTCTACTTTAGTGGCAATAAGTACTTGAAAAAAAAACATAGTTACAATCTTCTCTTGTATGTTTAAGTCATAAAAGTTATAAAGTGTTTTATGTTATTGGGCATTTGTGTGGACTACTTCATGGTAAGCAAAAGACCAGCTGATGTCTGCTGTGCTTCCTATTTTTCTGCATTATGCTTCAGCCACAGTGACCCAGATTTTAAATGTCACACACATATAGTACACATATAGTACAAGAGTGTACTTCTTCAAATACACAAATAACACTTGGGATGTTGGCCGCAGTCAACTTGTGTTAGGAAATGGTCATATGTTTCCCTTCACACTAATTTACTGGTAATGAATGACTAAGAAAGTTGTTTTGTTTTGTTTTTTGTTGCCCTCTCGAGGCTGTTACTGTTACTGTACTGAAAACTCCCTGAAAAACCTTCAATCCCCTCCTGAGTTGCCTGGTGGTTTGCCAGAATCTCTTCGAGGCAGAATCTCTTTGAGGCTGGGTACTCTGAACTGCCACTAAGCGCATAAGCACAGACGACGGTCAGGACCCGCTCCCCGATCCGGAGAAACCCTAACATACAGGCAGCAAGCCAAGGGGATACCAGAATACCCAGCCCGCCGCCTCAACTCCAGACTGAGACAGAGTCCAGCCCCTCTCCAGGAGACTGTTTCAAGAGCCCAAGGCGTGCGTTGAGGTGAGCCTGACTATATCAAGCCGGTACCTTTCACCTCAACCTCACGCATTAACTCAGGCTCCTTCCCCACCAGAGAGGTGACATTCCATGTCACAATTGCCAGTCTTGGTAGCTGGGGATTGGTCTGCCAGGACCTCCGCACCTGGCCGCCGCCCAGCTCGCAATGCACCGGACCCCTAAGGTGCCTCCTCCGGGTGGTGGGCTTGCAGGAAGATGGCCCCATGTCCCTATTTCAGGCTGTGCCCAGCTGGGCCCCATGGACTAAGGCCCGTCCACCAGACGCTCGCTCTCGGGCACCCTCCCTGGGCCTGGCTCCAGGGCGGAGCCCTGGTAACCCTATCCCAGGCAAAAGCCCACAGACAACATTGCTTCTAGGATCCCTGGGACATACAGTGGACAGCAAAAGTATTCGGCCCCCTTGAACTTTTCCACATTTTGTCACATTACAGCCACAAACATAAATCAATTTTATTGGAATTCCACGTGAAAGACCAACACAAAGTGGTGTACACGTGAGAAGTGGAACGAAAATCATACATGATTCCAAATATTTTTTACAAATAAATAACTGCAAAGTGGGGTGTGCGTAGTTATTCAGCCCCCTGAGTCAATACTTTGTAGAATCACCTTTTGCTGCAATTACAGCTGCCAGTCTTTTAGGGTATGTCTCTACCAGCTTTGCACATTTAGAGACTGAAATCCTTTCCCATTCTTCTTTGCAAAACAGCTCGAGCTCAGTCAGATTAGATGGACAGCGTTTGTGAACAGCAGTTTTCAGATCTTGCCACAGATTCTCGATTGGATTTAGATCTGGACTTTGACTGGGCCAGTCTAACACATGGATATGTTTTGTTTTAAACCATCCCATTGTTGCCCTGGCTTTATGTTTAGGGTCGTTGTGCTGCTGGAAGGTGAACCTCCGCCCCAGTCTCAAGTCTTTTGCAGACTCCAAGAGGTTTCCTTCCAAGATTGCCCTGTATTTGGCTCCATCCATCTTCCCATCAACTCTGACCAGCTTCCTGTCCCTGCTGAAGAGAAGCACCCCCAGAGCATGATGCTGCCACCACCATATTTGACAGTGGGGATGGTGTGTTCAGAGTGATGTGCAGTGTTAGTTTTCTGCCACACATAGCGTTTTGCATTTTGGCCAAAAAGTTCCATTTTGGTCTCATCTGACCAGAGCACCTTCTTCCACATGTTTGCTGTGTCCCCCACGTGGCTTGTGGCAAACTGCAAACGGGACTTCTTATGGTTTTCTGTTAGCAATGGCTTTCTTCTTGCCACTCTTCCATAAAGGCCAACTTTATGCAGTGCACGACTAGTAGTTGTCCTATGGACAGATTCCCCCACCTGAGCTGTAGATCTCTGCAGCTTGTCCAGAGTCACCATGGGCCTCTTGGCTGCATTTCTGCACTGTAAAAAAAAAAACGTTGCTAAAACTTAAAAACTCAAGGCAACCGACTGCATTTACGTTTTTAGGTTCTGATGGATAACTTATAATTTCAAGTTTAGGAGATAAGTTGCTTTAGCTAATGTTTTTGTGTTGACAAAATTAATAATTGTCCTTTTTCTCAACTCATATTTTATTGTTTTTGCAACGTATTTCCTAAAGTTTACACAAGGTATTAGTTTTAGTTTCGGCAACGTATTTCCTAAAGTTTACACAACATATTTTTTTGTTTTGCCAATCAATTTCCTAAAGTTTAGAAAAAGTATCTTTCATAGTTTTCATGAGGTGCTCCCTGTTGTACCAATGAATGTTTACACAGTTGATTTTCAAATAACTTTGTGTTCAAACACAACTGCACCACTGACAATGTTGACTTTTGAGATCAGCCATTTTTAACATACTGACAACATTCAGCCACAAATAAAGTCCTTCCAAAAACACAAAAAAATTTTTGTAACAAATGTTACTCATCCAATTTTAAAGGTGGTGTTGTCAGACAGAATATCAAACCTATCTTGATAGATAGTCACTAACAAACAGATTCAAAACATCAGATGGCAGGATGTGAACAACTTCTATCTGGTTTCTTAGCCCTGTTGTGTGATCTGCTGAGGTGAGACTTCAATGCCCCTCGTGTCCTGAACGAACAGACGCAGTCACTGTAAACACAGGGCAAATGAAATCCTCTTCTATGTCGTAGCTGGTGATGTCTTAAGAGTACTTCTTGGCTTGAACAGACAAAAGAGCAGAACTGGCACTGCATACAAAAGCTATAATGAGAAGAGAGGAGAGGACAGTGTCAACAATTCAAAAGAAACCTGAATTAATCTCAAATTACCAAAGTTACATTACCTGATAATGTGTTTGGGGCGGGGGGGCAGGCACTCCTGTTCTGATTCCTCTCCTTACCAACTCCTCATCAGTCCCTCATAAATCAGGACAAGCAGTGGTCTGGAGTTGGCTTTTAATTCTCTAAATAAATAAAAATAGCAATTAGTTTTAAAATAAAATGCCAGCTTCCTGACATTACTTAAGAATTTTTTTCTCCTGTCCTAATTTTTTTGGCTCACTAAAGTGAGCTGATTCTGCCTTGTAAAATGCCATGTGAAACACAGTAAAACAAATAATTTACAAAACATACATTACATCAAATGTTTAATTTATTTAATTTATTATTAACAAATTGTATTCTACATGGAATGCACCAACAGTATACTGGGATGTATTATGTAAGCAAAGGATAATTTTGTGTGATTGGTTTTACAACTTAGAATGACAAACATTGGATTGAGAGTATGAGTGGGATAAAACTCCTGAAGCATCTGTTTAAATTATCAGTGCATTTATTAATGGTGCTCCATAAATAAACCAAAACAATGTTGTTTTGTGCATAACAAAAAGCTCACAATTGTGCAGTCAAAATGTAAAATAAAAGATGCTGAGCATAATAACAAAGACAGATTTTGCAGCTGCTCTGTTTCCAAGTTCTACTGCGCAACTGACAGCCTGGAGTTTGAAATCCTCTTTGTAACCGTGTCTCTTACAGGTGCCATTTATGGTCCTTACACACATAATATGGTAATATTACGTTGAAGCAGAGTACGTATCACTCTGCGAGGCTCCTCGGTAGCCGTAATGCTCCAACAATCCATCAAGCAGTGCAGCTTCATAGCTTACCAAAGTCGTACCAAAACATTTGACATATTTTTTTAAGCTGTGTACCACATAAAATTGGTTCGAGGTCAGTAAGCACAACAAGAATTCATACATAAGGCAGACTGTCGATTTTTGAGATGAAAGGATTTTAGGCCGTGCGTCAACGCGTTAGCCCGGTTAGCTCACTAACGCCACCCAGCCCCACGCACGCGGTGATCCGCAGTAACTAGTTAACGGAGATTTGCCCCGTTAATGCAGTTATGGCATTAACTTTACGCTGACAGCACTAAAATAGTAATCTTCAAATGTTTTCTTTTTACCGACCAGCTCCTCTTTGATAGCTGCCGTGTCCATCTTGTCGTTGCCTGCAGGTGAAGCGATGGGGGAGGGGGAGTTGTGTTCAGTGAAGGAGAGAGGCGGAGTAACACAGCGTAGAGACAAAAGTGGACGAAAGAGAGGCAAACTTGCGGCTCCACGAGTATAATTATAATGTAACATAGACTATATCAATATAAACGATATTGTCACATCTCATATTTCATTTAGTTCATTTAGTGGAGCTCGCTGGCCATGAGGACTCCACCACCCCGTTCACACAGAAACTAAAGCACACATTTTATTGGCTAAATGTGATTCGAACAAATTAAGACATAGCAGCAGGCGCCCCGGATTTTATTTTATTTTATTTTATTTAAATAGCGGCGGGGGGTTGCTGCCGTTGGTCATGAGTGAGCCAGCCTATTTTGTTTCGTTCGGTGGTATGGCGGCCACAGACTGCACTTCATGAAATACGCTTAGGGGGTGTCGCGGAGGCTTGTCAGATATGAGCGCGCCTCTTTAGTAGCGAAGTTTGTCGGATTTTCATTGTTTTGTGACATGGCACGTAGTTTGTGACATGGAATCTTAAATGATATAGTAAACACATACCCATAAGCCACAAGGCCTCTTAGCCAAGAAAGTAATGCTATGCTAAGTTTCGGAAAAATACGAAAAACTTCAGTTGTGATATTTCTAAAAGACAAATTGAGACTGTTCAAACATATACTGTCTGATATAATAAAAGAAACATTACTTGCCTTTAGAAACTTGAGATGAACGATCTATCCAGCTCCTGGTATAAAAAGCCTCACGTTCTCATTACGGCAGACGGCCAGGTGGCTTTCAGTCCTTGCAAAAGCGCAAAGTAGACCCCGTAGCATCCAAAAATATGAGATGCGCATGCGTACTCAGGCACAGAAAGGCGCCAATAGCTTCAACTCATGTAAAACTTGAATTCATTCATTTTGCCAGCAATAAATTTCATCTGAGACCAACTTTTGCTCCAAAACGTTAAATGATTAGTTGAAACCCTTAATGTATTTGAGTTTATGGGCCAACTGAACTTTTATTGTTGAATTGTGAAAGAAATGACTGTAAGCTCAACAACTGCAAGTTTGATTTTTTACAGTGTGATCAGCGCTCTCCTTGTTCGGCCTGTGAGTTTAGGTGGACGGCCTTGTCTTGGTAGGTTTACAGTTGTGCCATACACAGTTAGGTTTTTTTTTTTTTTTTTTTTGTTAACCCTTTAAGACCTACCATAGAACCAAGTCCACCAGAGCTTATATTATATTTTTACCTGCTGTGGTGCCATTTTTGGGAGCATTTCAAGTTGCTATACATCAATACAACCATTATAGCCCAGATTTTAATAATATGTATTCATTAAGTGCATAGTAATTACATAAATTGCAAAAAAGTGCAATAAACTACAAAAAAATTGAAAATCGTTTTTGCTTTTTTAACATATATTTGTAGTTAGAGAAATTTAAGAGGCTTATCCCTCAAAACTGTAAATACAAAAAAGTTGCACAAAATAGTTTCCCACCACAGGAAATTTATTTTAAGTGTCTTCATAGTTTTATTTTTGAAATACACCAATTTTTATACACTGCAGGAAAAACGAAAATAAATATTATACTGCAAATTTGCAAAAAAGCAGCATATGCATCAAAATAAACTATTTCCAGCAGTGCAATATGAGTCCTAAGCATCCCAGAAACGACACAGAAAGTCATAAAGTCAAAGATAACTTTTAAAAAGACGAGTATAGGCCCTGAGGCCCTGATAGTAAAAAAAGACTACATTTCCGCGAAAATGACGTCACTTCCGGTTTCGGGCAGGTAATGGCGGAAATGCAAAAGTTCGCGCTGACGTCTATTCTAACATAGGAAGTGTTATGAACAGCTGATCAGATCGGTAAAGCGTGTTTCTGGAATATTATGTTTTTGTTCCTGCAAGCGCTTTTTATGCAGTTTTTGCAAAGCTTTATGTGGAAGGAAACCGTGACCTAGGACAAGCTGATGGCATAAGATGTAAGTACAACTCCTCCGGTTTCATATGCAAAAAAAATTTTTGCGCTAGCTTACGTGGTTGCAGTGCTACCGGGATTTAAAAATAGTTACGCAAAACAGAGCGTGCCCGCTCCGATCGGCTGTAAAGGGTTAATTTATGTTGTCATTTATGTTAGGTCAGTCTGTCTTGTCTCTGCTAGCCAGCTAACTAGGCCTCTTAGTTAGCTAGTTTAGTGTTTTCTGTTAATTTATGTTGTAAATTTATGTTGCATGTAGCACCTTGGTTCCTGGAGGAACGTTGTTTCGCCTCACTGTGTACTGTTAAACTGTATATGGTTGAAGTGACAATAAAGCCAACTTGACTTGACTTGACTTGACTACTCCTTCCATTTCTGAATGATTGCTTGAACAGTGCTCCGTGGGATGTTCAAGGCTTGGGAAATCTTTTTGTAGCCTAAGCCTGCTTTACATTTCTCAATAACTTTATCCCTGACCTGTCTGGTGTGTTCTTTGGACTTCATGGTGTTGTTGCTCCCAATATTCTCTTAGACAACCTCTGAGGCCGTCACAGAGCAGCTGTATTTGTCCTGATATTAGATTACACACAGGTGCACTCTGTTTAGTCATTAGCACTCATCAGGCAATATCTATGGGCAACTGACTGCACTCAGACCAAAAGGGCCTGAATACTTACGCACACCCCACTTTGCAGTTATTTATTTGTAAAAAATGTTTGGAATCATGTATGATTTTCGTTCCACTTCTCACGTGTACACCACTTTGTATTTGTCTTTCACGTGGAATTCCAATAAATTGATTCATGTTTGTGGCTGTAATGTGACAAAATGTGGGAAAGTTCAAGGGGGCCGAATACTTTTGCAAACCATTGTACAAACCCCTCCACCAAGATAACATATTGATTTGTGAAGAGGTTTTGTTATGTCTGAAAAATTGTTCCAAAATGAAAGTTGTCCCAAGCATGAGATGTGACCTCGATGTCAGCTTGATATTTCTCTTGAAGTCACCTTGACGTCTTTGTTAGACTTGTTTAGCAAAACAAGCCTTATGTTAAGAAATGACTTAGATTATCTTTATATCAATCACTACAATATGATATACAAAATTTTCAATCGAACGAATACCAAGAAAAAAAGTCAAAATCATCACCTTCTCCTCTGAATCCCACTTTTCATTCTACCAACTACACACCCAAGCCCTTGCCTCACAGTGTTGGTAATGCTGTGCTCTGTGACCAGACTTCCATACCTCAGGAATGTGCATCATTGTTGACCCAGAAAATCTTGCCTTGATTTTGGACTAGCTTTATTGTGTTTTTTCATCTGGGAGAAGATTATTAGTCTTAATTAAAATACTAACTGAGGAAGACAGAAAATCTTAGTGCAGAAATTCTAACAGACTAGAGCACCTGTACCTGTTCATCGGTCTCTGTCTCTCTAACTCCCTGTTCATTTTCAAAAATATGAGAACCAAACCCCAAGCAATATACCCTACAGTCCTGTAAATATTTTCAGTATTGTGGTAGAATAGCTTTCCACAGCCAGACTAATGATATGTTTCAGAGTTTTGATAAACCAGCAGAACCAGCATGAAGAGACATCGCATCCCAGTACTGGTGAACTACATATGTACACCCACATTGGTATGCCTATAATACAGTTAGTTAGTCTCCTCGAGGTCTGGTACAGTAGTAATGTGAGAAAATTAAACAGGTTCAGTTTCATATACTCATAACCTGAAATCACTCCATTTGCACTGCAGTACTTTTTGATGATGCACTGTTTTTGCTTCCTTTTCTTTGCCTTTCGACTATTTTGATTCCTGTTGACTAAAAGATAAAAAGAGGAAGTGGGTAAAGACGTCTGCAGTAATTCTAACACAGTAGAGCAACAGGATTATCAGTTCTCCACAGCACAACAACAAAGAAAGGTAAGATGACTAATGTCTCCTGGCTCATACTTTCTTGATACTTTTTTCTTGATTTGGTTGTGATTTGGTTGGTTGTGAAGCTGTCTAATGTTAAGGAAGTCATGATTTGAACGCGAAGTTTGTTCCACAGTTTAGGAGCAGTCACAGAAAAGGCTTCTTCACTCCTCTCTTCACTAATCTGGACCTTGGGAAAGCGAGGAGCATTTGGTCCACAGACCTCATTGATCTTGCAGGACCAGTTCAAAAGGTATGAGTGTGCTAATATAATAATAATAATAATAATAATAATAATAATAATAATAATAATAATAATAATATCATAAAATCATAAAGTTAATGCGAAAACTGACTGGCAGTCAGTGTAAGGATGTTAGTTTGGAACATATGTAATCACTTGCATGTGTTCAGTTAGTAACCATGCTGCAGTGTTTTGGACCAGCTGCAGTCAGCTAACCGATGACAGACTGACACTTAAATAAAGACTATTACAAAAGTAAAGGGGTGTGCATTTCAGAGGGTTGTTGACCCACTTTTAATCATGTGCATCACTAAATGAGCCACTGTGAGACCTTGTCTCACCCTATCATGGAACAAACATGTAACTGAAGAAGCCTCTTCAGTGAGGTGAAACATCTTCCAAGTCCTGTTGCCTTCTTTTCAGCCTCATTAGATTGTCGCCTTCTCTCTTTTCACTGCAGATAAAATGAGATTCATTGTCTTGATCACCATCATTGTCACTGTAGCCCTTATTGGTGGAGGCAGCAGTATGATTGCAGAGCCTTCATCACCGTGTCAGGACAAAAGCCCCAAAAGTCATTATAAAGAATTTCTCAGCAGACACATCCTTCAAGAGGAATTTGACAGAAATTCCCTAGATGCTTGGAAAAGGTAAATTAAAAGTACATCATTCAAAAAAGTTTAGTTTTATTGTGTGCAGTAGGAAACAACCTTTAAAGTAACAGCTTACAGGCTCCAGAGGGTTACATGCTGCTACACCACACGGTGCTGCTTTATGAGCATCTTCATGTGATGTCATTAAACTCAGCATTTTATGTGTCTAGAAACTAGAAGGTTTAAAGTAATAATGTTGTGGAGGAATTGTGTTACAAATAAGCGAACAGATTTCTGTATCCTGCTCCACATCGAGGCTTAGTGTTTATGAGTGCATATTGTTACCTATTAGAGGAATTGTAACACTGGGAACATTAGAAAATATTGAAAACTAAGCAGAAGTTGTTTAGCAAGCTGAAAACTGGCGTACTATCCATGATGTGATAATATGTACTGAATTATTGATCTATTAACGCAGGTATTTGAAAAAAGAACACCTCTGGTGCAGAACTACAGTGCAATCGTTCCTCAATAAAAATGATCTGGAGAACGTGATCAGAATCTGCAGCAGAGACGGTCGACGCTTAAGCAAGACGGATAACTATGCAGGGAACTTGTGCATCAGCAACTCAGAAATGCTGATATATGAAGTCATATCCACAAAAAGCAACAAGGATTGTAAAATTACAGTTGGTGCAAAGAAAAGGGTTGTGATTGTGGCATGCAACAAGGTTGGAAACCAATGTCTCCCTGTTCATTTTCAGAAATATGAACAGCAGAGAGCAAGCAATATACCCTGCAGTCCTGCAAGGAATTTCAGTATTGTGGTAGAATAGCTTTCCACAGTCAGACCAATGATTCTGTGACAAACTTTGCTTGTTGCTATACTGATTATTAAAATTTCATGATGAGTTAAGATACATTTCTAAATTCAGTGACTTTGGTTGGTGTTAGTGCTAATTATGAATTTAGTTTTCTTTTTGGTCCATTATTGAAATAATAATCACACAGATTTCAATAACAAATGCTGATTCCACATTTCTAATATTTAATCTATGAAAGAAACATCTGATTGATGAGCACTTCTAACTAGCTGTCTAATATTTGGATTTTGGAGCTACTTGGTTTGTACTTGTGTTTTTGACTGTATGACCACTCCCACTTGTAAGAAAAACTGAGGGATTTTTTTATTTGTATCCTCGAAACAGAATTGTGTAACTTTGAGTTCCCTTTCTTCCTGTTTATTAAAGAAAGAAGTGTAACAGGAAACGGTATATTTGCTGTTAGACGTACGCATGCAAATGTTTGTGGTCACTATGTCCTCAGCCAATTTATTTTTAATTTGTACACTGTTGATTTTGGTTTGTGAAAATTGAAACATATACATGAGGTGTATTTAAGTTTCAGCGTTTGTCAGTTAAATAAGTTAGCACAACCAGACGAGACCAGGCCTTGGCTCATATGTTTTGAGGCTGGGGATTTGACATTACTGTGAATCAGTTTCTGTTTTAAAGGCTGTTTCTTGCTATAGCTACTCTGACCGTCCTCTGAACTTCCTTTTTTTTTTTTAAATAAACTTTAGGCACATATTCTTCTCTTGGTAAAATGTTCATCAGCTCTTCTGACTCTCCAGCTTTTATTTCAATTAAATATAAAACCCTCATTACCATTACATTACCAGGAACTTCTGATATCCTTACAGTTCCACAAATAAACATATCAGAAACTTGTGTAATCTGGTGTGGTGCAGTGTTGTTTTTTCTGTCCACTAATGCTCATTAAAAGCTATGGTTATCTTTGAATGCAAAAAGGAAGGAAAATGCAGTTAAAATGTTTGTCGTATTTTTGCACAAGACACAGTAGCAGTGAGATGAGATCAGTATCATATTCTTAACTGGCTGACTAAACATAAAATACAGAAGTATATTCAACACATAGAGGAAGTGTTACTTTTAAGTTAACCCTACCATCTTACATTTTTACAAGGGAAATGGTTGATGAAACATACACACACAAAAGCTTTAAAACCTTAAAACCACATTAAAAAACCTTTCAGTCAAGCAAACAAGCAACCGGTCAAGCTGTAACTTACAGCCATATTTGCCCATAATCACAAAACCCTGCTTTAGTGTCAATAAGTACTTGACAAAAAGCTTTGAGTCAAAAAAGTCACAAGTGTTTTATGTTATTGAACATTTGTGTGAACTATCAAAGTCAGAATCACAATCAGAATACTTTAATCATGTGGGTTACAGTTGCTCCAAGGAATAACAGCATAGCTGGACTGGCCATCGGGCATACCGGGCATTTGCCCGGTAGGCCGCTGGCGATTTTTTGTTTTTATGGGCCGATGGATTTTTTTTTTTTTTTTTTAGGAAGGGTGTATATAATGAAAGGTGTTGGATTGGCCAATTGGTCATGATCGACTCTGGGCTGGACCAATTACAGCCGAGGAGGCTGGATGCACCCTCCCCCTTGTTTAGCAATCACGTGATTTTCGCGCATTGCATGCCGGGAACTCGTGGCAAAACAATCCAAGTACCGCATCAAATGCAAGCATTTGCAGCACCGCAAAACGTTCATTCTCCGGTTCCAATACCACCTTGTTTTTTCTTTGCCGCACAAAAAAGGAATGTACAAAACAAAAGGAGAACAATGCCGGTCCGTACAAAGACAGACTCGACGAAAAGACAAAGAAAAGATACCAGGAAAAATCAAAGGAGTGAAAGGGTCAGACCCTTACGAGCACACAGAGGGACAAAAGACGTCAGCGTGCTGCCCAACTTTCACCACGCTCATATTTATAATTATACGGTTCTTGGAGTGAGTGCATACACTCATGAAGTTTAGTAACTTCAGGTCACTGCAATAAGCCCAGGTACAGTTTACCGACGGATGGGTGCAGGACCTTGAAATGCACCGTGTAGAACGACAGACTATCGTACGAACAAAGGTAAGTTTACCAGTCTTACAAATCGTCGTCATAGATACACATTCGTTAACCGTTTATTAATATAACCTTTGAGCTCAACGGTAATTAATTAGTAGTGGAAATAATTTCTGGTAGCATTACAGAAATGTAGCAATGACAATAATATTGTATGTTGTAATCGCACTGGACAATTAGTGATACAAAACAACTGTTTTATCCTGTGAATAAAAGTATATGTTTTTGTCAATGTACCATGGCAATAACAGAAGCGAAACGCAATATTGTGTCAGGACAATTCACTATTTATGCACAATAAACACAATAAATAAAGGAGCATAGCGCGACAATTTCTGTTCAGCGCCAGACTTGCTTGTAACCTATATCACCAATTATGTTAAGAAAAATGACGTATTAACTACTACAAAACTCTGACGTTTGTGGGAATGCTTGGAGCAGACTAACCTGTGAGCTGGAGTGTTCTGAGACGTTATATTTGGTATATCCAGACCATCTGTCGGCTCTTACTTCGGAAACATGGCTTAAAAAATTTCTCTTCAACAACGTAATCCGATAAAAAAACAAAAAACGATCTCTTTACCCGTCGGCTTCCCGTGGCTGTCATGCGACCAGCTATTGCAGTTAATAATACAACAGCTTCTTGGCATTTTTTGGGTTTCTTTTTATCGCTAGTACCTCTTGCCACAAGTTCCCAGAATCCTTTGCGGTTTTACCCCTGAATGACGTCACATTTTCAATCTTTATCCTGGTGGGCCGGTCTCTAGTCAAAATGCCCGGGCCGATTTTTTGTCCCAGTCCAGCCCTGAATAACAGTAACACACTAAACTTAAGCTTAAGATTGCAAACTTGTAAAGTGCATGATTAAAGATATTCTTCTGTTTCTATACTCCTCCCCTACATATCAGATGGTGGGGGAGGTTATAGCTATAGTGTTTACTGCAGGCACATTCCATGTGAAGACTCTGGTTTCCTTATTTGATAAAGAATGTTTACTTCCAGCCATTTAGGGGCATGCCTATGCTTTTATACGGTGTACCATTAAAGTGAAGCCATATACGGGTGAGCTGTAGAGTTAAAGAAGGGGCATACCATAACAGCAGATTTATGATTAAGGCCACCTTCCTGTGAGGAGGATGTGAGGAAGTGTTATGTCTCTTAGCTTGTTAAGCTTGTAACCCTCCATGCCTTTTATGAACAAATATCATCATGACAAATATCAACACGTGTAGTAGCCACAGAAATCTCAGCTAAATACTAAGAGATAAGATAAGATAAGATAAAACTTTATTAATCCCTCGGGTGGGTTCCTCTGGGAAATTTGGTATAAATTCGGTGGTTGTAGATAAACCATATCTACAACCACCAAACACAACAAAAACAAGTGATGATTAAATGTGCAAAATTACAAAAATGCAGACTACACTCTTAAGTACTGTTACGTTCTAAGTCTAGGCAAGGATTGAACGAAACAAGAAAATGGCCCTCACTCATGCACCACCCAAGAAAGAGCAAAACAGGGGAGTTTTGACAGCAGGAGTAACTGAAACAAGCTGCCTGCTTGTTGACACATGCGCACAAGCAACTACCTCATGATAAGCAAAGGCTAGCTGCTTCCTATTTTTCTGTGTTATGCTTCACCCACAGTGACCCAGATAGCAAATTTCACACGTACACTACAAGATTGCACTTCTTCATATACACAAATAGCACTGATCATTTTCCGACACCCAATTTGTATCAGGAAATGGCCCCATGTTTCCCTGCACGCTAATTTACTGGTAATGAAAAATAAGAAAGATCTGAAATAATTAGTCTGGGGTTTTTTTTCTTTTGTTTTTTTGGTTTTCTTGTCACCTTATCGGGACTGTTGTGTCTGTTTGCTTTTCCAAGCCAGTGATATTACAGTTTACATCGAGTTGTAATATGTTGTTTGTCCAGAAACAACATATTACAAGAAAACTGTATCGGCATTATGGCTTTTTAGTCATTTGTATAAAATAAAGCTATAATAACTATATGTGTGGATAACATGCATGATAACAACTAATTTCACGCTTACAATGTGTTCTCACTAGACTGAACTCTTTTTTTTACACAAATAGCATTCCCGCTATTGGGTGCTGTCAGTTTTGGTCAAGACGTAGTCACGTGTTGGCCTACTTCACACTAATTTACTGATAATGATCATCATCACATGCTATATACTGAGTGGTAAGATTGCAGAACTGTGAGTGGCTGCTTGCTCTTGTGATGACTGGTTGTGTGCTAGCATAGATAAGACGAGAGCAGGTTTAAAAAGCAGAAGCATTTCTGAACTTTTGTCAGAAAGTAAAACTTCATATCTCCTCGTACTACAACAGTTACGCTGACAATAAATAGCATCTATCTGATTGAACAGGTAAGAAAACAATTTTAATTATTACGCAAATGTTTGCAATTTTACCAGTTTACGGCCTTTTGTCATCTTTCTGTTAGTTTATTTATAAAGCAGAAGTGTTTCATATAAAATACATGAAAAACACAAATGCAAAAGCTGATAGGTGGATCTGCATAAATGGTTTGCTAGGTTTACTATTAAGAAACACAATGCCAGCATAAAGAATAAGACTGGAGATGAGGCCTGGATAAGTGAGAGAAAATGGATTGATGGATGGATAAACTTGCAAAATCATGTAGCTTACTAAATCGGCCTCGGCAGACAGTATGGGTGAAGTTAGCATAGACAGTGGTTCTAAACATAAGCCTCCAGCATACAGTAAACCCACATCTAATTGTTTTTTCTCCATTATTGGCTTCTCCTCAATGGCTCCCTGTTAAATCCAGGATCAAATTTAAAATCCTTTTTTAGGTTGCTTGAAGACGTTTCACCTCTCATCTGAGAAGCTTCTTCAGTTATACAGCCACTGGTGGAGAGTCCCAGACTTTAAGCCCTATGGGAGTGTTCCCAAGAGGGACATGGGCCCCCTATTGATCTCCTACCAAATCACCGGCGCCAAGGTGTGAAAATAGGTGTAGAACACAATCAGCCAAGGTTTTGGGTGAACCCACTGTGAAACCTAGTTCTACCCTATCATGCAATTTACTGAGGTCAAATCGCGCAGGATGGCAGTTGGCATCAAGGCGTCTGGGAAGGGACCTTCAAACTGGATCGTAGATGGCAGACATTTGGTGTATTAAGCCACCGCCTCTGTTCAAAGTTGGTTGTTCAGAGTGGACATAGATGGCTTCTTCCACTCCTCTTTCAAACCATCTGTTTTTTTTAGCAAATGAAAGCTTATGTTTGACAATGACTTATATTATCCTTATAATCAACAAAATGAAATAAAAGACTTTTATCCATCCTCTTCCACTTATCCTTGTCATTTTCACGAGTGGGGGGGGGGGGGGGGTAACGTGTCTAGCTTTTAAAGGCTAACTTCTCGTCTGTAACACAAGACAGCAAACATTTTGATACTGAATGGCTGTCGGTTAAAATGTTTACTGAACGTCTATTCATGTTTGAAAAACTGTTCCAAAGTGAAAGTGAAAATCTGGGTCAGATAAACCAAGTTTAGTTTATTTTCGTTGTGCTGACTTTTTACAGTTAGTCACAATAACTCATACTGTGTACTAGCTAGCATGACGGAGTTTCTATACAGCTGGGTGGGTGCTATGATGTTACTGATAGTGAAATTTATTAATAAGGTTAGTTAGTAGAGTTGCCAACCGTCCCGTAAAAAACAGAATCGTCCGGCATTCAGAGAAAATATTACGCGTTTTGTATTGAGCTGAAATGGAACAGTTTGTCGCGGACCTCAGCTAGGATGAAAAAGACACAAAGCTGCGGTTATTCTGTTTCTTTACGCTGTCAACTGCCTCTTATTCTCTCATTCTCTCCCCTCTCTCTCCTGTTGCTACTTCAATCATGAAACTGATCAGTGATCAGCTGATCGGCTTTTCTCTCTTGTTTATTTATCGCCCACTTTGCGCCAGATAGAGGAAACCAGCGGATGTCGCGCTAAACAACAGTAGAGCATTTAAGTTTGATCAGCTGTTGTTAGAATTTATTTAATATTAATTTCTAGTATCAGCTGATGTTTGCTGGAGCCACAGCTGTAAACCTGCTGGTCATGATGTCGGTTTGTATATGTGGTGAGAGGGAAAAAATGAAGATGAAACCAGGAGATGTCCTTAATGAATCATCAGAGCTGTGATGGAGAAACAGGTTTACCTTTTAGGTGACATGAATGAGTTGAAGGGAAGTTATGAACTGTTTCTGAGAGACAAATAACACCAGGATCATTTTTTATGTAGCTGACAGCTGGTAACTGTGCAGGGGCGGGTCTAGCAAAGTTTTGCCAGGGGCCAGGTAGGGCATTAACAGGGAAAGGGGGGCACAAAGAAATACTTTTCTTTCTTATTAAAATGTCTAGCTTTTATTAAATAATTATCTGAATCTTACAACCAAAGTTTTTTATCTGATGTAAAATGTATAGAAATCATACATACATCACACAATGAAAACAAATGCTGTCACAACAGCGTTTGTTTTCATTCAAAGGCTTTATGGCTTTTCCTATAGTACCTGGTGGGCCGGTCTCTAGGCAAAATGCCCGGGCCGATATTTTGTCCCAGTCCAGCCCTGCCAACTACACATCCAAGTCCTTGCCTCACAGTATTGATAATGCTGTGCTCTGTGACTAGGCCTCCATATGCATTGGTTCAGCAGTGTGCATTGTGATAACATGATCATTGTTGACCCTGGAAATTTTGCTTTGACTTAATGTGGCACATTACAATGCTAATATTACAATGTGATCTTAAAATGCTACAAAGATTTTTAAAAATACCACTCTTATGTAACTATCTGTGTTTTGGGTGCTTTCTTTCTTTCAGTACAAGTAAAATGAGCATAAACATTTTGACTGCCATCATCTTCACTGCATCCTTTTTCCCCTGGGCCATCAACATGACTGAATATCCAACATTCCCCTGTTACAACAAAAGCTCAGAATACAAATACAACAAATTTGTCAAAAATCACATCCTCCATGACAGCTTTGACAGAAATTCTCTAGATGCTTGGAAAAGGTAAGTTAAACACAAAAAAGCCTGAAACTGTGTGAAGTTCATTTGATTCTTCTATTTCTCTACACTTTGTTTGCTTACTCTGACTTACTCTCTACTATGTAATAATAATAATAATAATAACTATAATAGTAATGATGATGATGATGATGATGATTATTATAATTATTATTATTATTGTGCAATGGAATCTTGATTTATTCCACAGGTATTTGAAAAAGGAAGGCCTCTGGTGCCGAACTCCAGTGCAGTCCTTCATCAGTGACAGTGAGTGGAATGTCGACAGGATCTGCAGCAGTGATGGTCGTCGCTTGGCTGACTCAGTTACCTACGCAGGCAACTTGTGTATCAGCAACTCAGAAATGCTGATTTATGAGGTCACAATTAAGAAAACCAACAAGGGTCGTAAAATTAATGTTACTCGAGCCCAGAGGCCTGTTATTGTTGCGTGCGATAAGGTTGGAAACAAGTGCCTCCCAGTTCATTTTCAGAAATATGAGCACCAAACCCCAAGCAATATACCCTGCAATCCTGCAAGAATTGTCAGTATTGCAGTAGAATAGGTTTTCATTATCAAACGAATTAATCTGTTGCAAAAGTTTCAACTCATCATCTTTGAAGGGTGTTATGCTATAATCACTATGTCCCTTGTTTGTTACATTCTAAAAATAACCCACGATAGGTGAAATCTGTGAAGTAGTCACCTTTATTTTATTTTTACAAATATTATAGATGTTTTAAGGCTGTAAAACCCCTCACTATACTTTATACACTTTTCTCAGACAGGCATGAACATTTCTCTCCTTTTTAAACCTACATGTATAGTGAGTTCATTAGAACAAATTGAAGACTCTCTAGCACAATTCATAATTTATTCAAAGTCAAAAGTCAAAGTCAAAGTCATTCATTGCTGAAATAAAGATTAACACATCTTCCACGTTACCTTCAGAGTAAAAAAAATGCATTGCTTAAATATCTTATGTCTTGCCTTCTATCAGTGTCTGTAAAATAAATATTTTATTATTTATTAAGAAGGATTATTCATTAATAGCTCTCGACATTGAGGATACTTCAATTTATAGTTGTGAGTAAAGGAACCAGTCTTAATTTTTGCCTGCGATTGAGTTCTTATTCTATTAATTTTTCATTGTTTTCACACTCATTCACACATGTTCCAATTAAGAATGAACTATGAAAATGTTTCTGTGCTCAGCAAGCAGCTTCACACTGTATTTATTATGTTAAACAGATTTATCATTTCGGTAGTACTTTATATTATAGCTCGATGATAAAGTGTTAATCAAAGATTAACAAGGCAGAAGAACGTTTTGTATTATATTGTAAGCTTGTAATGTATTACCACTCAATTACCAAAGTAATAGCCAGGGGGCGTTATACTGCAGTTTTTTGTTTGCTCTCAATTTTGACACGCCCTATTAAAGACTAATGTCAGTTTGTACATGCTTTTTTCAAATTCTTCAACCCTTTAAGACCTACCATAGAACCAAGTCTGCCAGAGCTTATCTTTATATTTTTACATGCTGTAGTGCCATTTTTGGGAGCATTTCAAGTTGCTATACATCAATACAACCATTATAGCCCAAACTTTAATTATATATATGCATTAAGTGTATAATAAATTGCAAAAATAAATAAATAAATAAACAACAAAAAAATTGAAAATTGTTTTTGGTTTTTTACATATATTTCTGGTTTAATTTAATTTCAGAGGTTTATTCCTCAAAACTGTAAATAGAAAAAAGTTGCACAAAATAGTTTCCAACGACAGGAAATTTATTTTGAGTGTTTTCATAGCTTTATTTTTGAGATACACCAATTTTTATATATTGCAGGAAAAACGAAGAAAAAAAGTATTATAATGCAAATTTGCAAAGAAACAGCATGTGCATCAAAATAAACAATTTCCAGCAGTGCAATTTGAGTTCTAAGCATAAACTATAAATAAAAGCATAAAATCAAACATGACTTTTAAAAACACCACAGATTTCTGCAAAAATGGCGACACTTCCGGTTTCGGGCAGGTAATGGCGGACATGCGATTCGCGCTGACGTCTGTTTCAGCTGTGCTGGCGTTTTTGCACTGATCATCACCTGCATTCATGTATATATCAATCTGCTTTTTAAATTTTATGTTTAGTTTTTTTTTAAGTGTTTGTCTTAAAGTGTGTTTTACAGTTTAAAGTTTAAGTACAGCAGCAATTTCCTAATATTGTAAATCTGCTCAACCTTTAAAAATAGAAACTTTTCTGATTCTGATTCTGATAAGACATTAGTAAGGGTTTTCTCTTAGGCAGCAGTCCTCCTTCTCTCCTGGATCACCATCATTCTTTGGGTGCCTTGCAGTTTTGAAAATATCCAGCTGGAATAATCACACTTACTCAGGGCCGTATTGATGTGATGTTCTTCTGCTTCTCTGGCTGGGTCTGTGGGGATGGTGTTCGCTCTGTGTTGTAGCATCCTGATGATATCTCGTTTGTAGCATGGTTATTTTGTTGGCTTCAATCTAGTGGAAATTTTTCCAACTGGACATTTTCCAACTTGAAAATGTTCTACACAGTGTTGAGAATGTGTTTATAAAATACCAGTTAGGGAAAAACATGATAATAGCGGGAGTTTAAGACAAGCAAGGGAAGAACACTACTGTCAATAGGATTTCACAAGGAGGACGTTGAACAAAATGTGCTCATTTGCAAAACATGCCGTAAAATTGTTGCCCCCTAACTATTGACGCAAAAGGTAGCAGTACAACAATTTTTTTCCACTGCAAAATGAGGCTGTTTTTAAACTCCACATGCGAACATCTTCCCACACACACCAAATTAAACATTAAATAAACCAGCTGTGATTCCTGTGACTGTTCTTTGTCAGTCGTTTTTATAGTCACTATCTAGAATTTTGTTTTAATTTTTTTTGTAATTTAAGGTCATCAAATTTTTATTTTACTATTTTTATATGTTATATGCACAAAAGAGCACAGTTTTAATGTCAGGTTGTTATTTTGTCTTACTAATTATTGCTTGATGTTCTTTGTTATTACAGTGATCTTTTGTTTGTTTAAGGTCTGGATCTAGTTCTAGAATTTCAATTCAGTTTGATTTTTTGTATTCTGGACTCAAACTGAGAGGGAAGGATTCATGGCAGCTAACTAAAACTATTTGTTTATTTGCAATCTCTTGTTGAAGACCATGAAAATAATATATTACTTTTAGTCAATTTTTTTTTTTCTGTAATTGTACTTATATTTAATATTGTGGCATACTGGTTCTCATGGGTTGACAGAGCTGGTTCATTGCTATTTAATTTGATACATTTTGATATTTTTTTTATAAAACAATTTCCTTTCAAAAACTGACAGTAGGGTGAAAACACAATAAAATGTCTTTGTTCAGCAGGTCAATCAGCTAAATATAAACTGATATTTAGGGGCACTTAATTAAACGGAGTTATGACTTTCATTCAACCTTTATTACATTTGATATTTTTAGAATGTTTTTTACAGTTTTTTGTCACATTTACCATGAAGAAAAATTTGTCATTGAAGATGTTTGCCACATTTAATCAGATTTGATTGATTAATTGACAAATCAACAACATTAATATCCACTTCATGCATTCACCTGAAACGAAGCTCCATCAGTGTTTAGCCCATCTTCTCAGTTCAAAAAGCTAAAAAATGCAAAAAGGTCTGATAAGTTACCTCAGTGCAGGGCTCTAGCCTAACTTTTTGCCACAGTTGCACTGGTGCGCCTAACTTTTTTTCTTAGCTGCACCAGCACAAAAGTTAGCTGCACCCAAATTTTTCAACCCCATCGCTTAACACCGCAGCTGTACATGTTTACTTTAAAAAATGCTGTCCATACAGACAATATTGATTTATAAATGATTAACTAACAATCTTGTCAACACAAAGTTCTTTATTTGGAGCACATTTATAAAAGAAAGATACCTTACCATATTATTTGGACCATAAGGAGTACGCGATTATAAGGCGAATTAAGCAAAACCAAACAGTTGGGTTAAAATCAGGTGTTAGCCATTCAAGAATATTCCACTTCTTTGCTTTAATAATGTCCTTGGTTGCTTTGGTTGTATGTTTTGGGTCATTGTCAAGAAAGTGTTAAGAGAAAATGAGCAGTGTAATTAAATCTTTAAAGACGATGAAGAAAAGGATCATTCATAACACAGCCAGCCTTTTTTCATCCTGCCTTATGAGCAGCGTCACAAGTTGAACAAGTCTGTAAGTCATTTCTAGTAATCAAAACAACGTGTGGGTTTATTTATATAGGAGTGTTTCCGGAAACCTTCTGTACAGCATAAACTTAGGCATTATAATTCTTAAAACATCCTCATTCAGTTCACAGGAAAAGAAAAACACTTTTTAAAAGCTCTGTGACTTTGAGTGGATCTGGATGAAAATTTCTACTGCAAGACACCAACAAAAGAAAAACTAAACAAAAAGAAAGAAATACTTTATCTTAAAATGGTCACCTGCAATGGATACTGGAAGAATTTATTTAAAACACACACATTGAAAAATCCTTTCCTATTCCTCTGATCTTCAGCTGGACCCTATCATCTGAGCAAACTTAAGCACATTGTATTCCAATCATTGTTTTCTTGTACTCACACGTACCATTGATTCAAATCCACGCTCATGTGTCCAGATTGATTTCTGTACTAGAAATGGATAAGTGACATTTTCATTGGGAAACTACCAGGCTTTGTGACCTTCACTTCACCGGGCACTGACAGCGATTCAAACATCACCTGCAGAGGTGAAAATTTCACTCATTTTACCGTGTGTTTTTGGAAATTGAGTAATGTAAGTGCTGACAAAAATAGCACACACACACAGAGATCTTTGTAGTTGAATATATTTATTTGTATTTAAACATTGTTCTTTTTTATGCATGAAACAGCATTTCAGACATCATAACAAATTTCAAACACTGACACAGGAGAAATATTTTGTAAAATACAATTTATACATCCAGGAGACTATAGACTATATTGAAACGATGAAAACAGCTCTAAAAATCATCCATTCAATTTTAATTTTGGTGTCATTATTTTTTAATTATTTAATTGGATCAAAAGTAAAACCTGCCTAAGTTGACTATTGTGGAGCGACGGGACTTCTGGTAATTGTTTTTGGACGGATCCAAAATGTTAAACTGCTGTTAGAACCCCCTTTGTTAGATTAGATCAGAATTTAGACTGTTTTCTCATACAAAGATTTGTTGTTTCATAACTCAACTCTCCCTCTCTCTGTGAGAAAGGTGCCCAAACATGTGTGTTTTAATTGATTGATTCTGGCTGGGTTGCAGAGGATCAAATACTTATTTTACTCAATTAAATGCAAACTGATTTGTAACTTTTGCATAATGAGTCTTTTTTTTCTTTATCTATTAAAATGAAACCGCCATACTTATTAAATACAGTTCATTTCTTTGTAAGTAGAAACACACACACCCTTGTAAATTAGTATGCGGTGCTGTGAAGAACTGTTTTCTGTCTTCCTGGTTTCTTTTTTTATTCTTTTTTATTCTTTTTTTTGCATATCTGTCACACTTACATGTTCCAGATCATCAAATAAATTACAATACTAAACAAATAATATTAATCTGACTGAAAACAAATAGCATTTTTTAGCAATTATATGTCATGAACTAACCTCCAGATTTTTCTCTTGGTCTTCAGTTGCTGATGCAACAATACCCCTGAAGATGGACACACATTTTTACATGTAGTTCCATAAATGCTGAGACAGAGAGAACTTATTTTCAAATTTTGGCTTTGTAAACAGTTATTTTTTAAATGAAACGATTCAGATTCAGTTGAAGGACAGATTCTCAGCTTTGATTCAGTGGATTTAAAATCAAGAATAAAAATGTGAGGAACTAAAGCACTTTTTAACACGATTCATTCACTCCAGGGGTTCAAAAGTAATTTGACAAATTCAATAATTTAAAATAAAATGTTCATTTTCAATGAAAGCCTGAAGCCTTAAAATCATGGACATCACCAGAGGCTGGGTTTCCTTCTTTGTAATACTCTGCCACGTCTTTACAGCAATGGCTTTCAGTTGCTGTTTGTTTTCTTTTCTTTTCTATGTTCATCGTGAAGGAAATGTCAAGAGAAAATGAGTCATGTCATGTCATCTTTAACAATGAGGAAATGATCATTCATAACTCGACAGACTTTTTTCTTCCTGCCTTATGAGCAGTGTCACAGGTTGAACAAGCCTAGTAATTCATTTCTAGTAAGTCATTTCTAGTAATCGAAACAATGTGTGGGTTTATTTTTATGGGAGTATTTCCAGAAACCTTGTGTACAGTATAAACTTAGGCATTATAATTCTTAAAACATCCTCATTCAGTTCACAGAAAAAGAAAAACACTTTGTTAAAGTTCTGAGACTTGTAGATGAAAATTTCTGCTGCAAGACAACAACAAAAGAAAAACTAAACTAAACAAAAAGAAAGAAATACTTGATCTAATAAATAATATGTTTTTAATTTATTAAATTAAGAGCTTAAAAGATTAATCAGTGTAATTAAAACCTTACACTGCAAATATGCATGCCAAATATCCTTGAGCAAGAGCATGTGATGGAAGCAGTTACATAGAAAATGTATAGCATGCTGGTAGGGTAACTATGGCATAGTGGCAAGTTGCTTTGAGTGCTATGAGGAGAAAAGTGCCATATAAAAACAAACCCATTTACCCATCACTGTAATTTGAGAAACTCGAAACGGCAAAATATTTTCCATTTTCAAATTTAGATCATTTTGTTTCAAAATGTTGAATCATTGTCTCATAAATATATTGGAGAGAAAGATGCAATTCCCCTCAAATATAAAAAATGACGTAAAAGGAAAGTACTAAATTACTATTGAAGTAAAAGTATTTAAAGTGTGTATTCAGGTACAAGACTTAAGTAAATGTGTTTAGTTATATTCAACCAGTCCAACGAATACATGGAGCAACACAAGAAGAACACAGAGAGAGGTGAAGTGAGTGAAGTGGACCAGGTTTTCACCACTATCAATTTTACTGTTACCTGTGGTGGAGGTAGTGGCGGGGACAGCAGTGGGGACAGTGGTGGGGACAGCTGTAGGGAAAATGGTGGGTGTAGTAGGAAGGGCAGTGGTGGGCACAGTCGGATGGACAGTGGTGGGGAAAGCAGTAGAAGAAGCAGCAGTGGGTACAGCGGTGGGGACAGTAGGAATAGCAGTGGTGGGGTTACTAGAAGGGACAGTGGTAGGGACAATTGTTGAAACCGTGGAAGGGACAATGGGGGAAACAGCAGTAAGGGCAGTAGTGGGAACAGTAGGAAGTGCAGTGGTGGAAACAGTGGTGGGGACAGTTGAAGGGACAATAGGGGAAACAGCAGTAGGGTCAGTCCTGGGTAGAGAAGTAGAAGAAGCAGCAGGAATAGTAGAAGGGACATTGGTGGGGACAGTGATTGGGATAGGACTAGGGGAGGTGGTGTGGCTAGGAGTAGTAACAGTGGTGGGGACAGTGGTTGGGATAGGAGTAGGGGAGGTGGTGTGGCTAGGAGTAGTAACAGTGGTGGGGACAGTGGTTGGGATAGGAGTAGTGGAGGTGGTGTGGCTAGGAGTAGTGACAGTGGTGGGGACAGTGGTTGGGATAGGAGTAGGGGAGGTGGTGTGGCTAGGAGTAGTAACAGTGGTGGGGACAGTGGTTGGGATAGGAGTAGGGGAGGTGGTGTGGCTAGGAGTAGTAACAGTGGTGGGGACAGTGGTTGGGATAGGAGTAGGGGAGGTGTTGTGGCTAGGAGTAGTAACAGTGGTGGGGACAGTGGTTGGGATAGGAGTAGTGGAGGTGGTGTGGCTAGGAGTAGTAACAGTGGTGGGGACAGTGGTTGGGATAGGAGTAGTGGAGGTGGTGTGGCTAGGAGTAGTGACAGTAGGTAGGGCAGTGGTGGACACAGTCGGATGGACAGTGGCGGGGAAAGCAGTAGGGAGAATGGTGGGAACAGTAGTGGGGAAAGTGGAGGAGAGAATGGGGGGGAAAGCAGTAGGGACAGTGGTGGGCACAGCAGTGTGGACAGCAGTGGGGGCAGTAGTTGGGACAGTGGTGGGCACAGTAGAAGGGGAAGTTGTAAGGACAGCAGTAGGAACAACTGTGGGAACTGTGGTGGAGACAGTGGAAAGGACAATTGTGGAAACAGCAGTAGGGAATGTCGTGGGGCCCGTAGAAGGGACTGTGCTGGGGGCTGGAGTAGGGAGAATGGTGGGAACAGTGGTGGGGACAGTAGAGGAGACAATAGGGGAAACAGCAGTAGGGTCGGTCGTGGGGACAGAAATAGAAGAAGCACTGGGGATAGTAGAAGGGACAGTAGGAGGGACAATGCTGATGGCAGGAGTAGGGACAGTTGTGGGGACAGTAGCAGGGACAGTGGTGGGGAAAGCAGTAGGGAGAATGGTCGGAATAGTAGGAAGGGCAGTGGTGGGGACTGTGGTGGACACAGTCAGATCGACAGTGGCGGGGAAAGCAGTAGGGAGAATGGTGAGAACAGTGGTGTGATCAGTGGAGGAGACAATAGGGGAAACAGCAGTAGGGTTGGTCATGGGGACAGAAGTAGAAGAAACAGTGGGGATAGTAGAAGGGACAGTAGAAGGGACAGCAGGAGGGACAGTGGTGGGGAAAGTGGTTGGGATAGGAGTAGTGGAGATGGTGGGGCTAGTTGGGATAGGACTAGGGGAGATGGTGGGGTCAGTGCTGGGGGCTGGAGTAGGGACAGTGGTGAGAACAGCAGTAGGGACAATAGTGGAAATAGTAGGAAGGGCAGTGGTGGGGACAGCAGTAGGGACAGTAGGAAAATCAGTGGTGGGGTTACTAGAAGGGACAGCGGTGGGGACAGTACAAGGTGCAGTTGTAAGGACAGCTGTAGGGACAATTGTGGGAATTGTGGTGGAGACAGTGGAAGGGACACTGGGGGAAACGGCAGTAGGGACAGTGCTGGGGGCAGGAGTAGGGATAGTGGTGGGGAAGGTGGAAGGGACAGTGTTGGGGACAGCAGTAGAATAAGCAGCAGTAGGGTCAGTTGTGGGGATACTAGAAGGGACAGCAGTGGGGACACTAGAATGGACAGTAGTGTGGGCAGTAGTTGGGACAGTGGTGGGGACAGGAGTAGAGACAGCGGTGGGGACAGCAGTAGAGACAGTGGTGGGGACAGGAAGAGTTGATGATGTTGGACAGGTGAAATAAAAGTCACTGTCAGGGCCCAACGAGGTGAAGGTAACAAAGTTTGGTTGAGTGCCAGTGACGGTGTCCTTGATCCAATTTTGGTACTCTGACACACGAGTGAAGACTGCAGGTCTTGCACAGTCATCATTAAAAGTCACAACTCCACTCTGGAGCCATTCAAAGCCTCTCTTTGTCATTAGTTGTCCCCCTAAGTTACCCTGTGAGAAAAGAAAGATCAAAGTTCTGAAGGCAGAGAAATACCTTTTAGTTACACCTGTTTCTGTGTTGATCCTGCTAAAGCATGAATATTATGAACGCTAACCTAAAATGCAGTTTGCTTACCTCAATCTAAGCTATTATTTTATTTATGAGTCTGTAATTAACTTTAACAGTCACAAAGACAGTAACAAAATGAAACAGTCAGCCCATCTAAAAATGAAAGGAGAGTCTCTAAGTAAGTGTGAACGATTTCTACAAGCTGCAACTGGATAGCTATCAAACAATCACAAATATATTTTTGATTCGCTTATATGTTAAGAGGAGGCTTCTTCAAGGACAGAAAAAGCTAAACAGACACTGAAGCGCCTTACTAGTCCCCACTGAGAATTAATTTTAAAGCTTGTTTTTGTGGGGGGGTTTGTGGGTTTTTTTGTGTTTTTGTGGTTGACCTGTTGCACTTAGGCACTCAAGTGCATTTACGACTATGATGTCACTGATAAAAAATTTCCCAGAAGTTTCGATAAGATATTTTTTGCATATCCAACTGTGCTGAAACTCGATTGAGTAATAAATCATCTTGGTTGAGTCGTGAAAGCTAACAGTCTATAATATCAGTAAGGTCGATACAATAACAGAAAAAACAATCCAATATGAAAGTAACACATAATTCTCACAGCACTAATCAAGGAGTGACATTATACATGAATCTTTGGGATCACCTGACATGAATCCTTCTCTCCAGCGCTGAGCCCAGCACAGATCATGTTCTCCATGATCACTTTGTCACCTTCATAGTAGCACTGACACTCATTGTTTCCCACTACTGGTACATTTACTTCACGCAGGATGTTCAGGAAGGAATCGTTACCGAATTGTAAAAAGAAATAGAAGAGCTTTAAAAAAAAAACCTGTACATTCCTAGAAAATTAAAAAATATTTTATATACTTACCATTTTCACATATATCAGTAATCCAGCTGCTTGTCCCACTGTGGAAAGTGCTTTTTGATGAGGCTAAGCAGACTGGCTGAATGTAGTCTGTGAAAGTCACAGGAACTGACAGCTTCAGAAGACAAATGTCGTTCTCATGTGTGTTGTTGTTGAAATCAGGATGGCAGATGATGTCTTCTAATGTTCGAGACATTTTGCTGGAGCATAAATCTGACTGGTTGTGGCAGCCGAGATGGACCTCTGTCAGGTTACTAAATTTAAAAATTGTGAAAAAGAATGGTTTGTTGTTTTTTTTTCTTTTCTATTAGCTTGATTTGGTCAAGATCACATTTCAAACCAGGTACTGTTCATGTGATCTTGAAAATGGACACATCAGTGATTTATTGTGCAAAAATGGAATCATTACTTTCAAAGCTCTTTTTTCTCCTTGTGTGTGTGTTTCTGTGTTTGGGGTTAATTATTGGCAGGGATAATGATTTAAAGATATCTGTGAAATTATTATTATTATTATTATTATTATTATTATTATTATTATTATTAACAAACAGCTAGGCTAGCCTTTCCCCATTGTATGTCTTTATGCTAAACATTTTGGACAGCAGTTACATCTCAGATTTGGACAACCTCCAGAAGCGATCTGCTTGATCCCATCACAATAGTGAACTCACGTGGTCTGCCACGTCACACTGAGGGTCCAACGATTCTTGTTGCCCTAAAAAATTGTTTCTGGAAATGTATTTCTGTAGAATAATTTTTTTAAGATATTAAAAACTCCTGACCTTCAGAAAATAAGTAGAATGATAACCTGTAAATCTTAACCTCTTAAGCCCCAAGCCTACCTGATCTCCTGCCTTTTGCCCCAGTATCAGGGGGCGTTGGAGCTTAAGAGGTTAAGCTAGTTGTAAACTGAGGAGTAATGGTCATTTGCAACATCATCACACAGAAATTTAAATTGGCAACAGTGACTTACTGTGATATGCAGGAAGCAGCTGTCAGCACCCACTGGTTGGTGATTAAGGACCCCCCACACCGAAACTCTCCATTGTGGCTTATAGTGACCTGCCAGGGCCAACTTTCTGTGCTTTCCACAGCCCTGCCGCATGCTGGCAAAACAAAAGATCACAGCTAACTGTAAAAACTACTTTTCCATGTCACAAGGAGTCGCCACAGTGGGTAGCTCGTCATGTTTTGTTTAGCTGAGTTTTATGCTGAATGTCCCTCCTGATGAAAACCCAAAGGGGATAAACCATAGATAACTGTAATAGGCCCATTTCACTCTAGTCATTGGTCATATTGTACACAAACACTGACATCACCACCAGTGTTGGGGAGTAACGGAATACATGTACCGCCCTTACGTATTTAAAATACAAAATATGAGTAACTGTATTCCGTTACAGTTACCGTTTAAAAAGGTGGTATTCAGAATACAGTTACTTTGTTGAAATAAATGGATTACACTGCGGTACTTTCCTGTTTCATTTTGTCGCGGGTCAGGACTGTTTGGGTTTTGTTTGACAGCTACGTTCTGTTGTTCCAGGCGGCAGCGTTACGGTTGCCGTGGTTACAGGGCGACGCTCTCTCTCTCTCTCTGTGACTGTGTGTTTCCTGGGTGAGAGAGCGCCTTTTCGTTGTTGTTGTTGTTGTGCTAAGCTAACAGGCAGAATGCTACAAGCATAGCTCTAAAGAATGTAGCATCATGGGCAGTGTAGTCCGTGTCGCGGACCTTCAGTAATAGTAATAAATCACACAGCAATAGTACATTCACGTTGTTGTAAAAAGCATGATAATATATTAAGTAATCCAAAGTATTCAGAATACGTTACTGTCATTGAGTAACGTAACGGAATATGTTACAGAATACATTTTGGAGCATGTATTCTGTATTCTGTAATGGAATACATTTTAAAAGTAACCTTCCCAACACTGATCACCACAGCTCCCTTCTAATGATAGAAGCAATGAGGGTGTGTTCCTGCAGCAACGTGGGCTGAATGAGGAGCCTCTAGTGCTGTCCCACAGTTTAAATATCTGCATCATTTAAGTTCCAGCTGTCATCAAAGACTGTTCCCCAGATGTTATTGTGATAAATTTCTACTCTGCATCAAGTTAATCCAGCTAATCTGATTGGACCTTTTAAGCATAAGTCACAAGACAAACTACTTTTTTAATATATTTAACTTATATTAAATATACACATACATATAACTTCAAGCACTAGGTGCAGTGACTCCCAAGCTTTGCAAGTGGCTCCAGCTGATCCCAGAAACAACATCGGAGATCTATGTGGCTCTATGTGAAGGATAGACCTTCCACATATATGTATGACACTAAAGACACCATGAGGAAATTGTTCTCTATCTATAAGTTGTCTCACCTGAACAAATGACACTAACATCGTAGTGATGTTCACTGTAGTAGTTTCCCCATCCAGAGTGTTGACATTCAGTTAGAGAACTTTCATTTCCTGAACAGGTCACATCACCAAGCCAAATCGGTCCCAATCCTTCACCAAAATAAGCAAGTCGTGGAACCTCTAGTGCTGACCCACAGTTTATCTGTCTGCAAACCACATCAGCATCGTTTAGGTCCCAGTTAAAATCAGAGACTGTTCCCCAGATGTTATTGTGATAAACTTCTACTCTGCCAGAGCATCGAGTTGATCCAAAGCCAGCTAATCTGATCAGATCTATCAGACAAAGGACATAACAAAATTTTGATATGTTAATTTTATTATATATAAAAGATTTCTCATATGACACACAAGAATAGGCTGATCTATAATGTCTTGAATATTTAACAGTTTTCTCACCTGAACAGATCACACCAGCATCCTGACCATGTCCACAGCTGTGTGATCCAAATCCACTGTGTCGACACTTAGTGAGAGAGGTTTCAGTACCTGAACAGCCCACATTATCAAGCCAAATCTGTCCAGTTCCTGCACCAAAGTGAGCTGAATGAGGAGCTTCCAGTGCCGTCCCACAGTTTAACTGTCTGCAAACCACCTCTGCATCATTTAAGTCCCAGCCATTATCACAAACCGTTCCCCGTATGTTATTGTGATAAATTTCTACTCTCCCAGAGCATCGACTCGATCCAGATCCAGTTAAGATCATTGGTACAGCTGAAAACAAAACACAAAGATAAGGTTGGGATAGTTCATGCAATACTTTTAATGTCCAAGCACAGTGTAAAGTCTAATTGTTGAATGTTGTCATTGTGCTTCTTAAATTTTTAAGGTCTGAGTTCAATCTATAGGATCAAGACATTCCTTTGTCTCGGACCACTGGCTGGAGAGGCTTTTATTGCAGATATGTTCTCTGGATCTGGAAGATCTGTTTCTTGTGATGTTGCTTCCTGCTTTTATGATTATTTTGGTGAGCAGGAAGTCATGCATACAGAGACACACACATTCTCACACACTCACTCAAACACACACGCACACATTCTCACACACGCACACACACACACACACACACACACTCTCACATGCATACAGATGTTTACACATACACACACATAGTGCCTTGTCTTAGAACCATGTGGGAGGTGCTTTGCTGTGATGTGTATTGTGTGAACTGTTTTCCCAACAAAAGGCAGCAAGCGGAGGCCGTCGTTGGGAAAACAGGATTCAGAGTGCTTTCTGAGACACCGGCTGGGGCCTCCCTTGTTAGCAAGTAAAAGATGTTCATCTTGTTTTTGTCGTTAACGAGAATAAGTCTCTAGACTAGTGGGGCTTGTGGAAACACAGACCCAACATACAGTTACCCGAGTTTACAATATTATTTCGAATGAGATAACACTGACGGTTAAAACAGGTGGATTAACGAGCTCCATGTATTTGCTGGGCTCAGTGTCTTTCCTCTGGGTTAGACCACATGTTAGCTCTCTGCCAGGCTGCTCTCTGCTCTGTTCCGGATCTTCAGGGTATATTGGGCACTTCAGACCATTAGGAAGACAGATTAGCTGGTGTCTACTTCCCTGAGGTGTTGGGCAGAGCCTTGTCTCTAGTATCATCCCATTTCTTCCATGTCACTTTACTCAGATTTGTCTGAATTTTCTTGTTTGTTTGTTTGTTTGTTTTTCAACTCCAGCGCACCTCTTGTGTGGCAGCCTGTTACAGAAGCTCTATTCATTTCTGTGTCCTTCCTAAAACTTCCCCTTCTCAATCGCAAGCAGAGAGTGTTTGTTAGCGCCATCTGTAGAAAACACAGTTTTTACCGTTCTTCCCGCTGTAAACACCACTGTTTTGTTCAGAAAAAAAACAATGCGTGTATTTTTTATCATAACTCTGGTTTTATGTCGCCCATCGACACAATTCAAAAACTGGTATATAGTTTGAAGTCCGCACTTTCGACCCAAGTTGAAATGGAGACTCAGAGTCGCTACATCTTGTAGCTGTGTTGTCTGAAATTGGTCATGTGATTTTTAGGCGCCGGTGCGTCCCTCGACCCCAGAGGGTTAAGAACTGTTTTGAGTCCACTGTTTGGGAGATGCTCTGTGACGACCACTGGGAGGACATTGACAGCCTTGCGACCTGCATTATGGATTACATTAACTTATGCATGGATAACACCGTACCCACCGTGCAGTGTTTTTCCAAACACAAACCTTTGATCACCCGAGAAATAAAAGCCGTTCTGAAGCAGAAGAGGAGAGCCTTCACTTCTGAAGACAAGGAGCAACGGAAAAAGGAATAGAGAGAGCTAAAAGGACTGATCAGGAATGGGAAGGACAGCTACAGGCAGAAGATGGAGAACCAGATTCAGTAGAACGATGTTAGCAAATTCTGGAGAGGCCTTAGAACCATCTTGCGCCACAAAGAATAGAACTCTGCCTGGGGGGGGGGGGGGGGGGGGGGGGGCTGCCACAGTAGCCAATACACATCCAGCACACGGCTCCAGCTTGTCTCTCTCAACCATCCAGGTTACGAGAGAACTGAGCAGGATTAAAGCCAATACCCTAATGAGCTCATCACTGGACCCACTTCAGTTTGCCTATCAGCTTGGAATTGGAGTAGATGATGCCATCATTCACCTCCTACATCATTCCCTTTCTCACCTGGAGACCGCTGGGACCACTGTGAGAATCCTGTTCTCCAATTTCTCCAGTGCCTTCAACACCATTCTTCCCACAGTCATGAAGGAGAATCTGGAGAACACAGGAGTGGACCATCACCTCGCATACTAGACTACCTCACTGACCGACCACAGTATGTGAGAACTCAGGACTGGGTCATCAGCAGTACGGGGGGCCCCACGGGAAATGGTTCTGGCTCTGTTCCTCTTTACCATCTACACTGTAGACTTCTCTCACAACTTCACCCAGTGCTTCCTGCAGAAGTTCTCTGATGACTTTGCAATAGTCGGCCTCATCACTGATGGGCAAGACAAGGATTACAGAGAACTGACCCAAGGCTTTGTGGACTGGTGCCAGCAGAACAACCTCCAGATCAACACTGAAAAAAACCAAGGAGCTGGTGGTAGACTTCTGCAGGCACAAACATCCTCCACTATACTAAACACAAAAGGTATGGACATTGAGGCTCTGGACAGCTACAGGTACCTTGGGTTCATCTGAACAATGAACTGGACTGGACTCATGATTCAGATGCTCTCTACAGGAAAGGGCAGAGCAGGCTGTACCTGCTGCAGAGACTCAGGTCTTTAGGAGTGAAGGACCCGCTGCTGAAGACCTTCTATGACTCTGTGTTGGCCTTGGCCATGTTTTAACATGTGGTCTGCTGGGACGGCACCATCTCAGCTGGAGACAGGAAGAGACTGAACAGGCTGATCTGGAGGGCCAGCTCTGTTCTAGGATGCCCTCTGGACCAAGTGGAGGTGGTGAGTGAGAGGAGAATGGTGGCTAAGCTGTCATCCCTGTTGGACAACATCTCCCACCCCATGCAGGAGACTCTGACAGCACTGAGCAGCTCCTTCAGGGTCAGGCTGCGGCACCCACGGTGTGGGACAGAGAGACTCCGCAGGTCTTTCCTTCCTACTGCTGTTGGACTCCATAACAAGAGACTTTACAGATTACCACATATGCACAGACAGACATACACGTGCAATACCACTGAGTGCAATTTTTCTGACAACATAGTATTCTGTTGTATATAGTATTTTATTCTATTGTATTGTCAAGGTGAGTAACAGGCAGGAGGTGTAGGACTCAGACCCAAATGTAGGACTCAGAAATTGAGTGATTAACTAAAGGAGGCAGCTTTATTGCTGGAGAACATACAAACATGAAATACCCGGGAACTAAACTAAAAACATGAATATCCAACTTAAAAACTGAGAAACTAGAAAAGAAACCAAGAGACAGAAAGCTAGAACATTACTAGAAACACGGAGGCAAAACACAGCACGGTGAGGGAATGACATGACACAGTGCAAGGAAAACACAGGGCTTAAATAAACACTAGTAATCAGGGAATGGGAGACAGGAGGGAAACACAGCTGGGAGAAATCAGACTTAATGAGACAAGGGACGTAAAACCAGAAACACTGACATAAGACACAGACTTCGAAAGTAAAACAGGAAACACACAACAGGCACAGAGGCATGAACTTGACACTGAGCAAAGGGAACACGGAAACAAAACCTGGGAACAAAGAACAAAGGACTAGAGCTAGAAATACAAAACAGAAAGCAAAACACTTTTAGTCAAAACATGAGGAAATAAAAGTACAATACTCAAAAAAATGGGTCACCAACCTAGGACCATGAGATTTATATAGTAAGTTATTATTTTTATCTTATTATAGTATATGGTTTTTCCTCATTTTTACTGCTGCAACTTTGCACTGTCCATTTTCTGGTGTAACACAACAAATTTCCCATGTGTGGGACTAATAAAAGTGTATCTCTTATCTATCTTTTCCATCTCCTTCTCAGGCTTGGCCTTCACATTGGGCAGAACCCTGATCTGTTGCCTAGGGTATAGTGCCATCGACTCTAGGGGTGTCTAAAAGTGTTATACTGTACATAACTGAGTGAAGAGAGAGCCTCGATGTGAAAGCAAATGTATGGTTTCTTTAATTTTTTTAAGCCCCTAAATTAATCTATGTCTCTCTGAATCGCAACTGCATTTACAGAGAATGATGGAACACTTCATTACCGAAATCCTACAGAGTATGGTTACTGTACAGCTCAATTTGACTCCTCACAATGAACGTAATCTAAAACACACCAATGAATGGATGAAAAAGCTCTAAAACAGAAAAGTTACATTTACATGGCATTACTAGACATTGAGAAGATCCAAATGTATCTCACCTGAACAGATCACACCAGCATCTTCACCGTGTTTACAGGTATTTACTCCAAATCCACCGTGTTGACACTCAGTTAAAGAACCTTCTTTTCCTGAACAGGCCACATCATCAAGCCAAATCTGTCCAGTTCCTGCACCAAAGTGAGCTGATCGAGGAGCCTCTAGTGCCATCCCACAGTTTAACTCTCTGCAGACAACTTCAGCATCATTTAGGTCCCAGCCATTATCACAGACTGTTCCCCAGATTTTATTGTGAAAAATTTCTACTCTGCCAGAACATCGAGTCGATCCAGCTAATCTGATTGGACCTTTTGAGCATAAGTCACAAAAGAAACCATCATTTTGATATATGTGCCTTACATGTGCCTTGTTTTTTTGTTTTTTTTAATGTATGACACTGAACAGACTATGAAGCAAATTGTTACATATCTAAAAGTGTTCTCATTTTGTCACCTGAACAGATTACACCAACATCGTAGTAATGTCCAGAGTAGTAGTTTCCCCATCCAGAGTGTTCACATTCAGTTAAAGAACTTTCATTTCCCGAACAGGTCACATCACTGAGCCAAATCTGTCCAGTTCCTTCACCAAAGTATGCAAGTTGAAGAGCATCTACTGCCGATCCACAGTTTATCTGTCTGCAAACCACATCAGCATCATTTAGGTCCCAGTTATAATCAGAGACTGTTCCCCAGATATATTTATGATAAATTTCTACTCTGCCAGAGCATCGAGTCGATCCAGAGCCAGCCAATCTGATCAGATCTATTAAACATAGGGCATAAAAATGTTTTGATATGTTCTTTACATTATATAGGAATGATTTTATATATGACACACAAGAACAGAATGACTTATGATGTTATCAATATCTAACAGTTTTATTACCTGAACAGATGACACCAGCATCCTGACCTTGTCCACAGCTGTGTGATCCAAATCCACTGTGTTTACATTCAGTTAGAGAACTTTCAGTACCTGAACAGCCCACATTATCAAGCCAAATCCGTCCAGTTCCTGCACCAAAGTGAGCTGAATGAGGAACTTCCAGTGCCGTCCCACAGTTTAATTGTCCGCAAACCACCTCTGCATCATTTAAGTCCCAGCCACCATCAGAGACTCTTCCCCAGATGTTATTGTGATAAATTTCTACTCTGCCAGAGCATCGAGTTGATCCAGACCCAGCTAACCTGATAAGATCTATCAGACAAAGGGCATAACCATTATTTTATATGTTCATTACATTTTATAGGAGAGATTTCATTTGTGGCACACAAGAACAGAATGACTTATAATGTCTTCATTATCTAAATGTTTTCTCGCCTGAACAAATCACACCAGCACTCCGATCATATCCACATTTGTGTCTTCCAAATTCACTGTGTTGACACTCATTTAGAGAACTTTCGTTTCCTGAACAGTTGACATTATCAAGCCAAATCTTTTCAGTTTCTGCACGAAAGTGAGCTGATCGAGGAGCTTCTAGTGCCGTCCCACAGTTTAATTGTCTGCAAACCACCTCTGCATCATTTAAGTCCCAGTTATAATCAGAAACTGACACCCAGTTATTATTGTGATAAATTTCTACTCTTCCAGAGCATCGAGTCGATCCAGATCCAGTTAAAATGATTTTGGCTCCATCTAAAAAAACAAGAACAAAGAACATAAAAGAAATGTGGTGGATACAACATACCATGCTTTTCATACTGAAGCATAGTTGCCCACACAGAAGTAAGAACCATAAGACACAAAACATAAAAAGAACAAAGAAAGCTTTCTCAAAGAAATGTTATTACACATTATTGATAAGCGTATACATTGTTGCATTATTTTTATGAAAAATATTGTACTGCTGATGGGAGAGCTGGATTAGAGAAGAAAAAAAGTAAAAAATAATGCTTGAAAATTACTCACAACTTAAAATTATTTACAGTAGGCTATAACACTACTAAAAATTTCTGCTCAAAAACTTATACTTTTTTTTTGTTAAAACTCATTGCCTCTTAGTGCTTAGTGTTAAAATTGCATGCTAATCTCAGGAAAATTACATAACACATGCATTGTAAATTTAGGAGTTATTGCATACTAAGTCACTGGCTCTATTATAGAATGCAACCGATTATGGTATTTAGTATTTTTCTCTTGTTGCTGTAGAGCTGACATCTGGAAACGTGTTCCAAAAAAACCATGAAAGTTAACAAAGACAGAGCTTTTGTTTGCTCACCGGGCAGCTTTGAAGCACAACCTGAAAAGCAGAAATGAAAGACAAAAAAAAGTTTAGTTCAGATAAAGACATATCTTCATATCACACATGGTTATTTGGGCAGGACCTCTTAAAGTTGTATTGTTATGCATTGTGTACCCCAAGCATCTATTTAAAAGGGGTTAATACATTAACATACACACCCCACTTTTCAGTTATTTATTTGTAGAAAAAATGTTTGGAATCATGTATGATTTTCGTTCCACTTCTCCCGTGTACACCACTTTGTGTTGGTCTTTCACTTGGGATTCCAATAAAATTGATTCATGTTTGTGGCTGTAATGTGACAAAATGTGGAAAATTTCAAGGGGGGCGAATACTTTTGCAAGCCACTGTAATAACTTTTGATGTTACAAAGCAGTATTTATAAAGAGAAAACGCTCTCTTTATTTTAAAAAGGTAATTTCAAAAGAACTTGCATCACCACCTCCAGGTTCACTGTTCTAACACATATGCCACAACTATCACATCCTTGTTTTCGCTTCAGCCACTGCCCCAGTTGTGTTCTGCATGGCCTGTCGGTACCTATCAATTGCTTCTGTAGTCCCACAAGCTAATCAAGCCCCATAGGACTCCTTCTTCAGTCTAGTTACTCCCTTCACCTCTGGTGTTCACCATTTGGTTCGGGTATAACCACCACAACAGGCACCAACCACCTTGTGGTTGCAGCTCAGTGCTGCAACTTCGACAATGGAGGTGCTAAACATTGAGTCCATTCTCATTTTTTTTTCTCATCACCTTGAGGCTGAGTGTACCACACCCTCTACTTTGAGGCAATTGCAAAATGATCACTGCATTATTTGACATCTTGATTCACCACAGTAATTTTGAAGGTGTCAACTGATCTCAGGTGGTCACAAGCTTGGTCTGAGTCATTGAAACAGATATATAGATGACAAACAATTTGCAAGCTCATTGGACATGGTCATGGTAATTTTGGTTGTTCTGTGATGTTTTCCCTAGCACAAGTTATTGCAGTGTATTAGGGCAGCATTAATGCTGATTAATAATGCTGACAGCCCTAATACACTACATAAAGAGCATCAGTCTATTTTTCTTGGTGACACATAGTTTGGGTTTTTTTCTGGTCAGGTTACCAAGAGGCCATTTTCAATTGCAGGGTGCACTTCTACAAACAGATTGCATAGTCTAGTATGAGTTATTATGATGTTTTAGCGATAGATGCAAGCCAATACTAACCAGTTTAGGTCACTTGGTTTTGAGCTTGTGATTTAAAATGTTATTTTAAGGCTCTTCCTTGTTACATTTAAATAAATATGTTCCTGTTGCTATAGTTCCTTATGACTCTTACATTTAAAAACATATTTGTTTTTTACATAGCTGTGACGTCGTAAGATTCTTTCTGAGGAACATTATGGAATGTTTTTCAAGAGACGCACTTTAAACAGATGACTCATAAACTACAATATTAGTTTTAAAAATACAGTTCATTGTTCATTGTTAGTTTTGAATAAAGCTATTATTTTAGCTTATTGCTCGGATTGAAAAGAAAATGTATAGTACATACAGTGAGATCAACCTTAACTTAGTTTTATTTATTGAACACTAAATTGTTTGTGTGTATGTGTTTATATATGTATATACAGTAATTAGTTAGAAATTAAAATATACTTAGCATAAAATAATCTTGTCAATCTAACAAATGGTAGTCAAATACAATTAGCATTAAAAAAACCTTTACATTTTACATAACCATTTAATTTCCAATAAACAGATGGTTTCTATAGATATTTGACAGGAGTAAAAGGCATAAGAACAACATAAAAAATCATGTTCATGTTACGAAAAAATTGTGAGCAGTAATAACATAAGACACTAAGGTTGACGATATACAAATTAATTGCATGTAACTGATATACATATCTTTGCAATGTTCATCTAGCAGGTTTTTTTTTCAGTGTATTTGCTCAAGTAGTACTGAGAGTGATCATTGTCAACATGAACACTGCAAAAAATAACCTACACAGCTAGTCCGTTTTAAACTGAAATTTTAACCTTGTATATAAAACCTTTAAGGAAAGAAAGACTGGCTGAACAGAGTCAAACACAATGATACTTACAGAAGTCTCTAGGCTTGTGAAATGCAGATTTTAATCAGTGATTGAGTTTAATTAATTTGGTTTGTTAATATTATAACATTGGATACTTATGAGAATAATACAGTATCGGAATAAATATTATACTATATAATATACTTTACTATACAGTGTAGTTTACATTTGTGCCTCTAATTATTCTTTTACATCTGCTCCAGAAACAAACTATGTAATGAGAAAAACCAATCTTTTTTTCTCACCTTTGAAAAAGAGTACGATCATCACACTGAACCAGCACACAAGCTGTTGGAGCTCCATTGCTAACAACTACAGTCATTGTCTTAGACTTTAAAAGACAAAAGAATATGCTCAGCTTCTGTGATCACGTTTTACGGTAATCAACGCCTACACTTTGTGTAGTTGATGAGGTATTTAATAAAAGATAAAACCAGAAGAACCAGATGTCATACTTTGTCTAAATGCAGTGAAGGAATGCATTTACATGTCTAGACAACTGAGACACAGTTGGAAGGTAACCTGGTAAGCTATGATTGAGATTAAGAAGTCTTAAGAATAAGATTTAATTAACTTTTTATTACTATCTTTGTTCTGGTTGGCTATGGTAGTGGTTTTTGTTGTTATCATTCAGGTCTGCTTCTTATTCATTGGTAACTTTAAAGTCAATGAATAGTTAAGTTTCCAGGACTTCCGTGAGTTTCCCCCTACATCTAAATTTAGCCTCTTGCTTCCGATCTACTGGTGTATTTGTGGGCTGGCTGTTCCCGCCCCGCCTCCAGGCAGAGCTTCTGTTTTCTTAAGGCTGTAGCTGTCACACTTCTTTCCTGAGCTACAAACAACCTTCAGGTTGAAGCTTAAATCAGTTTTTTGGCAAAGTGACTTTTATTATATATCCTTTATTAATCTTTTATAAAAAGCATCATTGACATTAATTTTTTAAGAGAGCTCTGACAATGAGGGGATCAGAAATTGCAACAAATTTAAATTATCTGTGAAGGTTCTCAGTCATCCAAGTCATTGTAATCTAAGGAGATCGGAAAGAAAAGCGTCTGGATTTCTTTAAGTTGCTTGAAGACGTTTCACCTCTCATCTGAGAAGCTTCTTCAGTTCTAAGGTCAAATGGTGGAGAGTCCAAGATTTAAGCCCTATGGGACTGTCCCCCAAGAGGGACATGGGCCCCCTAATGATCCTCTACTTAATCACATGAGCCAAGGTGTGAAAACGGCTGTAGGTCACAATCAGTCAAATTTTTGGTTGAACTCATAGTGATGTAATTCCTGTCATGTAATTTCCAGAGATCAAATTGCTCAGGAAGTGAGTGGGCGTTAAATGGCTTCTTTTACTCCTCTTTCAAACCATCTGTCTTCTCTGTCCAAAATGTGAATATTTTAATCCTCAAAAGATTGACCTTTGTCCTTGCAGATGGACAGCTGAGTCTTGTCTCATGCCTTGCGTTTATGAAGTGGTTGTTTGATCTTTCCATTATAGAGGATTTAGCATTCCTACAGCATTGTTAAGTTTGTGTTTAGGAGTTCTGTGACTGAACTAAACACTCCTAAATAAATTTAACGACAACGTATGTCCTTCCATTTTTTATTGCAATTTACACATATGCACTCCTTTGTTACTTTACAGTATTAATACTGTGTACATACTTTTTCCAAACATATCTCACATATTCTTAATATGTGTTCTGTTATCAGATAGAAAAAGAGAATTAACACATTCCACTCTCATAGACAATAGCCTTGTCTGATAGCCAATTTTCTTGTGAAACTTGCTTCAAAATGAATTCTAAAAGCATAAATCTCAAATGTTCCAAAAGAATGGTGTAATCAGCACCAAAATGATATGTGCACTGAATTTAAGTAAACACTTTTTGGCTAAAATCACACGACTGAAACTACGTAGAAACACAAAATAACACAGACGAACTGACAAGGAACACAGGCAGGCACACAGTATAAATACAAACAAGGTAACAAGGGAATGACACACTAGAGGGGAACACAGCTGGACCTAATTAGACACGACGAGACACAGAACTTCAAAGTAAAACAGGAAGCTCACAAACTGTTTTACAAACACAAACTCAGAGACACAGACAGAGCACAGGAGAACACCGGTAGGAATAATAGAAACTAGAAGAAACTAGAAAATCATGACAATAAACTCAGAAACGCTGGGTCAGCGACCCAGGACCATGACAGTCTCATCCATCCCACTAGGGGGCGGGGTTCGAACTGCCACTCCAGCTTGACTAACATCTGATTCATTACTGTGCAAAGTAAGTCAAGACAGGTCGATCCTAGATAACTGATTGCTATGAACTGGTGAACTATGAACTATTTGTGTGCAAATAAGTATAACTACATATATAGTAAACAAACAGCTTCACTCTGCCATTGTCATGTTAAATCTATTAATTGTTTCTCTTACATCAGTGAGAACCATTTCATATCTGTGGTTTCCTTTGACTTCTCTATCATGAAGCAAAACTCTAAGTTAACCATTACTTTAATAACATCAGTGTGGATGTGAGTTGCTAACCCTTCATGACCTATTTAGTATTTGATTAAACAGGTGGTTTCATGAAGGACCCTGGTCTACTGCTTCCAGTAAAGTGGTACCTCCCAGCCTCATAGTAGATGCACCTGTGGTATGAATTTCAAAATCCTATGTTGTGTCGTTCTAAAGTTATTGCATTCACAAATGTGTGTGTCCACACACCCAATGGGTTGCCTACAATACTCCAGCCAAGTCAAACACACAAGCAAAAAACGTATTTATATATATATATATATATATATATATATATATAAATTAAAAAAAACACCCAGCACGCCCCTGCGGGCGGTTTATCCTTCAAGCTCGGGTCCTCTACCAGAGGCCTGGGAGCTTGAGGGTCCTGCGCAGTATCTTAGCTGTTCCCAGGACTGCGCTCTTCTGGACAGAGATCTCCGATGTTATTCCCGGGATCTGCTGGAGCCACTCGCCTAGCTTGGGAGTCACCGCACCTAGTGCTCCGATTACCACGGGGACCACCTTTACCTTCACCCTCCACATCCTCTCGAGCTCTTCTCTGAGCCCTCGGTATTTCTCGAGCTTCTCGTGTTCCTTCTTCCTGATGTTGCTGTCATTTGGAACCGCTACATCGATCACTACGGCCGTCTTCTTCTGTTTGTCTACCACCACTATGTCCGGTTGGTTAGCCACCACCATTTTGTCCGTCTGTATCTGGAAGTCCCACAGGATCTTAGCTCGGTCATTCTCCACCACCCTTGGGGGCATCTCCCATTTTGACCTCGGGACTTCCAGGTTATACTCGGCACAGATGTTCCTGTACACTATGCCGGCCACTTGGTTATGGCGTTCCATGTATGCCTTGCCTGGTAGCATCTTGCACCCTGCTGTTATGTGCTGGATTGTCTCTGGGGCATCTTTACGCAGCCTGCACCTGGGGTCTTGCCTGGTGTGATAGACCCCAGCCTCTATGGATCTTGTGCTCAGAGCTTGTTCTTGTGCTGCCATGATTAGTGCCTCTGTGCTGTCTTTCAGTCCAGCTTTGTCCAGCCACTGGTAGGATTTCTGGATATCAGCCACCTCCTCTATCTGCCGGTGGTACATACCGTGCAGGGGCCTGTCCTTCCATGATGGTTCCTCGTCTCCCTCCTCTTTCTTGGGTTTCTGCTGCCTGAGGTATTCACTGAGCACTCGGTCAGTTGGGGCCATCTTCCCAATGTATTCTTGGATGTTCGTTGTCTCATCCTGGACTGTGGTGCTGACACTCACCAGTCCCCGGCCCCCTTCCTTCCGCTTAGCGTACAGCCTCAGGGTGCTGGACTTGGGGTGAAACCCTCCATGCATGGTAAGGAGCTTTCTTGTCTTTATGTCAGTGGCTTCTATCTCCTCCTTTGGCCAGCCTATTACCCCAGCAGGGTACCTGATCACGGGTAGGGCGTACGTGTTGATGGCCCGGATCTTGTTCTTACCATTCAGCTGACTCCTCAGGACTTGCCTGACCCTCTGCAGGTACTTGGTGGTTGCAGCCTTTCTAGCGGTCTCTTCATGGTTCCCATTTGCCTGCGGGATTCCCAGGTACTTGTAACTGTCCTCTATGTCTGCAATGTTGCCTTCTGGTAGTTCAATCCCCTCAGTTCTGACTACCTTCCCTCTCTTTGTTACCATCCGACTACATATATATATATATATATTTACTTCCGTCTCACTGGATTCACATGAAACTATGAAAGCATAATTTTCACTGTTGCTGTTGTGTTATCAGTTTCTTTGGAGGCTGCATGGACATAATGTCTATTATGACATCTTCTATCTATTCACGGGCACGCTACAAGATAAAATTTCTATTGCAGGTCTGTTTTTAATTGTAGCTGTGGGTGAAATGCTCACATTTACAAGGCGACATGGTGAAATATAGAGCAGTGACTTAAACAAAGTATTGAAACAAAGGTTTTGTTTTTTTTTTATAATCAGGCTATTCTAATAACTCAAATCATTCCAGCCTATTACCCTAATTAGTAGTGCAATCGCTTGTGGCCAGGGGGTGGCTGGATTTCTCCTTTAATACATAACAAGCACCTTCAAAGATACTGCTTTGTGGCTGTGTAATACACATATATTAGTCACATGTTTGTAGATTTTAGAGCATGTTGTTTCTGAGTGGAAATCTCAGTGGTTGGAGTTTTAAATACTGGTGGATGAATCGTTCCCTCTACTGGAAGAAGGGCACTTTGCATGACACACATGAACCATTAATCTTTTCTTGAGATCAGTCAGTTGTTGTTTTAGGAACCTCTGCGCTCGAATGCCCAAGAACCCAACAGCACCGACTTAAAATACAAAATAAATTAGAATCATGAAGGCTCTTATGTTTTGATTTCTTAGGTAAATGACTATGTGATAACAGATGTTTTTCTGTGAAAACCAAGTGTGTTTGTTTTGTTTTGTTTTAAACCCTTTGTGATCTGAAACAATTAAGAATTAATCACATATTTATTAATGTCAGATAGACTATTATTCTTAATTGAGCTGTTAAAATTTTATTTTTGCTCCTAGTCAAAATGGACACAAAACACACCATCCTGCCTCCACATTGTAGCGTTTCATTGTGGAGCAGCATAAATCATGCTACTGGCGTTAATGCAATGCTCTCCATATTGCTGAAAGATGCACTACAGGCAGCAGCAGGTATACTGAACCAGTCTGTCAACCATCTTTATTACTAAAGATGGCACGATACCACTTTTTTATGTCCGATACCGATATCATAAATTTGGATATCGGCCAATACCGATATGAATCCGATATATATTTAATGGATCGGATTACATTTTTTATTTCTCTCCGATATCCGATTGGATCGGTCCATCTCTATTTACTACTGCTCTTTTTTTACAATAATCTTGGAGTTACCATTTTCTGGCAACTCTAATAGGTCAACAGCCACTTTTGTAGGTGTAATCGAAGCATGATTGCATCTCGTTACTTTGAGTTATTACTGGTTTTCCTCTGAGACAGAGACACACCAAATCATGTTTCAGTTTTATCCTGGTTTCAGAGATAGGAAAAATGAATTTATGAATCTTTACCGTGAACTGTTTCCAGACATAATGCTGTTCTTCCACTAACTAAAAATAAATTAGAGACTAAGTTTGTACTTGTACACATTTAAACAGTCTTTTAATATTTTGACCAGCATTAAATCGTTTACCAACACAAAAGTGAAGTAAACACCACCGTAGGTATGATTTAAATGTGTTTTATTGGAGCACACACAAGAAACACTGCAGCTAAATACAATTTCAAAGTCATGTGCATCTATTTTTAATTGTTTTTTTTTTTTTGACCAAAAATCCACTGAAATTTGTTAATGTGCTGGATCTATAGACGTGTGTATTTGCCTTTAAGCGCACATAGACTCTATCACCTTGCTGCAGCTGCAGGAACACTGCATTTCCTCCATTATCAGCCGTGTCAGCTGACTGGTGATCATGGATGTGCAGTATCACCTCATTGTTCTTAAACATTTATAATATCTTTAAATCTGTTTTCTTTTTCAGAATCTGCAAATGTGAAACTAAATTTCTTATTACTGACCACAAACATGCAAAACCACACAATGCATTTTTCTTTTTTGTCTTTATTTACTTCACTTACACAAACATCAAGAAGAATCTTACCTGTGAGTTCGTTGTAGGCATTTCCAGTGTTTACAAACACTCTATCGTAGATTATAGTTTGGTCTGTGTTAAAGGGACCCAATGGTGAACCTCCCCCAATTCCAGCACTTAGCCCTTTAAGACCTACCATAGAACCAAGTCCGCCAGAGCGGACATGGTGTGGTGCCATTTTTGGGAGCATTTCAAGTCGCTATACATCAATACAACCATTACAGCCTAAATTTTAATAATATGTATGCATTAGGTGCATGGTAATTACATAAATTGCAAAAAGTGCAATAAACTACAAAAAAAAATGAAAATCATTTTTGTTTTTTAACATATATTTCTAGTTAGAGAAATTTAAGAGGTTTATCCCTCAAAACTGTAAATACAAAAAAGTTGCACAAAATAGTTTCCCACCACAGGAAATTTATTTTGAATGTCTTCATAGTTTTATTTCTGAAATACACCAATTTTTATATACTGTAAGAAAAACGAAAATAAATATAATAATGCAAATTTGCAAAAAAAGCAGCATATGCATCAAAATAAACAATTTCCAGCAGTGCAATTTAAGTTCTAAGCATCCCAGAAACGACACAGAAACTCATAAAGATACCTTTTAAAAACACCAGTATAGGCTCATGAGGCCCCGATGGTAAAAAACTACATTTCCACGAAAATTACGTCACTTTCAGCTTCGGACAGGTAATGGCGGACATGCAAAAATTCGCGCTGACGTCTATTCCAAAGCAGGAAGTGTTATGAACAGCTGATCGGATCGGCAAAGAGTGTTTCTGGAATATTATGTTTTTGTTGCTGCAAGTGCTTTTTATGCAGTTTTTGCAAAGCTATATGTGGAAGGAAACCGTGACCTAGGACAAGCTGATGGCATAAGATGTAAGTACAACTTCTCCGGTTTCATATGCAAAAATAATTATTGCGCTAGCTTACATGGTTGCAGTGGTACCAGGATTTAAAAGTAGTTGCGCAAAACGGAGCGTGCCCGCTCCGACCGGCTTTAAAGGGTTAATATGACAATGTTTCTCTCTAGGGAAAAAAAGAAAAGCTTATTTCAGACTAAAAGTGTAAAAATGTTAAAGTATGACTCTTCACACCATTTTTTTTCTAAAAAAAAAAAAGTGTAACATCACAAAAATACACTTCTGCTTGAGTTTTGTTCTTTACCCTTTTGTTCCAGCTGCAGAATGAGACTTCCGTAGCCTGTCAGCCTGTTTTCAATGTTCATCACCTTGATTTCCAAAGAATGTATTTTTTCTCTCATTGCACCAAACTCGTTGGCGTTATTACATGTGTGAACGCATGAATGTGATTGTGTTTCGATAGTATCCTGGGCCAAAATCAGATCACAAAACAACAAAATCAACAATAAACTGCTGAGATTCATCGTCCAAATGATCCAATTTCACCACTCGACACAATTCTGACGAATGATCTGCATTGGTTTTTATATGTCATCTCATGATCAGCTATTAATTATTAACATCTAGACGTGTACTTTTTAAAAAAAACATTTTTCTAAGTATTTGTTATTTAACTATGTCAACTAAGATCAATGAAAGAAATCTATGAAGAAAGAGTGACATGTTTACTAATAAAAGCATGGACTATTATAATTATAACATGAACCATTGCTGTTACTTTAAATAGACATACACTTTCTTTTAAGTATCATCAGCTTTATTTCACATTGACCTCTGCTACACTGTAACCTACACTGTTCTTTACTTTAAATCCAACACAGCACAGCAGTGCTCTCATTAAACCTTTACATGACACGGTTGGTTTGCCTTAGTTTGTTTTGCAGCACATTTCATAATATGAAAAAACATGTGAAATGTACTGTCCCAAGGTCTGATTTTAAAACTTGTAAGACGACACACAGCCTGGACTTCTTCTTCCACAAATAGGCCAAAGATCATCAGACATTCTGACCACTGAAGACAAATCATATGTAGTCTGTACATATGTGTGTGTGTGTGTGTGTGTGTGTGTGTGTGTGTGTGTGTGTGTGTGTGTGTGTGTGTGTGTGTGTGTGTACATATTGTCTTGCACTGAGTTCATAGTTAAAACATCGTAGCTCTGAGACACAACAGTCTGGTTCTTCTGATCTCTGTATTTCAGGTCACAGAAGTGAGAAATAAACAATAAAATGGCAAAATTGAACTTTGTAAACTTGATTTTGTGTTACTCACTGCCCTCATCCGTTATTATTAATAATTCACATGGCTGCATTTATGTTATTCATGATCAACTGTTAATTATTAATATCCCTTTCAACTTATGAAACTACATTATGTGCAGCAGAGCAGAATTTTGAACCATTTCAACATAACACCATACAATTACACAAAGCCAAAAATGAAAGCATATGGATTTCTGCAGACAAGAATCAAATCAGTTATTGCATAAATGTAATTTGGGTTGCCATGTTGTCAAGAGTGAACTAACTAACTAACTAAATTATGTCTTACAACAACTGAGTAAAACTTTAGATTTAATAATTAAAAATATAATTGGTACCCTTCAGTCATATAAATTATCTCCCTTCTGCAGAAATTCAGTTTCTGTGTCAGAGTCTTCTATCATGATCAGTGACCATGAACTTTAAGTTATATCAACAAACTTTTACTATAACAAAGAGCAAGCAAAGTATTTTAGCAGCCAAAACAAACAGCTGAAATGTAAACCATCTACTAGACACGATTCCAGTGGGTTATACTGGTGGTGAAACAGCTTAAACAGAGACCATTTTTTTCTACTTAGAGAAAAATGTTCTGTTTGTTGTTTAGGGTTGTTATAATACAAGTAGTTATTTACAATTTTTGTTACTTAATACCATTTGTCATCTTATGTTCTTTTTTAGATTAACTATTGATAATGTGGTGTAATCATTATTATTTTTTAAACAGGATGCCAATAAAGAAGTGTCTAAAGATAAAATTATATATATTAATATATATATAGGGCAGCACGGTGGCACGGTGGTTAGCACTGTTGCCGCACAGCAAGAAGGTCCTGAGTTCAATTCCACCATCAGGCCGGGGTCTTTCTGTGTGGAGTTTGCATGTTCTCCCCGTGTTTGCGTGGGTTCTCTCCGGGTACTCCGGCTTCCTCCCACCGTCCAAAGACATGCAACTTGTGGGGATAGGTTAATTGGATAATCCAAATTGCCACTAGGTGTGAATGTGCGAGTGAATGTGAGTGTGAATGGTTGTCTGTCCCTGTGTGTTGGCCCTGCGACAGACTGGCGACCTGTCCAGGGTGTACCCCGCCTCTCGCCCTATGACAGCTGGGATAGGCTCCAGCGCCCCCCGCGACCCCGAAAAGGATAAGCGGAAGCGAATGGATGGATGGATATATATATATATATATATATAATATAACACTTTTTAAGGAACTGAAGAAGTCACTTTGATCATGAGAAATCATTCTTTCCATAATTTGTAGCTATTATTTCTCTAACGTTGCTCTGCTTTTTTTTTTTTTTGCTTTCTTTTTTTAAAGAAGATACGTCCTCTATCAATAATCAGCCTTTGGTCTGTAGCACAAACATTCCTTCCAATTTAAAGACAAACAAATCCCCCCCCCCCCCCCCCCAATTAGAAAAACAAACAAAACAAAAACACATCTGGGAAACACTGCCACAACTAAAACTTGGATACGCAGCATTTATATATATTTTTAAAATATTTCCTTTACAGCTTGTCTTAATGACTTTTGTCTTATATACGTCTGCCTTCCCTTGGACTGTTCTGATTGGCTGTTGTTTAGGGAGGCTATTTGGTTGTGAGGTTATAAAAGAGGAAAAAAGAAATGGAGTTTTAACTGACTACACCTCCACTTCATTTCCCCAACGCCACATCAAAGAAAGGTAAGCCAACTGTTCTGTCTCTTATTCTGTTGCTCTACATATTCATTTAATGTTGTTTATGATTTGTCTGTCTGTGCGAGTGTGAAATAATTTTTTTTTATTTTCTAAATGTGTGTCGTCATTAGGAACAGTTGGAAGTGCTGTCATACTTTACAAGAATAATAAAAAGCAAATATGGAAAAGGAAAAATGACTGACTCAGTTATTACAAAAGTTCAGTTTTCATCAGCCCTGCGTGTTTGTCTCAATATACAAATAATAATGATAATATCAGATGTCTATGGTAACAGAATAACACAAACTAGTACTGCTGTTCATCATCCCAGCTAAATTGATTTTAAACACATTACTCGGTCAATGTTGTTTTCTTTCTTTCACTGTAGACAAAATGAACTTTGCTGTCTTGACTGCCATGGTCACTGTAGCCCTTGTCCATCTGGGCACTACGAACTCTTTACCTTGTCAAGGCACAAGCCTCCAAAGTAAATATGACGAATTTATCAGAAGACACATCCTTCAAGATGAATTTAACCGAAGTCTTCCAAGAGAGTGGGAGAAGTGAGTTAAAAATTAATAGTTCCCTCCTTGTAAGGAGCAAATTAATATAATATGGAGACAGCTAAAAAAAAAATAACGTGATGATGATGATTATTATTATTTTTGTTGTCATCAAGAGGATAACTGATTTGCGATTTAACTAGGTCACGTGAAGATGTTTAATGAGTAATGTGTAATGTATCTTGATTACTGTGAAATGGAATACTGATTTAACAGATATTTGAAAAAGAAAGACCTCTGGTGCAGAACTCCAGTGCAGTCCTTCATCGAGAGCAGAGATCGGGTGAATATCGATAGGATCTGCAGCCGAAATGGTCGACGTCTAATTAATGCCTTCCCAGATAACTTGTGTATCAGTAGTTCAAACATACTGGTACATGACATCCAGTTTGTAAATGGTTGTGAACTTAATGTGATATCACATCAAAAGCCTGTGATTGTAGCCTGCAATAATGTTGAAAACCGCTGCCGCCCTGTGCATTTTGAGAGATACCAACAGCAAATGCCAAGCAATATGCCCTGCATGTAGCCACAGTTTTGCACTATTTGATGTACTAATTAGTCAATCGGGCTTTTCAAGTATAATCTCAATCAAATAAATGAATAAATGTATCCTACAGAGCTTGCTGAATGGTGCAACTCTGAGTATCTGTCTTCCTGTTTATTAAATGTAACAGTGAGTTCCTGTTCAAATAATGTGAGTAAATGTTCAGAGTCATTATTGTCAGTCATTGTTTTCATTTTTAGAATGTTGGCTTTATTCTTTGTCAATTTGGTTAAATATTTCAACACAATTAACATAAAGAGTGAATCTTACGCATTTTTGTTGTAATTGGGAAGTCGTCATTACTGGGATTCAGTCTTGTTCTCCAAGTGCTGTGCTATAGCCAGTCTGGCTTCTATCTGGAATCCATTTTTAAGCACATGTAAAACAATTATAAAACAGTTGTCAGCTTTTCTTGTCTTTCAGCTGTTAATACCAACAAATATTTGGGGGGGGGGGGTTTGCAGAGCATGTCTGTAAGACCCAGTGACTATGAGTTATGCATACAGCGGCATAAATTTGCTTGTCTTGCTGCAGCTGCAGGAACACTGCATTTTCCTCTGTTATAAGCTGTGTTACATGCTTAAGTAAATTATAAAGGATGCTTTTCTATTTGTCTCTCTTTCTTTAACCTTTCAGTTTCACTTTTGAGGCACCAAACTTGTTTAGGACATGTCACACGTTGGGACAGCATGGCAGACCACTTAATAATTATGAACATCCTGTTAGTCTTTATTATACAGGAATGTGAACCATTGCTGTTACTTTAAATATCCATACACTTTCTTTTAAGTATCATCAGCTTTATTTCACATTGACCTCTGCTACACTGTAACCTACACTGTTCTTTACTTTAAATCCAACACAGCACAGCTATCTTTTGTTTAAGATAAATTTTTAAATTGGTTCTTTGTTGTAATATTAGCTGTTAGTGTGAATTGTATGAAGCCTCCCATAATCTTTAAATGATCTCCATAGTACTGAAAGTTACAAAGCGGGCACCAAAGATTTCATCTGTTTTTGGTATGTGTCCACCAGGGGTGGGGGAACGTTAGTTCTCAAAGGTCACTGTCCTCCAGGTTTTAGATGCATCTTTGATCCAACACAGTTGATTTTAAATGGCTGAATAATCTCCTCAACATGTCTTGAAGTTCTCCAGGTAATGAACTAATCATCTGATTCAGGTGTGCTGACCCAGGGTGAGATCCAAAACCTGCAGGACACCGGCCCATGAGGCCTGGAGTTCCCCACCCCTGGTGTAGACACTACACTGATTCATCCTTTGAATTAGGTACTTTTTTATGCCTATAATGGCAAATGGACAAAATATAACTTTTTTTTTTTTTAAAATAACTTTTTAAGGACCCGAAAAAGTCAGTTTGATCATGAGAAATCATTCTATCTATAATCTGTAGCTATTATTTCTCTACCGTCGCTCTGTTGTTTTTGTTTTGTTTTTTTTTCCAAAGAAGATACATCATCTATCAATAATCAGCTTATGGTCTGTAGCACAACCATTCCTTCCAATTTAACAACAAACGAACACCCCTCCCCACCCCCCCAAAGAAACAAACAAACAAACAAACAAAAGACAAAGAAACAAAACAAAAACATCTGGGAAACACTGTCACTGTCACGGCTGCCGAGGCGAGCCGTGTGGAGTTGGATGAAGGACCCAAGATGCAGGCAGTGGATGAAATGCTGGTGAGGTTTATTTACAAAGGTGTAGTGGCAAACAAGCAGTGGGGTATAACAAATAACTGAAAACACCTAAACTGGGAGAACTAAAATAACAGACCTGGGAGCATACGACAAAGGGATGAGACGCAGAGAGGCAGACGACGAGCAGGACACGGAGTAACACAGACGAACCGGCAACAGGCAGGAGAACACACTTAAATACACACACCAGTAATCAGGGGATGAGAGACAGGAGGGCAACACAGCTGGGAGGAATCGGAGCTGACGGGACAGGGGAAATGTAAAGTGAACACACTCACATCAGACAGAGACCTTCACAATAAAGCAGGAAACTCAAACACGGGGAACCAAACAAGACACAGAACTAAACAGACAGCTTCACAAACAGATGGGTTGACACCATAGACAGACAGAGACACAGACGCAGACTCAAAGGCAGACCGAATATAACACATAGAACTCAAACAATAATAATCATCATCATCATAATAATAAACTAGAAAATGATAATAAACTAAAAGCGCTGGGTCACCGACCCAGGACCATGACAGCCACAACTAAAACTTGGATGAGCAGCATTTATATACATATTTTTAAATATTTCCTTTAAAGCTAGTCTTAATGTCTTTTGTCTTATATACGTCTGCCTTCCCTTGGACTGTTCTGATTGGCTGTCGTTTAGGGAATGTGGTGGCAGATTTCTTTTGTCATGTATTAATCACATATTTAATCATATCACATTAGTTAAAGTAATATCACTTTCTCACTTTACCATAGTAAGAGCGCTCCTGAGACCAGTTTACATGCATGTGGAAAGTTAAGACAGTGAGGCCATTGTAATGGGAGACACAGATAGTGGGACTCCTTCTGCTTATCAGGGATGTAAATCCTTAGGTGACGGCTAAGCAGAAAACAAGGTCATAATTCTCTCTGTGAGGGAGAAGGTATAGCCCCCGTGTGAGAGGGGCCAACATGTGAGTTTGTGCTATGTTCTTTGTCTGTGTGTCTGTATATAAGATGTAAGGGCGGTAGCCACAATTTAGAGATGGTCCTGGTGTTTCACTGGGATGCTCTCTCCACATTGCAGTGTTTATTAAACCCACTTCAAATTAAGCTCACTGGCTGTGTTGCAGGTTATTGTTAAATTTTCCACAACAATTTGGCGTTGTCGAGCAGGGTTCCTCCGGTGAGTTTCGCTGAATCATGAGCACGCTGTGACTGGCCATCCTGAGGTAAAATTGCCTCAGTCCCACCGTTGTTTTCAAAAAGGGGGAACTGCGGGGTGTGTTTCGGCGACTCACACATTCAGGAATTTTTAAGAGAACCAAGAGATGGACTGCAAAGGATTTGCAATGGTGAGCTGCTTTGATTTGGGCAGGATTTTTAACCAGACCGACGGGAAAAGTCTCGGTTCCTTATTATTGCAACAAGTAGATGCAGGGTCCTAGAAACTCAACGAATTTGGATATCCTAATCTGAGAAATTGCACCTTGTTGCGGTAGTAAGTGCAGGATCTTAGAAGTTCAATAATTTGGGCGTTCTAGTGTACGGTATTTTAGCACTTTTGCACCAGTGAAAAAAGGCAGAAAGGCTGAACAGCGGACACGCTTGTTCGTACAAAGGATGCTGAACTCAGCAAAACGGTTACTGGAGCTGTGGGAGGCATTCCTCTACGTGGTCTGGTTGAAAACTCCAAGTGTGTGGAAGATGGTTGTGTGATAGAAAGAGATGTTGACATGGATAAGAGCTTTTTGTTTGTAGTTTTTTTGTTTTGTTTAGTTTTGTTTTTTGTTTTGGATGGGCCACTGGGAGGGAAACCTCAGGAATACAACATCTGATTTCAGGACTGTTGTGGGAAGGACTCTGTCCTTAGTTTATGGTGTTTAACACTTTTGCACCAGAAGGAAAAGGCCGGACAGTGAACGCGCTTGTCCACAAAGCTGAACCCAGCAGTACAGCCAGTGAGGCCGTGGGAGGCATCCCTCCAGGTGGTCCAGGCAAATCCAGGTTTTGATTGTATGATTTTTTTTTATTTATTTGTTTATTTTCTTTCAGAAATGTGGGAAAGAATACATGCAGAATGAAGTGTGTAGAAACTGAGGAATGCAGTGAAGAGAAGTGTGGGTGATTAGACATGCCGTGGGTGTGTGTATAACAGAGAGTGATGTGTTAAAATGTGGATAGAAAATAAGAGAGGGAAAGTGATAATAAGTAGTGATGAAAATGATATTAAATAAATGTTTTAGTGTGTTTGTACAGGTGGCTACAGAACTGGATCAATGTCCTCCACAAGCACAGCGGCCGGAGCAAAATGATAGCTTAACATAATTGGAACCGCATCCAGCCGTGTTTTGGCTGAATATTACACAGCTTCACTCCATTTACATCTTAACCTGAAGAACAAGCTTCGAGCACAATCAATCTCTTCCTGAAGACCAAATGCAGTTCGAGAGCAACAGCGTCAACATCAAGAGTCAACAAGGTGAACAGACAGCAACACTGCCCTAAACCCTAAACCCTGCTAGGCTACACCCTAAAGGGTTCAGCATCATGTATAAATACCATGGAAGCATGCGCTCCTGATCACAAGCTGGGAGGTTCACCTGCGACATCATTGTGTGTGAATGGGCTTGAGAAGACTGTGAGTTTCACATTTGCCATACTGGGAGTTGAAATGGCAAAGGAAGAGACTGGAAAGAGTGAAAGTGAAAGACAAAAGGCAAAGAAGAACGGCCCACTGGACTCTGACATCCCACAACTGTGAACCGCAGGAGAGAGACAGAAGCTGTGAGTAGTGGGGAGAAGAGAGCATGGAGGAAAAATGAAGGCTGTTGTTGTTAATGTGAGAACACATGAGAATTGGGTTGGAAAACTGTGGCGGGCCGTGTTGTGGAGGTTTGAGAAAGAGTCCGTAGGATCGCAACAAAGGTAAAAATAAAACACACACAAACACACATAAACAGAGAAACGCGAAGGAAAGGCAGCTTTAAAAATGTGTGAGGTGACTCTCAGAGTGCTGAACAGGTTGTTCACAACATTCACGCGTATGTGTGAGATATGCAGTGTGAGTGAAACTGTGGGATAAAAGCTATAATAATTCAGGACGAGTCCCAACAGGTGAGAGAAGAGCGGCTGCAGGATGACTCCACACTTCAGTCAGTGGAACAAAGAGTCTGGTGCTTCGAGTGGGAGGAAACCTGCTGAGTGAGGACCAGCTTTTACAACGGTTAAAGTTTTGAGATCTTTTTATGGGAGGGAAAAAACTGTTTAAGCTGAAACTGTCGGGGCTAGCGGGTTGGACTCAAGCGCAGGCAGCGGGTTGCGTTCAGTCTTTTCATTTTATTAAACACCAGGTGCTATTTACAAAAGTGAGGGATTGGGGAAGGGCTTCCACAGGTCCAAACACACGGGGTCTCAGCCGCTCCTCACACTCTGCTCTTGCTCGCAGCTCACTCACGCTCAATTCCCCAGATTGCGAGGAAACAGGAGAGTGGTGATAAGCTACAGGTGATTGAATAGTGGCAGGTGCGCATGCCAGGAGCCCAAAGAGAGCTCCGCCCCGGCCGACTGCTGCAGGAGCAGGAGGAAGGGAAAATGAAAACAAAACAAAAACATATGTAGCCTAGCAGGGCTGGCCGGGAAAACACAGGGACCATGACAGAAACTGGTTTCTGTAACAGGGCTAGTTGTAAACAATGATCTGTTACACCCAGATTTGGCAGTTGTGCAGTTGAAGCTAAAGGGAAGAAATGCTTTACCACATTTTCTAGTCTTTGGCGATGCTTCATCCTCTGGTTTGCATTTGTGTGGGAGCCCTGTCAAAAACCTGTCAATTATGCTAGCAGTCTAATCGTTCTTTATTATTATCTTTATTACCCCCCCCCTAAGTGTCCTCTTTTTAAAAAAAACAAAATATGGTCACCCTACTACTGGTCCAATTTTATTAGCCGGATGGAAGTCCAGTCTGACCACACTGGCAGGGACCTCATTAGGTCAGTATTCCACCAGAGCACATGGAAAAAGTGGATGGTGCTGTCACTTGGTGTTGGCTCTCTCTGTGGTACAGTATCACTTCCTGTTCCTGTTCTAACACACAGTGGTGTTTTTGCTGATCTGTGTAGCAAATTTCATTGAAAACCTATTGATAACTTCTTGTTTCCTCTTGTGATCTTTGTTAGTACCCTCAAGTTTTAATAAAGCTCAACTTGTTAATTAGACACACCCTTAACACACGCTGCAGTACTAACAAGGATTTCATCAGATAAAACATGATTCATACAAACTGACTTCTGTGGATGATCAGTAAGAAAGTCTCGGATCCAGTTAATAATTAATTACTGCAATAAAATGTATGTCCTCATTGTTTTAAAGTCAAATCAATGAATAAAATTCTTGCCTGAGCATCTGTAGCTGTATTAACTGAAAGCAGCGTTGCTCCTTTGTGGCTTTCAAGCAAATTTGTGACAGTGAAGAAGAGTTGCAGTCCTACACGCCTCTTTGCAGCTTGTGTCTGTCGAACCCGGAGGCTAGTATGTGTAGATGGACCCAAAATGCATTTTTATAACGTTTACACAGATTGTGAAGGCATTTAAAAACAAACATAAGAAATTTAAAAGCCAGTGAGGCCAGCACAGGAGCTGGTGAGCACCCTGAATGGTTGTGAGTGAGGTTGGCAGGACCTGTAACATACAGCATGCTCTAATGCACAGGTGTCGAACTCCAGGCCTCGAGGGCCGGTGTCCTGCAGGTTTTAGATGTGTCCTTAATCCAACACAGCTGATTTAAAGGGCTAAATGACCTCCTCAACATGTCTTGCAGAGGCCTGGTAATGAACTCAGGTGTGATGACCCAGGGTGAGATCTAAAACCTGCAGGACACCGGCCCTCGAGGCCCGGAGTTCGACACCCCTGCTCTAATGGTTCTAATTAGTGATGGGCAGATGAAGCCCCATGAAGCACTGAAGCTTTTCATCCAATTGGTTCACCCCAACGCGAAGCTTCATGAAGCTTCATTTGCTCTAGCAGGACACCTACTGGACGTAAAAATAATAGCTGGCATGAATTTGAAGAGTGTGGCCTTTTGCACACAGCCTGTAAATGTCAACAACAAAAGGAGTGTGTAAAACATGTATATTGTAGTGATGGCAGTATACTGTGTATATTTATAGTGGCAGTATGGGAAATGATCGTTTGGAAATGCTTAAAATGGAAATGATCATTTACTGTGAGGTGAGGTGTGGTTGGGGTGTGGACAGTGGTTGTGCTTTTGTAACGTTGAGGTATGGACAGCTACACACTGAGGCTTTGAGCCTCAGTCCTGCCTGTTCACATTTTATTCTGTAAAAACTAAATTTTCACTGCTTTTATGACCTTTTAGTGGGGAGAACATAGCTAGAATTTAATGATTTAACAAATCTTTTGAATCCTTTGTCCTCCACAATGCTAAGAGCATGGGTGAAGTGTTTCACCAAATATGTGTGTGTGTTCTTTTTCCTTAACACATTATACCTGTGCTGGGTGAATCTGGTCAGAAGTGTGTTGCCTGTCTCACCAACATATTGGATGCCACATTCGCTGCAAGTAATCACATAAATACAGTTCCTGGAGCGTGGAGTACCGTTACATTGTGAGTGGAATACATTTCCATTTGAGAAGCTGCGCAACCATGTTTGGTGCTTAAAAAATTGTCCCTGGTCTCTGAGTTTGGGCTCAGAGAGAGGTGAAAGTTTTGCCTTAATGAGGAAATCCCTCAGGTTTTTATTCCTCCTAAAGGCAGCTATCACCTTATAATCACCCAGTAATTGGGTTTTCTGGACAAGATCTTGAAAGTTGTTCTTAATCACTCTGATTAGTTTGCACGTTGATGGGGCATATGTCAAAATAACTGGTAGAATGGGGGTTAAATCAATGGGTTTAGTCTGTAGGAATGATTTAAAGCATTTCCTAAGGAAAGAGCAACAGTACCCTCTAGTGGCGAGAGCAGCAAATAGAATTTTGGTCGCTGCTCTGAAATCAATCCGCTGGGTGCAAATTCTGTGAAACCGCAATAATTGGGACTTAATTAGACCAGCAAAGGTATGTTTCGGGTGGAAGCTTGTTTTAAACAACAATGCATGTGTGTCCGTAGGTTTGAAAAATACTTTGATGTCCAATTTGTGGGTCTGTGAAAAATTTGGGCCTTTAAAAGTGGTTGTGTCCAAGAAGTCAATTGTGGAGTTGCTAATTGTGGATTTAAGTTTAATTGAGTCATTGTGATCATTCAGGGTGCTTAGAAACGTTTCAAAATCTTGTTCAGAATGAGGCCATACTCCCCAAATGTCGTCAAGAAACCTGTAGTAATACAGTGGTTTTTTAATACATTTTGCCAGGGCTGCAGTTTCCCATTCAGCCATGAATATGTTGGCATATGCTGGGGCAAATTTCTTGCCCATGGCTGTCCCTTTTATTTGTAAAAAGAAGTCCCCGTTGAACTCAAAGTCATTTCTCGTGAGATTGATTTCCAATAATTGTAATAATTCTTTTTCTGGCCTTTTCTTTTCTGGATATTTATGGAAAATATTCCTAATGGAGTTCATTCCCTCCTTAATGTCAATATTGGTGTAAAGGCTGTCAATGTCAATCGAGAAGAGAAATGAGTCTGGGGGTACCTCTGCCTGTTTCACCTTCTCCACAAAGTCATATGTATCTTTAATATAACTGTCATGCTTTGTGGACAAGGGATTTAGGAAAAAGTCCAGGTATTCTGCTGTGTGGTATGTTTCACTTTCACAGTCAGATACGATGGGACGCCCGGGGGGCACCTGGAATGGTACAGACCACTTTGCCGGGTCTTTGTGGATTTTGGGTAGCAAATAAAACAGCCTTCCTCTTGGCTCATAGTTTTTTTGTTTCATATTAATGAATTTCTTTTGATAAAGATTATTAATTATTTTCTCCACAATAGGCAGTGTGTCCAAATAGATGGGTTTCTTCAATTTTGAGTAGTATGTTGTATCATTTAGTTGTCTGTAGCCCTCCTGTAAATATTGATCTCTGTCCAGGATGACCACAGCACTTCCTTTGTCTGCCGGTTTTATAATTATTTGTTTGTTTTCGCTTAGTTCTTTTAGAGCTTTGGTTTCTTCTCCCTTTAAGTTAGGTTTGATGCGGTCAATATGGAAATGATTATCAAAATATTCATAATCAGCTTTCACCAAGGTGGACACCTCATGTGGAAGCTGGCCCAAGGGAGGAGACCAATCAGATTTGGGAGTGAAGGGTTGGGGTTCTGTATCAGACTTATCCCCATAATGTATAGCCAATTTGACCCTTCTGTGGTATTGTTGAATGTCGTATCTACATTGTAATAGGAAATTTTTATTGTGACCTTTTGTGGGAATAAAATTAAGGCCCCTACTTAAAAGGGTCCGCTGAGCAGTGGAAGGCTGAAAGTGTTTAGATAAATTAATGACACTGTTGCAATTGTCACAACTTACCCCCTCCCTGTTGGCTGGGTTCATGGGGACACCACATTTACATAGTTACTCCAATGCTCCAACATACACTTCGCTGTCTTATCAGTCCAGTGGATATTGTCCTTTTCTGTGTGGAACATTGAAGCAGGAAGAGTAGGTATGTGTTCGTCCAGACCTGCAATAAAAGTGTTCAAGTGCAGCAGTGTTTCCTGCTCATTCCGGGGCAGAGCTGAGGAGAAGTTAATAGCTGGAATGTAGATGTCAGCCTCATGAAATCTTTCCTGGGCTGTCTGCAGTGCCTTTTTCAGCTCTGTGACCGGTGTGTCTTTGTCTCTTTGTGACCTATTGTTTAGGCCAAAAGATAACACCAGTGTTTCCAAATCTTCGTCGCAGGTCGCTTTTTCCAAAAGGGCTTGTGTGTGGCACCATTTCGCCCCGGGAAAACTGTCAATTTGTATTCCTGGTGCTGAAAAGGATGGGAGTATGCTCACATTCGAGTCACCCATGATGAGTGATGTTTCTCTGATGTGAAGACTCCAGTCTTGCAGTTTCTTCTGCGTGTTCGGGTGTCTCGTTGGAGGGTGCGTTTGCTGAATAGGTGAACCTGGTGAAGAGGGAGGAGACAAGGAGGATTCCTCAATTCTCCTCGTTTGGAGGCGGGTCTGCACGCAGGATTTCAGTCTATCCTGAGTGGTGCGTGGCAGGCTGGAGTGTGAAGCTGTCGGGGGTTTGGGCGCTGTTCTTCTACCTCCCTTGGATTTGGTGGGGGTGAATTCCCCCTGTGTGAGGTCCATTACCTCGATCTCCATGTCCTCCGAAGGCTGTGGAGGCTGAGTGGGTGGAGGTGACTTCTCCCCAGTGGAGGTCACGTGGAGAGCGTCGAGGACCCTTCTCACTCTCTGGTCTTTAGGTGACGTTGGTTCGGGTTCTGGTTCAGGAGAATCTTCCTGAGGGGTGGTGGTGGGCCTCAGGTCACCGTCCTCCTCCACCAGCCTCTCTATGAGGGGTGACCAGTCACCTCTGATGGGGTCCGTCATGGTCGTCGCTGTCACCACGGTTACAGCGCTCGCTGCAGGTGGAGCATGGATCTGCGCAGCAACTTTAATGGCCCGGCTGGTGCTGGGCTGTGGTGCGGCAGGTCGCGTGTGGGAAGGAGCTGGCTGCAACACCTCCACCGGAGGTTCGACAGGGTCGAGCTGTATCAGGTCCTCACTCGCCTCTGGTTGTCGTCTCGGCTCGCCGGCTGTATGGCCCCGCCCTGCCGATCTGGTGTCTGCCAGTCTCGCCACGATGACTGCCTCGGTCTGTTCTAACGACTCAGGCTGGAGGCGGCGGCCCAGGTTACGTTTGGCCTAGGATGTCGCCACTTCAAAGGGTCCTCTCCAGTCCTGCTTGGGGAACTCAAAAAGGCTTTTTAACTCCTTCTCCATGGCCTCAGAATAATGTTCCCGGAGGATTGAAACCGTAGTGTGCGCCCAGTTATCAGCATTCTCCTCAATAAGGGTCTGTGTCCGTTTACTGGGGACAGCTGGCTTAATAACAGTCATCAAGTTCTGGGCTATTTTGTTCAAAGAGGGCGGATATGCGTCTCTTGAGACATTTTTAAGGTGGTGGACTGATTTAATGAGTCTATGAATAATCCGGACTTTGTTAGAAAAATCCGGGTCATCAGACGGTATTTTGTTTTTGGGAGGCTCAGATCGTTCGGATCTGGCGTGTTTTACATACCGTCTGTCCTGGGCTGGACTCCGTTCAAACCGCCGCTCTCGTTCAGTCCGATCTCGGTGACGGACAGCATAGCGGTCCGCAGCCGGCCGTTCTCTCCCCCGGTTCCGTTGCCATGTGTGAGGGATTTCTCTCTCATCCTCACGGTGGTCACGTCCTCTGACCACTGATGCGTAGGTCCGGCGTCCATTGCGGGATGGGTAGCTGGTCCGTCGGGGTGATCTCCGCTCTCTCACCCGATTCCGTTGCCATGTGTGGGGGATTTCTCTCTCATCACGGTGGTCACGTCCTCCGATCACCGATGCGTAGGTCCGGCATCCGTTGCGGGACGGGTAGCTAGTCCGTCGGGGTGATCTCCGCTCTCTCACCCGATTCCGTTGCCATGTGTGGGGGATTTCTCTCTCATCACGGTGGTCACGTCCTCCGATCACCGATGCGTAGGTCCGGCGTCCGTTGCGGGACGGGTAGCTAGTCCGTCGGGGTGATCTCCGCTCTCTCACCCGGTTCCGTTGCCATGTGTGAGAGATTTCTCTCTCATCCTCACGGTGGTCACGTCCTCTGACCACCGATGCGTAGGTCCGGCGTCTATTGCGGGACGGGTAGCTGGTCCGTCGGGGTGATCTCCGGCCGCTCGTGAAGTCGCGGCCTCCTCTCCGGTCGCTCGTGAAGTCGCGGCCTCCTCTCCGGTCTTTACGTCGTCCGACGACGGTCCACTGATCCTCTGCTGCAAACGTGGGCATGTTTGCGGTCTCACTCGTGGCTTTAACTTAACTAACTGGTCACTGGTGACTGTGCTAGTAATGTTAAGCAGCTGTGCGCAAACTGAAGACACTCACGTTTAGCTTGGTATAATAACTAAGATGACCTGAAACAGGTGCAGTTAACCATGGCTCTCCAACAGTTTGTGCTGCTTCACTGTGGTGATCATTTTCTTCTGCAAAGGTGAGAAAATGGTTTGATTGGTTGTTTTCTTTCTTTAAAGCAAAGACATGTCACTTGAAGATGAACTTGTAGGATAATGTTTAAAGGTTTTCTGTCAAAATTATCAACATCATCAATGACAGAGTTGGATTTTGTCTCAGCAAAGATGCAGATTTTCTTAAAAGCTGCTTTAAATATAGAAACTAAACCTAAAGATCTACAATCCTCTCCCCCTTAAAAGTGTTGTGTTTAGCATGATAGGTTCTTCGAGTTGGAAAAAACAATCAGTGCTTACTTTCACAGGTTTAACAGGTTTATCTGTGTTTTTTCATTTTCAGGTTGTCACTCACAGCAGCCCAGTAAGCATCCAAAGACATTTGAACCTTGTCTTCCTTCTGTAAGCTGTACAGTAATGAGCACATATAAAACTCTGATGTCCACATTTGTTTCAGACTCTGTTTTCTCTGTAAACTGTGATTTTGTTCTGTAAAATCGTCCAGTTTTCTGAGACAGAGGAGGAACATCTGTGGATCACATGTAAACCACAGTCTAATGTTAAAATAACATCTACATGAATGTCACTGCTCAGGATCTCCCAGCAGAGTGTTGATTAGTTTTATCTATCTGAGTGGTTTTAATGTGCTGGCTGATCTGTTTAGCTGTGCTCTCTCTTCTTTGTCAGCATGTGGCAGCAGTGCTGTGAACAGCAGCAGCATCACAGGAGTTTGTGATGCTGCACCAGGAAGTTGGCCCTGGTTCACTGCTGTAGACACTTTTTCTGCAGGGTCTCTGATCACCGACCAGTGGGTGCTGACAGCTGCATCCTCTGTATCAGAGTGAGTCACTGCTGCAAGTTTATACTTTGTTGAGGCGTAATATGATGATGAAGGTGAAGTGTAATATTTATGTGCACTAGAGATATTTTTAAATATTTCCTCACTTATTTTAACATTTAAAAACAACAAGCTGTTGCACAAATTGCTGAACTGCAAAGTACAGAGTTTTCTGCACAACAATCAAACCAGATATCACAGTAATTTAATTTCATCCAAGAGTATAAAGTCATCGTTCTTTGGGGGCATTGATTTGTCAAAGATTTGCTGTCACATGAAAATATTGACCTTATTCTGTCCATTCATGTCAGAAGATGGTTAGCTTAGCATAAAGACTTTAAACGGGGAACCTGCTGCTAATAAATACAACTACGCACCTCTGTAAGGCTCATTAATGAACACATGATGGGAAAGACTAGGGGTGGGTTTTTATAATCGATTCATCGATTAAAATCGATTCTGGCTTGGATAACGTAAAATCGATTCATTAAAATCCAGAATCGATTTTTTTAATATAAATTTATTTTGCCCGAAATGCCAGAATCTCTGGTGACATCTCACAAAATTTCAAGAACCACCAAACAGTTAAGACATTAAATGAGAGCAGGTACAGGGATTCTGCACATAGACTTAAACACACAGCGCGACCTGCGGATCAGAATCAGTTAGATGTCGCCTTTCTCACGGTCGGGGCTGAAAGCCGACAGCTCGCTGATTCTGATCTGTCGGCGGGTCCGCGCTTTGTGTTCACGCCCTTTATGCGCTGATTCTAAAGCTGTTAGTTTGATGTCTCTCCAAACAATATTGACCGAACCAAGAGCAAAAGAAGATCCAAACGCTTCACATAAACATCGTCATGAATTCACTCTGACTTTTACTGTTTTGCTTCGACCATGATGCACAGCTCTCTCTCTCTCCCTCTCTCTTACTCTCTCTCTCTCTCTGAACTTCAAGAACAGTTTCCCTTTCTTCATTATTCGCTTGCTTGTTACGCACAAGTCTACTGTTGCTTACAGTGCTGTCGGCCACTGTTTTTTTTCCCTTTTACATTCTTCCGAAAAGAAAACCTCATTTCTGCTGTTCAATACTGAACAATTTTTTTTTTTTTTGCCTGTCCCGTTTGGCTCTTTTGCCATCAGAATTGTTGTCTAAAGGCAAAGAAAGATGCCCAACGGATTTACTTTACCAAATTGACCATCCCAGCCTTGCCATAATGGTCCATTTGATTCACCTTTTGTTTATTTTATTTTCACTTGCTGAATACGGGACAGACTTGACTGGAGGAAAGAAGGGGAGAAAGAAAGAGGGAAAGAGAAACAGCTGAGAAGAGGGACGGGGGAGAAGGGCAAAAAACAAAAACCAACAGAATGGGCAGGAAAAAAAATGCATATATCGATCACCTGTTGAGAAAGAAAAAAAGAAAACAAGCAGAAGAGAACAAGAGTAATAGAATAAACAACATCACAATGATATATGGGAATATGACAGTAACAAATTTAAACTTTTTAAAATTATTCAAAATGCAAAACGCTTAACCGTGTCTCTAATAAAATCGCTGTAACGTCAGAGGTAATGTTCATATGTTGATTAATGGTTTTCTTTCGTTTTTGATGTACTGCAGAATATTTTTATAAAATCCCAGGCCAGGAAAATCACCTTCATGTTTTTCTGTGTTTTATCTTCAGCTGCTTTGACACAAAGGCATCTGCTGTAATGCTCACACCTTTGATAAAGTCTTGCGTGTGTCAGCTTCCTTTTTATTGATACAAAAATATGTAAATGTACTGATCTGAACTATAATATTTCTGACTGTCAAAATTTCCCAGATTTAAATCGAATCGAATCGAATCGTGGATCGAATCGATTCGGGACCTTGTGAATCGGAATTGAATCGATTCTAGAAATCAGTGACGATACCCAGCCCTAGGAAAGACTCAGTCACACAGTCATTTGTTTTGGGAGTTTCCTTTGCAGCTGTGATCAGCTGATGTCACGTCACAGTCACCACTCAGTTCAACAACATATAAACAGATGTTACATGAGCTCTTTGGCTGATATCCAAAGCCTGCACTCTGTAACTCCAGCATTCAAAAGAGAACTTAAGGATCGGCATAAATTGACTTTGACGTCTGCTAACCTTGGTGCACTCTAACACTGACCACACTCTGCACCGAGCACCTCTGTAACCTTCACCACAGCCCTGCAAACTAACCAGTTTAACCTCAACTAATCTGATACTTTCATGAAACTTTTGGAAAACACAGAATTATCAGCAGCACACTCACTGATCCACGATCTGATTTTAGAAACTCTAAAATGAATCATAAAGATGTAAGTTACATATCTGGACATGTTGGAAAACGTTCCTGCTTTAAAAAAGTATCACACACAGTTTGTGTGTTTGCTGATCTTCTCTAGCATATGGAGACTATCTCTCCACACCGTTACATATTCCATATGTACGGGGAACGACCCCTCTTGGTCGTGGCGTGTGGATATTTCTTTAAGACACTCCGGCACACCCGGCTACACCCCACAGCTTACATATAAAACAGCTGTGCAGACGTGACGCGGGTGATCGTTTGATCTCCACTTGTGTTGTGTGTGTGTGTGAGTGTGCAGCTCGGCTGCTATGTGTGTTCACACACCAGGGATACGGCTTCAGCGTTCCAAGTGTTCGCTGTTGGCCTGCTTAACATTGTGGGGAATAAACATAATAGACAGGCTACGGTTTGTGCCGGCCTATCGTTAATCCAACCGGTTAGCCTGTCTGGCGTGTCGCCCGCAGCTTGCGGGTTAACGTGACCAGCAGGGCTTGGCTCGTAGCTCGGCTACATTGGGGAGATGTGTCAGAGTTCCAAGCATATTCTTTTACCTGTCAGCACTGTGACGCAGAAGCTTAGAAACAGTGAAGGGGGAATTCAAGTTGTGTCTAGTGCCGGCTACCTGTTGGTGATTGGAGCATGCCGGGTGTGGGAATTAGCCCTTCCTAAGGTCCCATCTAGTAGAGTGGACCTCAAGGTTGTTGCTATCATGCAGCCTCAGCAGTTAAGGTGCTGCTGCTGCCTGGTTGGCCTGGTTGCAGGCAGTGAGTAAATGAGCCCTGCCTCCCGGCATTTTTGACCCCTTGCCCGCAGTTGGATGCTGCCGTGCATGGCGGGTGTAGTTGCCTTTGGCCCCTCCCCCGTTAGCCCTCCGGGCCTTCCCTGGGCAGGGCGGCATGAACTACAGGGTTGTGTGGGTTACTTACTGTATGCTGTGCTGGTGGCCATTTTGTCGCTCCCTCTAGGGGATGGAGCTTGAAACGACAGCTGCAGATCAGCATCCTGATGTGGCACACCTGTGAGGTGGCACACCTGTGAGGTGGGATGGATTATCTCAATATAGCAGATGTGCCCACTACCACACATTTGGACTGATTTGTGACCACTGTGTGGGAGGGATGGTTATATTGTGTATCTGGAATGAATTTTAAGTCTCTACGTCCATCCCATGGGGAATGGGAGCAGTAACAAAGGTGTTGCGTTTATATTTTTGTTGAGTGTATTTAATGAGAAAAAAAATCTTTTGAAGAAAAATCAATCTTTGTTTCTCACCTTTGAAAAAGAATATGATATATGCTCAGCTTCTATTGTCACATGCTTTACCGTAACCAACACCTTGGTTACCATAGATTTTTATCTGTGAAAAGCGCTATATAAATAAATTTTACTTACTTACTTACTTACCTACACTTCGTGTAGTTGACGTGTGATTTAAAAGAATAAAAGATAAAAATGTCACGGCTCAGGTCAGTGGTCAGCCACAGGTGGTGAAGCAGCCACAGGTGGTCAAGCAGCCACAGGTGGCTGGACGGGCTCCTCGGGCCCCCCAGCCGACGTGGCAGCCGACGTGGCATGAGGCTGGACAGGCTCCTCGGGCCCCCCAGCCGGCGAAGCAGGAGGCTGGACGGGCTCCTCGGGCCCCCCAGCGAAAACAGCCGCAGAACCAGCGGGCACCGGGGCCCCTGGCACACCCAAAACAAAACCAGCAGGCTCGCGGGCCTCTGGCACGCGTGAAACAATACCAGTAGGCACATGGGCCTCTGGCACACAGAAGGAGGGCCGCAGCTGTGCAGAGCCCTGACCCTGCTCAGGCAGTGACAGCCCGGTGCAATTCACAGCTGGCATCTTGGCCTCCAGGGGTCCAAAGTAAGCTGAGGGCTGTAACCCTGCCTCTGGGGAAGCCCCGGAGTGAGCAACAGTCTCTAATGTTGCCAGCTTTTGAGGAACAGGTCCGTTGTGAAACAGTTTGTCTCCCTGCTCAGAAACAGCGGTGGAAAAGCAGTGTGAAAATTGTGACTCAGCCATTAACTGAACTATGGGTTGTAGCGATGCTAGCGGTGGTGGTGGCTGAGTGGCTAACTGGAGCGGCGGCAGAACAGGTAATTGTGCCCTTAGGGAGGCTAACGGTTGAGCTACAGACTGGGAAGCTTGTGGCTGGACACAGAACTGAGCCGGAGAATGGCGATAAAGTCCTGGCTCAGAAGGAGCGGCAGAGACACAGTCTGTCAGTTTTGCAGAGGGTTTGTAGACGCCCACTTGGAAGGGATCCGTTACCACGAAGGTAGGTAAGCGATCCATACAGTCTCCCATCCCGCTCTGAATAGCCCCAGAAAACAAAGTCCCGGAATCTGGGGAAACCAAAGCGGAAACCTGACTGTAGGAAGTGTCAGACATGGCGTGCCCCTTCCTTGAAGAGCCAGTAGATGTTGAAGCCCAAATTCTCCGCAGAGCTCTCCGCCGGTAGAGAGTGATTAGAGCGCGTTTGGACATTTTATCATTTCCTGATGATTTTCTGTGTGAACGTTACCGTTTTTCAGCACAATCTCTAATTTATTTGAATAACATCCTCAGGCCTAATATTGCTCATGTGACACATCGCGGACATTCTCTCAGTTCTGTACATATTATTTGTATTGCACTTCAGTTTTTTGCAAACGGGAGCTTTCTGTATAATATTGATGACGCTGAGCACGTTTCCAAGGCTACCGTCTGTCGGGCAGTCAGGAATGTTACAGTTGCACTGAAACGTCTCCTGTACTCGTCTGTGGTGTTCCCCGGTCATAGACCCACAAGATTTATCAAAGAGGGATGCCACAAAATTGCAGGTATCAGGATGAACGAAACTTAATTCATGATGTGGTGATATTTGAACTACTACTTAAATTTTACATTTATTTTCAGGGTTCCCAGGCGTGATTGGCTGTATAGATGGCACTCACATTCCAATCATTGCTCCTTCAGTAAATGAAGGAGACTATGTGAACAGGAAGTCTTTCCACAGCATTAATGTACAGGTACATAGTTCCCTGTAGCATTTCAAACTAACAAATCATTTCATTATAGTAATGGATGCTAATTTGTGTTCTCTGCACTGTGAAGATCATATGTGATGCTGCCAACATTATCACAAATGTGGAAGCCAACTGCTCAGCCTCTGTGAGTGGTGGTGGTGGAGGACCCCCACCTGTTTTTCGGGCCTCCGTTTTTTTTTCTAGTGGCCATAACGGGTCACATTTGAGCATACAGAGTAAGCAGATATGTACTTGTAATGTGCTCAGATAATTTCAATAAGTGCTTACAGAAAGAAAATTAATGTAGCCTCTAACTGCAATTGATTTACATTGGACAAACAGACCAAGCACTATGGCTCATAATACAATTACACCTTACCTGTTTGGACTATATTTTTATATTTCATTTTTACTTGCTGCCAGGAACGTTTGGGGCCTGTTGGGTTGCACCTGCGCTCAAATCACATCACAAAATAAAATGTATAAAATACAAAATAAAATAAAATATAATAAAATAACGTGTTAAATGGGTGGAAATCCCTAGATCAATGTTTAAATTAGCACTCACGCATTGACTCTGTCGGCTATGTTTTGCCATGCATGCTCCCTTTCTTTTGCAGCTGAGGCTGTGTTACTTTTTTCCCGCAAAATTTGCATGTTATCGGCATATGCTGCCATCAGAATTTCGGCGTCAAGCGCTGTAAAATACATTGACCACGCCTTCTTTCCCTCCGTCTCCATGGTGACTCACTTAATCTGTGCTCCACTAATCAGGGCTTTATGTATCCTCGTGCGCGCGCTTAACTTGGGGTTAAAGCAACTCCGCGTTGATTGAACTACTTGTTATCAGCCTTTCTGAAACCGAATATTCCGAGTTGGACAGTTCGGGGTTACTCAACCCTGAGTATCGTTTTTCACTCTGAGTTTTCTAAACCGGCTTCCTGAAATAGGGCCCTGAACATGAAGGGAGAACAGCAGGGAGAGCACGCAGGGAATTTCACAGGGTATGAACACAGACGACGCGACGAGGAACAGAGGCAAACACACACTATAAGTACACAGAGAGACACTGGGAAATCACACACAGGTGGGAGACACAGCTGGACGTGATTATCCTGACGGGACAGGGGAACACTAACACCAGGGACCAATAGAGGGAGCACAAACCCAGAACCCAGTATCTAAAATCCCAAAACACAAACCATCCCAAAACAGCCCACGAATAATAATGAAAATAATAACAATAAAGAACACAAACACAAATCAGTGAGTCATGGACGCAGGACCATGACAAAAAACTAGAAGAACCAGACTTCATAATTTGGCTGAATGCAGTGAAGGAATGCATTTACATGTCTAGGTAGATGACACACAGTTGGAAGGTTGTCTGTTAAGCTATGAAGTCTTAAAAATAAGATTTAAGATTTTTATTACTATTGTTGTTGGTTACGGTAGTGGTTTATATTGTTATTAATAAGGTGTGCTTCTGTTTCATTGGCAACTTTAAAGTTAATGAATATTTAAGTTCACAGGACTTCCGGGAGTTCCCCTCCTCATCTAAATTAAGTCTCGTGCTTTCTCTCTACTGGTGTAGTCGTGGGCTGGCTGTTCCCGCTGCATGGGCCCACCTCCAGGCAGAGTTGTTTTCTCAAGGCTGTAGCTGACACACCTGTTTCTTGGGCCACAAGTAACCTTCCTGTCACAAGGCTGAAGCCTCAATCAGTATTTTGATGAAGTGACTTTCATATATCCTTTATTTATCTAATTAAAAAGTCTCATTGACATTGTTTTTTAAGAGTGCTCTGACAATGAGGGGAGCAGAAATTGCAACAAATGTAACATGAAGGTTCTCAGACATCCAGGTCATCGTAGTTTATGGAGCTTGGAAAGAAAAGCATCTGGACTTGTTTAAGTTCGTTGAAGATGTTTCACCTCTCATCGGAGAAGCTTCTTCAGTTCTAGGGTCAAATGGTGGAGAGTCCAAAATTTAAGCCCCATGGGAGTAGTTTCATGTCGGTTACACTTTGACATACGTTTCTGCTCAGCCTCACATTTGCCAAAATCCGTGTTTGGTCTGGACACAAGACGTCGCACAGCTTCATCATGCAGCTCTTCAGCTTTCACAACAGCTTCACTTTGTGACTTTGCCCTGGTGAAAAACGTCTGCTGAAATGTTAGATTGTTCTTTAGCTCTTCCACTTTCTGTAGTTTTTGCTCTGCATTTAGGTTTTTCAGCTTATCGTGATGTTTTGTCTCGTAGTGCCATCTTAAATTAAATTCCTTAATTACAGCCACATTAGCTCCACTAATAAGACACACGGGTTTACCATCAATGTCTGTAAACTTATTTTCAGTCTCCCAGTGGTGCTGAAAGGCTCTGTTTTCAGACTCAACTTTTCTCTTTGCCATTGTGAGGGGCTAGTTTTGCAATAACAGAAGTTTGACTTGACTGACGCAGGAATATTCCCAGGCAGCCTAGCGTTTGGCAAGGAGGCTGCAGGGCTGCATTATGGGATCTGTAGTTTGTGTGTTATTAGCGCCTCATATCGCCGGGCCATGCATAACAATAATAATACATCTATATAAAATGATCTCGCGAGCTGGATATAAATGTATGCCGAGCTAGATGTGGCCCGTGGGCCTTGAGTTTGACACCTGTGCTTTACAGCATACACTATATTGTTAAATTTGTGTTTAGGAGTTTTGTTACTCTACAGTATTACAACTGTGTACATAGCTTTTCCAAACATATCTCACATATTCTTAATATGTGTTCCGTTATCAGATAGACAAAGAGAATCAACATATTCCACTGTCATAGACATAGTCAACTTTCTTGTGAAACCTGTTTTAAAATGAATGCTAAAAAATACATCTCAAATGCTCCAAAAGAATGGTGTAAACAGCACCATCTTGATATGTGCACTGAATTTAAGTAAACACTTTACTGCTGAAAACATGCAACTAAAACTATACACAATAAATGTGGAGCTGATCAGTAACATTACAGAACGTTGGGGGTGTGTGATCCAAACTAATATGCTACCCTAAACTTTTTGAACCGTGTGAATCCAAGTAGAGTGAGTACCTTCTAACTGACCCATAGAAATACATTTTATTTTCAGTCCGAAGTTTTTCTCAACACCAAAAAATACTTTTTTAACTTTTTTAAAATCAGATCAGGGCAGTTGGAGTCAGTTGATGACTTTTAGATTAATCTTTTCTGACTGGATGATTAAAACCTGTCAGCATTGACTTGTCTGTAGTGGATTTTTCCCACATTTCAGTCATTCAGTGATTTAAATAAAATGAACTTGTCCCTGCGGCTGTCTTTATGAATACCCTGTATCTGTCAGCCTCACCCATCAAATTCAGAGCGGGGGGGGGGGGGGGGGGGGGGGGATTAACACTGCCACTACAGATTGTCTAACATCTGATTGGTTATTGTGCAAAGTAAGTCAAGACAGGTCGGTCCTAGATAACCGACTGCTATGAACTGGTGGTAGTGTAGACTTGGGGCAGCAAGGTATCCAAGAATGCATTTCACAACACAAGAGTCAATTGTGTATGCTCTCAAATTGTGGTCATAAAAATGTTGTACTTGTAAATCAGACTGCATAGTTGTGAATTGTTTTGCAACCTTATAAACCAAAATATTTGAAAATTTTATGTTTGTGCATCTAAAGATGAGAATTTGTGTGTCTGTAAAAAAAGATTTGTGTTTGTAAAACATATTTATACAAACAAATTTAAATTTTTTTGTTGAGGTCTGGTTATAGATACAAAGTTAAATTTGCATGTAACACTGCACTGAAGTTCCCTCGCTTCTGTGTGAGTTTCAACTTTGAGTTGTACAAAGTTGTTGTTGCTGGTTTTCTCTGAGACGGAGATGAACAAAATAATGTTTCAGTTCAATCCTGGTTTCAAAGACTGGTAGAAAAAATGTCTCAGTTGGCTTGAATATTGAATGTTGAATATTCCCCGTGAACTGTTTCCAAACATAATATTGTTCATCTACTAGTTACAAATACATCAAAAACAAGTTTACTAGCATTTCCACACCACATTTAAAGAGTCTTTTACTAGTTTGATAAGCACTAAATCGTTTAACAACACAAAAGTAAAAGTAAACCCCATATTCAGCTGTAGGTATGATTTAAATGTGTTTTATTGGAGCACACACAAGAACCACTGCAGCCAAACACAATTTCAAAGAAATGTACATCTCTTTTTAACTGTTTTGCTTGACCAAAAATCCACTGAAAGTTGTTCCTGTTCTGGATTTATAGACATGTGTACCCTGCTTTAAACGCACATACACTGTATCACCCTGCTGCAGCTGATAGAATCCTGCATTTCCTCCATTATCAGCTATGTCAGTTGACCGGTGATCATGGATGTGTAAGATCACCTCATTGTTCTTGTATAACAGCAGCTTTATAGCATGTTCACCTCCAGAAAGAGAGAAAATGGTAAAGAAGTACACACCTGAAACAGGTGCTGTAAAGACACCTGGAGAAAAAAAAAGTAAACTCCTTTAATTTTTTGTCATTTTCTGAAGAAGCAAGTTTTACACGTATAAATGCAAGAAACACCTCAGTTGAACACTTGTAATATCTTTAAATCTCTTTCATTTTTTCCAAATTATCAAAAAAGTTTCAGTATTACGAATCTGCAAATGTTATTACTGAATGTAAACATGCATCATCACATGACACATTTTTTTGGCTTTATTTACTTCACTAACACAAAACTGTGAAGAAGAATCTTACCTGTAACTGGGCTGTAGGCATTTCCAATATTTACAAATGTGTGATCGTAGATCATAGTTACGTCTGTGTTAAAGGGCCCAAATGGTGAATTCCCTCCAATTCCAACACTGAATATGACCGTGTTTCTCTCCAAGAAAAAAAAAACATGTTTATTTCAGATATGTGTTAAAGTATGATTCTTCACATCATTTTATTTCTCCAGATGTTGAAAATCACAAAAAAAACCCCGTCTGCTTCAGCTTTATTCTTTACCTTTTTGTTCCAGCTGAAAGATGCGACTTTCGTAGTTTTCCAGCCTGCTTCCAATGTTCAACATCTTGACTTCCAAAGAATTTAATTTTTCTGTCATGGCATTGGTTTCGATAGTATCCTGGGCCACAACCAGGCCACAAAACAACAAAATCAAAAATGAACTGCTGAGATTCATCTTCGAAATTTCACCACTTGACAGACTTCTGACAAATGATCTGCTGTGGTTGCTTTTATGTCATCTACTCATCCGCTATTAATTATTAACATGTACACGTATACTTTTTTTTTTACACGTTTTTCTACGTATTTGTGATCTAACTATGCCAACCAAGATCAATGAAAGAAATCAATAAAGAAAGAGCAACACAGCAGTCCTCAACCTTTTTTTGTGTCTCGGACCAGTTTAATGTCAGACAATATTTTCACAGACCGGCCTTTAAGGTTTCAGGGATAAAGAGTACAACAAAATAAAATGATACGACCAAGACAAAAACTGTGGTATTAATAAAAATGAATTCACTGTGTAATTGTGTAAATTTATTAGAAAGTGTCCTCCTGAAATGCACCGACAACAATGAGAGTAACATCCTCCTCTGTGCCCCTTAATGCTCTCTGGTTGCTATGGAAATGCGTAAATATTTCTTTTAAAATAAGACACACAACTACAAAACAAATATAAAGTACATGAAATTGCAAAATTCACCATGACGCTAAATCAGTGACAGCCCTGTGCTTGTTTCTCTGGAATGAGACAGTCCCACCTGGGAGTAATGAGGGACAATGATGCCCAAAACACTGTTCAGAGTCAGATAATAAAAAACGGAAATAATGTAAAGTTATTTATTTTTTCTAAAAGAACATTTATTGATATCACAGAGGAAAAGATCCAGGGAAACTGAATTAAAAATAAAAACCCTGAAAACCATATATTTCACACCTGTACCAAATGACTCACAGACCGGTACCGGCCCATGGCCCGGGGGTTGGGGACCACTGGAGTAACACATTTACTAATAACAGCATTAACTATTATAAATGTAGCATGACCATTACGGTTACTGTTATAATACATAGGCTTTCTTTCTCTGATATTAATTTCTGTGGATTTGCACTAATACTAATACATGGCATCATTGTAGATTTTCTGTCTTTGGCAAGAGTCAATACTAAATGAAAAAAAAAAATTTGTGTTAAAAAAATTGTCACAGTGTAATTGGTGTCATGGGGCAATGAACTCTATGTTGTGTCAACATACCAAATATTATAGCTAAAATAAACAATATAAAAAATATAAATGGTGCATTAGATATAGTTTTTCATCAAACTTGGGGGTTCTTGCAAAGTTCAATCTTTTAGTGAATGATTCTATGTATCCTCAGCTTAATTTCAAATATATCTCTGCTACTCTGTAACCTACACTGTTCTTTACTTTAAATTCAACACAGTACACCAGTAGTCTCATGCAACCTTTAGATGACACAGTTACGTGCCTTAGTTTGTTTTGCAGCACTTTTCATAATATGAAAAAATATGCCACATGTACAGACCCAATATCTGACTTAAAAACTTGTAAGCTTTAAATTTCAAGTTAATCAAATGCCACTGAGCAGTTCTTATTTTTAAATATAACCCCTCTTCTTCCTTTCCTGTCCTTTTTTTATTCTTTTTTTTATTCCTTCTTTTTTTTATCTTTCTCCATCTCTCAGTGAAGTTCTTTTTTTTAAATCTTCCTGTGAAGCAAAGCAGCTGAAACTTTAGCTAGCAACAGGCTGCACACAAAATGTTTGTGTGTTTGCTGTTGTTTTTAGAGTTCTTTGAAACATTGCATTTGAAATTACCTGCCACTTAACAAAAAGTTACTCCCTTTATGCTTACACCGCTTCAGTATTTCTAGCTAGATGCAAAAGCACCGGGACTGCAACGTCATAGGATTGTGTTACTGTTCTGGCTCAAATCAGTTTGATGTGACGTGAAATAACTGCCCTCAAATATGTTAAACCAAAAGTTACAAGTCTGTTTTGAAAATATAAGTACAGACATTAAACATGTAGTAGTGGGACTCGCAGACTCTATGTGGACTCCTAGGTTGACGATTTCATGAAGAGCGACAGAATCAGCACTTCTAATGAGAGTCCTAGAAAATGCTTTGTCTTTGACATTGTATCAGATGACACACAGCCTGGCCTCCTTCTTCCCCATATTGGCCAAAAATCATCAGACACTCTGAACACTGAAGACAAATCATATGTAGTGTGTATGTGTATGTGCACGTTGTCTTGCACTGAGTTCATAGTTAAAACATTGTTGCGCTGAGACACAACAGTCTGTTTCTACTGATCTGTGTGTTTCAGATGCATTCTAGTTCCAGGCTGAACTCGGGTCTCAAAAATGAGAAAAAAAAAAGGGCAAAATTCTTCTTTGTAAACTTGATTCTGTGTTACTGACTCCCCTCATCTCTGATTATTAATAATTCACATGGCTGCATTTATGCTATTCATGATCAACTGTTAATTATTATTATCCCTGTCACTTTATGAAACTACAGTATGTGCAGAAGAGCAGGTTTTTGAACAATTTCAGCATAACACCATATAATTAGAAAAAAGAAAAAATGAAAGCATATGGATTTCTGTGGACAAGACTCAAGTCACTTATTGCATAAATATGATTTGGATTGCCATGTTGTCAAGAGTGAATAATATGTCTATGCAAAACTAAATTATGTGCTACAACAACTGGGTAAAACTTGGCACCCTACAGACATATAAATTATCTTTTTTCTTCAGAAATTCAGTTTCTATCTGTGTCAGTCTTTCATCATGATCAGTGACCATGAACTTTAAGTTATATCAACAAACTGTTTTCCTTACCAAAGAGCAAGCACAGTATTTTAGCAGCCAAAACAAACACTTAAAATGTAAACTATCTACTAGACATGATTCCAGTGGGTTATACTGGTGGTGAAACAGCTTGAACAGAGACCATTTTTCTTCTACTTAGAGAAAAATGTTCTGTTTGTTGTTTAGTTGTTATAATACAGTACAAGTAATTCTTTACAGTTTTAGCTACCTAGCCCTTTGTCATCTGGTATAATGTGTTATGAAAAATACCGGTGGACTCAGGGAGCAGAACTCACGGAGGCATAGAGTTGTGGTGAAACAATTTATTTACAGTGAAGGAGATGAATTTTCAAGGACAGTGTATATACAATAAAATGTGAATGGGGACGTGGAGCCGGGACGTGCAGGTGAGGAGACACTGGTAGCGCACTCGATCTAAGGGAAGAGGAGCAGGAGAATTAGGAGGGTCTTACCCGAAACCGAGAAAAGCATAAAAGAGACTTTACCAAGAGTTGGAGAGCTTACTTGGTACTGTTTGCCAAAAACCTCTGTAAGGGAAACAAACCAAACGAGGTGACCCGGAGAAACCGAGAGATGAGAACCCTGGGGAGGAAACAAAACTCCGTACAGGCTCCAGTAGGCAGGCTGGCAGATTATCAGGCACTCCAGAAAAGTCAATACTCCGACATTAGTCCTCTGTCAGACAGCTCCTGAAGAACGCTTCAGAAGAAAGCAGGTTGACAGGTTCATTGAATAACTGCCCCACCTTCCTATGCCAAAAAAGGAGACACAAAACACAAACAAAATCACCAAGCAACCATAACCCGGCTCCTAACATAATGTGCTTTTTTAGATTAACTATTGATAATGTAGTGAAATTATTATTTTTTAAACAGGATGCCAATACAAAAGTGTCTAAAGTAGTGCTGTCAGCGTTAATCTCGTTAAAATGACGTTAACACCATAACTGCATTAACGCGGCAAATCTCCGTTAATGAGTTACCGAAGAGTCTTCCAAATGCGGCCTTCATTTCCCGAGATTTGAAGGCTCGGTCCGGTGTAGCCTTCGTGGTCCAACCTATCCCAAGATTCTTTGCCCGGTGGTGGGTGTGGATATTTTTTTCGGAAAAAAAAGGTGGGTGGCTGAAGCGGGGCGGCCGAAGAGTAAACTTATAAAAGTAAGTACTAAATATGATGTCACTTATTTATGTGCAAATGTTTAATAACGAAGAATATTACAAAATTATTGTTGGCCACATGTCGGCAAAATTATGTGACATTAGTAATGTTTGTACTTTCAGCCTCAATTTGGTTTTAAAGCCTTTGAAATATACACCGTTCAATAGTTGGCATTCATCTTACAAGCAGGATTCACTGCACTGTTAATGTTAGCTATGTTACCCACATAGCAAAATTGGTATGGCCCGGATCTGGGCCACCAAAGGGCCATCATTCTTTGCGGTATGTGGGCCATGTGTAAGTTGTGTGCAGCCACGGGCCAGTTGCAGACACACTGCTGGTCCTGTGCTGGCCCAGAACAGTTTCAGTTCTGGCCCAGAACAGTTTCAGCTCTGGCCCCAGATGTCAGCCTAATGTGTACCTTAATTCAGCCATGTAATAACAACATGTGCATAATAGTGCAAAAGTAACATGACAAAACTCTGTTCAGACAGTGATTCTTATATAACATTTTTCAACTCTCCCAGATTACTCAAAGTGCTCTATACAACATGCCACATTCACTCAACCACACGCTTTCTCTTAACTGAGTGCTTCCTAACTACATTCATAACACATTCACACTCACGACATGTAGGAGCCAGGGATCAAACCACTAACCTTCCGATCAGTAGTTGACCAGCTCTACCACCTGAGCTACAGCCACCCACTGGCAACGATGAGTAAACCCTTACTAGGTTTTGGATAAAGTGTAAACTCACAAACCTCTCAAACCTGCATTTGAAACGTTGGCTACCATAGCAGTATAGTATTGCAACATGGCATTTGGAATTTCTAACTAAAATAGGAAAATAGGAACATAAATAGTGCATCATTGCCAGACCTAGCCCACATCTGGTTGACATACACCCTGCCATAACACCGGTCAGTCAGAAGTGCCAGCTTGATGCCGGATCCCGGCCAGAGCTGTTTTCTATGAGCCTGGCCCACATAAACCAAACCATAATCGGGCCAGATATGGCATGCCATCGCATAAACAGTGGTGTCATTACCAGACCTGGCGCACATCTGGTTGACATACACTCTGCCATGACACCAGTCAGTCAGAAGTGCCAGCTTGATGCCAGATCCGGGCCAGACCTGTTTTCTATGAGACTGGGCCACATAAACCAAACCACAATCGAGCCAGATGTGGCATGCCATCACATAGACAGTGCCATCTATGCCAGGCCTGGCCCATATCTGGATGACATACAGGGAGTGCAGAATTATTAGGCAAATGAGTATTTTGTCCACATCATCCTCTTCATGCATGTTGTCTTACTCCAAGCTGTATAGGCTCGAAAGCCTACTACCAATTAAGCATATTAGGTGATGTGCATCTCTGTAATGAGAAGGGGTGTGGTCTAATGACATCAACACCCTATATCAGGTGTGCATAATTATTAGGCAACGTCCTTTCCTTTGGCAAAATGGGTCAAAAGAAGGACTTGACAGGCTCAGAAAAGTCAAAAATAGTGAGATATCTTGCAGAGGGATGCAGCAGTCTCAAAATTGCAAAGCTTCTGAAGCGTGATCATCGAACAATCAAGCGTTTCATTCAAAATAGTCAACAGGGTCGCAAGTAGCGTGTGGAAAAACCAAGGCGCAAAATAACTGCCCATGAACTGAGAAAAGTCAAGCGTGCAGCTGCCAAGATGCCACTTGCCACCAGTTTGGCCATATTTCAGAGCTGCAACATCACTGGAGTGCCCAAAAGCACAAGGTGTGCAATACTCAGAGACATGGCCAAGGTAAGAAAGGCTGAAAGACGACCACCACTGAACAAGACACACAAGCTGAAACGTCAAGACTGGGCCAAGAAATATCTCAAGACTGATTTTTCTAAGGTTTTATGGACTGATGAAATGAGAGTGAGTCTTGATGGGCCAGATGGATGGGCCCGTGGCTGGATTGGTAAAGGGCAGAGAGCTCCAGTCTGACTCAGACGCCAGCAAGGTGGAGGTGGAGTACTGGTTTGGGCTGGTATCATCAAACTCCATCGGGTTGAGGATGGAGTCAAGCTCAACTCCCAGTCCTACTGCTAGTTTCTGGAAGACACCTTCTTCAAGCAGTGGTACAGGAAGAAGTCTGCATCCTTCAAGAAAAACATGATTTTCATGCAGGACAATGCTCCATCACACGCGTCCAAGTACTCCACAGCGTGGCTGGCAAGAAAGGGTATAAAAGAAGAAGAACTAATGACATGGCCTCCTTGTTCACCTGATCTGAACCCCATTGAGAACCTGTGGTCCATCATCAAATGTGAGATTTACAAGGAGGGAAAACAGTACACCTCTCTGAACAGTGTCTGGGAGGCTGTGGTTGCTGCTGCACGCAATGTTGATGGTGAACAGATCAAAACACTGACAGAATCCATGGATGGCAGGCTTTAGAGTGTCCTTGCAAAGAAAGGTGGCTATATTGGTCGCTGATTTGTTTTTGTTTTGTTTTTGAATGTCAGAAATGTATATTTGTGAATGTGGAGATGTTATATTGGTTTCACTGGTAAAAATAAATAATTGAAATGGGTATATATTTGTTTTTTGTTAAGTTTAATAATTATGCACAGTAATAGTCACCTGCACACACAGATATCCCCCTAAAATAGCTAAAACTAAAAACAAACTAAAAACTACTTCCAGAAACATTGAGCTTTGATATTAATGAGTTTTTTGGGTTCATTGAGAACATGGTTGTTGTTCAATAATAAAATTATTCCTCAAAAATACAACTTGCCTAATAATTCTGCACTCCCTGTACATCGTATCATGCCAGAAGTCAGCCAGCAGTGCCGGCTTGATACCAGATCCAGGCCAGACCAGCTTGCTATGTGGGTATATTGCTGCCTCTGTTCGGTGGTGTCGAGCCAAACTGACTTTAACGTGTGTTTGAACGAGCTGACGGTTCACTCGTTAAGCTGAAAGAAAGATGCTTTAATCACAGCAGTCACACATGTGTCCACTGTACCATCTGGGAACTCTTCTTGTTTAGCACTCGTAATAAAACAAACCCTAAATCCTCCTTCTCTTGTGCTGTTTTGTAGCAGTGTATACACCTGAGACTGTCACCTGTCTGTCTGTCTGTCCTGCACTCTCTCTCTGTTTCTTTCTCTCTGATTGTGGAATAAAAGTATGAACATGTATTAATAAGTGACACTTGTGTTTGAATCCTGCAGCTTATCACACATTTGATTTCCATGTGTGACAACTGCAAGTGTCCAGAGTGAGGACAGACTGAGGGACCCACTGCTGCACATCATCTGTGAGGCTTTGCACCCCTGATGATCCACCAGGACAAACTCAGCAGTGTGTGAGGAAGAGGAGGAGGAAGAGCCAGCAGCAGCTGACAGATGGAGAGAATAGACAGACTGTTCCCTGTTTGTGAAGGACTGCTGGAAAAGTTTAAAATAACTAATTATCTGTCCTGAATCAGTCTTATTAGGTAATGTTAAAATAATGTTCTCATTCCAGTGTTTTCAGTGTGGGAGAAAGTACTCAGGGCCTTCAAGTTACACACTATGAAAGGCAGCAACAAGTTTAATATTCAGAAACCTAAAGTATGTATCAGCAGCAGAATGGAGCTAAAAATAAATGTTTGTTTCAGTTCTATGAAGCTTTGAGTATTTTGGATCAGTAGCACTGCTGTGTTTGTTGCATCATATTGCTGTAATTGTTTATATGCTTTATATATTCTGAGGTAAGTTGATCTATAGTGTTACATCATAATAAAGCATATGGATTTCTGTGGACAAGAATCAAGTCACTTATTGCATAAATATGATTTGGATTGCCATGTTGTCAAGAGTGAATAATATGTCTATGCAAAACTAAATTATGTGCTACAACAACTGGGTAAAACTTGGCACCCTACAGACATATATATTATCTCTCTTCTGCAGAAATTCAGTTTCTATCTGTGTCAGTCTTTCATCATGATCAGTGACCATGAACTTTAAGTTATATCAACAAATTGTTTTCCTTACCAAAGAGCAAGCACAGTATTTTAGCAGCCAAAACAAACACTTAAAATGTAAACTATCTACTAGACATGATTCCAGTGGGTTATACTGGTGGTGAAACAGCTTGAACAGAGACCATTTTTCTTCTACTTAGAGAAAAATGTTCTGTTTGTTGTTTAGTTGTTATAATACAGTACAAGTAATTCTTTACAGAATATTAACTAACTAACTAATAGCTAACTTTATTAACTAATCGTGACACTAAATTGGGATACAGCCTAAGTCTCCCTAGCCCTTGTCCTATGTGCAGTGTGTCAAGTCTTGCTTTCCCTTGCTTTGTTAGGTCTGACTTGTCCCAGCTCTGTTCCTACCTGTTCCCCATCCTCTCATTGTCCTGCTTGTGTATTTAAGCCCTGTGTTTTTGTCTGTCCATTATTGCGCTGTACCCTCACCGTACTGTGTTTACTCCGTTTGTGGTCCTGGCTTAGTTCTAGTTCTCAGTTCCTGGTTTGCTTTCCCAGTTTGTGTTGTTTTATTTTAAAGTTTCCAGTTTAGTGTGTAGTTTCCATGTTCAAGGTTTTGGTTTGTTTTTGTGAGTTTACGTTATATGGAAAGTCTTCCCAGCAATAAAAGCTGCCGCTCATTCCATGTATGAGTCCTGCATTTTGGTCCTGTTGACCTTGACAAAGTGGCTTAAACAAACAAACAAACAAACAAAAACACATTCTTCTGAAAATGGTCAGGTAAAAAGATTGGACTGAAAATGAGTTTAAAAATAGCCAAACATCTGGATTTTTTAAACTATTGTTTGAGACCACTATAAAAAATACAAGACAGGAAGCAAAATAAAGAAACAAAGAAATGAGGGATGTCTCAAGACTTTACAGTACAGCAAATCCAATAATTGGTAATAGTATTTCTGAGATCTCTTTATCATGCTGTCAGACTAGGAAACCTGAAAATAAATTATAACAAACACAAACAAAAACAGAAACAGATGAAACACACAGAGAGAGTGTGACTTATTACCTAAAGATACCAGCTCATATCTTTACACAGCACATGTGCTTTGATCCCAACATCAAGCACAGCTGCTGCTCTGTCTTTTTTCACCCACACTGTGACAAAGACAGTGATTATCATACTTACTGAGTCTCCTCACAATCTTCATTTACACAAATACCTTTTACCAGTGCTTTAAGTGGGCCGGTACGCGCCGGTACTCAGTACCGCCACTTCTAAATATAGCTCTTGAGAGTACCGCCACCTCTCCATGCGCCCAGAACGTGCTTTTAGCGTACCGGTACTCTCATTTGCACATCTGTTATAATCGTTTGGCTGCGCTGCCGCTTTTCAGAGCGCCCTTCACAAGCACGCTTCCTAATTCGTCCCACCGAGAGCAGAGACTACATTACCCATACACCAATGTGTTTTACAAGTGAAAAGCGCATGCGTCGCTTTTGCCGTTGTCATGTCAACAACTCAACGTGGTCCGGAGAGGGTGTGTAAAACGCGCAAACAGCTGCTCGGTTAAAATACAAAAACAATGAACACCTAGTATGCTCTCCTGGCTTCAGACTCTGAGTAGTAAAAGAACAAGGTCAGAATCAGAGGACTCGCTGGCTGACACCCCACCGAGCCAGAATGATATCGCTGCAGGTCAGACGCAAGCTAATGAAAGCTGCACCAGTGCCGCAGCCGCGGACGACGGCACTTTTTGCGACGACGAGGACGAGAATGACACCATTTCTACCGATGACAACAGCCGCGTTAGCGAGCATGAGTGGCCAGAATGTTGGTCCCAAGCACAAGTCCGGTATTTCTCCACAAATTACAAGTGGCTGATCAGCAGAAATCAAAAGTTGGGTTGTAGTGTGTGTAGTCAAGTTTGTGCTCGCGTGGACATGCAGCAAGGGCAGAGAGTGTCGCAGGAGTGGAGTGGGTGCTTAATCTCGTCTTTTGGAAGGGACAAGGCTGCACAACAAAACTCACTACGAAAGAAAATAAAAGAGCACAGAGACTCAATTTATCACAAGAAAGCAGTTGAAATAAAAGAGAAGGCAACACAAAATACAATGCAAAAACACATTGAAGATATGAGAAAGGCTGACTACGCTTCAACTTCAATGTGTTTAGAGCAGCTTATAAGATTGGCAAGCATGGGCGTCCCTTTACAGACATGCCAATAGATGTCCAGTTGCAAGTCTTAAATGGTGTCAAGATGGGCAGAGTTTTGCACTCTAATAACTCATGTGCAAATATACTGGATCACATTGCAGCTGAAATGAAAAAGAAGGTAGTCAATGACATAGTGATGAATGAAAGAAAATTGTGTGTGCTCATTGATGAATCCACTACAATAAGTGGAAAGTCTGTGCTTGTCGTGTGCCTGCGGTCAGCTATTTCCACTGAAAATCCAGACACAATATTTTTTGAACTGATTGAGCTGCAGGGGACCACAGCAAAGGACATCACTGAAGCACTGTTAGGATGTCTTCATAATAATGGCTTTGACCCTCACTACCTACAGGAACATTTGTTGGCATTTGCTTGTGATGGAGCCTCAGTGATGCTTGGGAGGAAAGCAGGAGTTGCCGCGCAGCTTTGTTCCAAATTCCCTTACCTGTTTGTCTGGCATTGTTCCAATCACAGACTGGAACTGGCAGTTTGTGATGTTTTGAAGGAGGTAGGAGGAATCAACCACTTTAAAATATTCTTAGATCAGCTTTACTCCCTCTACCATGCATCACCAAAAAACCAAAGGGAGTTAACCGAGAGTGCTCACAATGTTGGACAACGTCTCCTTGTGATAGGCCGTGTTTTATCAGTGCGTTGGGTTGCTTCAAGTGAGAGAACAGTGAAAGCAGTATGGGAGAACTACCAAGCTCTGCAGGTACACTTTACAAGTGCTGCTGCTGATACCAGCAGGGACTCAAGAGAGAGAGCAAAATACAAAGGACTCAATGATGTTCTCACTACTGTTTCTTTTGTGGTCAATCTTGGCATCATGTATGACGCTCTCACAGAACTCAGTGACCTCTCAAGAATGCTCCAGAGACGGGACATGACTTTGGATCAAGCCGACAGGCAGCTGGACCGACAAATCCGGGTGTTTGAGTCAATGGTATCCACACCTGGTCCCTACACACAAACTGCCATTGAAGCTGAAAAGGAGAAAATCTTCAGAAATGTATGCCTGCATGAAAATCAGAGGGTTATAAAAATCAACCATGGCCAATTTTTCCGTAGGCTGGCTGAAAATGTTAAGTGCAGGATGACTCCAACAACTTCCTCCCATGTCAGTAAAACCTCATCTGAAAAGATAGATAGTCACCTCCTCTCAGACATCAAGGTCCTCCAGTCTGACTCCTGGCCTGCATCTCTAGATATTCAATATGGGGATGCAGCGGTCAGACGTTTATGTCAGAGATTCAGAGTTGGGGAGAGGGAAAGTGTCCTAGGATTTAGGGCGTATAAAGACCTTAAAGCTTCCAAGACACCAGCAGCCCTGAAGCCGCTTCTTACAGCTGTCCACACCATTGCAGTATCAACAAGTGAATGCAAGCGAGCTTTCAGCTCAATGAATGATACTTTGACAGATAAAAGAAACTCTCTCGACATCAAAAGGCTTTCAAATATGATTTTCCTGAAATGCAACGGACCACCCTTGGATCAGTTTAACGCACAAACATATGTGCAGACATGGCTGGCACTAGGGAGGAGAAGTGCAGCATCCACAAACTGCGAAGCCCAAAGTGAAAGGAAAGTGGAGCCCAAAACGTGCTGGAGCCTTTTCTAGGTAAAATGATTTGTACAGTATTTCTCATTTTTCATTTGGTGTACTGTGATTGTATTTTGCTGAATCTGCTTTTGTATATTTTTCAGGGGTAAAGAAATGAACCATCTTCAAGACTCAAGATTATGTTCTACTGTTCTATGGTTATTATGTTTGGGTTGCTTCAAGTGAGAGAACAGTGAAAGTAGTATGGGAGAACTACCAAGCTCTGCAGGTACACTTTACAAGTGCTGCTCAAATTCATTTGTGCACTATTTTATTTCATTCTGTTGTCCTTCAACCAAATAAATAGCAAACTGTCTGCTTTTTAAACTGCTTTGTAAAATTTTATAAACTGATTACATGTGTTATTTTGCTTTGTGTAAAAAAAACCCAAAAATGCTGAATTACTGAATATACAAGGACAGAGAGACTCAAGAGCAGCTTCTATCCCCAAGCCATCCGGGCCCTAAACACACACACACCCGCCCTCTCATATCATCTATATTTGACTGAGACAGGACTCTCTTCCAGACACTCTAAACCCAGGCATAATTTACATTTCAAACTCCTTTAATTTTAAATATGTTTATATTGTCTATTCTGTAAAATAGTCAGATGTCTATTCTTATTAATGTACAGAATTCACCTGCTTGCTGCTACTACTGCACATTCACCCAATGTATATACCAGTTATATAATGTCCCCCCCTCCAAATAAAGAACCTTGAACCTTGAATACAGAAGACTGTAACTCTTACCTGTTACTGGACTGTAGCCATTGTCAATATTGGTAATTACTCCTTTGTAGACTAGGATTGTGTCTGTGTTGAAAGGTCCAGTATGTCCACTGCACTGAATATTATCTTGGTTGCTTCTGTGGAAAATAAATCATAAAAAATATAATACATTTGTGTAAAGTAAATCTATGATTGTCTCCTCACCAAAATATGTATTTCATCTTATGTCTCCTGCAGTTTTGTGAATTATGACTCGTCAAAAAAAGACAGAGTATCTTGGTATTTCAGTATTTGATCTCTGAGTTGTTGCCTTATGGCATCAAACTCTTTTAGGATGTTAGCAAAAAGACATATATACACGCCCCTGCTCTGCGGGGCGTGTATATATGTCCCATACTTATGTGTTGTACTGAGTGAATCGACTGAAAGGGAACGAACAGTTATGTCTATAACTTCTGTTCCCTGAAGGAGAGGAACGAGGTACAACACAAGGTGGCCCCACTGAGCAGTTTGGCTCGGTGAAGAGCGGCTATCGAACTGAGGGATGACTGTGATGACAGCGGCTATATGTGTGAATCGACTGAAAGGGAACCATGGTTTGCCTGGTTTACAACTTTCACATTAGCAAAACCCAGTCAAATACACATATGAAAAAAGCATTTGTAAATTACTGGGTGTGTGTTGGTCACTCACATGTGAGAAACGATGAAAAACTGTATGTTTGCTTTATATCATTATATCACATTTTAGTCTTTTTTATAATCTTTAGTTTTGTTTTTGTTGTTTAGGATTAGTACTTCCTGAGACAAATGGGGAAGTCCACTCCAGTCTTCCACAGGAGCTGCTAATCCAGTTCTACACTGTGGTCATTGAGTCTGTCCTGTACTCCTCCATCACAGTCTGGTATGGAGCAGCCACCAAAAAGGACAGGAGCAGAGTGAAGCAGACTGTACGGGAAGCAGAGAAGATCATTGGCGCCCCCCTGCCCTCCATCCAGGACCTGCACCTCTAAGAACCAGGAAATGGGCAGGAAAATCATCACAGACCCCTCACATCCTGGACACAGACTTTTTGACCTGCTGCTCTCTGGCAGACGGTACAGAAGCCTGCAGACCAGGACCACCTGACATAGGAACAGCTTCTTTCCCCTCACCATCTCCCTCCTAAACAGTTGAACTGTCACACACACTATATATATATATATATATATATATATATATATATGAATGAGAGAGAGAGAGAGAGAGAGAGAGAGAGAAATACAAATACAAGTGTGTGTGTGTGTGTGTGTGTGTGTGTGTGTGTGTGTGTGTGTGTGTGTGTGTGTGTGTGTGTGTGTGTGTGTGTGTGTGTACATTGTTTACTTATTGTTGTGATTTACATTGCTGTGCTTGAGAGTCACCACCTACCGGAACCAAATTCCTTGTATGTGTTTGTGCATATACATGGCCAATAAACAAGATTCTGATTCTGTTTGTTTTTGTGATTCTTTGTCATATGTAAAGAACTGCCTCTGTGTTGTACTCTTTCAGTACAACACCTTGTACGATCCCTTCTGCTTGAAGATAGGTTGGAAAAATGTGAGACCACAACCATAGCAAGATACCAAAGATGTTAATCAGCAGAATATATAATTTGATTTAATTTAATTTAATTTATTTAGGACACTGCATGTTAATGAACATAAATGTAAAAAAATTACATGAATGTAAACATACCAGATTATAGCCAAGGGCTAATTTCCATCTGTTGTCCATAAAACATAAAAAATAGACATAATAATTCATAAGAAATTCATAATTCATTCATAATAAAAACTCCATCAACAAACTCACACATACACACAATTCTATTACCAAACAAAACATTACAACTATACAACTTATACATGATCACACACTTGATTTGTCCATAACCAATTTTTAACCTGTGCCTTAAACAAGGTGAATGCAGAGCATTCTCTAATGAATTGAGGAAGACTGTTCCACCAATGGCCGCCCTGGACAGAGAGGACGTTCTGCCCAAATGCTGTCTGTCTGTGGGGTATAAACAAGTCTCCTTGGGTTGTAGCTCGAGTGGTCTTGTCTGAGCTTTCTTTATGCCTAATGAACTCCTTTAGTGGTGGTGAAGCAAGGGAGTGTAAGACTTTATATATTAAACACACTCTTTTAAGTTCCTCTAAGTTATTGAAGTTCAGTGTTTTTTTAACACATGACAGTGGTGGTGGGAAGTCGGTTTTTTGTCAAGTAGTTTTAAACTTCTTTTATAAATGTTTTCAATAGTTTTAAGTGTTGTTGGACAAGTAAGTGACCAGGACGTCAAACAATAGTCTTTATGAGAGATGATCATTGACTAAAAATACGTTTTTGCAACATTCATGTTTAAATTACTACGTATATAATTAAAATTTAGATTATTAAATTTAAGTCCTTGGGACACTTTACTTATGTGACTCTTGAAGGATAATGTTGGGTCTATAATGACCCCAAGATATTTAAATTCTGGAGCTAATTCAAACTCTACTACATCCAGGAATATGTTTGACTGCTTCAAGTTTAAGGGGCGTTTTGAAAAATACATGCAGACAGTTTTTGAGGTGTTCAACATTAGGCATGAGTCCTCCAGCCAGCTATGCATCAATGCTACAGCAGCTGTAAGATCTTTTGCCACCTGCTGGACACTATTTGCTTGCGTATATATAACTGCATCATCCGCATACATCTGAGCAAATATATTTGGACAGACTTCAGGTAAGTTATTGATAAAAAGAGAGAACAATAATCCTTGAGGAACCCCTGTATCACAGTCTAAATATGGAGATTTAACCCCGTCCAACACCACACACTGTTTCCTGTGTGAGAGATATGAGGCAAACTACTGAAGAGCCTGACTAGAGATATTAAACTGAGTCAATCTGGACAACAATATCTGATGGTTTACGGAGTCGAAAGCCTTCTTCAGATCTAAAAATAAAGCTCCAACACAGGGACTCTTGTCCAGCAAGCTCTTCAAGTTCTCCACTAACATACACAGGACAGTATCTGTGGAGTGATTTGCCCGAAAACCAAACTGCAATGGATGTAATGAGGGTTGGGTGTTTTCAAGGTGAGCAGTGAGGAGTTTAACCACCCACTTCTCAGCTATTTTAGATATGACTGGGAGTATGTGATAATTAGCCATGTCAGTCTTCACACCTGCTTTGAAAATTGGTGTAACTGCAGCAATTTTCCAATCTGTTGGAACAATGGAGTGTTTGAAAGACATATTCAAAACATGAGTTGTTGGACGTACAAGAAAATCCATATGTTCCTTTAGGAAATTTGTGTTAATACCATATACATCAAGTGCTTTTGATTGTTTTAAACCTGTAATTAGTTTAGCAACTTCAGTGTCTGAAATATGAGTGATGATTCACATTATCAGAGCATACAACTGAGTCAAAGCTCTGACTGATCTCCTTAACAGATGAGATAAAGAAAGTGTTTAAGTTACTGGCAATAGATAGAGGCTCTCTAACAATAGAGTTATTTACATATAGTTCAATTGTATTTTTGTTTTTGTTTGAATGACAGCCATGTAATTTATTTAGGTGTTGCCAGATAATTTTACCATTACCTTTGGCTCTTTCAATTATATTTATAAAAAAAATTGCTTTGGCCTGTCTCAAACTTCTTGTTACTTTGTTCCACATTGAAGTAAATCTCTGACTATCCAGAGTTAGACCTGTTTTCAGGAACTGTTTTAGTAATTGATCTCTTGCTTTCATTAGATTCTTGCACTCTTTGTTTAACCAGGGCAGATTAGATGTTGTCTTTATTTTCTGTCGACCTCTAATGGAGTATGTTGATATAATATCCTTGGCAATGTCAGTGAAGTGACTGCTACAGAATTGTGGATCATCACTACACAATAAAGGCTCCCAGTTAATTGATGCTAATGCTTCTGCTACATTTAACACAAGACCATAGTTATATTTCATTATGCCAGTAGATGGTGTTCTTGCTGTGGAACTACCAGATAGACTCTAGCTATAGGCTCTGCGCATGCGCAGCTCAGAAATAAATGAGCTCCGGCCTGAGCAAGACGCGAACTTCGGTGTCCTCTCTATTAATCCACAGGTACTGACAAACAAACTTTTATGTTACCGAACTTTTTCTGAATGTCATGTAAGTTGAGTAACAACTGTTCGGCCATATTTTGAGATGATTGTGATGATGTTGTTTTGCGGTATTTTGTTGTAATGAGTATTAGTGTATCATCGGCATAATGCTATTACACTACATAGCACTATAAGTATATGCTATGACAGTAGCAACCTGCAGCTTCAGAAAATGTGTTGTAGTGTTTGTTTTAGTGTTAGCCAAGCAGCTAATAAAGGCTCCCAGTTAATTGATGCTAATGCTTCTGCTACATTTTGTCGCTGACTTCTTGGTATAAATTCATAAAAGGATCTCCTATTAGATGAACTATGAAAGTCATTCTTAACCTATGATTTTATAAGTTTTCTAGAGAATAATATAAAATTGTGGTCTGAAATACCAGTGATAAAATTGTAAAATTTAATAATTCGCTCGGGCTTATTACTAAAAACCAGATCTATTTTAGTTTAAGATTGTTTTGTTATTCTTGTGGGTTGTTCAATGTGTTGAGTAAAGTTTAAAGTCTCCATTATGTCCTTGAGTGTTTTTCTGTTTTCACAGTCCCAGTTGACATTAAAATCTCCCATTACAATTATTTCATTAGACTTATTATTTATAGTATTATATTTAAGTAATATCTGTAGTTGTTCATAAAAAATATTCTTTGCGGAAGGAGGGTGATATAAACAGATCAACGTAAATGACATTTCTGGAGAAAGAGTGATTTTAACCCAAATAATTTCAACATCTATTGGTGAACTAAGTAAAGAGCAATCCAGGTGTCTTTTTACATAAGTATTCCTCCTTCTCTTGTTCCAATTCTATCCCTTCTGAATACTGTGTGCTCTGGAAAGACAACCGCAGACTCAGGAGAAGAACTTGTGAGCCAAGATTCAGGCAGCCGAGGTGGAAGCCCAAGCAGCTGAGGTGTAGGCCCAGGCAACTGAGCTGGAGGCCCAGGCAGCTGAGGTGGAGGCCCAGGCAGAAACCCAGGCAACTGAAGCAGAGGCCCAAGGAGCTGAGGTGGTAACCCAAACAGCAGAAGCGGAGGCCCGGACAACAGGGGCGTAAACACTATTAGTTGCAGATGTATACTAACTGGGACGGTGGTTGGAGCACAGTTAGTTGAGGTGGAAAGCAATGCAGAGATAGCTGTGCCCATAGGCTAACTAGGCTAATTAGTTTTAGCCAGTCCAAATCACTGATGTTTGAAATAGTTCCAGGATTTAGTTCTATATCACCAGCCAAAAATAGCGTCAGAACAAGTTTCAGTATCTCCAGGGACAATTGTTACTGGGGGTGGTCTAGCATGACCAAAATCCAAGAATCTTGTGAACAAAAGATGTTGACTCCATTTGGCAGGGAAAGTGGTATCCAGCTTTCTTAGACATGTCAAACTCCACAGAAGATAAAATTGTATAAAAACAAAAAGACAAGTTGATGTCAAGATCCAGGGGTTTTTAGATGGTTTTTAGGTTGTTTTTTTTGGGCAAAAGCACAGGACCTGCCAAGCTGTGTGTCTGCACCCTAGCAGCCATCTTGAAAGAATGCAGTAGGTCGGATGGATGATTTTTATGCAATATGCTTGGTGCAAGCATGTAATACAATAAAGACCTGCAATAAATGCAATATGTATATTAATAGTTTCATGACAGGAAAGGAGGCTGACTGCAGTCCATCGATCACATTACAAGTAAATGACTTGATTAGATAGACATAAATTCGTTACATAACTGATCGTTCAGGATTGATAAATTTGAACATTTAAGTTATGTTTATGTAAGGCAATGATATGTCACTGTTTGGGATTAGAATCTAAAAGAGGTCCCTACCACTTTAAGTATGTAAGTGCAATGGCAGCATGAAAAGCTGTGTGGTTTAGGAAGAAGCGAGGCATGGACAGAGAGGTTAGGATATGACTGTGTACACAGGTAGTTCTGGATAAGTTTTTTGGAACTTTCATGCTTATTCAGAAAAAAATTAATTGTTACATCTTCAGTTTGTAATAAATAAACAATCTTCAAGTCATACTTTAGCTGGAAGAATTTCTTTTGGAAACCAGGAACACGCGTCAGCCATAGAGTCCGTTTTTGAACTTGGTTTATTGGAAATGCAGTTGCTGTGCCTACTACCTGTCTGCACAATTAAACAGAAAATGTGACAAATTTAATATTTTTATATGACAACTAGTCCATTCATTAGGTACTTTTTTTATTTCCTATATGATTCAAAGTAAGTGTTACTGTTTCAGACTTTGTAATAATGTTGATGTTGATTATTGTTATTCATGGTTTCGGTTTTCTTTAGTTCTCACTGATCTTTGTTCTCCCTCCCTTAGTGTTCTCCTCAGCCTCTGTTTAGCCTGTGTTCCCATGTCTGCTCTATGCTTTTCCTGTGTCCCACATTTCATGTCACCCTTGTCGCTATGTTCCATATGTCTCCTTAGTCCTTGTCCTGTGTGCAGTGTGTCTAGTCTTGCTTCGTTAGGTCTGATTTGTCCCAGCTGTGTTCCTACCTTTTCCCTATCCTCTCGTTGTCCTGCTTGTGTATTTAAGCCCTGTGATTTTTTTCTGTCCATTATTGAGCTGTACTCTCACCGTGCTGTGTTTACTCCCTTTGTAGTCCTGACTTAGTTCTAGTTCTCAGTTCCTGGTTTGCTTTCCCAGTTTGCGTTGTTTTATTTTCTAGTTTCCAGTTTAGTCTGTAGTTTCCATGTTCAAGGTTGTTTTTAAGCTCTCTCGTTTGGCTCTTGACGAGGGCAGTCGCACTTTCTCCCTCTCCCTTCCCTTATCTTTCCTGCTTGGCTTTCTCATGGCTCTGTCTAGTGTTGTCTACTTTTCTCCCTTTACCCTGGAAGAGTCTGTTCTCTAAAACCTAAAAGAGGAATTATGGATTTGATCAACTGGTCCCTGAATGCAATTGACACCCTCGAGAAGCCTGGGTCCGGGAGAGCCCATTGAAGACATCTGCCTTTTCGGAACCATGATAACAGGGTTGTTGCTGATCAGCGCTGGCTGGGCCCTGGCTTATCAAAGAATAAAGAAAGCGGAAACGGCTGTTCAAATCCCCACAAAGCTGCCCGCTATGTTGATTGGAACGATAGAGCGAGCCGTGGCTTCTCAGACTGGGCTCATTAGATGCAGCACGGATGACATCTTGGAGAAGTTTGCGACTGCTGTTGTGGTCGCAAATTTTGAAGCCATCCTGATAACCTTCTCCCACCAACGATGTGGAGATCCAACCCTTTTAGATCCAATTAAAATCAAGACACTCAAAAAGATGCTCTGTAAAAGAGTAGAATTCTTGGAACAGAGTTTAATACACTGAATCATATGAACAGCAGGAAAAATACATGCATACATCTAGCAAGCAGAAAGCAAGCAAAGCAAAACCCTGGGGTGTACAGCCTTAAGCACAGACAGCAGAGCAACACAGAGATGGACAGGAAGCAGCAGCAGGAGGAAAAGAGCTGGGGGTGTCCACTGGTCCCCTAATATATAGGGACCAGTATCCCCGCCCCTTGCTGCTGGGTAACTTTCCCACGCACCCAAACACAGCTGCAGGGGTCAGGTACAGGCCAGGGTACGCTCAGGGCTCTTGCTGAGGGCCCTGCCCAAAGGGACACCCTTAGGTTAACCCTTTGCTTTGCCTTCTGACAATAGGTCACAACATAGTCAAAGGTCACACATTAATCCTAATTATTAAATCTTACACAGCAATTGGCACAATCTTATAACTACATCAGTGTAGGTTCAAAGTATGTGTGTGTGTGTGTGTGTGTGTGTGTGTGTGTGTGTGTGTGTGTGTGTGTGTGTGTGTGTGTGTGTGTGTGATTATATCGTATGATATTTTATCGTGATGTGTTCAGGATCTCTGTTACAATGTTACTGTTTTGGTTGTGCTGCATGAAAGACGTTGAGTGTGTATTGGAGGAGGTTAGTTACCAGAGCTGGAGAGTGAGTTATTCAGGCGAACTCTCAACAGCATTAACTGTCCTGTTACTGTAAAACCTTAATAAACCTCGGTGAAGCAAAATGTCTTGTGCATAAGACTCTACGTGAAAGTTAAAATATATATGTTCAGTGCACATAGATATATAGTGTATATAGTTACATAATTATACATATCAAACAAAAATCCACCACACTTTGAGTACTGTCACTCTGACGACATCTGACAACATCTTGGACAGGCTCACAGCTGTCGTGAACAGCCATGAGCCTACGAACAGCCGATCCGATCAGCTGTTCGTAACACTTTCTACGTTGGAATAGACACCAGCACGAACTATCGTATGTCCAACATTACCTGTTTATTTTGATGCATATGCTGGTTTTTTTGCAAATTTGCATTGTTACATTTATTTTCATTTTTCTGCAGTATATAAAAATTGGTGTATTTCAAAAATAAAACTATGAAGACACTTAAAATAAATTTCCCGTGGTGGGAAACTATTTTGTGCAACTTTTTGTATTTACAGTTTTGAGCGATAAGCCTCTTAAATTTCTCTAACTAGAAATATATGTAAAAAAAATAAACAAAACAAAAATGATTTTCTATTTTTTTGTAGTTTATTGTACTTTTTTGCAATTTATTTAATTACTATGCACTTAATGCATACATATTATTAAAATTTGGGCTATAATGGTTGTATTGATGTATAGCAACTTGAAATGCTCCCAAAAATGGCTCCACAGCATGTAAAAATATAATATAAGCTCTGGCGGACTTGGTTCTATGGTAGGTCTTAAAGGGTTAAACAAAAAAACAAACAAAAAGACATTCTTCTGAAAATGGTCAGGTACAAAGATTGGACTGAAAATGAGTGGAAAAAATAGTCAATATCCAGTATCCAAAGTTCTGGATTTTTTTTTTAACTATTGTTTAAGACCACTAATAAAAATACAAGACAGGAAGCAGAATAAAGAAACAAAGAAATAATAGATATTGGATGTCTCAAGACTTTTACATCGTACAGCAAATCCAAGAATTGGTAGTGGTATTTCTGAGATCTCTCTACCATGCTGTCAGACCAAGAAACCTGAAAAAAATTATAACAAACATACTACACATTTAGAGGAAGTGTGACTTCTCAGCTAAAGATACTCATATTTCATGTTTCTTCATAGCAGAAATCTGTATTTGTGTAAACTGTTGTGATGCTACACTGCAGCCAGCTCTGAGGCTCATTAGAAACATGTTTGTCACTGAATTCCAATCAATTAAAACTCTTGTGCCATTTATACACAGTACACAGAAAAAAAACAGAAGAGGTCAGTATCACATTTGGACCTGCTAACCAAACACAGACAAAACACACAGAGGGAGTGTGACTTATTCCCTAAAGATACCATCTCATATATTTACACAGCACACGTTTTGATACCAACATCAAGAACAGCTGCTGCTCTCTTTTTTCACCCTGACTGTGACAAAGACAGTGATTATCATACTTACTGAGTCTCCTTACAATCTTCATTTATACAAATAACATTTGCAGTATTGCTGATCACTATTTGCTGATCACAGAGCTGAAGTGATTGAATGACTTTGCATGTTTTGACACGTGGAAAAGGTTTTCATTGTTTTAGTGCATTTTACATAGGTGAGTCTATGAAAAATGCCTTAACTTCACCCTGTTATTGTTATCTTGTATGTATGTTTGCTGTTCCTCACATTTGAGTGACCAAAAAACCACTGAAGGTTGTTTGGCTTTCTGATGCCCAAACATGTGAGTTTGCACCCATGCGCACGTACACTTTGTCCCCTTGCTGCAGCTGCAGGAACACCGCATTGCCTCCATTATCAGCTACATCGCTGTGTGTCACGTGATCATTTGTCATCACCATCACTTCACTGTTTTTATGGAGAAACAGGTATTGTGTATGACTTCCTCCAGCATGATAGAAGAGGGTAAAGTAATAAACACCTGCAACGGGTGCTGTAAAGACACCTGAAGAGTAGAAGAGCAGTGGTCACATTAAAAATAATCTGAAAACTCAAACTGGAGATCATTTGTGCAGTATTGTATTTCCTTTTTATTGTCCTTCAACCAAATAAATATGTCACAACTGTCTGCTTTTTAAACTGCTTTGTAAAATTTAATAAACTGATTATATGCGTTATTTTGCTTTGTGTAAAAAGTGCTGCATAACTCTTACCTGTTACTGGACTGTAGGCATTGCCAATATTGGTAATTACTCCTTTGTAGACTAGGATTGTGTCTGTGTTGAAAGGTCCAGTATGTCCACTGCCTCTTAACGTTGTACTGAATATTATCTTGGTTGCTTCTGTGGAAAACAAATCATAAAAAATATAATACATTTGTGTAAAGTAAATCTATGATTGTCTCCACACAAAAACATGTATTTTGTCTTATGTCTCCTGCAGTTTTGTGAATTATGACTCGTCAAAAAAAGACAGAGTATCTTGGTATTTTAGTATTTGATCTCTGAGTTTTTGCCTTATGGCATCAAACTCTTTTAGGATGTTAGGACAACTACTTTCTGCCATACCATCACCCTGAGCCAAACACAAGAAAAAAAAAACCCCAAAAAAACAAGCTCTGTAAATCAGCGGTCCCCAACCGGTACCGGTCCGTGAGTCGTTTGGTACCGGGCCGCGAGAGTTGAGGCTTAGGTGTGAAATGTATGGTTTTCAGGGTTTTTATCGGTTTTCAGCGTTATTTTGTTATCGTTTTTATCGTTTACTCGGTTTTCCTGGGTCTTTTCACGTGTGTTATGAATAAATCTCCTTTTTTTTTGGTACCGGTACTAGTTTTATTTTGTTGTATTTATCCGCGACACCTTAAAGGCCGGTCCGTGAAAATATTGTCGGGCATAAACCGGTCCGTGGTGCAAAAAAGGTTGGAGACCGCTGCTGTAAATAACACAAGGCTGTTGGTCATTGTTATTAAAAGTTGCAATAGTTAAAATACCATATCAATAATATCCTTCAACACACTTGTAATTTCATTAAACCTAACTAGTCCATTCACTGATACCTTCTAATCAGTCATACCTGTGAATTCTTGGTAGGGACTAATATCTCATTCTTCTATATAGTAACTGTGTGTCTGTTTTAACCTGCTAGGACCCGGCGTCCACATATGTGGACATCGCATTTTTGGGTTATTTAGACCAAAATACTCAATTTTGCTCTACAAGGGCCTGATATCCTCTTACGAGGACATTATACTGCTACTGTTCTATCAAAATTTTAAACGAATATCCTCATATGTGGCGCTTATTTTTCTTAAAAACAAAAATAAGGTAAAAAAAAAAATCTGGTAATTCTTTGTTTTTACATTCATGATCACATATGCCCAAATATCAAAGAGAAATTAAAAATGTATGCCATGGAAGAGTTCGGGTCTTAGGAGGTTAAAGAACCTAAGTGTCCACCTGTTCAATCTCCCAGTCCTAATATTACATTGATTATATCTGGTCTTTCTCAAAAAACAACTTTTCTTGAAACCATTTTCAAAAGATTTCAGTTGCACAGTTCAGTTTCTCATGACAACCAGCTCTCTTATGACGTGACACATCAGAAAGGCATGACTGGTCAAGTCACAGAGCAGTCAAATTCATCTCACTTGATCTTAAAAATCAGATCAGATTTTTAAAATTAAATTTTATTGTTTATTGGCAATGTACTGACAGCTGCAAAGACAGCATCCTGTGTATATACATAAAATCCAACTTAATTTCATTGGTTCATTTTGAAGTACCTTTGTATAGTACTGGGTAAGTACACACAATAATAAATCTGAAACAGACAAAGAAAAAAAATCATTTTCTGATCATCAGAACTTAACTGTGCTGGAGAAAGTTTGAGATTCTTTAAAGTGGTTTAAACTTGCAGCTTTGGACCTCAGGAGAGTATTTTGAGAAAGCAATGCAAATGTAGAGCGGGACACAGAATAACTGCTGTAAATAAACAAAACTAAAAGCCTTGAGACAAAGCTCATTTCTTTGCATTTTACTTCTAAAGAGCTAGACTTTCAAATCGTATTACTTGGGCAGTAGTTTTCCAGGTTTTGTAAAGATCTTTCAGGGATTTTCTTTGGGCATTGACTGCTTTTTCATTCATTGTCAGTCCAGTCCTTTCCCCTGTCCACTGCTGGAGATGCAGTTCAAAATTGTACCTTTAATACTCTCTGACAGTAAACACATTTACATGCAGCTTCTGTCTTTTCACATTATTCCTTGATGATTACATAAGGTTCAGTCAAACTGAGGATTCAACCAAAAACAATTATGAAAAAAGTGTTTAGATTAATCAATAAAATTGCCCTTCATGTACCTTTGTGTTGCAGTTCCAAAATCTGGTTTTCACTCTCCTTCAGCCTGTTTGCAGTGTGGTTCAGCTTTGTCTCACTGTCTTGTTTCAGCTGGGTTACAGTCTCCTTTAGGCTCATTTCAGTGTCCTTCAGCCTGGCTTCACTCTCCTTTAGCTTAGCTTCCATACAGTTCACTTTTTCCATTATGACCCCAAAGTCTACCAGGAATTTGCACATGTCAGGATTGCATGACTTTGTTTCAGTAGCATTGTTATGACTGTGAGCTAAACTCCAGCCACAGAACAGCACTATATAGCATAAAATGTCAAAATCCATCTTTCAAGTTGATTCAGTGTCACACACCCTGCAGAGATCTGATTAATGTGATTGATCTACCTGCTTTTATGGTATAATGCTTTTATGTTAATAGTTAACATTCACATGTTAACTATGAACAGACTAATAAACTTTTTTTTTAAAAATATTTTATCCAGCTGTTATCAGTCTGTACTAGTTAAACTCAACAGAAGAGTATTGAGGAAATAGTAATACATTTACTAGGAAACAGTCTCAGTGTAGTTGCCATTGTCTAAGCTCAAACTCTAGTATATATTGAATACATCTATATCTATATCTATATCTATATATGTGTTTGAACCTGAGACTACACACCTTTAAAGTGGAAGTCAAAAGTTGGATTCCCACCCAGTATCCAGTAAGGGTCCTGCTAGACCCCCTGAAATGGCTACGTCTGCAGCCTGTCCGCAGCTTGGACACAAGCATTTTACTACATGTTGTTCTTTGGGCATTATTTGTGTTCAAATAAGTATAAATGCATATAGTTATCACAGTACTACTAACATGGTACTCCTGTCTGAAGACGAGCAGAAACAACCAGCTCTGTCTGATTTTACCACGTGCTCTTCACACTGCCTTAATGCTTAACCATTTGGATTAGAGGGGAAATTTGAATGGTTGCTGAAAGATGATATTATTTTAATTTTGTTATATTTTCAGCCAAAATTACAAAACAAATGTCCATCAGGTGTATTAAATGTTGACCAATAAATTGTTATTGTTTTTTTCAGAGACATACAAAAATCGTATTTCTGAAATGCTTCAGTTTCACATATTTTGCATACATGCATGCTGTTTCATACTCAGTGTATTAATATTTCTAATTGTCAATGCACTGTATTGTAAGCAAACACTGGCAGCATGACAGACGAAGATAAAATAATAAAGAATTTTAGTACATGCTGTAAAGATACTTAGAAAATAAACCGCTGTTCATCATGTTTCATTGAAAGTAATGACTGAAACATCAAATAGTCTATCAGCAGTATCATTCAGTAAATGGTTTCAGTTTATTACCTCATGTGCTTCTTTATTGACTTTCCTGGCTGGAAATGTGTTTATAGTTATTCATATTTCAGCTTCTCTTTTGTTGTTTTATAATCATCTGTTAATCAATAGCATTTCTTAAACCTTTATTATCTGTTTGTGTCAAAGTATGCGTAATAAACAGTAAGTAATTACAGGGAAAGAACAGTGTGGAAATAACACATGTATTTGTAGTTTAGACATGTTTATTTGGGTTAGGTTAACATTAAGGAACATTTTAAAATGCATTATATAAGTGATAAAAAGGATTAAGACAAGCGAAAAAATGTGTTACTATTGTTACAAAATGACACTTGTCACTTGTGAGGCGTAAGATTTCACACACATACTTCTGTTTACTTGCAGCTTTTTGTAGATTTACAGTCTGCATACTGTTTTTATTAATGCAATTTACACCACTCTTTTGCACAGTCTCAGTCTTACTTTTTGCTGTTCTTTAACTCAACCTCATATTTATTTATTTATTTATTTAATTTCTGTCTATCTAGTTATAAAATATAAAATAACACACAGATGACTAAAGCAGAAGAAAAGTTAAATTAAAGGTAAAAGAAAGAAACTAAAAGGCAGATACAATGAGCTCTCTCCTCACTGAAGAAGGGGAGAGAAGCATCGTTCCATTTGCTTTCCCTGAGCTTATGAGCCAGTAATAATTAGCTTCATTCAGTTTCTCATATTGGAGTAACTAAATACCCACTGAAAGTCGTATGATAGTTTGATCCCCAAACTTGTGAGTTTGGACCCAAGCACACATACACTTGATCTCCTGTCTGCATCTGCAGGAATACTGCATTTCCTCCATTTTTAGATCCATGTTTTTCTGGCTGGTCATGATGGGTCATGGCAATCAAATGATTGTTCATGTACAGTTTCAGTGCTCCGTTTCTTCCAGAATGATAAAAAATTGAAAAGTAGTAAATTCCTGTGACAGGTGCTATAAAGACTCCTGAGGAAAAAGAAGAATTCTGGTCACAGTTTGTAAATTAAAAGCAGAAAGTCAACATCGCAAATCAGCAATATACTTCAATACTACAGGGTGGGCCTTTTATATGGATACACCGTAATAACATGGGAATGGTTGGTGATATTAAAGTCCTGTTTGCGGCACATTAGTATATGTGAGGGGGCGAACTCCTCAAGATGGGTGGTGACCATGGTGGCCGTTTAGAAGTCGGCCATCTTGGATACAACTTTTGTTTTTTCAATAGGAAGAGGGCCATGTGACACATCAAACTTATTAAGTCAGCATACAATAGTACTTGTCATTTAACTTTTCAGTTAAATTGAAAAGTATATGTATATGTAAAATGATACTATCATTTTTTTCTAATTTATTTAGTTAACACAAACAATATTGCGAGTCGTACCTGTGTATTTATTATACGCATCTCCAATGTTTGTAATCACTCTTTTGAAGGCTAATGTAGTTTCTGTGTTGAAGGGTCCAATTGATATATCTCCTCTTCCTCCTGCTGCACTGAATATTACCTTTGTTCTTTCTGGAGAATTAAGAACAACATCATTAGTTCTAGTTTCAGTACCCCAAACCAAAATATGAGAATATGTTTTACCTCTTGCAGACATAATTATGACTTCTTTGACAAGAGACAGCATTCTGTCTTTTGACATTTATCTTGGATGAGTAATGTTTCATTGAAATTGATTATTTGTCCACAATTTTACCTTTGTATTGCAGCACCAAAATCTGTTTTTCACTGTCTTTCAGCCTGGTTACAGTGTCGTTCAGCCTGGTCTCACTCTCCTTCAGCCTAGTTTCACTGTACTCCAGCCTGGTTGTAGTTTCCTTAAGCCTGGTCTCACTGTCCTTAAGTCTGGCTTCCATAGATCTAACTTTTTCTGTCATGACTCCAAATTCTTTCAGGAAATTATAAATGTCAGGATGGCACAGCTGTGTTCCAGTAGCATTTTCACTATCACTCTGTGACAGACTCAAGCCACAGAACAGAAAAATAAACCATAAAGCGCTCATCGTCTAAGCTGAATCAGCATCACACAATCTTCAAACCTCTGATTAACATGGTTGATGCTCCTTTTATGCAGTTTAGTCTGTTAATCATTAACATATCAATAGACTTGTTTTTAAATCTTTTGTGTATCTGTGTAACTGCACAAGTTGAACCCAGATCAATAAGGAACTAGTACACTTACTGGCAAAACACTTTTAGTGTAGCTAAAAACTAATTGCTTCAAACGAAAGATCATTCCAAGAGATAAAGTCTAAACAGATTTTTTTATGAGAGAGTGTAAACATTGCCACCATTTAGTTGTATTTCTGCTGAACGGTCAAAGTTCTCCATCAACACCAGTTGCTGCATTGAATACAACCTTATTTTCTTCCTGTTATTGTGCCATTTTATTATTTTATTATCAGATTATTGCAGTTTTGAGCCTAGCCTCACTCCCAACTCATTACCTCAGGACTCTTTGATGTCACATTTTAAGGGCTTGAGTGCTCAATGTGCACATGTAAGTTTGGGAGCTGGGGTATATAAACACAAACCGTGATCTTTTATGATTTTGTTTTCACGTTTGCTTCTTTTAGCCTGACCTCACTCCAAACTCATTAACTCAGGACTGTCACGTTTTGAGGTTCTGGATAGCCTTTACTATTTGTATTTGTGTTTGTGAACTAACTTATTTTAAACTATGAACTTTTCCTCAATCTAACAAATTAAATTTGGAGGCTAGTTGGCTCTATCCTACCGTATTATTTTCATTGTTTACTGTCATGGTGCCAAACTCTAAGATAAATAAACCGTCACTAAAAGTATGGTTGAAGTAAGTCAATGTGGCCTTGAATGTTATCAGTTTGTCAAAAATATACAAAAAAATTTAATATAAATAATTATACATGCAGGCAAGCAAAGTTTCAGCGTGGTATGTCTCAGTGGAGCTCTATTGCCAGATACCTCGTTGACCTTTGTGAGTGTAATGGCACCAAAAACACATTTTTTGTAATTTAAGAATTTAAAATCTTAAAATTGAATTGAAATTGATAGAGACAATATAAATCACATATAAATCTTTTCACAAGAAAAGATGAATGAGCAGAGTAGTGTGACATCAGCTGCCACAACCTTAGAAATGTTCACACACTGAAAGATCATTAAGTTCAGAATGTCTTTTGCTATAGTAGACATCACCACATGCACCTGCAGCACTGACTCACCCTCCCAAGAGAAGGATCCCACAGCATTTATATGCTGCTATTATGTAGCTTCTCTAAAAAAGTGGAGTAGTGGAGAACTGGTGTGGAAATGCATTAATTTTGATGTTCCTTCCACCAGGCCAGCAAAAAAGAAAAAAAGGAACCCAGCAGGAGTTGAGATGCTTGGCAGATTAAATGTGCCCCAACTCAAAAAAGCCAAATTAATAGCCAAAAAGTTCATAGTTACCCACATCATAATTACGCTTTCTGGGATCAGGCATCATGAGAACAAAGGTCATGCTTGCAATTTGATATCAATTTGCTGTGATAACACTACATCTACTCTAGAATCAAAACCATTCACCTCAACAGTTAATTGATGTGTTGGGTGTGATTAGCTGAACATGGGGGCAGAAGTGTAAGAATCCCAGATGAAGGGTGGATTGATTGATGTGCATCTGGTGAGTGGTTCAGCTATTCTGAAAGTCTTTGCAGGACCTGTCTCACATGCTGAACATGTTCCTCCAAACTGTTAAAGAAAAGTCTAAATGTCATCATGTCAGTATTGACGGCTGCCTTCCGCTCATGTGTTTCTTATTAGTACCAGGTGTTGCAGAGATTTGGCACTGGGTACTTTTGCTTCACAGTAATGTTAAGTCTTTGGTAGTTCATACAGTAAAGACATTTAGAGAGATACAGAAGGCAGGCAGGTAGTGGAAAGAGAAGCAGCTGGTAACAGAGCTATAATGCAGTTGCGTGGTTAATGGCGAGGAAGACAAAGTGCTACATACCTCAGCCAAGTCACAGTTTGGTACAGCAGTCAAATCTGGAGTTTCAACTGCTAGTGGACAAATGACTCCCTCTACTGGAGGAAGAGCAGATGGCATAACATAGATCAACCAGAAACCTTTTTTGAAATTGTAGGTTTAGGAACCTTTACCCATTAATGCTAAGCAACCCAAAAGGTGCTACTGACTTAAAAGGCAAAAAAAAAAAAAAAAAAAATGAAGTGACACGTGATGGCTAGAGGACTAGCTGAATGAACTAGACTGTGCTGAGTGACCTGGACTAGGATTTTTTTCATTTCAGAATAATATTTCTAATATTAGTTATTCTGTAGGGGATGTTAATCTGTTTCAGCACGCTGGACAGAAAGAAGGTCTAGGTTTCTGCAAAAGCAACAAGGGCAAAAGGGCAGTAAAGTAGGATTAGTGTGAAGTTAAGTCACTTACTGAGGTATATTTTAGCTCAGAGGAAATTGACTCATATTTAGAAGAGTTGTGGCTGAAAGCAGGTTCATCAGTGTCATGTTAAAAATTATGCAATTTTATTTTCAGAGACTAACACTTTGCCCTTTTGTGGTTGTTTAACTTTAGCATGATGTGGGACCATGAGAGTAAAAGCAAACTGTTTTAAAATTATATTCCAATTTATAATTTGCATTATACCATGAATGCTGCTGCACATTAAATAAATAATTCAAAATATTAGTTTAATGTTATCACCATTGAGTTGTTTTTATAATATACAAAGTTTGATGCTGTTTGGAAATCTTACAATTGACTGTGATTAATGCATCTCTTTCAGTCAGTAGTGTTTTAGTGATTTGTCTGAACTGTACAGCTCAGGCAGCAGCTGTACTTTAATACTTATACTGTTTTTAATACCTATTCTACGGTGGCCCTGAGAGGCCAAACGGACTGCAACTTCAGAAAACACTTGCAAGAAGAAAAATGCTGCAAAAAGAAAGACGCTGCACTGCAACTTCAAGAAAAACGCTGCACTGCAAAAAGAAAAACGCTGCAAAAAGAAAAGCGCTGCAAAAGCACACAAAGCACAACGGAAATAGGAAAAAAATTCCTGGGGAGACAATAACCCGATGGACCAGCTGCACGAACCAAAACATGATAACCAGTGCGCTAGGACTGGGACACGCTTCAAAGAAGTGGAGGAGAGGTAAATGTGTTGTAATCTCATGATTCTAATAATACTACAGATATCTGGAATATACATTCAAAGGTAATTCTAACAAAGATAATGTTTAATGTAGCCTTAGAAATGAAGCTTTCCGTTGTCTTTTTTCCTATTTCCGTTGTGCTTTGTGTGCTTTTGCAGCGCTTTTCTCTTTGCAGCGTTTTTCTTTCTGCAGCGTTTTTCTTTTTGTAGAGTTTTTCTTTTTGCAGTGCAGCGTTTTTCTTGAAGTTGCAGTGCAGCGTCTTTCTTTTTGCAGCGTTTTCCTTTTTGCAGCATTTTTCTTTTTGCAAGTGTTTTCTGAAGTTGCAGTCCGTTTGGCCTCTCAGGGCCACCGTACTATTCACTTATTCACAGATCAAAAACATATCAGTTGTAGCTGGAAGTTTGTATTGTGGTGTCCATCAGCTGAATTTACTGTTCCTATAATGCAGTAGCCATTATTCAAAGCAACACAAGGGCTCTAACACAAGGAAAGGTGTGTAAACATGCCCGGACAGGTTTTTGACGGGGCTCCCACACAAATGCAAAGCAGAAGATGAAGCATTGCCAAATATGTTTTCAAACCAACTTCCTTCCAAGCCAAAGACTAGAAAATATGATGACCACTTGCCTTTCGCTTCATCTGCACAGCGGTGGTGCCAAGGTAGGTCTCCCCGACAGAATTTGTTTCCCCTGTGTCAGGAGCACACGCTGGGCTGTCCAAATCACGGACAAACACTATCCCACATTCTTGATTTTTAGTTCACAAACACTTCTTATAATGACCTATTACTCCAAAAAAATTTGGAGATGTTAGCTCTTTATACAGTAAAGTTACAGTGGGATACACATAAGATTTTCAAAGATTTTCACACAAATTGGTGAACTTAAATCAAATCAGAAAAAATCAAAACACTCATATAAAATGAAGCTGATTAAAAGAGCACGTAGGTCATGCTAAATTACTCCTTACACCTTACATACTGTTCATATTTTATGACTTCATACTGGTGGTGCCCAACCTTTTTTACGCCTAGGATCAGTTTAATGTCAGAAAATATTTTTAGTTGTCGCAGATAGTACAACAACAACAAAAAAATCATACGACTAAGACAAAAACTGTGGTAATATTTTGTAAATATAATAATAAACGCAAATTCAAAGTGTAATTGTGTAACTTTATTAGCAGCATTTCAAAATAAGACACACAACTACAACACGGGAAAAGACCCAGGGAAACCGAGTTAACAATAAAAACCCTGGAAACCATAAATTTCCACCCGAGCCTCAACTCTCACGGCCCAGAACCAAACGACTCACAGACTGGCACCAGTCTGTGGCCCGGGGGACCACTGCTTTAGAGTATGTTAAGTTTTGAAAAAGATAAAAAATTAAAGACATTTATAATGAATAGACATTCCTGATAAATGTCTATAGCAATTATCCAACTGCAGATCAATAGAATGGATAAATAGCCATCAATACATTGAAAAATGGATGATTAATCCTTAAATAATGTTTCAGAGAACAAAGAAAATGTACTTTTATAGGATTTGCACTTGTTTTTTTGAAAACCATCTGTTAATGGTGCTGTATGATACTGCAAATTTTGGTATCAATCTGATATCAAGTAAATGCAGGGCCATTGTTACCGATACCAGTAGCAATACTTATATATAGGTTAAGTACAAAGGAGAGCAGTGTGTGCATACATTTTAATGACCACTAAGTCACTCTGACTTTTACTTTCCATAACCTTTAGCTTATACAACAAAACACACCTTGCAGCTTGTCATGAATTACAAATTTTGGGTGTTTTTAGAGGCCTGGAAAGTAAATGTGCCTGTCTCTAAAGCACCTTGGGTCAACTTCTGGTTTTCAAATGTGCTCTAGGCCAGCGGTCCCCAACCGCCACAGGGCCGCAGAGCGGTACCGGTCCATGATTGTGAAATACTGGTCCGTGGCACAAAAAGGTAGGGCACAGCTTCTCTGGGCTATTAAATAGAACAGACCTGAAAGACAACACAAAAAGGTTCAGGTATTTTTCATAGAGCATATTTGAGATATACTGAGCACCTGTCACGGTCCTGGGTCGGGTCGACCCAGCATTTTGAGTTTCTTATGTTTTGGTTTATTTTTGCATTATGGATTGGTTATTCTCTGGTGATACTGTTTTGATTACAATTATATTCTGATTCTTTAGTTATCTGATGATGATGTTGATGACGATGATGATTATGTCTGGTTTAGGTTTTGTTATCTTGCCCTTATGTTTGGTTTAGGTTGCCTGTGCTTGGTCTTCTCTGCCCGTATGTCCCTCTGTTTGTCCATGACGTCATTATGCCTGTTTACGAGTCTGTCTCTGTCTGGCGTGTGCTTCCTGTCTTATTTTGTAGGTCTGTGTCCTTTGTCAGTGCGTTCAGCTTTGTGCTCTCCCTGTCTCGTCAGTGTAATCAACGTCAGCCGTGTCTCCCAGCTGTTTCCTCTTTGCTCCGTTCACCTCTTGTATTTAGTGTCTGTGTCTTCCCCTACTCGGTGTCGCATCGTTAACGTCTGTTCACCCTCACTTGCTGCGTGTTTAGGATTTCCAGTCCTCCTGCATCTCTGTTTAGAGTTTTGTTTGCTTTTGTGAGTTTTATTTTATCTTGATGTTCTGCTCCAGCAATAAAGCTGCATTTTCTGTCTAAACCTCGTGTCCTGAGAATCCTGCATTTTGGGTCCACCACTCCTGCCTGCCTGCCACACAGCCGACCATGACAGCACCATTCAGTGGGCTACATACTGGACTTAAAGAAGGGCTTTTAAACATAAGGGGACCAGAATTCGACTCCAATCCGGCCTATAGGATGGCTTTGGAAAATGTCTAGGAGAACATAAACTTTGGACTTTTAATTCTATTTATACAAGTTTTACAGCATATCTTACTAATGAATACCCCCCACCCTCATGACCATTCACATTTTAGCATTCAGTAACTTTACACATGTATCTCCTACAATGTAAACCCAAAGAGCAGAAAGATTTCTCTCATCTACTAAAATAGCATTCCTTTATCACTAAGAAAAACTGAGACATGTGGTAGAAACTGTTCTTCTTTGTCTCTTATGAAGCTATCTTATTGATTATATGTGTAGTTAAACTTCTTTACACTGACAGAAATTGGAGTTTCACTCAAGTGGGCTATGTATGACCCTCTATACCTCTGCTACATGGATGACATTAAGCTGTATGCCACGAGTGAGCAAGGCACTGACTCACTGATCCACAACACTAGGACAAGCTTGAGTAAGAGGATACAAACAAATTACAATAGAAACAAAGTACACTAGTATCATTCCAATTGCAATAACAGTTTTGATATCAATGCTCTCAGTATTTGGATCTGCCCACCTCTATCAGTTATCACACAGCATCTTGTAAGTAAAAAAAAAAGATTAGCATATCCCTTGTTTTACTTACCAAAGATATGAAATATAACAGTCATGATGATTTAATTATGTTTTATTAAAAGTGAAAATGGAAAGAACATCCTGGAATTGTTTGGATTTTTTATAGCCATGTGTAATAATTTATATTAAATGCTGTCCTCACTGCTATCAAAAACATCTTTATAACTAGCATTTATAATTGCAATATTAATTCAGTCTTAATTAACACTTGGAACACACTAGTCGGAATTCAAAGAAGCAATAACAAATAACTTTAGCATGTGAGACTTTATATTTTCTACCCACAGTCACAGAAATGGCAAGTCTGCTGGCTTTACTGTATTACAATCTCCTCTTTTTATCTCTGTTTTAATCTCAGTTACTGTAACATTGGCTTGCCCACAGTTGGCAGATTCTATTTTTTTTATATTTTGTCACACTGAGGACACTTGTAGGTGAAAATGTGATGTACTTACACCTTTCTTTTTTCCCCCTGATGACTGAAAGTGCTTTTACTACAATTCACATAACCTATACATTCATACAACACTTTATTTGACTCACTCCTAAAACTAAACTATAGGAGGAACCTGAAGGGCTGTGACTGTGGAGAATGGCAAGGATTTAAACCACTCCACCACCATGTCACTCGATTAAAGATGTCTCCCCTTTGTGTCAGGGCAGCATTTCTCAAGGCATCTTATGACCTCTGACCTCTTGATCACTCCCATGTCATTTTTTGCTATTTTTTCCCTTTTGACCTCCGTCACCACTGTTCCAAAGAAAATACACACAGATATGATATGCACAGTTTCAAGATTCCCTGTTATCACTGTTTGGTGGATCTAATATAAATGTCAAGTCAGATTTGACCCCAGACAGCCTCAGTGTTCAACATGGTTTTATTGTTTGTTTGTTGTTGGTTTTTACAGATCCTTTTAGGAAAACTGACCAAATTTCAGATTAAAAGAATGAAAATTAAGTCATTTTAAAGTAAAATTATTAATAAAATGATATTTTTAAGCAGTCAAATATTAAAACTGGAAAAAAATGTCCCTATGAGAATATAAGGGTTAAGTAAAAATCTACGTCTGAGTAGCTACTGAGTATTATGCTACACTTCACTCGAGAGGAACAATAAAAATTATGTAAAACTGAAAAATCAGTAAGTAAAAGAGATCTACAACTGCAACTCTGTAAGCTTAATAATAATGTACACTTTTTATTGATCCCCGTGGGGAAATTCTTCTCTGCATTTAACCCATTCACTCAGTGAAGCAGTGGGCAGCCACCAGTGCAGCGCCCAGGGATGGCAACCTTGCTCAGGGGTACCTCAGGGTAGCCGCTCAGGGGATTCGAACTCCTGACCTTCTGATCATGGGGCAACCGCTTTACCTACTGAGCTATCCCTGCCCCCTTTTTTTTTTCTTAAGGGCAAAGTGGGAAACCAGTTTGCGAGTATTGAGCTTTTGTTTCATTCTGATCCTTACATCCAATTTCAACTGGTCTTCTTGACCAGTCTACATTCCTAAATGTAATGAATTAATGCCATGTGATTGGCTGATTAGACATTTAAATGTGCAGCTGAACAAGTGTACCTAATAATCCTCTGTGTGTTCATGATTTAAATATTTAAAGGATAAACAACAGAGAAAAAAACACTTTTTTTCTCCTTTTCACTTTAAAAAATGTTTACTTTAAAGATGTACATGTCCCTATAATGATGATTTAAAAAGTGTCTTTTTATGAGATTTGCAATAACATACATTTCAAATGCTACTAAACCTGAAAGGCAAATACCAGCTACCTTGAAACAAGATGACACACAAGGCAACCAAGCAGCACAATCAGCTCAGGGCAACAAAACCCTTCTTATCCCAAAAACTTAAGCCTTGACACAACACTTACTGTACTCAGATAACTTGCGATATATGGCCTCAAATTTGAATCGGATAAACAGTTCTCGAAAGTGAAGGACAGACACGCAGAGGCAGAGACATAGATCCCTTCATTCATTGATTAGTGACACAGCCCTAGAAAACTAGATGACCTGAAACAGTCACGACATAGATAGAGCTGGAAAAAGCGATATCTGGACGAAAAAGATCAAATTATTAGTTGGTGTATGTTTTGTAAGTACAGTTAACTGATGTGGCTCATATCAGGAGTTTCTAAGCTGACAGCGTATATAACATTATAACTTTCATCTTCCACTTCCCATCCTCCATATCTATCTGCAGAACTGGTGTGGATAGGATCAGGAAAATAAGTCTTGGATATCAAAGCCAGATCTTATATGTTAAAAATTACCAGACATGCTTGTAGTATCTTTAGTATGATTTAATATACAGTTCCAGTCGCCCCCACATATCAAGGTCCCTTCACTAAAGCTTATAATTTTTTCGGATAGTTTTTGATAGAATTTTGAGTTGTCCTCTGGAGGGGCATACACATTTATCAGGGACACCACTTCATTATTAATCCTCCCTTTGACAGCAACATATCTACCCTCCTTGTCACAGATTTCCTCTAACTTTTCGAAATTTACCGTGTTAGCTAATAAAATTATAACTCCTCTTCGTCTGCTATTCTTACATGAGCTATAAAAAGAATTTACATAGCCAAGCTTTTTAAATTTTTCATGTTCTTCTTTTGACATATGAGTTTCTTGAATGAATATAATCTGTGCCTTGTGTCGTTTCAATTTAGATAGCAATCTACTCCTTTTAACTGGATTCCCCAGACCATTGATGTTGATTGAAATAATTTTTATTTTACCTACACCACTCATGATTCGTACAGTGTGCGATGATCATCCCCTTGAAGGATATAAAAAAAACAACAACAGCAATAGAATAATATTAAACACAAAGTGAACCCGTCTTCCTTCACTAAATAGGTTCTTTTAGATGTTAAGGAGGAATTGACTTAACCAGGCTGGCGGAGAATGAAGACAACCGGACACCTGCTGCAGATGGGGAATCAGTGAACTTTTATTGAGACAGAGACAACCTCTCAACACAGCTCACATCAGGAGATTCCTAATATTTGCTGTGAGGATGGGTATATATTCTCTAAAACTTACAGGAGGGGGTTGTGAGGAAAGTGCTGCATTAGCAGAAAAACAACTCCATAAAAGGAAATCGGCCTTGGGTGTTCTAGTCTCTTCGCTTGCAGATATCTTACACCTGCAGGATGAGGCGATCGCTTCTTATCGCTCTCAAGGCCAAAGTCGTGAGCACATTTTTATTACACAGTTGCACAGTAACTTTAAAGCTGAACAATATTTAAAGCTGAATAATGTTTGATCAGATTATATTTTCTTCAAATCCCCCTTTTGACCCATCTTAAATGGGTCAACACACAAAAATAAGTAACATTCAAAGGAACACAGAGACGTGTCGAAGCCTGGCTCGAAAAACTCCTCGGGTCTTATCATTTGTCTTTATCTGTCATTGCAGATGAGGAGAAAAGAGTCCAGGCACCACCCTGCCCAGGGGTCGGCTGCAAGCAGTCTCGGTTCCCGACGAAAGCAGTAACAGCTGTCCTGCACACAAGGATACAACGAGTTAGTGCAACCAGGGTAGTGACACAAAATTAACAGTTCCTGTAACTCAGCAACCAAAAAGCATAAGTAATGATAAAAATGTGGAGAGTACAGAGTATACTATAATAATGAGAGATATAAACGTGAAAATGTGAAAGAATAAATCAACCGTAAAATAAACTCAGAACGGTAACTGCTAAGGACATTCAAAAGTGAATATGGTAAAACGTGAGGAAGGGGTGTGGAATAAAACAATTTATATCCAGTGGTGGGAGTACACATTCGCTCAGGCTTAAGTCCGGAGACCCTGAGAACATCGCTTAACCCTCACAACCCGACCAGACACAGTTCAACCAGATATATCCTTCAAGAGGAAGTGGGTGAGGGAAACAATTAATAACAAGCCTAATACAAAACACCACAGAGAAACAACCATTCTAGAAGCATTTAAACAAGAGAAAGACGATAATGTTCGTCACCCTCACGATCAGAGTTTTCATCATCCGTTGGCGAGGAGGTGGGAAGTTGACTAGCCAATAAAGGCATCTGCCGGGCGAGATCCTTATCCTCAGGAGTGAGAGCTGTAACAATCAGTCTCTGGAAGAGGGATCGAATGCATGGAATACAACAGCAACCGCAGGTGACTAGGACAGCAACAAAAACTGAGATGGAAACTAGGATGGAAGCTACAAGGGCCTTATATTTGCCAAACATGTTAAGCCAAGAGTCCCATATGGCAGTATCAACGCCCGAGTGTTCCTTCATTTTAACGGTAAGAGCTGTGAGACCAGTAATAGCTTTAGTGAGGGAACCATCAGGAGCTGTGTTATTGGGGATATAGGTACAGCACTCCTGACCAAAAAGGCTGCAGACTCCGCCTCTTTCTGCGAGGAGAAAATCCGTTGCGACCCTGTTTTGGAAAGCCATTAGGGAAGTGGCAGATAACTGTGCATGCACAGCTTCAAAACCATCTCGAGTGTAATTAGCCAACAGTTGCACATTAAAGTGAATGTAGTTAATTCTGTCTACATTCGCATTTATTTCAACCATCCAAAGTATCGAGGCCCATCCTGCTTTAACCTGGTCTCGCAGTTTATATTCATCGGGGACCCCACGGGGTATACCTACAGCATCAATATAGGTTGGATTATGAGCTGAACCTGGGATTAGAGAGCGTTTAGAGCGGCGTTCAGAGGAGGATGGGAGGCCAACTTCGTGTACTTCTATAGAGAGATCTACTGGAGTGACTAAAACAGGTAAAATAAGAGTTATGAGAGCGCAAAGACCTGACGCATCCCGAGGGAAACCATCATATAACTTGTTATTGCCACACCACCACCACAAATCAGCCCTAGCCGTAGGTCGGAAGTTTGGTTTCATAACCGTCATCTCAGTGCACCAAGAAGAGTTCAAGCTACCTAGTTTTACTGCATTGCCAGTCAGGTTAATACAAGTGAAATTGTTCACAGCTACATCTGAAGAAAAGAAAGGTGGTTTATTCGAGACCGAGCGTTGAGTTTTAGGAAAGTGGTTTTCCAGATATGAGCAATGACCTCGTTTTGTATTGTTCATAAGATGCAGGAGGCATGCACTATTGACTGGCGCCGGTACCACCCGTAAAGTGGGGCGGGCTCCCATACAAACTATGCAGTCGGAAGCCGTCTTGTCAGCAGCTTGTTCAGCTAGTAGTAACCAGTTGTTTGTTGCTCCAGAAATACCGGTTAGAATTTGGAAGAGGTCATCTTTAGACATTTTATTTGTGTCTACAATGCGTATTCGGCCGTTTCTCCCCCCGTTTGTATATGTCACCGGAGGGCCATTAAAGGTGGGGTTATCATCTTTAACTACAGAGCTTGGAACTGCACCAACGCTAGGGCATATTTCCATTTGCCAATACAGGGCGGTGCGATCAGTCCAAGGGGCAAGTATAAATTGTTGACAGGAGGTCAAGGCCAGATCCTTTAGGGTAAAAATTAAGCCTGAAAGATCCGGTTTTTTTGCTATTCTGAGCATATTTTGGTTTCTCCAGTGCAAAGCCTGACCCCTAGAGTGCTTGGACCAATCGAGGTCCGTTTCTGACACTAAACTGGACCACTTCCACTGATGCCAACCTCCCAGGGTTATATACCACACTGAGGAGGAGAGATGTACTGCAAGGTTAAAAAGATCCCCCCCTTGGTCTTTGGTGACGGGAGTGACTGGGAAGCTAGCGAAATCTATTTCGACTACCCAACTTTTATTGTTGGGGACACAGAGAGTAATCATTCTAGTCGTACTTGGGGTACAGGAGGTAACCGTGTCTCGTTTCTTTCTAAATGGATTGGGCGTGGGCAAAACTGGAGAGGAAGTGGTGGGCAAGACCCTAGGGGCTACATTTGTCAGATTGGGACTGTCAGAAGGGGGCGAAGCTTTTGAACTTGAAGGTGTCAGAAGTGTCGGGGGCCCTTCACAGATCAGGATTATGCCAATGGGAATGAGACCCAGGGCCAGGAAGCAAACAAAGACGCAACATCTTTGCCTGCCTGTCATTTCAGGGGGAAAGGGCCAAGACATGTTTACTTAGCTTGGATGTCTTCTAATAGAGGATGATGGGGCAGAGAAAGGTGGTCCAGTTCCCCCCACCTCGCCAAGGGCGTGTTCTAGGAGTTAAAGAGCAACAAAAAGTATCAGTGACACAACTTTAAATGAGCTTTCAGCGGTTAAAACTATTGCAATGTAAAATGTAAATCTTAAAAACTCAAGCCAATATAAAAGCAAAGTCATAAAAGATGTTAAAAATAGAAAAATAAAAATGTTTAGTTCAGTATGAAGAACACCCCCTTTTGTAACCAGCCGGCTTGTAGGTTGAGTTTTGGCTCCCTCAAGTGGTTGGTGATGCTGTTGCAGCTCCTTCTGACAGGTCCTTCTGCACCTCTCTCAAGGTTCTTCCTGGTTCGGTGGCAGCAGCGCACTGTGTGTAATGAAACCAGGTGTCACCTTTCCCTTCGAGCCTGACAGCATGGGAGGTCCGCTCTGTTATGCGGTAAGGGCCTGTCCAGCGAGGCTCAGCCCACTTTCTCTTTGTGACTTTCAGGAGGACGTAGTCCGTTCCAGGTGTAGCCGCCTCTTTCAGCTCTTGCTGGTTTCTTTCAGCGACCTGTGAGGAATACTGGGCAACAAAACTGCGGAGCATGTTATAATATGTCCTCGGATCGAGGTCTGAATCAGCTTCATCCGACATTAACAGGCGAGAGGAGGGGCCAGGAAAAGGCCTGCCATGCTCCAACTCAAATGGAGTGTAACCAGAGGTTTGATTTACTGAGCATCTTATGGACATTAATGCAAGAGGCAATGCCTTAACCCAATCTAATTTGGTCTGTGCACAGATTTTAGCCAATTTAGTTTTTAGAGTTTGATTCATCCTTTCCACTTTCCCCTGGGACTGGGGGTGGTAAACTGAGCCAAACTTATGTTTCAAACCTAATGCGGCTTCAACCCTCTGCAGATCGTGGTTCCTGAAATGTGAACCATTGTCCGACCTTATGACCTCGGGAAACCCATGCTGTGGTATATAATGATTAATCAGACACTTCACCACAGTTCTACTGTTTTCACTTGCTGTCGGCCAGGCTTCTGGCCAACCTGAAAATGCATCCACAGCCACCAGCAGGTACCTGTAACTACCTACTCTGTCCACCATGTCTGTGTAATCAATGATTATTTCTTTCCCTGGGCAAAGTGGGATGGGGAAGTACCCTGCTATTGGCTTGAAGGCGGGCTTGATTCCAAATTGGTTGCACTCCTTACAGGTTTTAACCATGTATTTTGTCATGTCTTTTAGATAAGGGTGCCACCAGGCGGCTAAGTTCCTCATCATTTGTGCAGGTCCCACATGCCCCACTCCATGTGCCTCTTCCATTGCTGTCTGTCTGACCCCTGGCGGTAGAATGGGCCTTCCATCTGGGCCACGCCAAACATCTGTGTTTGTGGCCCCTCTTGTTACCCATAATGATTTTTCCTGGGGGCTGGCTTTGTCCTGTAACTCTCTGATTGTGGCTAGGCCTAGTTGTATGGGTGGTCTTTCTGGAGGGGGTGTGGCTTCTGGGTCCATTACCATAATCAGGGAGGGTAAGTAACCAGCTGTCTGCTTCGCTACTAAGTCGGCCTGTTTGTTACCTAATGCCACTAAATCCAATCCGGCACTGTGTCCTTTGCATTTTACCACTGCCACCTTAACAGGTAACAACAGTGCTTCCGCTAATTCCCTCATTTCTATCTCATGTTTAATAGGCTTTCCGCTGGCTGTCAAAAAACCAGCTCTTAGCCACTGCTTGAGCTCCACATGCACTGCTCCCACAGCATAAGCTGAATCACTGTATATATTCACTTTCTGTCCCTTTCCCATCCTTAAGGCTTCAATCACCGCTCTCAGTTCAGCTCTCTGTGCAGACTGTTGTCCTGTCAACTGCTCTGCTTTCACTGTTTTCCATCTCATGTCTGTCTGTTCCACTATTGCCCATGCAGCCTTCAACATTCCACTTTCAGTTCTGAAACAACATCCATCTGTGAACCAATCTTTTTCTGCATCCATTAGAGGTTCTGCCTGCAAATCTGGCCTGATTTTCTCCTGTACCTGCACAACCTCTTCACACATATGTGGTTCCCCTGATCCCATGTGATCAGCCATGTTTATGCCTTCATGTGAGTAGGTGATGTGTGGTGCTTCCAAAATGGTACTGAGGCGTCTCTGCCTGAGTGAAGTGAGTGTGAAGGCCTGTGAGGAGACGTAGGCCACCACACTGTGTGATGTCAAAATTTTTAGTGGGTGGTTCATCACTATGTGTGCTGTTTTCTGAATGATTTTTGCAAGTCCAGAAACGTGTTGTGTGCACGGTGGGTGGCGTTTTTCAGTGTTGTCCAGCATTACGCTTACATATGTCAACACTTTTCTCTCTCCCCCTTTTTTCTGGAACAGGATACCATTGATATGGGTTCCAGTTCCAGAAACATCAAGATGAAAAGGCAAAGCATAATCTGGCACAGCAAGGTCAGAGGCGACAGAAAGCTGTTGTTTTAACTTTATAAACGCCTGTTCTGTTTCTGTAGTCCATGAGAGGGGAGCAGAGAGGTTTCTCATGCCTTGTTCATTTACCAAAGCGCGCAAAGGGGAAGTAAGGCCAACATAGTCTGGGACATAGGTCCTGCTGTAACCAGTCAGGCCCAAAAATGACAACATGTCTTTTACAGTTAGAGGTTTTGGATGGTGCAAAATGGAGTTCCTGTGTTCTGGGGACAAGGAAATACCGGACTGTGAGACCATGCGGCCTAGAAAAGAAACCTGTTTTCTTGCAATCTGTAGTTTGCTTTTGCTCACTTTAAAACCTGTGTTGGCCAGGTGGTGAAGTACCACTCTGGTGGCCTCCAAACAGATGTCAGCCGTGGGGGCAGACAGCAAAAGGTCATCCACATATTGTATTAACATACAGTCAGATGGTAGTGGGCTGGTTTGTAAAAGTTCTTTCAAACACTGATTAAACAGTCCGGGGGAGAGGGCAAATCCCTGTGGTAAGCGAGTGTAACGCCATTGTCGGCCTCTAAATGTAAATGAGAAAATGTCACGCAGTGACTCACGAAGTGGGAGGCAGAAAAAGGCATTAGCCAAGTCAATGCAGGTGAACCAGGCATGAGATGGTGGGAGGTTGGTCAAGGCAACATAAGGATTAGGCACAGGCAAAGTAGGAGTGCCAAGTAAGGCATTAATCCTTCTCAAATCATGTGCCATTCTGAACTTCCCCGTGCCTTTTTTCTCAACGGGTAGGATGGGCGTGTTCCACTTAGAGCAGGAGGGCTCCAAGACACCGGCAGTGACCAAACCAGAAATTGTTTCTGCAATCCCAGCCTCAGCCTCCGGTCTGTGTGGGTACTGAGGCTGCCACAAAGGGGTAGCAGATGACAGTTGAAAAGAGACTGGCTCCACATCAACTAAACCTACATCTGTGGGTCCAAGGGACCACAAACAATCTGGAAGAGAGTCGAGTAAAGGCGCAGCATCACAGTGGTCTGTGTGTTCTCTGCCATGTGACCCGCTGACCACTCTATGTTGCAGTGTTGAGGAATTAAAGCAATCATTTAAAATTTGGTATGTGTTGGTAGATGGAGAAAACAAAACCTGTGGGAGTTTTGTAGGTGTCCAGTCAGTGGCCGCAAGGGAACGTTTAACCATTCCACCCAGCTCCTTAGCCTGGTGTCCAGGATGTAAGGCCAGTGACACATGGGGAGCTGCCTCATCAGACATCATGTACCACTGTAATTGATCTGTTGTAAAAGTAACCGCTGCTGCCACTCCCTCCGGTGCCGCAAAAATGCACGACATGTTCAAAGACCAAGCCCGCCCCTCACACTGCTCCTGGAACATGTGCTGGTACCAGGTGGTGTCATGCCTGTCATAAAACAGTGTAACATGAGGTGGGTCAGGGGGAGGGACATAAGGATGTAGGAGTGAGAGCCACGGCCGCCATTGCTGAAAAGCAGTCCAAACTCCTGGTTCAGCAGGTGTTTCAACTTCCAATAATGCCCAGTAGATGTCAGCAGAGTCCGCCAAACAGGAGGAGGGTTGCAGCAGAAACTGACCACCTCCCTCTGGCCCATTAGAACAGGGAAGCACAACCCCAGTAGGGAGAGTCACAGTTAGGCCTTGTGAAGAGCAGAGTATTGTGGCTCCTAATTTAATCAACAAGTCTCTTCCCAGTAAATTCACAGGCGCCTGTTTTGAACAAACATAGCTGTGTAACAAAGTCTGATCTCCAACCGTTGTGGGGAGGGGCACGGTGTAAGGCAGAGTTTTAGGTTCCCCAGATATGCCCACCACTGTAATCACTCTGTCAGTAAGTCTTTCACGAGCAACATCCTTAATGGTGGAGTACGTAGCTCCAGTGTCCACTAAAAAGCTGCTTCTTCTTCTATCTACAGTTATGGACAGCATAGGGTCCGCCGTTGTCCCTTCACCGTCCTGGGCAGTCTGTGGGGTGTCCTATAGCTGGGGACCACCCTCGTAGTACTCCCACCCCATCACAGGCATCTGTGGGGCCGGGGGCACTTCAACTAAAGCACCACGAGGTCCACCTCTGTGGCCAGGATGCTGATAGGGCCCACCACGGGCTCCCCTGCCTCTTCCAGCAGCCGGGTTCAAAGGGCACGCTTTAGCCCAGTGTCCAGGTTGTCCACACCGGAAACAAACATACATCTGGCCTCCCCTACCACCTCCCATCTGACCCCTTCCCCTGAAACCACCTCTGTTTCCTCCAAATGGGGAACCTCTCTGCCCATAAGGGGCCGGGGAGTGATAAGCACCATACTGGGGGGGCTGTGGATCAGTTGGCCATGGGTTCGGATACAAATCAGGGGCAACTGGACCAGGAGGGGGAGCCGCAGCGGCCACAAGCTGCTTTTTAGGCTTGTCACTGTCACGGTGCGGCATGGCACACCGTGGAAGGAGTGGGGAAGGAGGACCCAGGCGCGGTGCTCTACGTATAGACAGTGTTTATTTACAGAGGGTGATATCAAACAACAATAAATCCCCGTGTTTCTCCCCAGACTCCCGTGTCGTGTCCTCCAAGTGCTCTCTGCTCCCGTGTCTGCACTCCCGGTGCTCGCTGCTCCTTAAGCCTTCCACGCTCCTCCTGCGGGAAATAATAGCGGCAGCAGTCAGGACACTGAACAATGGCAGGCATACACTACACGACCAAAACCTAAACTGGGTAACTAACGTGGAGTCCCAAGCAATGATCCCGCGTCGGTGGGAGCTCCAAGACTCTCTTAAGTAGCTCCCCCGACGAGGCCTGATCAGCAGCAGGTGTGTGGCTTCGGGTGTGGCCAGTCCCCTTGCAGGGCCACACCCTCCAGGCCTGACGCCGCCTATAAACAAGTGCTCAGCCACCCACACACACATACACACTAGCACAGGGAAGGGGGAGCAACACCAAAATACACAACAACAATAATAATAATAATAATAATAATAATAATAAAATACATGACTGCTCAGGGATCCTGGGTCGCCCAGTCCCAGGACCCTGACAGTACCCCCCCTCTAAGGGTCGGCTCCCGACGACCCCAGAACCAAAACAAGCAAAAACAACAAAACAACAAACCGACCCAGTCCACAGTCTCAGAGTCAGACCGCGCATCCCGCAGCGGTGCAAAAAGAAAACGAAAAGACGCCACAAACAGTCACAGGTGGCCCATCAACACAACAAGAGAGTTCAGGGGGCCTACCTCGAGCCCAACGGCGATGACGTAGCAGCTCCGGCGGACGGCCCCGGGTCTGGCAGCAGCAGCAAAACAGTTCAGGGGGCCTGCCACGGGTCCGGTGGCGGCGGCGCTGCTCCTCCGGCGGCCAGCCACGGGTCCGGTGGCGGCAGAACGGTTCTGGTGGCCTGCCACGGGTCCGGTGGCGGCGGCGCTGCTCCGGTGAGCAACAGCGAGGCGTGGCACCAGGCCCATGACGCGCCGACCGCTGACGTGGACGCACCGGACGTAGATGGCGAGGAGGCCGCGCTAGACGTGGAGGTCCCTCCGGTCCGCTGATCTCCGGCTCCGGCTGAGCGGGTCCCTCCTCGGCTGCTGGCAGCGAGAGCTCGCTGAGCTGCTCCTCCGGCTCGCTGAGCTGCTCCTCGGCTGGCGGCTCGCTGAGCTCCGGCTCCTCCTCGGCTGGCAGCGAGAGCTCCTCCTCGGCTGGCAGCGAGAGCTCCTCCTCGGCTGGCAGCGAGAGCTCCTCCTCGGCTGGCAGCGAGAGCTCCTCCTCGGCTGGCAGCGAGAGCTCCTCCTCCGGCTCGCCGAGCTCCTCCTCCGGCTCGCCGAGCTCCTCCTCCGGCTCGCCGAGCTCCTCAGCTGGCAGAGCGGGCTCCTCCTCCGGCTCGCCGAGCTCCTGCTCGGGCATGCTGAGCTCCACAGCTGGCGATGCGGGCTCCTCCGGCTCACCGAGCTCCTGCTCGGGCATGCCGAGCTCCTCCGGCTCGCTGAGCTCCTCAGCTGGCGGTGCGGGCTCCTCCGGCTCGCCGAGCTCCTCAGCTGGCGGTGCGGGCTCCTCCGGCTCGCCGAGCTCCTCAGCTGGCGGTGCGGGCTCCTCCGGCTCGCCGAGCTCCTCAGCTGGCGGTGCGGGCTCCTCCGGCTCGCCGAGCTCCTCAGCTGGCGGTGCGGGCTCCTCCGGCTCGCCGAGCTCCTCAGCTGGCGGTGCGGGCTCCTCCGGCTCGCCGAGCTCCTCAGCTGGCGGTGCGGGCTCCTCCGGCTCGCCGAGCTCCTCAGCTGGCGGTGCGGGCTCCTCCGGCTCGCCGAGCTCCTCAGCTGGCGGTGCGGGCTCCTCCGGCTCGCTGAGCACCTGCTCGGGCATGCTGAGCTCCTGCTGCAGCTGGACGAAGTCTGAGGTCTCCCGAGCTTGCACTACCCCCCGGGCTTTACGCAGGGTGCAAAGGCAGGCGGAAACTCCCTTGAGCTGGCCGAGGTAGGGGTCTCCCTCCAGGAGTGCCTCGATGGCATTTAACCCCACCACTCTTGCCCTTGCGTTGGAGGTGTGAGTTACCCAGTCCATCAGGCGTTGGACGCGTGTGAGGTCGCCCCCTCCGGACAGGGCTGCTGGAGTGGGTAGTGGAATGGAGGCTGCCGCTGGTGGAGAAGATGGCTGAGGGATGACTGCATGTGGATGAGATGACGACAGCGCCACAACCGCAGATGGTGAAGCAGCGAGTGGTGTGAAGACCTCTGACCGAGGTGATGTTACCTGCGCTGTCAGCTCGTCCACTGCAGACACAAACACAGATGGTGAGGGAAATGGAAAATTGTCCGTACTACTCACCACAGCCGGCTCTTGAGATGACCGTGGATGTGGCTGCGGTGAGGAACGCTGGCGGCGCGAACGTCGCTTCCGTGTAGACGTCGGGGCCGGCGTCTCAGGCAGTGAATCCACCAGCTGTCCGAGCTGGTGGGCAGCCTGAGGAGGAGAGTGGAGGTGGAGGTGGAGGGTGGAAAGTAGAAAGTCCAGGACCACCGCATTAAGGGAGTCCACCAGCCAGGGGAATTTAAAAAGCATCTCCTGCAGCCGCCTCTCCACGGCGCGACGCAAACCTTCCGCTGGCTTCTCCCACCATAAGTCACACATGCGGTACACTTTGTCCATAATTTCCCTCCTGAGCCTCTCCTCAGAGACCGCTGGGTCCATAAGTGGCGGGATCATTCTGTCACGGTGCGGCATGGCACACCGTGGAAGGAGTGGGGAAGGAGGACCCAGGCGCGGTGCTCTACGTATAGACAGTGTTTATTTACAGAGGGTGATATCAAACAACAATAAATCCCCGTGTTTCTCCCCAGACTCCCGTGTCGTGTCCTCCAAGTGCTCTCTGCTCCCGTGTCTGCACTCCCGGTGCTCGCTGCTCCTTAAGCCTTCCACGCTCCTCCTGCGGGAAATAATAGCGGCAGCAGTCAGGACACTGAACAATGGCAGGCATACACTACACGACCAAAACCTAAACTGGGTAACTAACGTGGAGTCCCAAGCAATGATCCCGCGTCGGTGGGAGCTCCAAGACTCTCTTAAGTAGCTCCCCCGACGAGGCCTGATCAGCAGCAGGTGTGTGGCTTCGGGTGTGGCCAGTCCCCTTGCAGGGCCACACCCTCCAGGCCTGACGCCGCCTATAAACAAGTGCTCAGCCACCCACACACACATACACACTAGCACAGGGAAGGGGGAGCAACACCAAAATACACAACAACAATAATAATAATAATAATAATAATAATAATAAAATACATGACTGCTCAGGGATCCTGGGTCGCCCAGTCCCAGGACCCTGACAGTCACCTTTTCCACCCAGGTCGTTTTTAGCTTTCTGCAGCTGAACCTTCAACAGTTGCAACTGTAAATCTTCGACGCTCTCCGCTTTATCATCAGACTTAATCTGCACTTTGTTAAGATTAAAAATCAAATGTTTCTTCCAGATTGCAAAGTCACAGTCCTGCAAATCAGGATTATCCTCCATTTTCTGGCTTACTGACTCCGGAATGCCCCTCAGCACCGCCCTTCTAAACCACATGCTCTGTGAACAAGTCCTACTGGGGTGATGACCTGTATGGTTCACCCAGTCTTCAACAGCCTGATTTAGATAATGGGTGGGATTTTGCTTTCCCTCCCATTTAAATTTCTGTAAGGTGCCTTGATTTTTGGGTGGGAATTGTTTGCGCAGGGCCGGTCCAATAAACCTCAAGGCCTGCATTAGTGGCACCTCGTTCTCATGCGTGGTAGTACCCGCATTTTGTTCCAGGTCCGCTGCCTGAGATCGGGATGTGCACCTAGTTATAATAGCTCTAAAATCTCCCAGTGCGAGGTCCTGTCCAGCTGTGTATTTATCCAAACCAGCCAACCAGGCATTCCCTCCCTCCATTATGTCAGGGAGTTTGTCCACTAGGGCCTGGACATCTCCGAATGAATAAGGTTGATACACTGGTCTACGTTGCGCTTTAGTCTGGACCAGGGGAAACATGCCTGGAGGCTGAGGCACAGGGCCCTTAGATCTAGTCTGATATCCTAAACTGTGAGGGGTAGAGGGGGGTGTATTGTTAAGGTCACTGAGTTCATCATCAGTATCCTCAGTTTCTTCCCCGCCTGGTGGGGTAGCAGTGTCAGCAAAAACGTGGGCTAAACTCATCTGTGTTTCCGGATCCTGACGGCCCACCAAAGACATGGTAACTGTGACATTTGGTGAAGTGCCAGGCTCAGTTTTTGCAGTAGCGGTCAGATCTCCTTTAACAGCGACAGGAGTGCTGGCAAAGGGGTTGGACCGGGAAAGAGGGGCTGACGCAACACGATTATTCACCTGGACCACTGACCTATGTTCATTTAAGCAGCTGCGTAATGCTGCTTCTAGATCAGTTAATTGTTGTTCAGTGGGTTCCTGTCTGTTCATTCGAACCGCAAATGGTGCGCTCGCAAATGGGTCAGTTAGGCCCTCAGATCCGGTTCCAAAACAATGGGACATAGAGGAGGGGGCTCTACTACTAGCTGAGGATGTCGCCGACAGAGAGGAGCTTCCTGGGCAAAAATGCTTGGTATCTATGGGAGTTGGAGCTACGGGCGGTTCTTCTCCAATAGTCATTATTCCACCAGAGATATTAAGTACCGGATATATGCCTGCTGAGGGAGGAGTTGAGGCAGAATAGGGAGGTGGCTGAGACCTATTTTTCTTCATGTGTGGTTTTGCAGTTTCCCATAAACACACCCAGTGATTAAATTTAGCTTTGCGGCCTGCGTGCTTATCTGCTTCCTTTCTGTGTCTCACCCCGCTCATCACACCTGCACCTGCTGCTGCTGAGTTGGCTTCTTCCTCTTTCTCTTTTGCCTGCATAGCCTTATTCTGCCAAATTATTCCCCAGTTACCACTACTCCCCTCGTCCTTTCCCTTTTCTTTCATTAACCTTTCAGCTGTTTTCCTCAATGACTCTTTCTGCTTTTTTGCTTCTTTAGGCTGGTGTGTGGAGTTGATGACTGTCTCAACACATGTTAATTGTTCTCCCAATGTGCTAAGAATAACACCGGGACCCCAACCATCATCATTAGTTTGTCGATCTAATTCTCCATCCATTTTACTGTCAATGGAGGAGTGTTCTTTTATTGATTTTAAAGGAGAATTTGGGCCAGCTGGGTTTCTGCCTCTGTTAGGCACTAACAGCTGGGGCGCTGCTTTAAAGGTGAGTCAGCACTGAAATATCCCTTCAGGTGTTACCAAGCTTCTACCAAACCGGAGTCTGGCGGGTAACCTTGCCTAGAGCTTCCTGATAGGGGTGCTAGTTGGTTGTCACCTTGTTCACACGTCTCATTCACACTTCATACATTACCTGCAGTCACTCATTACCCTCCTTATGTATGTAATAAATGTGTAAAAAAAAAATTCTATGTGTGGTGTATTATTTTAACCAAAAGAGGAACCTAGTTCCTTTAATTGTGTAATCTGTGAACAACGGAGAACCAAACTGTCCTGCCCAGTGTTCCACAGCAAGCATTCAGCGTGTATTTATGTGTGTCCAATATCAAACAGAACATCAAAACATTTAAAACACTAAAATCATCGGGGTTTTAAGAAGAGATCCGTTTTCTCCTATTGATCAAAGGGACCCCTCCTTTGGACTCCAACCAGTACTTCTCCTTTTTAAGTTTTAGAGGATCTTTTCTAATAAAGTCCTCTGGGCCTTCCTAACCCTTCTGTAGTTTAGAGAATATTACTAAAAAATATTCTCAAGGCCTTTAACCTTTTAATTTGTTTAGAAAGGCGTTACTAATAAACCCTTTCAAGGTCCCAGACCTGCACTGAGGTATTTATCCGACACCGGAGAGCAACCCGTCGGCTGCAACCGTGGTCAGACCTCAGTTCACTCTTATCTTTATTCACTTATTCACTTATTTCTTATTCACTTATCTCTTATTTACTTGTCTGATTCTCAACAAGCCTTAAGTAAGCCAGACAATTTTGGTTATGAATTACTAGGAGTTTGGACACTAAGTATTTTTATAATGTTCAATATAGCAGAAATAAAAGGTCTGCTTACCTTGTTTTTGTGTGCGCACAGCTTTTGTCCAAACTCCGTTCACTCAGACCACGGCCGATGTCCTCCCATCCGTTCCAGTTGACCTGGAGCGGATCCTGTTCCGTGACGCCAATTGAAGGATATAAAAAAAACAACAACAGCAATAGAATAATATTAAACACAAAGTGAACCCGTCTTCCTTCACTAAATAGGTTCTTTTAGATGTTAAGGAGGAATTGACTTAACCAGGCTGGCGGAGAATGAAGACAACCGGACACCTGCTGCAGATGGGGAATCAGTGAACTTTTATTGAGACAGAGACAACCTCTCAACACAGCTCACATCAGGAGATTCCTAATATTTGCTGTGAGGATGGGTATATATTCTCTAAAACTTACAGGAGGGGGTTGTGAGGAAAGTGCTGCATTAGCAGAAAAACAACTCCATAAAAGGAAATCGGCCTTGGGTGTTCTAGTCTCTTCGCTTGCAGATATCTTACACCTGCAGGATGAGGCGATCGCTTCTTATCGCTCTCAAGGCCAAAGTCGTGAGCACATTTTTATTACACAGTTGCACAGTAACTTTAAAGCTGAACAATATTTAAAGCTGAATAATGTTTGATCAGATTATATTTTCTTCACCCTCTAGTTTAAGAAAATAAAATAAAACAATATTACTAGACATTAAACAAAAATTAAACACAAACTTGCGACTCCCAATTAGTAGGAAGAAACTGTCTCCCACCATGACCCCGTTGGTAGATCTAGGGTAAAAAACCTCCGTAAAGGAGGGCCCTATGAAATATTTGAGAACTGAAGAAGTAGTTCCCAAATTATAGTCCAACGTATTTACCTCCATCCGGTGTTGCTCCTCCAGAACTTTGAATTTAAGAGGCCTATAATTTTCTGATCAGTAACAGGGGGAAGATATCCCCCGAACTAATCAGCATTTCTCTGAAATTCCTCCAATTTTTTTTTAACTCTCTGCCTCGGGGAAGAAATTTGCTCTCGATGGGAGATTGAGGCCCGTTTCCACTCTCGACACCTTCTGCTTAGCGCTTCGTCCTCCTCAGATGCCGCCGGGATCTGGACATCGTATCCCCTCCTCTGCATCTCCATAGCCGCCTCTCGTACGTTACCGTAGTTTCTGACTCCGTCCTGCCAGTGGATCCGAATGCTCGTGTAGGGAGTTTGGAAGCGCACTCCCGCTTCCTTTAGTATCCGCTTAACTTCTCTGTATTGTTTGCGCTTTTGAACAATATCTGATGCATAGTCATGATCAAAGTAGATCGTCTTGCCATTCACCTGGATTTGCTTCTTTTTCCAAACTTCTCGAAGTATGAGTTCTTTCGTTGTGAATTCCTGGAAATTAATAAGAATCGGACGTGGGAATTCTCCAGGGCGCGGTTTCTGTACAGAGATACGATGGGCCCGCTGGATCTTAAGTTCTAGCCCGGCTGGTATAGGTATCTCGTGCTGTAGCAGCTCCGAGACAAAGTCTTGGACAGATCTCCCCTCGGAGCCTTCCTCCACTCCAACCAGGCGTATATTATTTCTGCGGGATCTTGACTCCAGGTCCACCAGCTTGTTCTGAATAAATTTCTGTGTTTTCAAGCTTTGGAGGAGCGCTTCAATTAACTCCATTGTCACATCTTCTATATTTCCCACTCGATCCTCGGCTTCCCCCACTCTCTTCGACAGAGTTTTTATGTCCTCCTTTATCTTGTCGAGCTTACCGCCCAATTCCCGCTGTAGCGTGTTAATGCCTTCTCTCAGCCTTTCATTATCTTGTTTCATTTCTGATTTCAATGATTCGATGGCTTTTAGTAATTCGCCAGCCGAATCTCTAATTATGCCATCGGGGCTCGTGCAGTCTTGTCCTGTTGCGTTATTGGTATTTATTTTTGCGGCTTTATCATGTCCCCTTGGCATTTTGGCCTCCTTTTGCCTTATTCCTCACCAATTATATTCGTTTTGCTCAATTGAATTGTCTGTTGACGAGTTTTCGGTGTTTTAAATTCCTGATAGGGAGCTACCACCAAACGCGTCCACTCAATCCGCCATGACACCCGGAAGCCGCAAAGATAATAAATCTAAATCTCTTAACTCATTAATAAAGGAAGCGGATCTCTGCGATGTATGGAGAGAATTACACCCTCTGGAGAAGGATTATACCCATTTCTCAGCAGCCCATAAGGTTCACTCTAGGATAGATTTTTTTTTGATAAATAGAAGCGATAAACATAGAGTCACAGAATGCAATATCGGTATAGCCGACTTGTCGGATCACAACGCCATTCATTTGACCATTCACCTACATAATCAGAATAAGAAATTATTATGGAAATTGAACATTGGTATTCTCAATAATGAATCTGAGGTAAAAGAGATCAAAAAAGAAATACAAACCTGTATTGCCCACAATAAGGATGATCAGATAGACCCAACAATAATTTGGGATACTGTGAAAGTAGTAACTCGGGGGTATTTGATATCAAGGACCAGCTACCTCAAAAAAATGAAGAAGCTTACACAGTCCAAATTAGAACAACAATTAAGGGATTTGGAAAAAAAAAAGCATACAGATTTGAGTCCTGATTTGGCTGGAAAAATCAAAAACGTAAGAAAACAACTAAGTGATTTGACTATGGAGGAAATAGAAAAGAAACTGAGATTCACAAAACAAACATTCTATGAGTCTGGCTCCAAAGCAACTAAAGTATTGGCTAAACGGTTAAAATTAATGCAAATAACTAATGCAGTCAACAAGATTAGAGATCCAAATACCAAGGAACTACTATATGAACCAACACAGATAAAAAACACCTTTCAAGAATATTATAAAACATTGTATAGTCAACCGGATCAGAAAAATGGACCAGAAATTGTAGAGTTTTTGGATCAGTTAGACCTCCCTTCAATAGGGACAACTCAAAATGAACTATTAACCAAACCAATTACAAAGGAAGAACTGGATAAGGCAATAAGGAGATTGAAGACGAATAAAAGTCCAGGGAGTGATGGGTACCCCAATGAGTGGTATAAGACTTTCAAAGAGGTTTTGGCCCCTATTTTGATAGATTCTTTTAATTGGACAATAAAACACGCTAAAATTCCACCTTCCTGGAAAGAGGCCATCATCTCAGTCTTACCGAAAGAAGGTAAAAACAAGGAAAACTGTGATTCTTATCGCCCAATCTCCATCTTAAATGTTGATTATAAACTATTTACATCTATAATCACAAGACGCCTAGAGCTGTTCCTTCCTGACCTGGTGGATGAAGACCAGACAGGGTTCATTAAGGGGCGACAGACACAAGACAATATACGACGCACATTGCATATAATTAATGAAGTTAATAGAGAAAAAATCCCAACAGCCTTAGTGAGTTTAGATGCTGAAAAGGCTTTTGACAGAGTCTCTTGGATATTTCTTTTTGCTGTTTTGAAGAGAATGGGCTTTGACAGTATCTTCATCAAGTGTATACAATCCCTGTATCATAGGCCAATGGCTAGAGTTAAAATAAATGGGGACTTGACAGACAGCTTTGAGCTCTTTAGAGGAACTAGGCAAGGTTGCTGCTTGAGTCCAGCTCTTTTTGCTTTGTATATTGAGCCTTTGGCTCAGTATATACGGCAAAGTACAGACTTAAAAGGGGTTTTTGTTTCCAAACTTGAACAACGAATAGGTCTTTTTGCAGATGATATAATTATATATCTACAGGATCCTGATACGACCTTTCCTTGGCTGTTTAAAGCATTAAAATATTTTGGTAAAAACGCAGGATATAAACTAAACATCGTAAAGACTCAAGTACTCTGTCTGAATTATTTCCCCAAAGAATTATTACAAAATGAACTTAAACTAAAATGGGATTCAAATAAGATCAAATACTTAGGTGTCTATTTAACTAGTGATACAAGTACTTTATACGAGGCAAACTATGTGAAGTTTAGTAACACAATCCAAAAAGATCTGATTAAATGGGCTCCGCTTGTCAAGGACCTTAGCTCAAGAATAGAGGTAATAAAAATGAATGTGCTTCCCCGGTTATTGTACCTATTCACCTCATTACCAGTCCAAATAACAGATGCACAGTTTGGTAAATGGGATAAATTAGTTAGTAGATTTATTTGGAAAGGGACAAAGCCAAGAATAAGATTTAAAATACTCCAATCAGGAAAAGAAAAAGGAGGACTTGCCCTCCCGAATTTCAAGGAATATTTCTATGCAGCTCAGCTGAGATATACTGTTTATTGGTGTTCATCAGAATATACTTCAAAATGGAAGCATATAGAGTTAAATTATTGCCTATCATGTCATCCACAAGCAAGATTGGGAGAAGAAACTACCCAGCCCACGAACAAAAATCTCATCACTGAATTTACTATTAAACTCTGGTGGACAATAATGAAGAAATATAGAATTACAGAAGATTGTAAATTGCTGATTTGGCCTGCATACTCTCGAAAATTCCAAAGTGGACAATGGGATAGCACATTTTTAAGATGGGTCAATAAAGGAATTACAGCAATGTGTACATTAATAGATGGGACAACATTTAAATCTTTTGAGAATCTACAGAAACAATTCGGATTGGATAAATCAGATTTATTTAGGTACTTTCAATTAAGACACTTTTACAATACAGAAATTAGAAAGAAGCTCTCGAGAGAAAGAAATCGTATAATAGGAACAATAACAGGTGCATATAAAAATCTTCCATCAGGAATTCTGTCGAAATTATATGATGGCCTACAAAATTCGAATAGGAATGAAACATTATATATTAAACAAAAGTGGGAATCGGAACTACAAATTGAGTTGTCAGAGGATGATTGGCGATCCTTATGTCTCACACAGCATAACTCCACTAGCTCTAGACGATGGAGAGAATATGGTTGGAAAAATGTGATTAGGTTTTTTATTACTCCATATATCAAAAGCAAGCAGTTGAAAACACCCCAACAATGCTGGAGATTATGTGGAGACTGGAACGCCAATCACTCACATGTGTTTTGGAAGTGTAAATATATTAAATCATATTGGGAAAGAATCGCGGCAACAATGACGAAGGTGCTGGGGTATGAAGTACTGTGTGAGGCACGAGTAATGTATTTTGGAATATGGGAAAATGTAAAAAAGGAGGACTGGTATTTGTTTAAGATTATGTTGTTGTCAAGCAAAAAGGTGATAACAAAGAATTGGCTGAAAAGCGATCCTTTAAAACTGGAAGACTGGATGGACGTAATCGAGGACATATATACAATGGAAAAAATGACTTACACTCTGAGACTGAAATCTGACAAACACCGAAAACAGTGGACAAAATGGATAATTTATAAGTCTCAGTCAGCCTTATAGGGCGGGACCTCTCGTGTTTTTTTTTTTTTTTTTTTTTTTTTGTGTGTTTGTTGTTGTGTTATTATTATTATTGTCTTGTCCGTATGTAATACAAAGGAAAAAGTACAAAATAAAGAGTTATAAAAAAAAAAAATTACCAGACAATCTTTAAACAAGCTGAGCACTATAAGAATCTGGTTTAATGTTTATTTGTTAGGTTTGGTGCAGGTATCTGAAAATCCTGACAGAGGAAGTCATTATTGAAATACAGACATGCTCTTCTGACATGGGAGACAGAGGTGACTGGAGGTATGAGGCTAAGGGACAGTAAAAAACATGAATAAAACAGAATTTTGAATGAATCACTACAAATGTCTCTGCACTAAAAGCTTTAATGAATATAATCATAATACTAAAGCAGTGTTGAAGTATATTACATAATATGATTAAAATATTTTGACTTTCTCTAAAAAAAGACCAAGGCTGTATCTTAGTGCACCAGTGGTATAAGTAAGCCGTTGGACCCTTTAACAAAAGATAAAATGTTATTTCACATAACAGTGATAAGAAATGACGGCGGTGTCTACAATCACTTCAGTTCGTAGCACTGGCCCTTTCTGGCATATCTACACCGATGACTTAGAACAAACACTGAAAGAAGGTCTAGGCTAAACTATGAGAGATGCACAATGGTAACCTTAAACTGGGGACCGTCTGAAAAGCCTTTCAGTTTTTTGGTTATTAAACTCTTGACTCTTCTCTCACTCTATTCACAGTTTCTCATTGTGTTTTACTTCTGCTCAATCTATTAGGAGTTAAGAATCGTATATAGTGCTGCTTCTTCAGTTCCAAATCCCCTTATTTATGAGGGATCAAATAATAACATCTGATCTAAATTTTACATTTGTTTAAAATATTATTTTAGCTTAACTACTTTCATGGAGAGTATCCATGTCAATACCCAGTGGCACAGGACCTCTGCTGCAGACCTTTCCCCTATTTTGCCTTACCGTATATAAACACTTTGCCAGTCACTCTGCTCCACACCGAATTACCTTGACATCTATGAAATCGGGTTTAGTAAATAGTTAATTCAGTTTAAAGTGAGATTTGTCAAACGGGAGCAGTTGGGAATATGACATGTATAGAAATAAAATAACGTAATAATTTGAATTGTGAACTGCTGTAGATATTTGGACAGGCTGTGATCCTTCTGATTTTGACTGTGGATCAACCAAATTGGGGTCTGATCCTGGTCGTGTCAGGAACATTAGCTGCTGTAAAAAAGCTGTCAAATCAAACATGCATAGCTACCCGCTGTGGTCACCTCTGTGAATACATGAGCTGTCATAACTGCTTCAAATCCTGTAGCCAAGTCAGTATACATTTATTTATTCACCATTCATCGTAGCCTATTACTTGGAATTTGATCAAAATGCTGTAAACTATCTACTTTAGCCAGTACTTGAAACATTTAAAATATCCCGTATATCACAAATTTAATTTGATGTACATTTGTTGTATAGATTTTAAAAAAATCTAACAAGAATTAGAACATAACATTTCAGCTTTAAATTTCCAGTTCATCAAAGACAACTTACCAGCAGCCCTTACCTCTTAATATCTTCTTTCATCTTGCCCTTCTGTCCTCTCATTCGACTTTTCTCTAAGAGTGAAGTTGTAACACACACATTAAGATCTTACTGTAATTTTGTCCACAAAATGCATCTAGTAGCTTCACTGGTTGTGGTACCCTGACATTCCCTAACTGTTGTTTTGGCAACAATACGAGGAGCTGAAGGAGTTCTCAGAATCTGCACTACCAGGTACCTTTGTCCTTTTATCAGCAAGACCTGGAATCTACATTCCAGTTATTAGAGCCATTTCAGAGAATTCCACAAGTTATACGGTGCACTTACTACAAAGCATTTCTACTGTCTCCATTATTACTATATAGTAATATAGTAGTTGTATGCTACATGAAGAATTAATTTAACCTCTGCTTTTTGCAGCAGGCCTACATAATGAAAAAAACCCAAGCCTAATGTTTATTTTTTCTAATGTTTCTGGAATTCCTTTAAGTTGTCCAACTGCACTAACACACACAGCTACAATTACCCAGAACTATATTTTAAGATAGAATGGAATAGAATAGCCCTTTATTGTCATTGTACATGTAAAATGAAATTGAGGGTGCACCACACCAACTGTGTAGGAATAAAATATAAATAGTAAGATCCTACAGTGTTTACTATCTTTTGAGTCTCTTCCAAAAACATCTTGTCAACCCTTTTCTAGCTATGACAAGTTGCTTTCTCTCACTTTTGATTTTCCTTAGTAATTTATGTCACGCTATTTCACTTTGCATTTGTGTCTGGCAGCAGCTGTTGCACCAGCTCAAAATACCAGTGATTAGAAACAGTACCGACCTTTGTACCTGTTGTGAGTCAGTTACTAACACCAGCTTGTAATTCAACAAACGCTCTCTTCACCATGTCAGTAAATAAAAAAAGTTATTTCTTTTTGTTTTGATTTGATTTTCTTTGAGAAAGTGTTAACATTCCTATTTAGGTTGGAATACCTTGAATATTTAAGATACTGGTTAGTCTGAGAGAAAGATGGTGTTTTTATAGTTATACATCACAATGACATCATGTTCAGATTCCACTAAATAAAAGCATTTTTTTTTTCCATTTCTCAGTGCCATCATTGATTTCTATATCTATTTACCACTAGTTTGTTATTTTGAAACATTATACATGCTGTTTATAAATCTAAAGCAAAGAGTGTCCTGTTATTTTGTCTTAGATGTAACTGAATAAATTTAACTAAAGTATTAACAAGCAAACCTAAAACAAACCCCATTATATTTCTTGCAGACCAAACACGGAGTTTTGTATTCAGCATTGCAACAAGCATTTAAATATGAAAGATTAACCTAATTCTTCTGCTAATTCTAACTGCTCAAACTTAGTGTACATAAACTTCACAGGACTGCAACAATCTTAAGACTGTCGAGTATCTTTACCTTTATTTTCTTTAAAAACTTTACAAGAAAGTGTTTCTTGTCCTCAAGTAGAAAACATGTCATTAGAAACAGGCTTACAGTATATTAAAGAAAATGAGAAATGGGTGAACCACAGTCTATTACATTACATTACAACATTAAGTTGACTCTATACTCACATTCACTGTGAACATTTTGAGTCATTAGTTTTATGCAGTCAAAGGGCATACAGTAAATACTGTAACATTTTAATCTGCAACCTGTTCATCAGCAAAGACAGTAATTTCTGAAAATCTCCTTTTCTAACTGACATTATAAAGTTCCCCGTAAGGTCATAACATTTGTCCCCAGTAGGAAACCTGTGGGTGTGTTCCCCACATGATGATAGAAAAAACTGGCACTACATTTGTGTTCTGTCACTAGAGGCTTAATCATAGTGAAGTTAAACATAGTAGAAAACATTTATTCGTCATCGTCGTCATCATCGTCGTCGTCATCATCATCGTCGTCGTCGTCATCATCGTCATCATCGTCATCATCGTCGTCGTCATCATCATCATCGTCATCGTCGTCATCATCGTCGTCGTCGTCGTCATCATCGTCGTCGTCGTCATCATCATCGTCATCATCATCGTCATCATCATCTTCATCATCTTCATCATCGTCATCGTCGTCATCTGGATCAATCTTTCCAGACAGAACATCCTCGATCCACTTTTCGAGCTCATCAGCTGTTGGCATGTCTTCGTCGTCATCCATTTCCATCCAAACGCTGTCAGCCTGCCGGTGACAGACATTTATATATTCAAAAGAAAAATTCACATTTATGCACATGGGCCCTGCATGGCGACTCATTTCCTTTAGGACAATATAACAGTTGTGTGTTAATGGCATGTGCTCGCCACACACATTAGACAATAAAGGAAACACAAAGTCTTCCCTTTCTTTCATATAGATTGCCTTCAGGGTTCATTTGACTACTTGTTAACAGTTGCTGGATGGGCAAGTTTCCCTCTCCTTTAACTTGTTACTTGATCTCCTCTACTACCCTCAACGCTATTTGGTCATTAACGAGTGCCAGGAGGTGAATCAAAATGGCAAATTTAGAAACCACGAAACTAAACAAAGAGCTTACTATTAAGCTCCATTAAGAATCTGATTCAGCTAAGGCCTCATCAGGACTGTTGTATATGTGTCACATTTGATACATTTTTGTTAGACAATAACAATTGTAGTTACTTTAAGAAAAGTTACTGTCAAAGTGCTTTAATCTTTCAGAGTCTGTTTGGCAATGGCACCAAAGAATAGACCATGGTGATGAGCAAATACTGTTAAACAATTAAAAATGAGCCTGGATGGATGGATGGATGATTAGTTACACATGAATTTTAGGGTTTTTCCCTCTTTTGATTATCAAAGCATGAGGTAATGACCATTTGAGTATCTCATGCTGTACAGATAGCCTGTTTTTTTATGGGTTAGCTGAAAGTTTTCTTACATCCTCAACATCAACTACACCAATCTGAGGAGAAGAGAGGTCAATGCGGAAGGTTTTCTCCCAATATGGAACCAGCTGAAAGGAGAAACAGAAAAAAGGAAAAGAAAAGAAAGCATTAAATGGAGACTCTTTTTTTTAAATCATTAGGGTAATTTTTATCCTGTAAGTAGACTACATCATGAACACAAATAATTTCCAATGTAGTAGATATGCACTTTAACTGAGAAAATTCATACCAGAGGGAAGTTATCAGGATCAATCCAGATGATGCTGAGGTTAGGGTTATCAGTGTTATCACGTGCCACTTCCTTGAGAATCTCCAGGAATTCAAAGCCATCTAGAGATAAAGAAAGGTCAGCTATTGTACCAGTGATACTGGAGTATGGGGTTCATATATGAATTTCGCACTGATTTAATTCATGAGCCATTTCCTCCCATCCACCCTGTGCTGGTGTGGATGGGAGGTGCTCTGGTGTCTGAACAGAGCTCTGCCAGCTGCAGCCACTAACCCAAGCCCTCATCCCAGGTTTCCACCTCTTAGCCAAAGCCCTAGCCTCTTCTTTCTTATCACTGGCTCATCTCTTTTACAGCCTCTGCCTCAGTGTGTCCACATCGGTTCACCTGTTTAGTTCTAACACTAAGGCAGAAAATCACCTGGATCATCCTCCTCAGCAAAGGCAACAATGTGTTCTCCGTCAATGTCATCCTCCTGCAAGTGCAAAAGAGGTTCATGAAAGCATTTTGAATATGTATGCTCTAAAATAACAACACAAGTAACTCTGAATATGATATGTTGAATGTTTTGGAGGTTTGTTTGTTTTTTATTACAAAGCAATCTCAGATCTCTTACCCAGATCTCATACATGCTGTAAGGCTCAAGTTTCCTCAGAGTGGGCCTGAAACATAAAACAATCTTAAAGTTTATAAACACAAAACAGTTTTTTTTAGTATAACATAAAAATGACGAGAGTATTTTGTCATATATCACTTATATGAATAAGATGATGCTATATTGAAACATGACCACCACCATTGTTGTAATTAAGTTAAAAACTGTAATTGTTTGACATTTAAAATGTTTATGTTTATGGTTAACAATGGACTTTTGCAAAAGATCATGCATATTCTAGCATAACAATTGCTTTAAAAGTTACTATCAACAACGGTACAGTGCAGGAGAGTAATAGGAGCGACCACTAGATGGAACTGCTAGATTAGTGTTCAGCATGAGGACAAAACTACATTATACTACATATAAAACCACACACACATATGGACTTTACTGCTATAGTAATATGTCTTGGTCCTCTCTGAGAAACCCAATCTAAAATGATGGAAACACACAAACAGCCACATATATCCTTAAGGTCTTTATGTCAGTATCCCACCTATCATGCTGCTCAATGAATTCAACAATCTCAGACTCGATGTAGGGCTTTCCTGGAATAGGCATAGGTTCATCCATAAATGGCTCATAGAAATCAACCTCATTGATCTTCAGTTTCAGCTTCTTGGCAATCTGAAAGAAAAGAAAAAAACAATGAACTAAGGTAGAAATAAAGTAGCACAGCAGTGATTTTTAAATGTTTTAGACACTTGATACAAAGTAAATGCATACTATAAAATATACGGTACCAAGCTCAATTATATAACCTTAAAATTTGAAATTAAAATTGTTAAAATGTCCCAACATAATAGAAATACTCAATCAGGCAGTTTAAACCTTGGGGTCAAATGTGGCATAGAATTTGACGAAAGGGTGGAACTCCTCAGCAGCATCGTTATACTCAGTGAAATCTGTGTGGTAAAAACAAAAAGGAAAAAAAATTTCCACATTGAAAAAAAAAGCGGTATTAATTGCTTAGGGTCTTTTTGAGACTCAGCCTTTCAGTCTTAATTTTTAACATACGAGAAGATCTTTCACTCTTGAAGTAGCCGACAAGCCTGATGACCTCATCCATGTTGTAGAAACCCTTAAGCTCACGGTCGTTGCCGATGATCTCCACGGGGTCTTCAATCACCTGACAAAACAACAATGAAATGATGGAACTGTAAGTTCCGTTTATTAGCATCTTAAAGTTGGATAGAAATTAATAATAATTAAATTAATTTAGCAATCCTTTTAAAAGATAATACAACTGAAACATGCATGTACAACAGATGTATCGTAAGAGATCTGAAGTTAACAACGGTTGAATTTAAACATCCTTAATGAATGACAAGAATTTGCTTACATCATAAAGAAACTCAACCAGGGTGTCGGCGGCTAGCTCTCCATCATACTCAATAATCTCGTTATCGGCAAAGATGTAGATACTCTCCACTTCATCAAGACCTGGTGCAAGAAAAGTGTTTCATTATAATAATATTTCATTTCATAGATTTTTAAATCACATTTATTTTTGCTCTGGTGTAGCAATACTGTCAGTTATTCAATAGTGCAATACTGTGTACCATGTTTTAGGTATTATTACGTGCTGTAACATAACTAAAACATTTCATTAACAAAGAAAAGAATCAACTGAATCAATTTGATGAGAGCCTTTTTTTCTGTACATAAAGTGACAGCATAAAGAAAGGCTGTGAGAAAAGTGGGAAACAGTGGGATTTCATAGATTTGCATTGATCCAAAGACCCTTAATTTCCCAGCAATGTTTCTGTCATGCTCACCAAGCTTTTTAGCAACAGCAGCATCCTTCTTTTCATCCACCAAGCCAAACCCAATGTCCTCATCATCAAAATCATCCAGAACTTGGGCTGCAAGCTATATAAAGGGATAAAGACAAAAAGAAATGAGTTGAGCATGTGGATGGGAAAAAAGAAAATAAAGTGAATGTTGTGTGAATCTACTGCCATACCTAAGCTGATTATGCCCCAGTCTGATATTTGTGATTCATTGCTCTGACAATAGTGGGCATTTTTTAATCCCTGAACACCATTGAAAACAGATTTTTGATTTCATTTACACAAGTAAACCCTTGGCATTTCATCTCATTTTCAAGGCTTAAAGGCCAAAGCTTTGGATTGCTGCCTTGCACTTTCTCAATCTCAGTGAAACCAAAGCCAACAATTGACAGCCATCATAGCTGGCAAGAGAAGAGGAACGACAGCAAGCTTTCCAGAAGAACAAGAGAGGCAGAACTTGGGCCAACTACGTCAAGGATAAGAGACGTCGCAACAGGTGTGATGGAAATAAGAGCAGCTCATATTTACTGAACATATACATGCACATACATATTTAAACAAACTGTAAACATACATCTTATTCTTTCTCTTCACACAAGTTCAGAAACCATTTCAAACATATACACTTTTCCATTTGTACTCACTTCTTATTTTTTATTACATACATTACATTACATACATAACATGACGATCGACCATTTAAATATAAGGTTGCACTATGAAGTGAGTCAAAAGCATAATACAGCAGCCTGCAAAGCATCATTGCAAAATGGGTAGCATTCATAAGTGACAAAATTCTCCAAAGCACCAGCAGTAAGAGCCGTAAACTGTGGAAAGCATCTCCTGCTTCACTTTAGAGACAATCTTTAGTGCCATCCATTCTTTTGGTTTCCCAAGTTCAGACTGAGTAGCTTATGTCTGAGTTGTCTTTTTTTTTTCAAGGCTAATTTCTCCCAAATCAGTAAAAACAAAAACACTTATGCACTCTTTCTTAGTCTATGGATACTAAGAGTTTTCAAAGTAGCTTCCACAAGTGGGATTATCCCAGAACAAAACCTCCATAGCACCGCATCATGTTTTTGCCACTTTATTTTACACAATTTATACTGAGAGGATATTGTTATAAATATTGAAGAAAAGCAGCATGGTTAGCTTTAGCTATATTAGCTTTAGCAGTTTTCCAGGCATTAATCTAGGCTAAACTAGCCACCTGCTAGCAAAACATGATAGAATTGGTACTGGGCTTTATCTGTTTGAAAGTAATTATCATCTCAAAATGCTTTTTTTTCTTTAAGAAATAAATGTATTTGACATATTCTCCACCAATGAACAATTGAAACAATTTGTGTTAAATAAAACCTCACCTGCACGCTTCACTGCACCTGCATGCTGTTTTCTAACTATTTTGAGGTACAGCTCATTAGTTTTAATTTTAATGTGTCTTCACAAAAAAAATACTATAAAGAGTTGTATGAAAAATTAAACAACATTATTTTTTTAATGATTTGGGTGAAGTAGTCCCTTGTTGCCGATGGTTGCATTGCTGTATAGATAAATAGGCAGGAGGATGGATGGACATGTTAGAGTTTAATGAACAGATCAAGCTTTTAAATGAGTATACACTTACTTTTCAGAAACGTGAAGTTAAACTTGCACAGCCCAAGCTGCTGCTGCTGCTGCTGGACTTTTTTTGGTCTGTGGTGCATGTTGTAACGTCACATGATCAGTCAACGAGTAGAAGAATTGGAACAATCAGCAGATACTTCAGCAGCAGAGAAATCCTTATTTCACAGCCCAGCTTTGAAACACTTGACACAAGAGGCAGACCTTAACATACCTGATAGATAAATGCTGCTTGACTTGTGATCAACTGCAAGAAGAAGTAATGCTTTAGGGGAATGCACAGTGTCTTGATTTACAGCAAATTGGAAAGGCCCTCACTGCACACAGAAGGCTTACACTGAGCTTATTCAAAGGACTATCATGACCTAAGGACTTCATGCACAAATGTACTCCAAGTACTGAAATACTGACCCTGCAAATTTAAAAAAAAGATAACTAAGTGGAACTACTACATTCAATTATTGAATGGTTTATTTTATTCCATTCCAAGTGGCAACCTCTGGAGTTGAAAAAGTCCAAAAGTGCACAAAACTAGTTCCTCGAGGTAACTACACACTCTACTTTCCATTCCAGATACACCTACATATTACGCCTACATGGAAATATATGCCATGACAGTGCATGCTACAATGTTAATGCCAGAAGAGGTTTGCAACTCTGCAGTTATATGAATCAGCAGAGTCTTGGTATATAGATACTATGCACTTCAGCACTCAGTGACCCTGCTTTGTAACTTCCTTACAGCTTCCACTCTTACCACTCTTTACCATCTGGCAGACGTTACAGGAGTCTGTCTGCTCGGACTACAAAACTTAAAAACCGTTTTTACCACCAGGCCATACGACACCTCAACCACAACACTTAAACACACACAACACAGTACACAGGACGCACTCAGAAGCTACCTTGCAGCTTCACAAGTACTCTGTTTAATCTGCACTGGTCACTCCACTTTATTGTTATTAATATTTATATTTAAAAAGTGCAATACTGTAATTTTCTGCTGCTTATTCCTGTGCAATATCCCATCTGCCTTCCCGTCATATTTCTTTTCAAGATTTTCTTATTTAATCACTAGTGTACATATATTTATATTTATAGACACATATATATTTAGTTATCTTTTCTCTTTTACCACGTCTCTCTAATATTTTGCTCTTTACTATTTTCCTATTTTATTTTATTTTATTATATTTTATTATATTTTCATCTACTGTACCATGCTGCTGAGTGACTGCTGCTCGTCAAACACATTTCATTGCAATGTTGACCCTGTGCTAACTTGCATATGAAAAAAATAAAACTGAAAACTGAAAATCTGAAAATCTTGAATAAAACAGCTTACAGTTGATTGTGGAATATCTAAGAGGAAAGACATTTTAAGAACTGATTTTTTGTGAATCCTACATTTAAATTCAATTACTTCTGGTTCCAAAAATGCCAACATGCCAAACGTGTGGCTTAAAAATAGTAAGTCACAAATTAGTGGTGGCATCTGATGTTTTTTTATTTGAGAAATTTCTGTTTGAGGATAATACAATATTACATTTTACTTTTTTTATTCATATATAGAGTTTTATAAGGCAATTCGAATTAAAGTAGCTTTAATAAACAACAGTATCAGAAGCCATTTATCACAAGAGGCCCTGAAGTATAATAGATTATATTCTGGGTGCTTGCTGTGGGGAGAGAAGGCAGGTAGAGATGATAAATCGAAGAAGCTGATGAATAGAGGATGATGCACAAAAAGTAAAGATTTACTTCAATCATCCAATCCAATCAAGCTGACCAGCTTTGTCTTCAGGGTCTCATTTCTTTTCTAGTGTCAAGATCACACCTTTTCCATCTTGAGATATATATGTATTTTTTATATATCTCACCTCACTTCACCCCTACTTATCTGTTCCCTTGCTATCATCCAACCCATGCTGAAATCTGAGTGCGCGAAGCCAAGTTAGAGGTCAGCAGCGTAATTACTTGGCTCCATCTGCTAATGCCCAGTCACAGTCAGCTTGTCACGTGATCCCGATGAGGAAGAGCACCAAGGTGAGCTGTCAAAAACATGCTCTGGCTCCCTGCTGCACTTGGCTGTGGCATCAAATGCTGAGAAATGATTGAGAGCATAGACTGTACAGTGCAATAGGGGATCACATTTCGTCCAATATACAACTGTCCACTGCCTACTAGGCTAACCTGCTAGCATCATCAGTGTGAGTGGAAGATGTTTGTACTACTGAGAAACCCTTGTAAAATTGCATCAGTTGTACATAATGCAAAACTCAACTGCACAAATTTAGCGTCAAAGCTTATATATGCATTCATGAAATTATTTCCTATTTCACAAGAAATTTGTAAATACTCATTTGTGCCAAAAGCAGCCAATGGTGGTTTGGGCATCTGGCTAGGATCCCATTGGAGGGTTTCCAGAAATGCCCAGGTGGAAGCAGACCCTGGAGCAGACGGAGAACTCGCCAGAGAAATAGATATCTCATCTGACCTCAGCATCCCCCACAAGAAGGAACTGGAAAATTTTGCTGACATCTCAATCAATCAATCAATCAAGGCTTTATTCGCCACGTGCAGGTTGCCCTGCAGTGAAATAGGACCCCAGCCCCCCCCCCAACCTTACACACACAACACAGACATCACATGGGGATACAGGTCGGAGATCGGTAGCGTTACAGAAAAAAAACAGAAATATACACTACAATGGGAAAGTACAAGAGGAAAAAGAGAGACCTCTACTCATGCTGGGCTCCTGGGAGGACAGCATGAGAACAGGAAACAAAAAAAAAAACTCCTCTGCACAAAAAAAGCACATAAATGTCCACAGCACAACATTATGGAACACGTGACAAGCCACAGGGTCGGGTGGGGGGTGAGGAGTAATCCAAAGCAAACACAGCAGCCATCCTGCCCAGCGCTACCATTCCAGCGCGGGCTTAGACCCACCATGTTCCCAAGAGGGAACAAGCATCGGAGGCGTTTGGAAAGGGAGGGGGGATGAGTGTGTGCATATCAGAGTATATGTATGTGTGTGCTTGTCCAGACACTTCAGATATATCGCTAAAACAATTCAAGACACAAATTAGAAGAATATAATTATATTAATATGAATGCCTTCCATCAATACACCAACACTATATGCACAGCATCTATCGAGACAGACATCCATTCTTTCAGTTATTTCCATTTTTACTTATTTTTCTAAGTTTCGCTATAATAAGTTTCAATGGAGGATCTTCAAAATGATAGTGGTAAAATTATATTAAAAATAAGCCACCCACTAAATCAGAATCACACATCTTCACCTACTAATAGCTAGGTGGAGTTATGTCCTCTATTATCTGATAAAAAAGTGTGTTGAATTGATTTATTATAGTTTTGAGAGGTGGATGCAAAACAGTTTAGTGTCAGATCTATATCCTTTCACCGTGTTTAAACAAAGTATTTAGCAAGCGTCAGACATGTTATATGAAAACTGAGTCTTTCTAGAGATCTTTTATAATGTCCACCTTTATATTTCAAGAGAAAAACAAGGTGTTGTTTGTCATGCTGAAAGTTCACCATGCATAACTGACTGACTTCAGTAAAAAAGCTTTGAACTTAAGTTTCAGTGCAACAATGCCAGCACGTACTGTGGGTTTGTTCTGGGTATGTAAACAATATGTTATGTCATGGTTCTGGGTCCTTTTGACACAGCATTTTGAGCTTCATATGTTTTGATGTGAGTCTGTGTTATGGGTTATGTTCGGATTCTTTAGTTGTGCTGTGCTGATTATTATTATCCTATGTTTTGTTTCTGTTTTGTGTTTTCAGCCCTTCCTCTGTTCTGTGCCTACCCTGGTCCCACGACTCTGTGTTCCCTCTGTTGTCATGTCTGTGATGTCAGAGTGTCTGCTCGTGAGTCTGTGTCTGTAAGTTCAGTCAGTGTACTTCCTGTTTTACTTTGGTAGTCTTCAGTCTGTGTGCGTCAGGTTCTGTTTTGGTGTACTCCGTCTCGTTGTTGTGTCAGCCATGTCTCCCAAGTGTTTGCTCTTTGCCCTGTTCCCCTTCTGTATTTAGTGTCTGCGTCTGCTCCTGCTTGTCGTCGCGTTGTAACCTCAAACTCGCCTGTGTGTTCCGTTTCAAGTTCAGTTCCTAGTATCACCAATTAAAGTTGTCTGTTCTGAGTTGTTTGAGTCTTTAAGTTTACTTTTGCCTCTGTGAGTCCTGCACTTGGGCCCTTCATCCTGCCTGTCTGCACACAGCCATGACATGTTATCAGTAACACATTCGACATCATATACCCAGCATTCTTCTTCAGCCATAACTCAACCATAAATGTCATTCCCTCCTCCAGTGAAAGTTCATGAAAAGAGCTGACCTAGTTGCTGTTTCCCTCTCTGTCGTTGGTTTAGCTATGACTGAGACATTTTTGCTTTGCACCAGTGCATTTCTGGTCTATTCCTTGAGTGAACACATGAGCACTTGATGAATCATATGTGTGTGTGTGTGTGTGTGTGTGTGTGTGTGTGTGTGTGTGTGTGTGTGTGTGTGTGTGTGTGTGTGTGTGTGTGTGTGTGTGTGTGTGTGTGTGTGTGTGTGTGTTTGACATTATGATGTAAGTCACTCAGTGAAAACCTAAAGGACACAAACCCAATCTCAGCCTGTAGCAGATTTGCTGTTAGCTTTGTCACTACTCCTTTAAAAAAACATCAATGTTTGTTCCTTAAGGTTGATGTTTTAGTGAATACATTGTTACAAGGTTTTGTTTTCCTCTCTGTTATATATGCTGAAGATACATAATGGCTTTGTCATAACGGATGCTGTTGTATGATAATGACGTTTAAGTAAAATAAATAACATTAATTCTGACAATGCAACAATATCATGATTCTTAAAAAAAAATAAGAAAATGATGGTAAAATCAACAGGATAGTATACTGCAAATCAGTCTGTAACATGCACAATAAAAAGGCAGAAAACTAATTTTCTCCAGGCTCTGGTCTGCAACTCTAAAATTGCTTAATCTTTCAAATGAAGAAACATTAAAAGCTTGTCACAGCAGGAATATTTCCCATTTTCCTGTAGAATCTGGTGTCCTGGGATCTGTGCAAAATTAGAAGTTCAGCTGGTTTTCCTCCTCTCAGCCAGACAGTAAATTAGTAATGGCTGCCGTAACACATCAGGACGTTCTACACTAGACTGTTACATAACACTGCACCGGGGTGGTCATGAAAGATTCAGACACAACAGCGCATAAAAAACCCACTCTGACTTCCAACTAGCGAGCGTAACTGCACTGTTCACAAGGAGACAGTCTAGGATTTTCCACAGAGATTAGACTTTCAAAGCTACTGTCTTTTCAAATGAATAATTTTAATTAATACAATTTTAAACAATCTTATAGATTTCTTTTTTAAGTTTATTCTATTTTTTACTTCAGCTCAGCGTGCTTTCTCAGGAGAGCTGATGAAATGCATGGAAAGCTTTTGGAAACCTCAGAGGCACAGAAACTGATTCCCTACAGCACACTGTGAGGACAGAAATGTCTGGGACCATCTGTGAATCTCCTGCATTTGTCAGGCCCACTGTGGAGAGTTAGAGAAGAAAAGAGAAAAACTGCACATGTGTTATTTTACTAAAGCCATTTAATAGATAAGAGATGTGCCAATGCAGCCAAGAGTGTCTGTGCACACACGATTGCCTTCCAGTGAGACACATACTAGGAACCATGATGTGTACTACTGAAAAATATATTTCACCAACTATAGCAAAAATGGTACACCTGCAACCATCTGCATAAATGATGTCTGTTTTCAATTTAACTGGTGCAGCAAACTTTTCATTAGCAAGCATATACATTTTTATTTATTTATTCTTGCACAAGAAAAAAACAGGAAAGTAAAAACTGATGCATTAACAGACCATGCTGATTTACTGCTTGGAGACCTAATTAGAGCTTTTGTTAAAGTTATTGGTACGTGTGTGTTTCCAGCAACTCACAATGTATGCAGTGAAAATGGACCATGGAATAGCTGCAACAAACTGCTCTGTTACCTTAAAGTATGCAGGAAGTTAGATTTGCCAGCATTTTTTTTTTTTACAGTGCACCATCTTTAAAATACCAGAAATGCTGTTGCAGACTGTACACTAATACTTTTTTTAAAAATGTCCTCTACTATATATCATGAACTCCTCAGCACAGTGCTTTCAGCTGTTTGGTTGACATTACAATGTTGTTTTAATATTTCTGTTCCAACCCCCATAAACAACATCTACCCAAAACATCTACCCAGGGTACAATCTGGACATGTCGCCAGTCTATCGCAGGGTAAACAGGACAACAGTTCACACTTAAAATTGGTCTATGGCCAATTTTAGACTCTCCTATTAACCTAACCCCATGCATGTCTTTGGACTGTGGGAGGAAGCCTGAGTACCTGGAGAGAACCCATGCAGGCACTGGAAGAACATGCTGTCCGCATAGAAAGACCGCGGCCATTTTAACCCAGGCTACCTTGCCATAAGGTTGTCCTCCACCACACACAAACACTGAAAACCGCAACACACATCAATTAAGGTCTTAAAAAAGAACTACAATCATCATCATAAAACTTCAAATTTGATGATTTCAACTTAACCTGACTGGTCAGCAAATAGTTGCTGGAGGTTGCCGGCTGTTGCCAAGTGAAATTAGTCACAAACAAGGTAAATGCACTGATTCTTATGTAACACTTTTCTACTCTCCTGGAGCACTCAAACATCCCAAACTGTCCCCAAAAAAGCTGTCTCAAAACTCTCCTTGTGATTGATTCCAGGTGGATTTATGTGGTCCATAGTTTGCATGAAGGTGGTGACTTACCAAGAAAACCTTCAGTCCTTCAAAGCAGAAGATGTGCCTGATGCTTAACCAAGACATTTTAAAAAGGCTGTATGAAAACATGTGGTGCAAATCACGTTTTCATAACTGATTCACTATCACTTGGTGTTGGCAAGTTGGTGTCTTCCATACGAACTGCAGGTGAGAACAGCAAAATTTTTAGCAACCAAAGCAACTGCAAGTGAGATTCAGTGCCTCTTTGTGACCAATTTCCCACTAGTGACTACACAAACCTCCATCAACCACTCACACAGTTAGCAGGGGATGTTTCCCATACAGGCCTCTCTTACTGAATCCTGACAAATTTTACATTACCATAATTTCTGCAAAGACTAAAAAATAAAACACTGTATTGTACTTGAAAAATATCAATATCTAGCTGTAAATATGTTTTCTTCTATTTCTACAGTGTTAAATTTATGGTTGTATCTCCGCAATAAACTGCAAGAAAACAATTTCATACATGTCCTTCTTCAGGTCCATCACGTTGTGGAATAGAGATGTAAGCTGGGGTTTCAAAGTCACATAATTCATATTTAATTTTTTCATAGTGCACCTTGATCCCTCCCATTTCCCTAACATCCTTCTGCAATGAATAAATGATATGAAGGCAGGTGCACATGCAAATAAAAGAGGTGTGGGTTAACGAATGTTTAGAGGATGGAAAAGGCAAAAATGTGTGTGTGTGTGTGTGTGTGTGTGTGTGTGTGTGTGTGTGTGTGTGTGTGTGTGTGTGTGTGTGTGTGTGTGTGTGTGTTATGTTGAGGGAGAAAGAGAGGATAGCGTGGAAATTTAGAGATGATTGTACACATGGAAAAAACTACTCATACATGAAACACTGCCCATGTCAGCGACTGGCAAGCTGTGTAGCATCACACTTTGTAACATGGATGGATAGATGGATGGAAGCAGTTAATAAAGAATTAAGCATAGAAAAATACATCTGGTTGTGTTATCTCAAAACTGAATGCAATCCCATACTGTTTTTCTTTTATTATGACCAATTTTAAGCTATCTGGTAGAACAAGCAAATACCCAAAAACCCTGCCACACGACAAAAGTCAATAATAGCAGAATTTCATTAGGGAAAACTGAGTTTGTTGGTATGAGACATTGCTCTCCGTTGCACCTGCACTTCATATCCAGGCCCACTGTGGCTGACAGCTGCTTGATGGAGCCCTATAACGATGATAAACCTGTCAAGTGGTTTTACCGAACAATATTGCAGATGTGCAAATGTAATCTGTGGAGGCTGTTTATGAAAATACTCAATGCTATTCATCTGCAGAGAAGGGCGTGCTGTCTCTGTGATTATATTCAGGAATATATTTTATGAAATCACATTAACTAGCTCGAATTTTTATACCTCAGAAAGATTAAACAGATAATTTAACGCCTGGTAGAGTTTCAGTGCGATCAACCCGAGACCAGTAGTTTATCATATTTACCTTTCATGACAAAAAACACATTATCCAGGTATCATATTGTACCATGGATCCTCGGGCCATATGCATTACTGACCACAGAGCTGCATAGTCACGCCTGGGATTATTGAGAAGAGTTAGAAAAAAAATAGAAAAACAGACATTGCATAAAAGCTTCATGGTATATTACCACACAAGGCTGCAAAAACATCGTTTTAACTCTTTCACCCCAACCAAATAAGGAGGTACACTCTTCTATTATTATAAACAACAGGTGGGTTTTGACATGGAACAAACTGGAGCAGCCAGAATGCCAGTCTCGCTGGCAAACAAACATCTTTATCTATCAACACAGATGAGATGATGCCGCAGAATAACACCAAGGGCAGTTCACGTATGCATAACTCCTGTCGTATCCAATGATATCACATCTCACAAATTTGTTCTTAATTTAGTATGTCTTTCACACTTTAAATTTTGGGACTAGGAAAGAAGATAAGACAGGATTAGGTCTCTCACAACTCAAAAGCTGTGTTATTCTATGTTACATTTTGACAGGTGTGTTACTCGTCACTCTCATTTGTCCCTATAATTTTGCCTTGCATTTGGAGGAATGACTCAGAGGCTGTCAGATTATCTTCAAGACTTGTGTGCATAGCAATTTATTGAAGAGGATGGACAGACACACGGGACTAACAGTCCTGTGAAAAAACAATAGCCCTTTTCCAGTAGCACCTTCTTGGTTGGCTTGGTACCAGGTACTTTTTTAGTACCTATTGGCCTCGAGTTCCTAGCAATCTGAGGCAATCCAAAAATGTGACGCCAACTCATCAAATGACTGCTTGCCACTGATTGGCCAGTTAATGATGAGTCATTAAAGCGACTCATTTGAGAAAATTAAGGAAAACAAAGGAAATGGCTGCACAAAAACCCTGTGGTCCTCAAGTCTGACAAAAAGCCACAGACCAAGCAGCAGGTAAATCACCTCAACATCCTCCATTGCTGTGTTTTGTCACATGCAAAAGACCTTTCAGCTTGCAGTCAAGGTACTAAAAGGGCTATAAGTACACCCCATGATTCAGTAGAATGTAGAATTACTTTTATCAGCAATAACTTGGTGTAAGCAATTTTTCTATGACTTTGTCAGTCTCTTCCACTGTTGTTGAGGCATTTTTGGCCACTCGTCTTTAAGATGCTGTTTCAGTTCACTGAGGTTTGTTGCCATTCATTGATGAGGAGCTCTCTAGGAGTGCCACCACAGCATTTCAATCAGGTTAAGGTTCGGTCACTGGTCAATAATATGGTCACTGATTTAGAGGAGTGTATTTAACTGATTTTTTACTGATAATTGTTACGCCTTATTTTGTTTTTTATTCAACAGCTGCAGCAACAGTTGGTTTTTAAAGCTGGCCATTCAGATTATTTGCATTTTTTAAACACATGGCCCTTAATTTTAAACAGTGTAGGCAGCAAAAGCAAACTTCTGTTTCACTGTTGTTGAAATTTATTGCGGATTTCTATTTAAATACACAAAGAAATTCACATTATTATAATTACAAGAAATAAAGGTACTGTCTTTTTGACTGACTCATTTCAAAAGCTGACATCCTACACCCTGTATTTGAGGAGAATTTATGGGATTTCTAGTTAATAAGAGACCAGCAGCTTCAATTATAATTTCTCAGTAGTAGCTAAGGTGAAGATGCATTAGTGGTGTACTATTAACCCAACCAACTAAGACCATTCAAGTGTAAGCCTGATTTATATTTGGGGGAAGGCTTCAGCAGTCACTTTGAATAACAGTTACCACAGTGACAGCGTGACCTTTTCCCGGATCTCTCTGAGGATGGAAGAAGATTAGACAGGACAACTCAGAAGCCTCCTTCCTGTACTTCCTGTACAATATTGGACAACGTGCCTTGTGTGCACCCATGTCACTTTTTTTTAGCTATTAATATAACAACTACTTATAACTTAATAATTCTATTCTCCCTGGAGAAACAAAGAAGGAAATGAACAGTAAGTCTATTCACTCTTGCCCAGCACTTTATTATTCAGTTAATAAAATATGGTATTATATGTCTTATTTAATGCTGTTGTGAATATTTGTAAAATCCAGGAGGACAGTGCATCGTGTTTGTCAAGACATATAAAGATTGAGGTGATCGCCAAAGTCAGACAGTGTGATGCTGTTTGAATTATGACTGTCTGTTTGCATTTTTGTGGCAAATCTATGTAACAGTTGCTTAAATTCAGTCTGGAAGTTGTATCAAATTGGCTGGGAGAAAGACAGCTCCATATACAACATGACATGCCCACTATGTGGATGGATGTTTATGACATGATTCAATGACCTTGGAAAAATCATGCATTTATTTATTTTAAATTATAATATAAAATATATACAATTTTAGCAGTTCATTTTGTTATACTTTAAATATAACTGAACTACAGGAAAAGGTGATGTGAAATAAACATGTCACAGCTTGTTGGGGGCTGATTTGATGACTTCAGGTAAGAGTGAAACCCCCCTTTTTAAAGTGAGAACAACCAAAGTATGCAAATGATCATCTCAGAAAACATTTATTAAATAAACCCTGAAGCAGATGGGCAGCAGCAGCAGAAGACCACACCTGGTGCCACCCCTGTCAGCTAAGAACAAGAAACTGAGGCTACAATTTGCATGAGCTCACCAAAATTGGACAGCATAAGAAACTTTAAAAAGGTTGCCTGGTCTGATCTGTTTTGATTTCTGCTTTAACATTTGCATGGCGTGATCAGAATTTGGTGTAAAAAACAGGAAGGATGGATCCATCCGGGTTTGTATCAATGGCCCAGGCTGCTTGCATCAGTGTAATGGGATGTGGGATACTTCCTTGACACACATTGTACACCTTAGTATTATTTCTGACCATGTCCATCCCTTTGAGACAACAGTGTACTCTCTTCTGATAGCTGCTTACAGCAGGATAAAGTTTGTTATGAACTCTACAGTCACCAGATCTCAGTCTAGTCAAACAGCTTGGAGAACTGGATATTCCTATTACGGATGAGAGCATAATGGGACAACAAATCTACATTAACTATATGCTGCAATCATGTCATTATGAACTGAAATCTATGTGTCTAGTTTCCAGCACTTTTTTAAATCTATGCCACGAAGAATAGGACAATTCTGAAGGCGAGTGGGTCCAGGCCAGTATTAGTGAGGTTTAACTAATGAAAGTCCCAGCTCCACAAAGATCAAAAGAGAAACTCATAAGTGAGGCAACATCATTAAAAGTTCTTGTGAATGATAACAAAAACAAAAACCCAACATGTATATTTTTTTATCGTGTTTTTAATAAAGAAAATGCTTATTAAGTCAGACCAGATGGCTCAGGAACAAATCCCTTTGTAAAAGGCTTAAGCACAAGAACAGAATATGAAAACAAAACTTTGCAAAATAGTCTCTAAAGCGTTAAAGCTATTCCAGACAAATTCTTTGTAATATGTTACTCACTGATTAAAAACATACCAATTTAAGAAAAATAAATAAATCAAGAATGAAGGAGTAATTTGATGTGGCTCCTGCTGTTTTCACAGTTTACTTTCTACAGTTTACTGGATGGTACAAAGGGGACCATAGCAACATAGTCGGCAAAACAGAGAGCTGGTGTGTTGCTCAAGAGTGTGGCAAGAAAAAGACAATCTGAGCGCAGTGGAGAGACTGGTGAGTATGAGCATTTACAGTACATAGCAACCAAAGATCAGAGTTCAGATCTGTAGATGGACGAAGAGAGAAAGCAGAAAAACAAGTTGTGATCAATGTTTGCAAAAATTGCTTATGAATCTAAAGTTTTCATATTACTGATGCAATTATTTTCATGTGTTTAACCAGCGTAACATTGAGTACTTACTCATTTTAATCACTGCTTTTGGCGCTTAGATGTTAATTTTGCTTCCCGTCCGTTAGTCTTTAATCATATCCTAATGACTTCTGCTTTGTAATATTTGTCATAATAATGTCTGTCATAATAATGAGATATATTTATAGCTGTTGGTGCTGCAGGTGGAGGTTGTATTTTAAGACCAGCACATTAGGTCGTTCAAGTCTAACCACTGCCATCTAAATTTGCTTCCAGTCCATTAAACAGATTGTTGCTGTCACTTCGCAGCACTGTTGGACATGTGTGATTAAACGCCCACATATCGCATGGAACTAAATAAATGCATGAGAGATATATTTATACTCGGTTGCCTGGTGAAGCATGAAAACTTCTATCAAATTATCACTTTTTATTCTTCTGTCACCTCTTTATCAACATATCAACAAGGAAAAAATGCACTTCCAGATTCTGCTGACATGCTAATTAACTATAGCAGTAAAGTAGAAGATTCAGCAAGGACAATTCACCATGTGCTACTCATCTATATGTGGGGGGGTTTTTTTGTGTAGTTGATTTTTTTTTGGGGGGGGAGGGGTTGGGGGCGTTGCTCTTTTTATATAAATAATATATAATTTGTTATGTATAATTATTTATTTAAATGACTTAGGTAGGTGAAGCCAAAAATGCCTCGCAAAAATACGATATGGTTTCTTGAAAATAACTGAGTGGTTAAGGAAATTTACCTGTGAGTACAACTAGGAACTGCAACAATAATCAATAAGAAAAATAGTAACAGTAAGAGTAGGTTTTGATTTGGCAGAGTTGGCAGAGTTTTGTGCCAAGTGCCTTCCCCGTTTTTGGCCAGTATAACTTACTAATTGAAACACTTTAATTTGAGTTTTCATAAACCATAGCTACTACAAGTAAAGGGTGTAATTTGATTACATCGGTTCTTTTTCACAGACTAATGTGACTACAGCTGTGGTCAAAGGTGACATGTTGGGCATGTTTTTGGAGTGACTGAGTAAGTCTTTGCAGCACACTGGAAAGTGCTGAGTTTGCTGGTAACGTATTTCACCAGTGCGGTCATTTTTTACCAGAGTTTGTTTCCAGTGAGTGAATATCTTTTTGACTTGCTCTCTGGATTTGTGATGTGTGTGTATGTGTCTGTGTCAAGCCAGCATGCACTCTAAAAAATATTTTGTTGCCTCAACTTAAAAAAGTAAGGTAACAATTTCCACTCAGCTTTTTAAGTTACAAATTTTGCATATTATTAAGTAAATTCAGCAAGTAATTTTTAGGTTTGGCTAACTCAACTTGTTTAACAAACCAACATGATTTACCTTGACCTCCACAAGCATAATTAAGTTTATTCAACCTAATATTAATTTAAAATTTCTGGTAAAATTAAGTTGAGAAATTACATTCGTTGAGTTACACCAACGAACTTTTTTACATATATCCTACTCACAATTATCCATGCCAATTAGTTTAGGTTTCTATAGTAGCTTTTCTAAAAATCACACAAAGCCATTTCACTTATTCCAATTGATTATTTTATTACAAAACATTTTCAAAGTAATACACTTCTGTGTCAATACAACATAAATGAAACATTACAGCAGCCCTTTAATTATAAATGACTAAAAAAAAAAAAGTACTTCATGTACATTAACATTAACATAAATTGGTATCAACTTGTTCAACTTGTCGCAGAATCAAGGAAATGACAAAAGATTTTAATGTTCAACAACAGAACAATCCAAAGCTAAGATTATATGTATTACAAACTTTTCTCAAAACTACACTCATCTGGGACTGCATACAAAAACGTAAGAGGCACATCGGAATACTACAGTCCAATTCACATTCGTTTCATGACAGAAGTTTGCACTTAACAGACATTACCCGTGGACTGGTTTAAGCCCATCAAGTTCCAGAAATACCTCTAGAGTGTTCTTTACTTGTTTTGGGTAGCTCAGATTGAGAGTGTATATAAGCCCCATCATTAAGGCACACACTCTGGGCACATCAAGGTCTTCCAGGACTGCTGTTCCTTCAATCACAATTTTAGCGACAGCTTTGAGAGACACTGCTGCACGTCTGGTGACTACAATCTTTACCACTTCTTCTGGGAACTGTTGTTCACCATCCTGGCAAGTAGGTAGTTTAAATGGAAACATGTCAGCATTTTATGTGCCATTTAAAAATAAAACACAAAAGAATGCGAGATTCACCTACCAGCTGTTCTCTGAAGAGATCCTCTTCCTTCTCTTTCAGATACACCTTCAGGCAACGGATTGCGACCTCTCTCTTCATTTCCACCGAACTCTGGAGAATAAAAAAAGCAAAACAAAACTTAAACTTACAGTTTATTAGGTGAAAAGTCAAAACTATTACATTTATGTGACTTGCATTGTGCCAAATATTGATTTTAAATATGTTTTTAAAAGAAATAAAGATTTAATCTTTGTAACTTCAATTTAAACTGTTACACACTGGCCTGCTTTAAATGCCCACTTTGCTAGCAATAGGATAAAGTGACTAAAAGTAAATGTAACCTAAATTTCATCAACAGCACAATTGTGCTTTTGATGAATAGGACCTGAATCAGAGAATGACATGAACTATAACTGTAACTGTAACAACTAATTCATCAATACACCTGCGAGGTATATTATATATACTTTCCAGTTTTAGTAGTAGGTGGGCTAAATGTTTCTCAATTAAATTAGGCAATTCCCCAATTTCTTCATCCTCTTCATTTGCTACATCTTCACACAATGGATTTTCATTATGTTCCTCAAGAGGATCATCTCCTGCATTCAAACGACTGACACACCGCTGTATCAGCTCAGGCTTGAAGTCATCCAATGAGTGAGGAGTGTGTTTTCGGTTCCTATGAGAAGCATATGTTCAAATGAGCAGTTACAATCCCAGTACAGGCAAGGCATAAACAGTCCACCATGGCTATGTTTAAGCCTGTAATGCTTTAAGAGCTCATTCCTTCTTGATGTTTCAAACTTGCAAATTTTGCAAGTCCAATGCATTTTGAAATTTACTGCAACCTTTTGTAATGCAAAGAATTATTGAAGCTTTTGAGTTAACAAGCTATTTTAAGTATAAAACCTTCTCTAAAACACTACAATGCAACACTGAAAAAGATTAATCATAAAGACTGAACAAAATTGAATTTTTAAATTGACATCTACAGACTGCAGTTTAAACTTGTAATAAGGTGTCAAATCCAAATGTGCAAGAGAAATTTCTTTTAAACTATTTAAATACCACTGTGGACATGCCACAATCCCACACTTTACATTATGCTTACAATTACAGAAAGCAAATGCAAGTCGTATGCGCACACACACACACACACACACACACACACACACACACACACACACAATATAGTTTTTTGGGTTTTTTTTGCTAGGTCAACCAACTTTAATCTCAGGCAGAATTCCCAGTCGAGCTTAGAACATCAACACAATTGATAGAAATACTTTTAGTCAGGGATAAATTCACCACATTTTACTCTGTCAGTAATTAGTTACTCACCCGAGACCATCTTGTGGAAACACGAATTTACTCTGACACCATGATAAAAATGCAGGCAGCTACTGACCGGTTAATTTGAACATATACGGGTTCAAATTGAACATGCTCTGCTGTCGACATAGTCTATCAGCTAACCAAATGTACCCTGACAAGTGACATGTTTTAATTGTATCTGTACTCTTTTATTTGTGAGGAACGTTTGCTAGCTAAAAGAAACGGCTAGCTAAACTTAAAAAAACAACAACAACTATACTCTGCTAAATTACGATTAAAACCATCAAATTTCAGTTTTTTTTAAATATGACATTTTAGAGTGTACAAATATAACTTGTAATTCATCTATTTAGAATTCAGTACTTACTTAACTCACCGAACACAGTCGAGGGCAAACACACCTCTTCTCCCACGAAGCCACAAGAATCCAGAAACTGTTGCGCACGATACGAACATATGCTACGGGGTTGCCCTTGTCTGTCTGAATGGTCTCAATTCAAACAGGAAGGATGTTGAAACTCATTTTTACATGTTACACAAACTTAATATTTTCTGTTGTTGATTGATGACAAAAGTATTTTATTCAATATACTCAAACATTTAAGTTAAGGAACTGTTTTTTAATTTTTGTGTTGCACTGACTTCTAACATTGATTATTCAACTCACTAAAACGTGTACATGTAGGCAACTTACTTTTTTTAGCAGAAAAATGCTTTTTTGTTAAGTTCTACCGACAAACACAACGAATATTTTTTAGAGTGTGATCTTCATATAATTTCCCACATATATGTACAATTGAGTGAGCTTCTTCACAAACACATGCAGCTAAATGCCATTTACGACATTCAGATAATTCTAGCATGAGTATAGAAATCTGTGAAACCAGCTAAAGTGTGATTGATACCAACTTCTAGTCCTTAAAGTGAAACTTCATGCTTCTCATTTGGTGTTAATGTCTGAAATCTATGAAGTCTATTCGAGCTTCCTGGAAATAACACTTTTTGTTTTCACTTTACAAAGTCTGTGTGAAGCGATGGGCAGGTGGTCAGATGCACAAACATGCACACCGTTTGATCAAGGAGCCAAAGTTTGAGTCTTATCTGAGATTATTTTCAGTTATACTTTTACTTGCTGCTTGCATTCCAGAGTGCACAGGTTATATGTAATACGTCACCACTTGCAAAAACCATCTATAGAAAATTTTCTGAGTGCAGGTCTTTTCAATTGATATAATCTGCTAGCACACCAACTGTGTCTGCAAGACATAACTGCATTTCTATTTCTATTTAAATGAAGGCTATGCATGAAAACCCTAAATTAAACATAACTATAGCTTGACATTTACTGAAATTAAGATAATCAAGTCAATGTTAATAAAAGTTGTAATATATTTATATTTATTTTGTTGCAAAGCAGAAAGAAAAAAAGAAAGAAAGAAAAATGATGAATAAATACATCCCATCATACGTGTCATTCCTCGCTTTTAAACAAAATTAGTAAAGATCTGAGCCCCCGAGCTCTCCACTTTAATAATTCACACTTTCAGATTCATAGGTGGTAATGACCAGCTATTTTAAACATCCCCTTTGGAGCAGAAGGGGATGGTTTGTGATTGGTCACGACTGGCGGGAAGTCAGTAAGAGAGTAACAGTCCCGCAGGGACATGCTCCACTAAGCATCTCTTTCTCCAGCCAAGAAGCAGCACTTGGCACCACAGATAGGAAATTGATCAGATCCATTGACTTGGGTGTGTAAATGATGGTTTAACCCTCTCAGGCTCAAATTAAACTTTTTGTTGCTAATGCACAACCAAGTCCTGCAGTGGTACTTCTGAGTAAAAAAAAACTCATAAAATATGTATGTGGGGTAATCAAGTTGTTAGTTTTTAAGTGTTGCAAATCGGCAACGCCTGCCTTTAGAGGGTTAAGACTTCAGCCTGTGTCCAGGGGGGCATGTAGTAAATGAGGGAGATGTAGTTGATGTGAAATATGGCCTTAAACTCCCACAAGGGCTTTAGCCTCTTGCTAAGCATGCAGCTCTGTCCCAGTCTATTTCCAGCGGTGACTTATGCAGTCTAGTGTAAGGTACACTGCGCTTCTGTAAGAAGACACTTCTGCTCTGACAAGCAAAAGGCTGCTATGGTGAATATACTGGCTGACAGCAGGACCCAGGTGCATCAGCTGTGGATTGTCTAATAAAGAGTTGTTCATATTTATTCACCTAATAAAAGTCTTCTGAGCAGACATACTCTCCCTCCTCCTTTGGCTGATTAGCAGTATCTCTGGATAATCTATGAGTAAGTGCCTGCCTCAGAGGTGCTTAAAGGAGAAAGGGCTCATTTACTTCTGCTTTCGCAACATTCTGGCTTTGCCTACATTTGCTGTTGCACTTACATCATATGCCATGCAGATAAATGAGCATGACATCATGTTATACCATAATTGATGTTGTTAGACTAAAAGCAATTTGTAATAGGTTATATTTGTACTGTATACAACATTTTAGGCTTAACATAGCTAGAGGTAACCTGTGTGCAGCATTGAATATGGTTAACCACAATATTTTACCAGAGACATTGTAACACACTGTTGGTTTTAAAGGAACTGCACTGCAGAGGTTTGAGTTGTATCTGTCTGATTCCAACACGTGTATGGAAATGTGGAGTCTCAGACATGAAAATTGCAAAGTTCCAGAGTGTGCTCTGCTGGGACGGATACTTTTTATATTGAACATGTGTCCCTGCAACCATTGTCATTGTTATGTAGATGATACCGAGCTTTATTTATCCATTAATCCAGATTATACAAGTCAACTATACAAGCATGTCTTAAAGACAAAGGCCTGGATGACCTTGTATGAAATTCATACAAAACTTATTGTTCTAAAAAAGAGCTTATTTTAGCTACCCTCTTATTCAATCAGAGGTCAACAAAGCAGTAGATCCACATACGTATTTTACACAATTATGCTAAGATGTTAAGTTCTTCGAAGTCTCAAACCAGGGAGCGGTCATGTGTTAGGTCAATGTGTTAACCACTACCCTATGGGCCACTGTGTAAACACTATGAGATCAAAAGGATTAATATTTTATGATAATAAAGGAATAATATACATTTCTTTCCCATTTCCATCCACATCATGGTCATGTGTGGGCTTGCAACCTGTCACAGAGCTAACGCATAGAGTCAAACTACTACACACCAATAAACCTAAACCAAAGCATGTCTATGGGAGGAAGCCACAGTATCCCAATGCAACCTTCACAGATGCAGGGAGAACACGCAAACTCCGCCAGGTCGGATTCCAATCCAAGACCTTTCAGCCCTGGGGTGACGGTGCACCACTGTCCTGCCTCATTCCCATGTAGAAATATACAGAACAGGATGAGGCACAATGAAAAAATTATATATTTTGCAGTCATGACTATTCAGTATTCGTGAGACTTTAATGTGTAAATCTCGTTGTTTTTTCACCAGATTTTTTGTCAATGTTCTGCTGTTACTTTTGCACAACTCATATTTTACGTATTCCTACAATGGTTAGCATGGTTGGTGTAGTTCTATGAAGGCTGCAACATCATTTCACCTGAGTTTAACTTCAATAAGAATCCAAGTCTCTCCTGAATGATGTAAGCAGGCAGCTACAGGGGTCAATTAATCAAGTTCAACAAATAATGAACAAATAATCATTATCATCAACCATACCTAAAGGTAGCTGGATTAAATGAACAAGCTGCATGACACAATAAAATGTAAATATGCCATAAGTGTCCACATGGACAGGTTATCCTGTAAGGTCTTCAAAGTTTCAGTTATTTCTGTGAGTTTGTGTGAAGATACATCAATTATGCTCAACACTGAAACTGGAATCATTGTATGATTACCTAATTTGGAAAATAATCTGATAACAGGTGACTGAATGCATGTTAATCCATAGTCTAGACTTCCAGATGAGTACTCCCCTGCATCTTTTCCCCCACATTCTCCATTATGGCTGCCTCTCTAAAGCATTCGTCCATGGGCAGCCATACTCGTGAGATGCCACAGTTGAATGATCTATTAATTATTCAACTTGGCCTCACTGAATAATCTGTTCTTTTTTGCCTTTCTTCTTAAATGTCAAATGGGTAATACCACTCATCAATAACCCTAAGTGTGAAAGCTGCGACTGCATCCAGGAACCCCCAGTGTGGTGCCAAATTGCCCATCTGAAACCTTTCCCTCACGCCCCTCCTCCCACCATGCCCCTTCACACCCATGCACCACATATTCATTCAGTGTCATTATTTGGCAGACACCCACCTCCAGGGCAATCTCCTCTATCTGCAACTGCTTCATGGCACTGCGATTCCCATCCACATTTTTGTGGTAGTAAAGCACCATTACGTCATACTTCTTCATGATGGACTTGTAGTTCTTGGCACTGAGTTCATGGACCCGGTCTTTGCCATCATACTCAGGGATCTCCAAGCCCTTCTCTCCCCAGCACAGGGTCCCCAAAGAAGCGAAGACCCCTAAAAACACCCAGCACCATTTCATGGTTATTGTCACCTGTTCGTTGTAAGAACTCTTCTTCTCAATGCCTGGTGATAGCGGGGTAGAAGGGCAACTAAAATACTCTTAAAGAAGTTAATGTTGTCCCAAACACAACTTAGTGTCTTCTTCTTGTCCCGCAGGCTAGAGAAGAGCAGGCCTGACATTAATACCCTCCTTTTAAAACAGATTTGCACATGGTTTTGCTGATGTCACTAGCTAAAGAGGGTGGTACCATTTTCTGGGGCAGTAAAGGGGGCACAATACTGATCCTGCCCATCCGCAAGCCATTGGCTGTCTAAAATGTAGGAATGACAGTGGTGGGGTCAGTCAGGGTGGATAGTGCTCAGGAAAATAGCAAAGGGGGGGGCAACATAGGAGGAGCCATGTTTAGGCTGTAGAGCCACCTGTTTGGAGCTAGAGCTATGAAAAGGGAAAACAGTGTTGCTGGCTGTTTGGAGAGCTGCAGATACCATCCTAGTGTCTTTGAGGGCTGAAGGTATGGATAGATGTATGATGAGAGTGGGTAGAAAGGAGAGCTCTAAGATGCCTTTCCCATATTAAGTTTTGCAGAGGAGACACACTCTTTCTAAAAATAAGAGCTCTATTGGACAACACTCTGAACAACATGGTGTCCACAGAGTCCACATAGAGGGTCAGAGAGTAGTTGTCTTTAGAAAAACAGAGAAAATGGGGACACTTGTTTGTTTCTCAGAAAAATAACCTTTAATAGTTCTCTAATTTTCTAGCCACCCTCCACAACTGGTCTCAGTTATATTTGGTTCACTTATTTGGTTCATTTCCAACCATTCCCAATAGGTGGAAAGTCTGGCTTTTTCTCATTGTTCAAACACCAGAATGAACGAATTGTACACGTTAGCTCTACTAAAAATGACTGCTTTGACTTTAAATCAGCAAAGATTACTTCAGCACACATCAGGAAACCCCTTAGTATTTAAACAAATATGAGAGATGCTCTGTAGGAAGTGTTGACATACAGTGGGGCAAAAAAGTATTTAGTCAGCCACCGATTGTGCAAGTTCCCCCACCTAAAATGATGACAGAGGTCAGTAATTTGCACCAGAGGTACACTTCAACTGTGAGAGACAGAATGTGAAAAAAAAATCCATGAATCCACATGGTAGGATTTGTAAAGAATTTATTCGTAAATCAGGGTGGAAAATAGGTATTTGGTCAATAACAAAAATACAACTCAATACTTTGTAACATAACCTTTGTTGGCAATAACAGAGGTCAGACGTTTACTATAGGTCTTTACCAGGTTTGCACACACAGTAGCTGGTATTTTGGCCCATTCCTCCATGCAGATCTTCTCGAGAGCAGTGATGTTTTGGGGCTGTCGCCGAGCAACACGGACTTTCAACTCCCGCCACAGATTTTCTATGGGGTTGAGGTCTGGAGACTGGCTAGGCCACTCCAGGACTTTCAAATGCTTCTTACGGAGCCACTCCTTTGTTGCCCGGGCGGTGTGTTTTGGATCATTGTCATGTTGGAAGACCCAGCCTCGTTTCATCTTCAAAGTTCTCACTGATGGAAGGAGGTTTTGGCTCAAAATCTCACGATACATGGCCCCATTCATTCTGTCCTTAACACGGATCAGTCGTCCTGTCCCCTTGGCAGAAAAACAGACCCATAGCATGATGTTTCCACCCCCATGCTTCACAGTAGGTATGGTGTTCTTGGGATGCAACTCAGTATTCTTCTTCCTCCAAACACGACGAGTTGAGTTTATACCAAAAAGTTCTACTTTGGTTTCATCTGACCACATGACATTCTCCCAATCCTCTGCTGTATCATCCATGTGCTCTCTGGCAAACTTCAGACGGGCCTGGACATGCACTGGCTTCAGCAGCGGAACACGTCTGGCACTGCGGGATTTGATTCCCTGCCGTTGTAGTGTGTTACTGATGGTGACCTTTGTTACTTTGGTCCCAGCTCTCTGCAGGTCATTCACCAGGTCCCCCCGTGTGGTTCTGGGATCTTTGCTCACCGTTCTCATGATCATTTTGACCCCACGGGATGAGATCTTGCGTGGAGCCCCAGATCGAGGGAGATTATCAGTGGTCTTGTATGTCTTCCATTTTCTGATGATTGCTCCCACAGTTGATTTTTTCACACCAAGCTGCTTGCCTATTGTAGATTCACTCTTCCCAGTCTGGTGCAGGTCTACAATACTTTTCCTGGTGTCCTTCGAAAGCTCTTTGGTCTTGGCCATGGCGGAGTTTGGAGTCTGACTGTTTGAGGCTGTGGACAGGTGTCTTTTATACAGATGATGAGTTCAAACAGGTGCCATTCATACAGGTAACGAGTGGGGGACAGAAAAGCTTCTTACAAAAGACGTTACAGGTCTGTGAGAGCCAGAGATTTTCCTTGTTTGAGGTGACCAAATACTTATTTTCCACCCTGATTTACGAATAAATTCTTTACAAATCCTACCATGTGAATTCATGGATTTTTTTTTCACATTCTGTCTCTCACAGTTGAAGTGTACCTCTGGTGCAAATTACTGACCTCTGTCATCATTTTAAGTGGGGGAACTTGCACAATCGGTGGCTGACTAAATACTTTTTTGCCCCACTGTAACAGGATTGCTCATGTGCAAAAAGTCCTGAACTCTCATCAATAAAACATCACAATTCATGACAGTTTATGTTTGACTGAAGACGGAGATGATATATTATAGCTACAGTGACTGGCTGACGCATGAGCGTGCTCTGAGCACACTCCTCTGGCCTGTGCGTCAGCTATATTTGAATTGGAGCAGAGAAATTAGATTTAATAGAGGAGTGGCACAGAGAGACTCAGATACAGTGTGAGAGCATGTCAGCTATTAGTTTACAATGAGAAAGGGGAGAGGGTGGCTATTAATAACAGTTTGTAATATGATCGCCCTTCTCATTCTGCCAGCATGGTGGGTCAGGCAGCATGTGTCTATTTAGATGCCAGTGAGGGCCGCCGTAGGGGTGCTGGCACAGCTAGGGCATCATCACAATGAGTTTTCAGATGTAAATATATTTGACTTCATATCTATTGGTGTGTGAAACACCCGATTTTCAGTTTATAAAGTAAGGAGTGGTGTAGGGACATTTTTAAATGTTGTTAAAAGGCTGACTACACTTAGGTATTGATGTTAAAACATTAACATAGAAGATATTAACATTATCTGTAAGTACATTTCTGTGTAAAAAGTCATGATCCACCCCTCATTTCTTTATATTTTGTGAGGAAAATGTGAACAGGTGCAGCGATTTATTGAAACATTGAACAAACATAGAAGTAGTATGCATGCAAAATACATGTACAGTTTGAATGAGCTTGAAAATCAATATTCAGCATGACCACCTTTATTTTTCAACACAGCCTTCTGTCTCTTAGGCAGCCTTATTCTAATTTCTTTAAGTAGTCTTCAGGAATAGTTCTCCGGGCTTCTTCAAGGACATTCAAAGCTCTTCTTTAGATGTCGGCTGCCTTGAAATGATCCCACACTCCTTAAGTAATGTTGAGGTCCGGGCTCTGGGGAGGCCAATCATGACTGGTGGTGTTTTTTTCTATGCAGGTCTGCTTTTACTGCATTGGCAGTGTGTTTGAGATCATTATCATGCTGAAAAAAAACAAGGCTGTTGCCATTCAGATGCTTTCCAGAAAGTATTGCATGGTTGATTATAATCTGACAGTACTTTTTCCATTTAAAATTCCATCAATTTAACAAGACCCAGCACCGCTGGCTGAAATGCAGCCCCAAATCATTATCAAACCTCCATCTGACCTGTTGTCACTGATTTTCAGTCCAGTTATTGTGTCATTTAGCATAGCTCAGCCTTTTCTCTTAGTTTGGTTTGGTTAGACACAACCTTGAGGTACACCTTTGAGATAGGTGAGGTCAGGTTCAGAACTGCAAATGATTGAAAAAGCAGTCAAAGTCCAGAGAATAACTTTGATAGACCTTCAAAGTTTGGCTCAATGGAAGCAAAACATAACTACATGAGGGGTGACTCAAGACTTTCTGCTCTTCAGTATTGCTTTCAATTAACCAGTGTTTTTGTTGAATTTAACAAAAATGTAAAAGCCACAGTTTCAAATTCGTTGGCTGTGGTACCTCGCCTGCCAAATACATAATGAGCAGTCTATTACTGCTTACAAGAGATCCACAGTAACAAAGCAACACAGTCATTAAAAATCCTTTAACGTTCCCACGAGGACGGTAAAATGCCAGACTTTAGCTAAAGGGAGACGTGTCCAATTTGTAGCACGACAGCAGAGTAAATAATCAGTAAAATGCGCAGTAATACCACCTGACTGGAATATTCTACACACGAACTAGAACAGGTGTTATGTAATACTAGTGCAGCGCCTGCTGGTGTGGCCATATGCAGCTGTTGGTCACTGGCATCTCTGTGAGATCACTGGTGAGAGATGATGTCAGAGCATGCGAGGATTTAATGATGATGCCATCATCATCTGCACATTGATTGCTTACACTCTTAATGTGAGACTGCTTTACACATGTGACACTGCACTCACTTTAGGTCCTAACAATACAGCTGCCTAGTCTGAAGTGGATCGGTCGAATACTAGTTAGGTTAAAAACATGTCAGGATTAACCTTAATTAATCACCCAACCTTAACTTCAAGAGATGTTGCCTGATGTCTTCATCTAAATACTTTGTTCTAAGACTGAGTTATTACTATACCCTATATAATACTATATTATTACTGTTACTATTAATAGTACATTCTTCCTCTTCATGCTCATCAGGAAGCACATAAAGGTCTGTTGATGAGCTTGGGTTACATTATTATTGATGGAAGATAGCTGCAGGATTTTATATTTCCTAAAGATTCATGTGAGAAGACGACGACAGACGCAGAGACACAAGCAGAGTGAGCGTCTCCTCTTCCTATTCGGCTTCCTGATCTATCATCAGGGAGAACAAGCACTGTAACAGGAACGAGACTCTCGCAGTCACTGAGAGCTTCCTGTTAAATATTAACAGGTGTGTGACTAAGACCATTAGCCCCTGCTGCCTCCTTCATTTAGCCCTAACTGTGTCTGCTAACTGTTGCACATCTGAGGACAGCTCCCTCCTCTGGCGGTTGCCCCAATAACCCTCATCTCTTTTTTGGCTTGTTACGTCCATCTTCTCCCTCTCAGCCCTCTTTAGATTGTCTCAAACAGGACGAGTAATAACAAGCAATCACACGGTTTGTGCCGAGGTCATTAAACTCTGCATGTGCTGTTGCTAAGGCGACTGGCAGGCTGACTCAAACAGCTTGTTTTGTGAGATGAAGAAGGATCACTGCAAATGTGGCTCATGCAGAGCTAAAGTAAATCCATCAGCTTCAGTTAATTATTTTCTTGTACCGATATGTCTCTGTTTGTGAAACAAAGAACCAAGAGTCATTTTCCCTCTTTCAGATTTAAAAAATGCTGTAACGATGTCCCCATTTAAGACTTTCATCGTTTCAGCACAGACTTTGCTGTACTTGTACTTTCAACTCCATATTGTGCGTCACCTCCTCCACCGTGGCAAGGGGTGAAAAGTATGACACATCCGAGTTGGGGTGCTAATGAGATCTAAAGGCTTGATCACAAGGAGAGAAAATGGAAGAAACAAGGGAGGTGAAAAGGTGTGATGGGTAATTTTAGGTGAGAGATCAAAGGATGGAAAAAAAGGTAAGTAACAAAAAGAGGAGGAAATGAATGACACATGGAGGAGAATAAGGACACTGACTCATATAGAAAGCAGGAAAATTTGCTATTGGGGCTAATAACAGGGGAGAATTTAATGTATGTAAAGAGTTACCACAATGGAATAAATATGCACAAACTCATCTGAGGCATAGTCATCCATAACAGCATCCAAGTCAGATGCCCAAATCACTGTCTAAGGGCCACCTAGTGTGCAGCCACACTGCACTTCTGTAAGTTAACCACCTGTGTTAGGTCTTTGTTGGACATGACTTTCAGACACTATTTATCTGCTGTTGATAGCCTTTTACGTGAGCTAATGCTATTTATGTCCTTCACTTATCGAGTTTCCACTCAATTTTAAGTATATACTACACAGCGTGCTGAGATATGCCAAGTTTTCAGATAATAGCTCTCTGGGAATCACCTTGTTGGTGCAAAAATAGTATTTATCATTATCCTCATCTTTTGTGTTTTTTTGCATATTCAGAAGAATCTACAAATAATAAATGAATCATATGTTTTTGCGGCACGCTGCTAGTAAAGTAAAGTGTCTGAAGCATGTGTTATGTGCATTTTTTTTGTGCTTGAATGATTCATAGGTCAGTGTTAAGTGGCTTAACGAACCAAAAAATATTCCTCTGTAAATTTTTAGGTTTAACAGCTGGACTGAAAGTGATTTAAAAGGCAGCCACTGTCCAAGGAAATCAAACCTCACTTAGGCATAAGTAACAGCTCCCTGAAACACATCATCCAGTCTTCATTTAGTTTGTTGTGATCTCGTCACCCGACTGTAAAAGGAAAATTTAAAGAAATAAACTGAGGACTTTATAAGAAGAAGAATAAGTGCAACACTTGAATGTGACAAAGTAATGCTGTGTACAGTCAGTCAAGTAACATAAATCATAGGAAGGAGCCCAAAAAGCAGGCTCAATTAGAAATGCAATAAAAGGATATGATGGAAGCCGAACTCAGTAGACCCTATGTTTGTAAAACATCTCCATTAAGCATAGATTTATATGAAGATCAGAGTCAGAAAATGATGATGTGTGAATTGATATTTTAAGAAAATTTAAAGAAAATTAGCCAAGTAGAGATGAATTAAGAGGGCAGAAACAGCACTGTTGTTAATCATGCATGATTGCGTCAGAATTTTAAATGCACAAGGTGAAAGAAAAAATGCCAAAAGTTTAATAAAGGCAGAATGTGAAAACTTAATAAAGCATAAAGCAAAGATGGCTTTTTCTTATTGTATGGCAGTATCACAGTGTGTCAACTTAAGCACATTTCAGATGCACTATTGTGATGCTATATGTCCACCACAGCAGGTTATTTCAGATGCAGGTAATGTTTTTGTGCAGAATACCATATCCTCACACTCGACACATGTCAAAACCTCTGAGTGGGAAATGCTGATTTTGTTTTATGTTTTTTCTGTCAAAATATGTCACGATGAACACTGTGGAAATGAACAGCAGTGCAAGGTACTGCCAAATGAAGCTCAGTCTACTGCAAACTTTAACTCAGGGTTATTAGAAAACAGTCAGGTTTGACAAACTTTGATTGTAGGAATTCGTGTTATAATAGTAAATATACAACGTAACGCGTTGGCACCAGGTGAGAAATCACAAATATACATTTAAAGCTACACTTTACAGGCACAAGGAGAGCAAACTCTACTCCTATACTAATATGAGGAATTTAATATTATAAACGTAGGACTGCTCCTACAGCCAAAGACAGAAAGAAAGGATCAAAAATAAAAACTGTGTGAGTTGTCTGGTGACCTTAAATGAACTTGGAAGCAAATAAGGAACGAATACAAGAAATGAATTAAAATCTGTAAGAGTGCTTTGCATGTCTGTATATCAAGGTCTACAAGTGCACATCTTTAATGCTGTCTGAGGATTATGTTGCTATAGGATAATTGTGCAATATAACAGGAATTAAGCAATAAAACAGTCTGTGAAAAAAAATTAAATGGGTTCACTGTCCAAGAGACTGATGAGTGGAAAGTTGTTTTGTGAAGATCTATTATCCCAAGTTATGTCTGCATCATAAGTTCCTGTTGGGATGGATGCACCTCAGTAAAACGTTAAGCCTGGCCAGCTGCTTATTAACAAAAATACTGAATCAGCCAATCATGTGGTAGCATCTCAGTGTAATCAGGCATGTAGAAATGGTTCAAACTGAGCACCAGAATGGGGAAGAAAAGTGATTTAAGTGACTCTGAATGTGGTATGGTTATTAGCACCAAAGGTGCTGGGATCTTCCCAAACAACCAGGAGGGAGTAGTGTTTTGAAAAATGAGGACATCTTTATTCCCCTTTATGTCTGACAGTAACACAAAGTGGAGAAAAAACTCAAAGTAGTGAAATATCTGAAAATTCTTAATGGTATCATAAATCTAGGGAATGGTAGAAGGAATGGAAAATGATATCTTTGGGGCTTTTTCCCTCCCTATTTCTGTTATAGATGGTTTATAATAATAGAAAATTTAAAAAGATAGCACAAAATATTTCGTCTTTAAGGTATTTCAGTGTTGCCTTCCAGCCACAGGGAGAAGATATTTAGAGATTGTAAGTGGGCGTAAACTCATGACATCCACCTGTTGCATGATTGCGGTCATATTTATTCATTTGTGAGTCACATCAACATGCAGCAGCAGAGCCGACCTGAGACATGTTTTGGCTAATAAGCTATCAGATCGAAATAATGTTCCAAATCAGACCCAAGTCGCAACCCTCCACACACCTCCTACCAGGACCAGTCTGGCCCTGGTACTCACTCCCTCTCTGTCCCACACCCACGGTCCGTATGCTGGTTTAAATGTTGCTAAGCGTCTCCTCACAAAGCTGGTGCTCTCTCCTTCTCTGACACGCGCACACACATGACCAAAGTTTAAGAAATTCACACAACAAGATGTATGAAAGCAGAACGACAGAAGTTTAACAAGACATGTATGTACAACACAAATACTCAAAATGAAACAACTATACACCCAGAGATTACACACATACACAAACACATTTCTTTTGGTAAAGTAGTGGGTTGGCTCTCTGCGTGAAACACTGGCCAGCCTTTGTGTTCTGGTGTCCAAGCAACTAGAGGGGGCAGAAACACACACAAACACACACACGCACACGCACACACACACACACACACACACACACACACACACACACACACACACACACACACACACACACACACACACACACACACACACACACACACACACACACACACACACACACACACACACACACACACACAGACTGATAGGAGGAGAGATTCTGCGATGTGCAGTTTAAATTATTAGGAGTTAAGCCCTTGACATTTCCAGAAGTAAAGGGAAATTGTGTTTGCCACATGGCCTTGAATGAGCCACATTTATTTTTTGTTACAGTTCAGAAATCACAGTCTTTCAGGTGAGGCCCTTTGAGTGGTTGACAGATTTCACCTGTCTCCCAGGATCTTAGCCAGCTGTGAAAGAAAGGCTCGTGAGGTTTGACTTTAGATTCAAATCTAAGTGTAGTTCATAAACAGAATAAGGCTGACAGAAAGAGTGATGGCATGCTGCAGGGGAAGAAGTAACTGAAATTAACATTTAATTTTCAAATTCCAAAAATAATGGGGAACATCGTCAGAGGAGTGGCTTGAAGTAAGGAACCGACAAAGAAATATCACCTCTGTGTGTATCTCTCATGAATCTGAAGGATGTGAGCTTTCTGAGCTGAACAGCCACAATTTTACTCACTTACTTCCACTTCATGGAGATACTTTTACCATAAAAAAATGTATATGTATCTTATCAGTAAAATAAAGGCAGCAGGGCGGTTCTGTCACCAGAATTAACAAAAACACCACCAACTTAAAAAACATATACGTTATTCAAGAAATGATTTTAAAATTAGTCTCTAACACTTGATAATGCTGAGTAACATTTCAACAGAGACTAGAATGTGCTGTTGCTATTAAAGGAAATATGGTGCAGTGGTTTGAATTGTATCCGCCAGCTAGACCTTAATTTGTGCATTTAAACAGAGTATTCTTCACACATGAATGTTAGTCACAGAGCCTTTTGGGATTCTGTGCTTGAACCAGTACTATTTATATTATTTGCTATTTGGGTTGGGCAATATTATCAAAAGAGAGTATATTTTTTCATTGCTATGCAGATGATACCTGATACCTCTGTCTATGGAGCCAAATGATACAACTCAACTAGTTAAACTACAGCCAAGTCTGAAACTGGGGGTCAGATAAAGTCTGAAACTCCTCATTTGACTGGTGTCATCAGCGAGTGCTATTGAGGATGGCATCCTACCATGATGGACGCAGGCATGTTTCAGGTTCTTCTGACATGTTGCACATGTATTATGAGCACTAACCAGGGAACTCCAATGCTTCCTCCAATGACAGCTGCCTCCATGAAAATCATTGTGTTAAGTAAATATAAGTTATGTGAGCATACAGAAGACACTGTTTCCAGAAGCTGCCCTAATTAAACAACAAAATGCATCAAATCCTTTTTGTTCTCCATAAGAATGGTTTTCTAAAGTGCCCTTTCATGAAAGAGTGAGAGAAAACCTGAGGTGGAGCGAGGATTTGAGATGCTAAGACAAGCTGAAGCATACTTGGCCCGGATCATTAAGTACAGTGTGAGTGCAGGCCAGCAGTGGAGTGGAGAGCAGGGACAATCATGCTCAGGTACGATACAAAGCAACTGTGCTTAGTTTGAGTACGTTCTTATTTAAAACCCCTTTTACATCTAGTCTTTCCTCCGGTTATGGGGACACAATGAAATTCTGCACTCTCAATCTCCCATGTTAGACAACAGGCTGCAGGCTGTCCTTGAAGCCTTCAGAGAGGCAAAACAGAATGCGCCAAACAGAAGATAATCAGGTCATTATGTTCCCAAAAGGCTTTAAGAAAAAGAGTGCACTAAAATGCACAACAGGCTGTTTTGAGCAAAAAATCTTTAAAACCCTTGTGTATTTTTCTAGATGGTTGAGAAGGAGCAAAGGGAGCATTATGCATTCATGTGACTAACAATACAGCGTTTTATCGTGTCCATGTTCCATAAATAGAACAACAAAAGTCAAAAAACAACCTTAATGACCTGAATTATTACAATTATTATTAATAACACATCTTTAATTATACATTTTACAACAGTTATTAGTGAAATGCATTTTTTTTAGCTATGAAAAATGGCCAAGAACTGCTCAGGAAAAGGTCTAACATCACATTGTTCAATAGTAAAGGTTGTCTTTGAAAGTTCTGCACAGATAGCTCAGTGCAGTCGCTGCATGGTTGTCTTGTGTGGCCTGCTTTGTCAGGCATCGCCTAAACCACCTAAATTATTTCCAGAAAGTGATGCCTTTGAAGTGGATTACTTCCTGCAGTGTGCTACATGTGAGAAAAGAAAACTTGAGGCACTATCTCGACCTGATTCTTTTTTTAACAGAATTCATCCGTGCTCGTGGCTTTCCACCATCCACCAAAGTCCACACCACTGGCTTACTCTAGTTTCTACTACATGTTGTGGATTGGTAGGTAAAGATTGTTACACAGGCTAATAAGCCAATGCTCTTGGCTCATCACTCCTGTTCAGAGAAAATAAACAAAACACCTTTTGTGGCTCACTCAGTTTCCTTCATTATAAAAACAGAAGAAAAGGAAGCTTTTTCAGCTGCCTCCTTGTTCACTACAGCAGGTAGCTCCATTTAATCTTTTCCTGCATTGTGTTTGACTTTAAAAGCAAACTGGCATAACTGGTCCTAGACCTCCAGCCATTTTGTTGTTTTGACGCAGTAGTTGTAGCACAGCACTAAAAACTCCAAGCAGTAAGAAATATAGCCAGGGTGCTGCCATAATTTCCTGCTCCTTCGAGCTCTTAGTTTCTACTCATTTTTTTTCTCACCCATAAAAGCAACAGACAGAATTCTCCAGTTTCAGCATCAGTCATGTTGGACCACAATGAAGCTCATTCATATTCACCATGAATCCTTTTAAGCCAGCGAATAAAATGTCGACATAGTCAAATGCAGAGAATGCACACAGAGATCTAATTAGAGGTGCTTTGGAGCCACTGCTGCTCATTTTTATGAATATTTGACAGTAGAGCAGAAGTTAATTTCTGACTCCAGTGTGTATGCACTGTGAGACCATTTAGTCTCTGTCAAGAAATGTCAATATGAAGAGACTCTTTGACAGCTGACTGATGACTGGAGGATGAGTGTTGCTAAGTAACCGAAAACCTGACAGACTAAGAGATCAAGCTTCAGACCGAACAGTTGGAGTGTGTAGGATGGGCATACATGCTGTAGTAAGTGTGCATGTGTGTGTGTGTGTGTGTGTGTGTGTGTGTGTGTGTGTGTGTGTGTGTGTGTGTGTGTGTGTGTGTGCGTGTGTAAATCTGCAAGGGAGAATTAAAATGTCTGAGGCAGGGTCACTGGGTTCATCCTGTTTAGAGAGTGAAAGCAAACTGAAGCAGATGGTTATTTTCTTAATATTTTTTAATACTAAGTCTACCACTATTTTTTAGACATGACAATATAAAACACAATATGATGCTGTATAAAAATAATATGTGCACTGCACCCACAAGATGATGCAAGTATCTTTACAAAAACAAAAAATACACATATAAAAGTACGAAGAATAATCCAATAACTGTCTAGGGCTTCTTGTTTACACATCAAGGAACAACATCATGACTCACTTGCATGCACGTCTCCAGCCACCTGGCAAAATGAAGTCCAATATTCAATGTCTTCAAGCTATCTTTTTAGCCTACATCATCTCCAGAGGGATGTTTGAATCCAGCGAAATGTTCCATTTTGTTCACCAGCCAGGCACTTAGTGTTCCTTTGTCTTGTTTTTCAGTCAGCCCTTCTACTCAAACTAGACTTCCTGTTGTTTCTAAGTCACTAAACAGCTGCTCTCTAAAGCCCGAGTTATGCTGCAGTGGGAAATCTACGACTTAGCCTCAACATATAGCCTTAATAAGTTCTAAATAATAATCACAAGAATACACAACTGTAAGCAGATTCCTAGATTGCAATGATAGTAAAGAAACTAAGCTACTAAAGAAACAGATTTCAGCACATATATGGTGCAGTAATCCTAAAAGATGCTGAAAAACCACGTCTGACTGCATGTTTGGTAATGGCATGTACGAAGCTTTGGTATCTCTGGGTCTGAAGATATCTTGTTCCCAGTAGACTGTTTGTAAAGAATGACCAGCACCAAAGAAGATTAATAGAGGGCTTTTGTTTTGGGATGCATCCAATTAAGCACTTTCACTGTTGCTTTCTTAGTGTTTCCAAACCAGATGTGACGAGCCAGGCCTGGATCTGACTGAGAAAATGAGAAACGCTGCATGTACAGTAGCGACATATCAGTCTTGTTTTATCTTTCTTCTTCTTTAACTCTAGTCAGGCTCATATTAACAAAAAATAGGTACATTTTTTTTTCAAAAAGACTTGTGACTTCACTTGTTCACGTGTCAAGTGTTTACTGAGTTCAACTGAACTTCTTGCAGAGTCGCCACCTGCTGGTTATTGGAAACAAAACTTTGCACATCTTTCAAATATGTTATGCAGTTGTTAGCTTGTGTTAGCATGTATCTTTCCAAGTTGCTTGGAGACACTTTAAGTCAGTTGTTCACAGCAATGGGTAGTTGTGGGTGGTTTAGGAACAGTTTGCTCATTGCAGAAAGGTTCGCACAATAATACTAAAGTAGATTTGTAAATGAAGAATTGTTACCTGCATGCTGACAGAGACTGAGATCATTTCAAGAAGCATTTTCTTTTTTCTATCAGAAGATAATGCAGATAAGTTTTCCACTGTTTGGTTAGTAACATAGCATAATGTTCCATGTCAATCAGTTATTCGTCTGGTAGGGGTTTTATGTTGTTTGTGCTATGTTGTTTTAGTAGGAAAAAATGTTTAAAAAAATCAATTTATTTTCACAGATGCTTTTATTTGGTTGTCTGGGATCATTTTTTTATTTCATTTTACAAACAAAGAATGCCTTTGCTTTGATTTTTAAAAGTTAATATCGATACACACAGTCGATCTCCCAAGGCGCTGCAAAAAGTCACGAATTTCATGATGAACAATACATTTATGTTCATCATTTCATTCACTGCAGCATTTCTCCCTCTCTTTCTAACAAGACCATAAAGCGCAGCAGGCATTTTGTGTTGTGATTAATGAGCTGTAATCAATCCCTCTGCAGGTTTCTGAGCAACACCTAATGTAACAACCCCTTTAGGCTGTAATTTTGCCTCAACTAACGGGCCTTGGGAGGATGGTATAATTAAGAAACGGTGGGTAATGGAGACCAGTTTTCAGTGCACAGTTGTCTAAACCAGACCTAGCCTAATGTTCCCGAGAAGAGACATGGAGGCAGAAGAGTTACAAAAAGCAGAAGCACAAAAAGAAATACATGAAAAACTATTTTTACGTGCCCTTGTTGTCTTAAAATGCTCTTTATGGATATTTTGGGACTTATTTGATACATTAACTAAACAGATAAAATTTTAAAAAGTCTCAAATACAAAGAGGAAAAGATCCCAGGAGTTTACTTTTGCCTATTGTATGTACTGAAAGAGAAACCCTAGAGCGTTTCTCATTTTTATGTTAATATTATGTGCCATTTCCAATTGTATAATGTCCTGTGTGAAGAGCCCGTTTTGTGACATGGTACAAAAATAAAAAAGCCTTTGGTTTGTTCTGTCATTACTCATCATCGCACCAGTCAATGTGAGATGTAATTAACAGACTACATCGAGGAGTCACGACCATCTGTAACATCGGGACACATTTAGATGGGGCTGGAGTATTTCAGGAGCGCCGCAAACAAAGACCCGAATGACTCAAGTCACCCTGAGGAGATCAGGTTTTTGACTCATTGTTTAAGACTCTAGAATTTTACTCATCGGCTAAAATTGGAAAGAGTGGCTGGAATTAATTGTAAGACTTTGCTTTTTCTTATTTTGAAACTTTAAAAATTCATTGTAAAATGTCTACTTTTCTGCTTAGGGTCGATGCCTGCTATATTTTTCTGTCGTTTTCTTTAGTGGTAGATGACAAATGTTGGAGAGCTTATCTGTCGCACCTCAATTAAAGCTGAATTAATGATGCTTGGATGGTTCAAAGGCATTAAATACATCAATAAGCTGTCAGAAAATTATAGAGAGAATATTTAGGAAAACAAAAATTTCCACACACATGATACAGAACGTCAGGATCCATTTGATGTTGTGTTTTTGTCACATGTGCCTAAAGTTCAGTGGGAGATAGCTGGGTTTGGGTTGTTGTTAGCCGAGAGGAGGAAGCACACTTCTTGCTACTTGTCTTTATTTCTTTACAAACTGTAATCCAAGTACCAATCTCACTCTCAATAATTATATAACTAGTGCATACAGTACATACGCATGTTACTGTATTACTCTGTCTCTTCATTCTGTTGGTTAACTTATACTTAATCACACAGAGACAAGAAAATAGGGATAGTAAGATGGTGTTATAGAAGTAAATTGGAGACTGATTTCATAAAAAATTAGGGCATTTCTGCAATAGGTCCTGCTATGCAATACAAATATCATTTGAGTCTTTTGTCAAGGGTTTGCCAGGCAAATATATAGGCAATATAGGCATATATATTGTGTAACATATTATTCAGATTAGGTGGTTGTGAGGCTTTCACATAAATGTGAAAAATTAGGAATTTTAGGAATTTTCAGTAGGTGGTTACTGTGCAACATAGTCTCAGTTTCTTTTCAAAATAAGAGAGAACAAAGTGACACTAACCAATGTGTGACACTCTAGATGGCTTTCCTTTGAAACGAATCTATGGAAATTCTACAAAGATGTGCCCACCCTACAGTTCCTGTGGTCGAGTGGTGTTTAGGGGAATAGGTTGATGCTTGACTCATGAGGAATGTTAACTGGTTGGCTTTACTCACAAGGAGTGAATCACAGGCACAGTAGGAACAGAGCCATTAGGTAATTAAAAAAATATAAGGAAAACACGTATAAGCTTTAAAAAAAATGTTTATTCATTTACATTTTTCTTGATGCTTCTCATAATTATAACATAAATATCAAAGTGCGGTCCTGTCCAGTCAGTTAGGCAGCTTCTTCAGAGTGCTTGGTGACACCGCTGAACGTTCTGCTGCAGTTACACATTACTATTTTTCTTCAAATATTTAAGCTCTTTTGTAAACACTCAATTAAGGCTAAACAGAGCAGCCAAGTACAGGTCTTGCTATTCTGTGGCATGGTATTTGATGGCATGGCATCACAACAGTGTCTCGCTCTCCATGAAGCAGTTGAGCAGACAGCAGCAAAAGATACAAGTGGATATTTTAGGTCAATATTGAGCCCATTTCAAAGATAAACAGTAAAAGTGAAGTTTAGATCCACTGAAAACCAAAAATATTCATGTATAAATGGTAAATGTATATTATTAAGTGAAGAAAAAAACACACTAAGTACTGGTTGTGACATTTTTTTTCTTATGTGGAATCATTTAAAGCTAAATAAATGTCAAATACTGAATTATTTAATCAATTTTTAGCAAAAATAAGACAGCAAAAATAAATACAAATAGTAAAGCTTTCTAGATGCATTTGATGTATGTCAAGAAATAAACAACTCCTATCTCAGCATTTAAAACAACAATTCAGCCACATAATGTGAGAGTTTCAGCAACTTAGCACTGTCATTTTCTATGTTATGAACCATGATAATAGATAGGCAGGACCATAAAAACAAATTTCCCAAATCCAGAAAAACACAGACGTTCAAAATGCTCCAAGCCACTGCTGATTGGTCAGATGCAATTATGTCTCTCTGTGATCTATGCTGATTGGTTGGGAAAAGTTCACGGTTGGTTTTACAACCTGACAGAGATGCATGGTGAGGCCAGTGTTGATGTCCATTGAAGGTACCATTTATGGTTCCTTAAGAGAAAAACTCTAAACCCTGGGGCCAAGGGGGAAACTAAGATATATCTATGAATGGGTATAAAAAGGAGTTGAGTGTAAATCCAAAACAGTGAACTGACATATGGTGGAAATAATAATGATTACATATCAGAAGAACAGCAGACGTTGTGGTTATTGTCTGCAAGCCATTTTCTGCACACCTGAATTATCTGTAATAACTTCTGCGTGTACAGGAAAATAACTATGGTAGACACATTATTTCAAAGTTGAACCACAATTCGATAAGTTAAATAAACTCTTTCCCTGCTAAATAAGTTTGACTGATCTGTGGCTTTGTTTGGTTACTGTAGCCTTTAATTTCCAGCCTGTTTCTTACCTGGTTTAATAATGTCACTTTGTTCTAGTAGCGTTGCAATCACGAAGCGTTATTATTACCTCCATGATTGAAAGCTAAAAGGAAAAAGTATGAAACTGAACCAGTTGCCTCAACAAGAATATAAATTATCATCTGTCTGAGCGACTTTTACACATTCTTATGTCAAAGCAACACATTCTTATGTCTTGTCCATCTGTGTGAGCCTTAATTGAAACTATTTAAAAGAGCATAATAATTACTATTATTGATGGATTTTCTGTAGTAGCAGTTGTAATAGCTGAGCTTTTAGTATTATTATTTAATCATAGGAAAGAGCCCAGCAGAAAGCATTAAATGGTCATGGTTTAACAAGGGAGGGCAGAGTTGTCTGTCTGCTGGCTGCTTTGTGGCATTTGTCATTACCGCTCTGATCTGGATGCCTATGTGTTTATAATAGGGTTGGATGCCCCGAGCTGTCGGCCTGCACTTAGTGCGGTTGGCGATTAGAGCTCAGCCTTTAATTTCTGCTACAGAGGCAGTGTCATCATGGGGAAGGGTGAGGAAATGAAAAACAGAGGGCAGGGATGACTACAGGACAGATGCTAAACCAGGAAGATAATGACAATGTGGAGGAGACGCTTCTTTAAAGCTGTGTTTACAAGGAGGAGGAAGTGCAGGTAGGCAGTGAGTGATGAGAGAAGGCAGGTGAGCTGGCAACATGACAAATGGGAAAAGATATAAGCTGTAGGACAACGCAGACTGAAAGAAACAGACAGAATCTGTGTTACATGTTGTAGTCTAAGGAGCTTGGAAAGAAAAGCGTCTGGACTTCTTTGAGTTGCTTGAAGACGTTTCACCTCTCATCCGAGAAGCTTCTTCAGTTCTAAGGTCAAATGGTGGAGAGTCCCAGATTTAAACCCAGTGGGAGTTTCCCCCCAAAGTGGGACAAAGGACCCCCTGATGATCCTCTACCTAATCACATGAGCCAAGGTGTGAAAGCGGGTGTGGGTCACAACCAGCCAGGGTTTAGGGTCTTTGGGGGGAAACTCCCACTGGGTTTAAATCAGGGACCTTGACATAAGTTCCAATTTAGTGACAAAAATAAAGGATATAACCTCGAAAGGATCCAAAATTATGAGTTTGTGCAGCTTGCTCTCAGTGATTAACAAAGATCAGACAACACTGAACATACTGCCATTAAAATCCAAAAAAACACACTTTAAACTGTGGTGAGTAAAGCTTTTAAAACAGCAGAAAAGAAAGTTTGGGAGGGTGAAAACAACAGAATATAAGATCTGAATAAAAGGGGTGCTGTGACTCTGCATTTTCATTGTTTCCCTTTCTACTGAATCATCCCTCTCAATAAGCACATTCACACACAGTGACACAAAAGTCCCTCGATATCCCCTCTCTCTGTGTCTCTGTGTCTCTCTCTGTCTCTGTTTCTCTCTGTCTCTGTCTGTTGTCTCTTCTTTCCATCCTTTCTCCATCTGAGTTTTGCTCTTTTTCCCCCTTTTTATCATCCAGTTCAGGTTTATTCAATTATATTTCTTGCATCTTTCTCCTCCTTCCTTTCTTCTTTCCTTCTTTTCACAGCAGCTGAACCCTCAGTTGTTTTATTTGGAGAAGCTTCCTTTCTGGGCTTTGGTCTCCCCTCAAATAAACAAGCCAGTCTTGTGATGGGAAGCAAGAACTTCCCTATTTTAGTTGTTCTGGGAAAAACACACATGTAAACAAAATCAGAAACACACACACACACACATGGGCACATAAATGCCCAGTTTCACACACGCATGCTGTACATTGCATGCATTTTTTTCTGTTAAATTGCAGCTTAACCCAAACCTCAGATTAGTGTTCTTGTGTGTGAGCCTTTTGTTTTTGATCTGGGTCCTGCCTGTCTGATGGCATGTGGAAGTGGCCGGACTGTGCATTTGTATGCTGATAATATTATTATGTTCAGTCTGCTGTTAAACTCACCAGTACTACTCTGAGTTATAATTTAACAACCAGAAATTGTTTCTCAATCCAGATAAAAGTAAACAGATCCCCCTCTTTTTAAAAAAAATATTTGTTAATGCAACTACTTATTTAGCAACCGAGTCCATCCAGACATGTCGACATGGTAAAGACGTCCTGCTGAAATTTAAACTGAGCATCAAAATGAGGAAGAAAGTTGATTTACAGTAACTCTGAACATTGCCGATGGGCTTCTCTGTCATGGTCCCCCTGTCTGCCCGGCCGGCTCCACAAGGCCACATGTGTTTGGTGTACATTCTCCTCTCTCCTCCCCGCCAGGGCGGAGCTCACTTCAGGCTCCCGCCCTTGGCACACACACCTCCGTCTCGTCAGGCTCTAATTATGGGTTCGACTCTTAAGGCCGGGACGCAGACAGCCTCACCGCTGGATGATTGTGCTAGACACGTCAGTAAACCTCAGCCTGGTATCCTTAAGCGTTGTGGACCTGCTGTGATCTCTGTGTAACCCTCTGTTCTTCTGTGCACAGTTTCCCCGGACCCGTGACCAACCTGTTGTTTGAACCGTTGTAAAGAAGAAGAGCTAGCGTGTATGTGACTCCTATCCCGGACTTCCCTTTCGGACCCAGGACTCTCGCTCCCCTCACTGTATATATCTGCACCTGGTGACTGTGTAAATAAACGTTGTTTTTCCCTGAACTGTGCTCTGCGCCTGAGTCCTACCACATCGCATGACATTCTCGTAGTATTTAAAAAACTGCTGATCTGCTGGGATTTTCACACGCAACCGTCTCTGGAGAGAGAATTGTTCAAAAAGGAGAAAATATTCAGTTAGCAGCAGTTCGCTGGGTGAAAACGTCAGAGGTCAGAGCAAAATGGCCAAACTGCTACAAGCTGATAGGAAGCCAACAGTAACTCAAATGAGCAGGCATTTCAACCAAAGTATGCTGAAGAGCATCGCTCAATATACATCATGTCAAAGCCTATGGACATGGACTAGGAAAAGGCAAAGACCGCCCTGGGTACTATTTATATCAGCTGAGAACAAGAAACTGAGTTTCGCTAAAATGAAACAACAGAAGACTGCAAAAATGGCCTGAGGAGTCTCGAAATCTGCTCCAACATTTGAATTATAGGATATTGAGTGTAGTCTATATGAAAGCATAGATCCATCCTGCTTTGTATCAATAGTCCAGGTGGTGTAATAATGTGGGGGGATATCAGCAGGCTTTGGGCCCTTTACTACCAACTGAGCATCATTTGAACACCACAGTCCACCTGAGTTTGTCCATCCCTTTAAGACTTAAAGGGATGGACAAACTCATCTTGTACCATCTTCTTCCTGCTTCCTGCAGGATAACACACCATGTCACGAAGCTCAAATCATCTCACACTGGTTTCTTGAACATTATAATGAGTTCTTTGTACTCAAGTGGCCTCCACAATAATTAATTCTTAATCTAAGAAAAGAGACCCTTTGGGGTGTAGTGGAAAATGAGATTCTCATCATGGATGTGCAGCCGCCACATCTGCAGCAACTGTGCAATGCAATCATGTCAATGTGGACTAGAATCTATGAGAAATGATTACAGCACTTTGTTGAATCTATGGAGAATTAAATATAAAGGAGATCCAATGCAATACTAGGAAGGGGATCCTAATAGCTGGCTGGTGAGTGTATGCTTTTTATGAATCCAGAAATAGTGATTATGATAATCTTATCATCTCTACCGAGAATGACTGAATCACTCTGCAGACTGTTTTCACCAATCTTGTTAAAGTCTAGTTTTACTCACTGTGCACCTGCAGCCTGGAGTAATGGGTAGATAAGTTAAAAGCTTGCCTCTTTTTATTTCCTTGCATAAATATAAATTGCATTTTAATTCTATTTTATTTCATTCTGAGCTCCGTAGTCGATACATGTATCTTAAAACTTTAGCTTTTTAAATATTCTTCACTGATATCTAACCAGCTTATTTTTACACCTACATCTTCTTTTCTTCAGCTGTGTTGTAAGTGAGAACTCATCCTTTAGGGATATAAGGTTGAACCAGAGTTTTATTTTTTGTGCTTTTAATGAACACTGAGAGATTTTTACCAGATATCTGAGGGGTAAAGGACAGGCTAATGGATCAATTCTCCTTTGTCAGGGGTTTTCCTTTTTTCACTGTAATAGCACTGTTATTTTAATACTTCAGTTTTTTTTCTTTACTTCAAACTCTCTGTGAAAGGATTTTGTTACCATGGCAAGCCCAAACAAGTGAGTTTGTGCTAACACTAATGTTTTTCATATATGTGGTGCATCCTTAGAGAAAAAATAAATCTCCTATATGCTACAGAGTTGACGCGTCCTTTAGAGATATTTCTAAGAATAAATGAGATGAGCTTTGGGTGCCTAGAAAAGCGCTATATAAATCTAATCCATTATTATTATAGAATTCTTGACATGGCAATGATTGAAAGGTTAACTCTTTATTGTTCCGCTACAGGAAGTTGGGGAGCTCATGTTGAGAATGCTTCCATAAATCCCAGTGCACTAATCAACATATGGCCTCCAAGGCAACCAAAGATTGTCAACTGACTCATCCATCACCCACTGAGATCTATTTGAATATCTGACATGTGATGCAAGAGTTAGAAACACAAGCTGTTGTTTTCCACTCCTTTTGTATTTGTAAGCATTGACGTGTTCAGTTTTTGTTCATGAAAAATGGCTGAAGTTGAACCTCAGCTCTTTCAAGTAGAAAATACCTTAGATTAAACCCATAAAAAAGAAGTTTTGTTGTGCTGTTTTCTGTATCACTCTGAGTCCAAAGAGCACTGTCTCATTCTCCATTTCAGATGACTCTGTCCTTATTTGCATGCATTAACAACAGGAAGCCCATTGTTACAGTGAAACCTGATCCGGAGACGACTGACTGAGGTGGTGACAGGTACAGGAAATCTGGTGTCACTGTATTCACTGCTGTTTGCAATATAATGATGATCATAATTATATTTTATTTAATATTTTGTTTACTATATATATATATATATATATATATATATATATATATATATATATATATATATATATATATATATATATATATACATATATATATATATATATATATATCGACAGGATGTTTGCAAAATATTTCATGGTTTTGCTTAAATATACATTCAGTTTTTACGTCCGAGTATGTTATTAGTGTTCCTTTCTTTAGCAGGTTTTTGCATGAACTGCTTCTTTGTTCATTGAATCAATATTAAGCCTATCCCAGCTGACTTAGGGTGAGAGGCAGGGTACACCCTGGACAGGTCGCCAGTCTGTTACAGGGCTAATACTTACTAATTAACCTATCCTCAATAATTGCACGAATGTGGGAGGAAGCCACAGTATCCAGAGAAAATCCGGCAAACTCAACACAGAAAGACACTGGCCTGATCGTGGAATTGAACTCAGGACCTTCTTGCTGTGAGGCAACAGTGCTAACCACCATGCTGCCCCATTTAATTACCATTACACTGAAATAAACATTTTTAACTTTTCAATTCTTTTCTTGTCGTGTGGTCACTGATATTTAAGTGAGAAAGCGAGGTTCTGCTGATGTGTAAGGAATTTAATGCTGTTGGCATCAAGGCGAATTTACAGCACTAACTTAAGTGTTTATTCCAAGGCTACATGCACTTTCAAAAATGTACAGCTGATCTGTGTTTTAAAAAAGCAGATCACTTAAAGAAGTGCACTTCTTTAAAAGACAGCAAAGAAGTGCACTGAAACAGTAATGGGCTAACTCACATGCTTCCCCTGAATCAATGCCAATTTAGGGTGTTGTTGATAGTGAAGACAATCTTTAGCAATCTGAAATAAGAAGGCATTCATCATTTTCAACGTTTTCAGCAAAATAAAGCTTAATCTTCATCTTTCATTCCAGAAAACTTTGCAAAAGAAAAGACAAACCAGTGTTTTCCATTCAATAAGGCCAACAAGTCGATGAAGTCATTGGAAAAAGTGCTCAAAACAGGATAAAATATATGTGTCTTTTTAATTTGTCTCCTCATCAGTCCAAACTTTTAAGTCAGGCGTCATGAACATCATGATTTTTTACAGGCATTAAATAGTCACTTTTATTAATAAATAAAGATGTAAACATAGTCATGATTACACCCTAGTGATCTTAAAAACTACTCAAATAATAGCCGGTGAGGCCTTAATGCAACTACAGCTCTGTTTAGTAAGACTGTAGTATTACAGTCTGTCATCACTCAGCATCACAAAGAATATAAATGCATTTAACCTCAGTAAATGTTATGCTTTGGTTCTTTGAATTGCAGAAGTTTTTCTGATTTTTAGTAAAAGCAAATGGAAACTTTCCCAAGATCAGCGTTCTTAATCCAGTTCTTTTGCACCCTCGTGAGTGATCATGTGTACATGCTTGTGTATTAGTAAAAAAAGGGGACTTTTTCCAATGCCCGAGGTCAAAACCTGAGAAGAAAAGCGTTATTCATAACCTCCAGATTTGATGATCTGCATCACCATGAGTTACAGAGCAACTGCAAAGTCATAACAACACAACAAAATCATGAGATGCACTGTAAAATTTTGTAATTTAAAGGTTATTTTTATATTCTATATTATGAAATGTGTTTTATTTTAAATTTGGGGGCATTTTTTTCATGTCCATCATAACATATTCCAAAATTATGTCAAAACACACTCACGCACTTCTGAGGTGTGTGAAGAGGCCATTAGCAGTTTATTCCAGCAGAATGATTTCTTTGAGTGATCTAAAGTTTAGTCGTCGGACATTTGATGTACGGCACCTGTTTTTGGATTTAAGTTACACTTTGCAAGAATGAACACAGCTGTGCGCTTCACACCCAGCTACGCGCACTTCTGAAGACCTTTGAAAAGTGAAGTGTAGAATGTCTCAAGCAGCTTTTAACAGGAAGCAATTCTTGTTTTCTTGGTGTAACCTGAAGATGGTTAAAAAAACAGGAAATGTGACATCACATATAAAGGTATTTCCACTACACATAGTTATTATTTTTAGTTGCCTGGACGTTTTACTCTAAGTTCCTGATGGTCGCAAAGACTGCTCAAAAAACGTACTTTACCTTACTTTACACTTAAAAGGGGGTTTGTGTTCTTTTCATAATAACATATGTAGGACTAGCTGGAGTTAACGGGCTACTTCAACCGTTTATGCAGCAACAAAAGTTTAATCTCCAAAAGGGTTTTGTGGGGAAGCAAGGGAAAAATGGTAGTGCATGCCAACTTTGCTTTGACAGCTTACAGTAATTTTTATTTCGGCATTGTAGAGCCTATAGCATTTATGTGCTTCCACTGCTGGACCGTTTTACTGTCAAAACACTAGTGAGCAGTAGAGCTTCTCTTGAAAATTATTAGCCATGAAAATTATGCTTAGAGTTACAAAAGAGTTTGCAGTTAAATAGTTCAAACTGTACAGTAACTGTGTGTTAGACATGGACGCTACTATCTACTACCAATCTAAACATATCTCCATGTTTCTGATGGTGATGACTTCTGACTGACTTTGAATGCAATTATCATTCCAATACTATGAGAAATAATAGCCTCGTTATAATCTATGGATGCATCTCGCTAACATAGTTGCTTTGTGTTGCAGAATGTGTAATGTGAAAGCAATGAAATAATATTTTATTCCCATTGAAAGAACAGACATCGGTCGTTTTTAAAGCAATTTTGTGACAGAAATATCTGAAATACAGACATAAACTCTATAATTGCAGCTGTTTTCCCACTTGTGTCCTTTTTCACTGTACTAAGGGGGAAACCTTTCTTTCGGAGGCCAGAGGGGAGAAACTAATGAATGCTTTAACTTCATTTGAGAGATCAGCACCCAGAAGCACAATTTCTGTTGGCTCGCTGTCACTTTTAAAAGAATGGAGTTGAAGCTGGGGGGGATGTTTGTGACAGAGAGAAAGGAACAGGAGGAGGGATTTGCAGACCGGATAGCGGCTCAGTGACATCAGCTTCGAAAAATGTGTGTGTGGAATTGAGAGAGTATGTGTGGAATCAGAGGGAAAATGGCGAATGGGAAGGAGCTCCCACTCTGCTCCTTTTACCGAGAACTAAAGAGAACACGAATGTGTGCTCGTCGTGTTATTCCTGCTGGTTGTTTGTTTCTTTAACTTTAAATTAACCCCACATGTATAACAAATATTTCTCTGGGTTATACTCCAAAAAGGCCCTATTTTAATAAGAGATCAATTGAAGAAATGCCCCAAGTTACCCAGTGATGCATCTGTGTGGGTTTGAGCACGTGTCTGTGGATTCATCTTGCAGTGTCAAAGTGCTTTGAGGACTAAGTGAGTGCTAAACATTTAACAGTCCATATTACCATGGGCTAAGTAGGAGAAGGTAAAACACATAAAATATTTGGATGGAAAGAAGATTAGAGACTAGTGATCACTACTGTGAAGCTTGAGGGTCATTAATGGTGTTTTTAGATTGATTACATGACTAAGCCAATAAAAGAAAGCTAAACCAATAAAACAGCTTAGCACAATAGTCACATGACAGCAAGAAGCTCCCAGGTTTGAAGCTGTCCAAAGACTCTTGTCAGGTTAGCTGGTAAATCTAAAGTGGTGTTAATGTGACTTCAGTGGTTAGCCTGTCCATATGAACATCACATCTCAGCTAGGGTCCTGGATAAGTGCCCTAAACGAGAGTGCTGAGCCAAGGATAAAGCAGCATTCACACATCGGATACTTGAAATTTGTGCAAATGGCGAACAAATTGACATCGAGGGAATGCCTGAATCAGTGCTATCCAGAAGCTCTGAAGAAATGCAAGCTAAAGATGTCCCTTATTTATCCCCAAAAGCATTAATTGAAAGGAAATGAAGAGACATTAAGAAGATAAGATGACAGTGTGTTACAGGGAACACACTGTCAAGCTTCACAGCCCCCTGAAGTCCCTTCAAAAATCGAATTATTATTATTACTACTAGTAGTAGTAGTACTAGTATTAGCATTAGTATTATTACTGCCATATATAGCGTCGTGTTATTGACAGAGTGAGGCGTTGTTTTCAACAGACGATCTCAGGGCGAATCAGACAGCGTGCTTAACCGTGACCGAGAGAGAGAGAGGAGGGCGCAGAGAGAGACAAAAGGCGTTTCCACGTTAGAGCAGCCAGTTTCAGAGGCGGATAGCGAAGCAAGCGGACATAGTGACACCTCACGAGCATCATACACCCCAAACTCGTGCTGACAGTTCGTCTAACCCAGGCACCGCTGCCGCGTTTTGCCACGCTGATGAATCACACTCAAGTTCATCACTGAGCGCCTTAAAACCACAAAAGTGAACCGAAACCAAGCGGGACTGACCAGGTGGACTTTTTTCCTCCCTCCTTGCACCACGTCTGCCGCCTGCTTTCTACGAGTTTTAGCGTTTTAGAGGAAATCGTCCCGCAGACTCACGCATCACTTCCATCTCTGTGTCTCTCTCCCTGCCTGTAGCTGACTCATTTTTGCTCCTCGGGGTGAGTACATCTCTTTCTAACTCTCCCTTCCTGTCTCCATCTTTTTTTCTTTTTTTTTTTTTAAAAAATCATGCTTTTTCTCACACGCCCGTGGGGGATTGTTGCTTTAAGACCCATTTCCCCCAGAGTGTACTTCATTCATTTGACCGTCATCCCGCTCTCCATTCATGGACACGGCTCATTTCTGTCATTGCATACCGTTACATGGAGGCTGTGTCGGAGACTCGCCTACTTCACAGCCTGCTGTCAATGAGAGTTGTTTTTTGTGAACTATAAAATAAACCTGAGACCCCTGTGAGGAGGACATACAACATTGGTCAGTTAAGTGATTCCACGGGGCGTTCGTCACAGTTGTTTCTTAACAATAAAATAAACACTTTTAAGAAGCTAAAATTGAAATAAGTGTATGTCCTTTACTCATTCATGGACTTTTAAATGGCAAATGGATGGATGTTTGATTCTCAAGAGTGCACTGAATACACCATTGATTAAACTAATTGGATTGAGTGTGGCTGTGGGCAGGCTATTCATGTATCTAGTGTCCTTTTCATTACACCCCTGCTGAATATCCCCACAGTTTTCCTTGTATAGGCTGGACGATTACAGTGCACTCTCCCACTGAATCCCAGCTATACTGTGTGATAAAAGTCTGTGGTGTTGGTTTAGTAGATCTGTATTCATGAGGATCACATGATCTGGAATATTCTGGCTCTAAACCAGAGGAGCAGATGATAAAGCACTGGTGACCACCTGTGACTGTCCCGGATGGCTGAGAGTGTGTGTGAGCGGATGGGGAAGGGGTGGGTCTTTTATGAATGAATTTGGGTGGATGGCCAACACTTTGTGCGTGCACATGGGTGGGGGTGAGCGGAAGTCTTCTTCCCCAACTGTAACAGACTTATCTCGACTAAGCTACTCTTCTTATTCCCTTGTGAACTTGTGAATAAGGGATCATGTTTGATTTGGCAGATTTTTAGCCAGATGCCTTTCCTGACACGACTGTTTTCTATAGGTGGCTTGCACATGTCACACCAGCATTTTTCTTTGAATGTTTGCAACAGTTTCTACTTAACTGTAAAAGACTTCACACAAACAAAAAGCTCCAGTGACAAAATTTAAACTATTGTTTTTAAATTCATAATGTTTTTTATACTGTTATAATACATAATGTGTAATTTCTAATATGTTCTTAAATCTATAGCTGGCCCATGTTACCGACGCATTGATTATGTTTTTCTTGTGTCAAAAGTGACGTCTGCACAGCTCTGTCCTGTTTAGTGCTGAGGAAGCGAGTGCTTTTTTTCAATATTCTTCTGAACGATGGGATAAAACTATCAAGTTGTCTCCACTCAGATAAAACCTTTACATCAGTGCTGGCATAAGAGGAAAGAACGGCAGGTATAATGGGACCATTATTAGCTACAGCCCTTAACTAATGTGTTTTGTTTTTGATAGAGGTTTGACATATGTAAAAACAGCCAAAAAGATTAATTAGAACTATAAAGAGATACAAAAAAAGTAAAAAAGAACAAGGCAATTTTTGCGGATTTTACCATCAGTTGTTCTCCCAGTTTACTTTTAAGTCTGTTTTAAGCTAAAACATTTATTGCTGTATGTAAATTAAACCCATTTTATGTTTCCCTTTGCCACTTCTTAAGCCCGACATTGGTCGCGTTGCTTGCTAGCATAAACTCAAGCAGTCATTTTTTTATGGTCAAAAGTTAGAAACGCATCACGGTAAAGATGCTGGCACAGTATTTAGCATATTTATTAAAAAATGACATGAACAATTAGCCAAGTAGATCCTGATTAACTTTGTTGACATGTAGCTTCTGCTCTAATTTTAGCTATTTGTCATTAATTACTGCATATTCCCATTCATTCTGACCCCATCTGCCACACTCATACAGCACATTGCACTTTAGCGTGTAACAGATGCACAGCGTGACAGCTGTCAGTCCATTTCCTGTTAGGTCACATTCCACTCATTTTTATCCCTGAACACTGTCCAATCTTTGCAAGCTGTCGAACATTCCTGTGGACTTATAATACATCTTTGTGAGGACTTTTTTTTTTTTAACTTTGCCTGAGGGTAAAGCTTAATTTTAGGTTATGAACAGAGCTTAAGGGTCCTCACAGTTATACAAATAGAGGCCTGTGTGTATGAGCCTTGACTAGGCTTTTTGGGAGCCGGTCTCCTCTCTTTTTTGATACATGTATACATCGATCTGTCGTTGTGCACACAGAGAAAAGAAATAAGTGGGACAGCAGAAATGTGCTTCCTCTCTCAGGTTCACTTCCTATATATGTGTGTGTGTGCGTCTGTTTGTGGTTTCGGATTTCCTCCTGCCGCCGACAGGGGAATGTTTGTGGTCGATTGTTTGCAGGCACCGAGACAAATACAGTATTTGGGAAAAGCGGTGTTAAACTGGCGCTTGAAATAATCAACACCAAAGGCACAATATGCTCTTTGATTTTGTTTATTTTTTCCATGCACTTTCGCAATTTCCTTTTCAACAAGCTGTTGGTTGTCGCACATTACAGACAATAGAAATCTAACAAACCCATTTGTGCAACAGCTCACAGCCTAACAGCCAAAGTGTTAAAAGGACCTGTTATTTTTGGTAGAACATTGCTTCACCACAAGTCGAAAGCCAAATGTGCACTCCATTTTAGGCTATATGAAAGCCCAGCGTTGAGTATGGGTATGTCTCAAACCACAGGAAATGAGGAATTGAAACTTTGCTGAGACAAATCTGGACTCACTAACATCCGATCCATTTCCTCTGTCCCCGCTTTTAGTTTCATTTGGTATGAGACACCACAAAGTGCAGTGCATTTCCTCCTCACATTCTCTTGCAGAAGTAAACTTGGCTTTATCTCAAAGCAACAAACATTAATAAAAAGATCCATGTTCAATTCAATTCTATTCAATTCAGTTCAATTCAGTTCAATATAAGCTCTGGCGGACTTGGTTCTATGGTAGGTCTTAAAGGGTTAACATTGAAACCTATTTTCTACACATTCCAGCACATAAAATAAAATATTTTTTGTGTTTACACTCACTCTTTCAAATAGATGCAAGTAAAACACAGCAGAAAATAAATAAAGTCAAAGACTCAGCCGTCCTGTTGCTCTATTTTCACCTGTAAAGCAGGAGTGGGGGTAGGCGGAGGTTTACCCTGGTGCAGGTGGTGCAGGTGTGCCGCGGTCAGTGGAAGAATCCGCGAGTTTCTCTGTGAATTTCCCATTACGTCGTTGCGCACTCGGTGCTTGCTTGGAAGTTTAGGGGTTTTTTTCGCTGTAAAAATAAGTTTTCTTCCCACACACAACGGACACTAATGTTTTTGTCACTTTTTATGGAATCAAACTCAAAGTAAGGTCAGTACTTCCACGCTTTAAACGCTGCACGCTCATACTCTCTCCCACAATCGATATATTAACCATTGTTGATCTGCACACAGCTGTCGCCACGAACGTCGCACTTGCTTACGTCACTGTCATGAGACATTCTCGCAAAAAAATCACGGTTTTAGTAACGCAGTAACGCAGCGTTCCTACAGGTAAGTAACAGTAATCTAATTACCGTTTTTGCAATAGTAATCCCTTACTTTACTCGTTACTTTAAAAAAGTAATCGGATTACAGTAATGCGTTACAAGTAACGCGTTACTACCATCTCTGTTTATAACTAGTATGATTCAGTGCAGAGAGGTCTATTAACACATGCTGAGTGAGAAAGGTGACTGAAGAAGAAAGACTCAATGCATCATGGGAATCCCCCAGCAGCCTATGCCTGTTGCAGCATAACTAAGGGAGGATTCAGGGTCACCTGATCCACCCCTAACTATACTTTAGCAAAAATGAAGGTTTTAAGCCTAATCTTAAAAGTAGAGATAGTGTCTGTCTCCCGAATCCAATCTGGGAGTTGGTTCCACAGAAGAGGGGCCTGAAAACTGAAGGCTCTGCCTCCCATTCTACTTTTAAATACTCTAGGAACAACAAGTAAGCCTGCAGTGCGAGAGCGAAGAAATGTTAACTGCCAGTTCTGAAAAAAAGTTGGGAGATGCTCTAATATGTAAATAAAAACAGAGTGCACTGATTTAATTAGATGTCCACCTGCAGTTCCTTTAGAGCAGGTTTATTTCAGCTCTGTGGTTCGTCACACTCGAATCGTGTGTTTTCAGCTGCTGATGAACAATCACTAATTAGTCATCAGTCGTTTCCTTAAGTTTGCCAAACTTCAGATTTTTGTTCAGAATTTTGTTGGTGTCTCTCAGTGCAGAAAAGGAACCAACAGAAAATGTATAAACTGAGGAAATTTACAACTATTTAATGCATATTTTAGCCCATTTTCAATTTCAGGGCATTAACACATCTTCAAACAGTTGAGACAGGGCCATGTTTATCACTGTCTGGGATCCTCTTTTAACTAATAGTCATAAACAGAATCATGCCTGTTTTCACTGCAATACTTCCTGAGTGCCTGATGATCACGGGCATCCAAAACTGATTTTTGAATTTGTTTGATCATGATATCTACTGCCGATGATGAGATATTCCAAGTCTTCAAAATGTTTGATTAAGCAACATCATTCTTGAATTATTACAAATTTTTTGCAGATTGATGAACATCTGCCTATTTTTTCATCTGAGAAACTCCACCTCTCTAAAATGCTCTTTTTATACCCAATCATGTTACTGACCGATTAACATAATTAGCAAAACGTTCCTGCACTTGTTTCTTTTATTATCATTTACTTTACTAGCCTTTGGTTGTTCTATCTCAAATTTTGAGACATGGTACTGCCATCAAACTCAAAACAATAAAAAAAAATGTAATTACATATTTTCTCAGTTTAAACATTTCATATCTTTTCAGTATTTTATTATTATTTATTAACAAGATATAGGTCCATGAGATCCTGTCAAATACAAACATTTTGAAGAAGAATGCTACGCTTTAACCACTCGTACAGCAGGCAGCCCCATACTTTACCCAAGATATTGAACTACAACCAAAACAAACTGCTAAAAAAAAACAAAGAAAAAATGCAAAAGTTGACATTTAATCTTTTACCATCCACCATTGAGATCGTGATGAAGCAACAACATGAGAACATTTTCAAAAAATTAGAAGAAGGTAGAACGTGACGTAGCCTTATGTATCAATTATCAGTTATTATTAACATTTTCATTTTTGTTTGTGAGCACACTTAAGGATATTTCATTTATTTTTTTCAAATCTCATTGTAGCTTTCTCTGCTACTAAAGTTTCCACGATCAGATATTTTTTTTAAATTTTATATCATTTTATTATTGCTTAGATTTAGAAGTTGTTAAAGAACTGCATTTTTAAGTGATTAAAAGTCTCTGACAAAGTAGATAAAAACCTCGGCTAACCTTCAGTTTCTCAGTGGCAGATGACACTGACAGCAGGTGACATCCATTATTTAATAAAAACCTTGTATAGGCTTGATCTGACAACAGTGCATGTCAACGCATTACGCTGGGTAATTAAGCTCACATTGTGCTGAAAACAAACACAGACGTGTGTGGTCTTAAAGTACAGACTCGGGTATCATGAAAAGCAACCTGTGTTTCGCAGCGAAGATGCCTCGCCGTCACTCTGGAGGGATCATTTCCTGCAGCAGGAGATCCTCTGACATGCCTCCCGGTTCACAGAGGGGAACATATATTTCACTGTCAGACTATCCCTGCCTTTTGTTTCCCATTGCCTCTCACCCTTCGGCTGCAGATTTATTTATTTTCACCATGTGTACACAGGGCTCCCCAGGAAGCTATGAGTTACAGAAGGTCACTGGTATTATGGCATGTTACATCACTGCCTGTAATCTGCACTACAGCTTGCAACGTCCTGCAGCCTACTTTTCTGAGCTGTGTTTAGGTGTCCACTGACAGATTAAACCTTAGGAGCAGATTCCACTTTCTATCCAAATTGGAATATTTCTGTCTATACAATCAGCAAATAATATAATCTTTTTCTTTTTAAAAATGCAACAAAATTTGCACTGGAAGCCTGCAACCCAAACCAAACTAATCTTCTGCAACAAATAAACACATCCAAGTAGTTTTGAGGATTTTTTCCGTTTTACTTTCTTTTAACGAGTTAAGTATCAAAGTTCAGCTGCAAATTAAAGTTGAATCTATGTCACTAATGTTTAACTGGGTAATTCTCTTAAATACTATTTCTTTCCATTTATCGTGGATGGATTTATGAAGCCTACCACCTAAACACCAATGAGTCATTCTGCACTCTGCTAGCAAACTCCTGTATTTTTCAATGTGGTTGGGTTTTTAGGTCAAGTTTGTAGAAGCAACATGTTTCATTTTGCAAGTCTTGCAGGTAAAACTTTTAATTTGTAATAATCCAATAATCTCTTTTCAGCTGTATTGAAGTAACCGTGTTATCTTCATACAAAACAGACACAACATTAAAATCCAATAAAAATAATTAAAACCTAAAACTGTTTCAAATACTGTTTTCTCTCTGCAAACGGTTAGGCTCCAGCCTCCCTTCAAGCCTAAATAAGTGAGTAAGAAAACAGATGGTTGGATGGATGGCAGCTGTGGCTCTCAAGGCAGAGCAGGTCATCTGCCAGTTGGAAAATTGGTGGATCAATTCCCATCTCGTCTAGGCTTCATGTTAACGTTTCCTTGAGTTTATGCTATGTGCATGGTTCAGAGTGTGTGAATGTTAGGTTAGGCACAAGCCTCACTATATAAATGTATGAGGCTTGTAGAAGAGAGAGCGTTGAGTGCTGAAATAGTCAAGTCCATGCCTTGATGTGACAGCTCTGCCAAGTCAAGGCATGGACCTGGGATTGTGTTGTTTTGCAGCAGCACCCCATTCTTTGAATGGGGTGGGGCCTCCATGCGTCACTCTTCTTCTGGTGCATAACACAGATGCTTGGGTCTGGGATCTGGAGAAGTTGAAGGCCAGGTCAGGACCCCAAGGTATTTGTCATGCTGCTCACCCAGTTTGTCGTGTGGCAAGGTGTATTGTCCTTCTGGGCGAGGTTGCTGCAGATGGACAGAGTCATTCCCGTTCTGGGGGTGATTGCTGTGCATCAATTTTTAGATGGTGGTTGTTGACGTATTAACATGAATGCTTGAGCCCAAGATTACTCATAACTGCACATCATCTGAAACAGTATGAAACCTTGGTCAGATGTCTCTGTTTCAGTCATTGGGGTCATAGAAAGTGATACCGCCAGCATGGCCGAGCAGTGGTCATGAGTGAAACCGGAACCCACAGCCAAGTTTACCACCCCCGCTGATTTAAAAAAATGTCAAACACTGTTTATTGTTTAAAATTTACCCTGAGCACGTCCGCTCCACTCTTTGGCAAACAGGATGCGATGCCTTGAAGGGGAAGTCCGCATTTCCAATTACATCACCAGATGTAGTCTGTTTTTACTCCCTGCTCTCTTGAATTCTCGATACATTGCAGATCACGCGTGGGTTACGTGGGTTTTGTCATTCAAAGCCACCCACACGCCTTCAGTATATCCTAATGTTCTGTCGTGTTTGCAGGTTAATGCGCTCGACAGATTGTCATTTTGATGTTTACCTTAAAATTTTGCACGATATCCTGTATATATGTTATTAGGGAAAAGAAGAGGAAGCGAGCAGCTGGCCATCATTAATCATGCATTCAAACTAAAAGACAGATTTACCTTGTGTATCTGTATGTGTGCTGTGATGTGTTTCAAAGTCACACATGTTAAGCGCTCTCGATGCAGCCAAAAATTTAAAGAAAAAAAAAAACACCACAGATTTAATCCCTCTGGCAACTGCTTGGTTGCGTGGTCGTTTGGTTGCTGTGCTACAAGTGACGCCTACACAGCTACTTTGTAATGCTTGCTGCTACTTTTGAAAATGTTCTTCTGCACTCCTCTGTGTAAGTGAAGCTATGCAAATAAAACACACCGCAGTTTTCCTCTTTTAGGGCGGAGCAGAAACGTGCTGGCTTGGTAGCAGGATGGTGTGATTTCAGCATGATTGTTGGTTAAACTAGAGTGATTCTGTTAATCGCTTTATTTATTTGTTAAAGGAGAGAGGGAGAAACACAGCAGGGGTGTTTTTCTGCTTTAACACAGCTGTGGAAGTGTTTCATAAGCCCAATCTGTGTGACTGGCAGTGTTTCACAGTGGCCACAGTAATGGATAAAATGATCTGCACACACACACACACACACACACACACACACAGTACACCTAAGCCTACACAGACGGGCCAGAGTCACACAGACAGCAACAGCACAGACTGACACATGCACAAACACAAATGCTCTCTATCCCTCTGTTTTGCATGTATGCACAAACACACACTGATTAAAGCCATTCCTCTTCATCCGTGTGTATAATCTCCTCTGCTGCTTGACTCCAAATGAAACGCCTCAGTGGGTCTGATTGGATTTGATAAGACTTGATTCGATTGAAGCAGGAGAGGAAGAGAAGCAAAAACAACTCTCCCGTGTGTGTGTGTGTGTGTGTGTGTGTGTGTGTGTGTGTGTGTGTGTGTGTGTGTGTGTGTGTTTCAGGTGTTACAGGATATTATGTCAAAGGTCAGCTTGTATTGTTGTACCCGTTTCCACCCTTCTCTCTCTCACATGCAGATACTTGTTCCAAACCTTCTAACTGATTGCTGCTGTTGATCGAATGCATTTTAATAGTGTTGTGCAAAAGTCTTGAGCCATCTCTCACTTCTTTGCATTTTATTTGAAGCAGCCCGACTGTCTTGTAAATGTTTTAAAGTGCTCTTGACCAGCCTTTCTGAAAGTTTGTTTGCTTGCTACTCCCCTATGAACCATTTAAGCATAAAAAAGGCACCCAACTCAAGGTTGAACCAGTGTTGTGTCTACACATAAGAGAAAACTTAGCCAAGAGTTATTTTTAAATGATATCTTCAGGCACTTTGTTATAAGCAGCATGTCACAAAAACACAATTTGTTCCTTGTGTCCTTAAAAAAACTAACAAAAAAACTAAGAAACTGGAGAAGTGGAGAAGTGACAGACAGATGAAGAGCACATGATTAGTATCTAAAAGTCATGTACTTGAGAATGAGAAAAACGTCAAATTACACAAGAACTGGACTGAACATCTGTGCAACAGGTCTGACAGTGTGATGACTCCAATTTTGAAACTGTGTCTACAACCACCTATAAAGCTCGATGGCGTCTTAGTCATGGTTGGGATGTTAATAGTGCTGAGGATCTCGTCAAAATTAATGGAAATTTGAACATAGAAAAGTGCCATAAGAATTTCATCCACCATACAGCATCATCTGGAAACCATCAGATTGACATTGGCTTCATTTTTCAGTGTGACAGTGATCCCAAACACACTTCCAATGCAGGGAAAATATTCCCAGATAGAAAAACACACAGTGGAACTCCATCAGCCATGGAGTGACCTCACCACAGCTCGAACCTCGACATTACTGAAGCAGTGTGGGATCATCTGAAGGCAGTCAACATCCAAAGAAGAGCTTTTCATGTCCTTCAAGAAGCCTGGAGAACTATACCCGAAAACTACTTAAAGAAATGACAAGAAAGTTGCCTAAGAGAGTTCAGACTGTGTTGGAGAATAAAACTTGACCTAACAACTATTGACTTTCAAGCTCATTAGATTTGTACAAACTGTGTTTTTGCCTCATATGTCGTTTTTACATGTTTGTACTTGTTTCACCATTTTCCTAAAATATAAAGAAATGTGGGCTGGCTCAAGACTTTTGCAGAGTACTGTATTTAACAAGAACATGTTGCTTGTTTCATTAGACGTGATGAGAGCTCAGTTATATTAATTTTGGTCGGGCAACAGGCTTGCCTTTGTGCTGAGCTAACGTTGTTGTGGCTGTAGCTTCACATTCACCTCATATAGTCTACTTATAACTGATATCAGTCTTCTCGACTTGGCAAGAAAGTGAATAAATGGATTTCTCAAAATGGCAAACTACTCCCCTGAAGTAGGAGATTTTAGAACACGCGTGTTACAATATTACAGACAATAAAAGCAAATAAGAGGTTCACTGTTTTATCCCACCTGCGGTTATTTCATCATTTAAGGTAAAAGTGAAAGTAATAACAATAAAAAACAATTCCTAAACCACAGTAACCTAGCTGAATGAGCTCATTTGTGTGTTTATGTGTGTCACAAGCAGCTAACTTTTTTATGGACAGTTTTTGTTTTTGTCTCGCAACAGACGAGGAGTCAGCCTGTGGCGCGTAGAGAAGCTGGCAGTGGCCGTCGGGGGGTCTGTTGTGTTTGTGCTTCTTCATCTGCTCGTTGGATGATGATGGGTCTTTGTGTGTGTGCGTCTAACTGTATGATGAAGAAGCTTGTGGCGTGGGTGGAAAGCACGGGTGTACAACAGTTGCTCTGATGAGCAATGAGCGGCTTGATGAGACACTTTGTGTTATTGAGGTGATTCAGAGCTGCAGCCGCCTTTTATCCTGCCCTGAGCTGGGCATAAACTGAACCAAATGTTGCCTTTATGCGCCTCCATGCTCTCGCAAGCTTTTGAAATACTGCTTTACTTTTAAATACCGTGATTTTTCACATACTTGTTTCCCCTGCTCACAGCTGTCTCAACTCTGATCATCCATCCACGTCTCAAAAAGGATGTTCGCCTCCTGAATGAATCAGTTAGAGCCCCCCGAACGTGTCTCTGAATGCCTTACTGCTGTTTCTTCTGTCTCCTTGTCAGCTGTTATGCATGTGTTCTTCATTGTGCGCGCACATACTTCACGTGCGGTTGAAAAGGCCTCGGGAATCAGGTTAACCTCCTTGCTGCAGAGATAAAAAATTCAGAGTACATGCGCACACACACGCGTACATATGGATGTAGCTTCTCTCCGCTTCAAATGAGACCGATAAAATGCGATGCAGGCGTCAAACTTGTTCTGGGTACGTTGTTTATGTAACCCTCTGGGGACCCGTGAGTCCACCTAGTGCTCGAGGTATTGCAGTCTGCACTAATGCATTGTACCATTACACAAAGACCCGGCTAGAAGCTTTTATGTAATACCTTTTCACGACTTTTTGGAGCCGATAAACACAAGGTGAGCAACGTGCTGCCTGCAAGCCACATCTGCCCTTGTTGTTTAGTTTTGGTCTGATCCCAGCACTTATTCAAAATTTAACAACCTCTTCAAATCGGTGAGTTACATGACATTTTTATTTATTAGTTGGAAGAATGTTTTCATAGAAACAGAAAAGTTCACATTTAAAAGAAGGAAAGCTGCATAAATCTCTATGGCTTTTTATTTTCAGTTACATGCACAACCTTGCAAAACTTATTGCCATTCTTCTGCTGGAAAATAAGTTTAATCCTCAGAGCTGCTGTAATCGTTTACTGGCCACATCATTAGGTACTCCTGTCCAACTCCTGAACATAATTAGCCAATCACATGGCAGCAATTCATGCATTTAGGCATGCAGAGATGGTCAAATCGACCTGCTGAAGTTTAAACTGAGCATCAGAATAAGGAAGAAAGGTGATTTAATTTGAAGTAACTGAACGTGACTTGTTTGTTAGTGGCACATGGGCTGGCCTGAATATTTGAGAAACTGCTGATTTGCTGGGATTTTCCCACACAACCATCTCCGCAGTTCTCTGTGATAAAACGTTTTGTTGATGTCAGAGGTTAGAGGAGAATGCCCTGTAACAGTACCTCAAGAGCATATCTGAATGCACAAGATGTCAAACCTTGAAGCAGAAGACATAAAGATAAATTGTTGCTGTCCATGTCCATCCCTTTATGACCACAGTGTACTTATCTTCTAAAGGCTGCTTCCAGCAGGATAACACACCATGTCACAGTTCACTGTACTCAAATGGCCTCTACCATCAGCAAAAAAAAGCACCTTTGGTACGTGGTCGAACGGGAGATTCTCATCATGGATATGCAGCCGACAAATATGCAGCGACTGTGTTTTGCCATCATGTCAACATGGACGAAATTCTTTGAGGAATGTTTGCAGCAGCTTCTTGAATCTATGTCATGAAGGCTTGAGGCACTTCTGAAGGCAGAAGACGGTTCAACCCAGTACTAGCAAGGTGTTTGTAATGAAGTGTCCAGTGAATATAATGTGTTGATATCCTTACACGCTGAATGAATTATTTATTTAAATACAACTAACAGTAAATATTATATTTGCCCTTGTGTGGTACTCTAGAGAAAATCTGCAGGTATTTGCTTGTAATATAATTGCTGCAATATAATTTAATGAAGCAATTACACGTTCTTTCTCACGGAGGACTTATACCCACTAACTGAGCAATCTTGCTAGTTGTATATGCTCTTGATTGCAGAAAAATCTGTTTCCGCTTTGCTTTCGCGCCACTAAAGGATGTGAAATGGTTTAGAGTAATTTTTTACTTTTCACTTTGAGGCCCTGGGCTGTCATCCCAAATGTTGCCATGCCTTCAGATGTTGTCACAGAGATGTGCACAAGATGTCCTTTAGCGTTGGCGGTTCAATACACTGAGCCAAGATGTGAGCCTGACATGAGCCAAGACATGGCGGGCCTTTTTTATAAGGCCCAATAAACTTCACAGTAGGGGGGAATTTTTGATGGGTGTTTAGCAAGTTAGTCAGAACTCTGTCAGTGAGGAGACTGCGGTGCTGGCAGCGAAGGTTTTGGTACTTAAACTACTTGCTAAGTTTCATGTGCTACAGCATGCTCTTTTCCAACATTAACTATGCATCAACCTTGAAAACTGATGCCGAACCAGTGTGTTCAAAGATGACGCCGAGGGGTCTTTTTGCAAGCATCAATATGTAAGGAATGAGGAGTGGGTGAGTTTGCCCCCTAACTCATCTGATATGTGTTGGCTGCAATAAAGTTTTCCACGATTCAGTTTTCAAACAGAACTGCCGTGTAAGTGGACTCTCGCTGTGTGTAGTTCACAGCCATAGTGACCTTATAGCTGGCCTCCAACATGCAGTTCAATATTTGTCTCACACTCTACTCTCTGTGCACTCCATTATTACAAACAACCCTTTTAGTCATCAGCGCCATGCACTGCTGCTCATGTTGTGCGCAGGCTCTTGGCAGACAGCGTTTGGAAAGAAGTTGAACTATTGAGCGGTAAAGTCAATCTTACTAAACCATTAGCAGGAAAGGCAAAGCACAGACACGTCGTTGCTGCTGGGTTTCTGTGAATGAAAGCATCAACACAATCAGCCAATGAGAGACAGGCGATTAATAACCCTCCTATGTTCCTTTTTAAAGACCTTACACAGCATCTAGTCTCACATTAGGAGGACAACAAGCATGTGCAGGAGAGCAAATGGAACTTTAATGGTTGTATTGCATAAGCAGTAATTGAATCCAAGCAGTCTCCATGATGAAAGTTGTATTTCAATGATGCTGATAATTACAGCAAGAGCTGAGAGCTTTAAAGCAGGCGGTTTGGTAACCGAGGGACTATTTATCAATGTTTCATAATAATACTGCTACTTATCGTAGTTAACATGTGTTTTTTAATCAAGGAGGTTGAAGCAGCTGCTTCACTGTAATTCTGGATGCTTTGATGGCTGCATAGCTGCTCTTTATGTCCAAAAACTAAAGGGAGCACAGCCGATGAAGATGAAGCTTTTAAACATAGTAAAGAAATAATTACCTACTTTATTCAGAAGTTTTCTTAAAAATCGTGCTTGTAAAAAAAGTTCCCATTTAAAGTAAGACTTTTACTTTAAATATCAGTCAAATAAGTCAGTGCAGATTGAGATAGCTCAAGCGCTTCACCTTTTTTCATGAAATTTTGTATCAGATGATGAATTTAAATAACCCTTTCCAATGTTCCTAGTTTTTTCTAAGCCCTACACATATCTCCATTGGTGTCAGTAAGGTTCATCTGATTCAATTCAGTTTTATTTATATAGCACCAAATTACAACAGCAGCCACCTCAAGGTGCTTTTTACTATAAGACCCTACAATAATACAGAAAAGCCCAATAATCAAATTGGCGACTGTGGGAAGGAAAAACTCACGTTTAACAGGAAGAAGCCTCTGGCACAACCAGGCTCAGGAAGGTGCTGCTGTCTGCAGTGGGCGGTTAGGAGTGAGGAGAGGAAGACAGAATAAAAGACTTTTCAGTGTGCTGAGTGAAAGCATTAGGTTTGTGTTAGCACTTGTTTGCCTTAATAAAATTAGTTGACGATTTTTCACCTTCCTCTTGCAACTGTGGGCACAAGTTTGATGACATTACTTTTTCTTTGTTTGTTTATGTGATATTTAGTTGATATGGGTTGAATGTGCCAGATCACAGGACATGTGTTAGCACATGTCACAAAGCTCTATTTACTAGCTTACAACAATAGCTATTGTATGCATTTCCTTGTAAAACCACTAGAGGTCTCCTGCATTTTTGCCTGATTACAGTGGATGATAACAGCCTGCTAAGTTGGCTACAAGTTAGAGGAGGGTGTGTACTTGTGATATGCATGGTAATTATAATGACTTATTAACGTAACGACTTTTTAGTAGATTTCCAATAAGGTGGATTTCCTCTGATTTCCCATCTATCGCCACCCTCACAGAGCATGATGTATTCAACAATAACTACCAGGTCGCAAGCACAACATGATTTTAAATATTTCTGTAGCTGCTGTAGTCTGGCTTTGCCAACTCATTTAAATGTTAGTTATTCCCTCAATAACGCGGATGAGAAACCCTAAATCCTAGAATTGCACTCAGGAGTTCTGCAGTGAATTCATATATTGTGTTGTTTTATTAGAGAAATCTATAATAACGCAGTAATGTGAAGAGGTGATGAGGGCTGGCAGGTAAAGTACCCCAGTCTTGCGTCTCCCCTGATGCAGGTTGATGGACTGAGTTTCATTTTCTCTGAATTGCACCCATCTTCCTCCCCAGTACCAGCACGCTTAATCCACTAATGGAACAATATAGCGAACTGAGTGATAGAAAGAAAGCCTGAAAGAGGCGGGGAAGAGGAGAGGAGGCAGACGAGCCGGCAGAGTAATTTGAAATTTTGAGTCACGCCTGGAGTCTGAAACATAGACTGAACAACTTGTTTAATCTCTAATGGACTGTTTGGGGACTCCAGCCCATTTGTGTGTGTGTGTGTGTGTGTGTGTGTGTGTGTGTGTGTGTGTGTGTGTGTGTGTGTGTGTGTGTGTGTGTGTGTGTGTGTGTGTGTGTGTGTGTGTGTGCATGAGGGGTCAGTGACTCCAATATAGACAGCCATTCCCCACAGTTCCTGACCATTTGACTCCATGTCCATGTTAGTGAAAGAGACAGGGAAGCTGCCATTAAAGATTTCCTCTCCTCTACTTCAGTGTGTTTCTGAGTGTGCGCACGTGTCTCTGTCTCTTCGCCACCGTTTGGCTTGTGGTTGTAACGGCCTATGACTCATACTATCCCCCACCTCCTCCCCTTCCTCCACCTGCACCTCATCCGGCCCTTTTTAGTTTCCATCCTCTCTTTTCTTTTTACCTCTTCTCTGATGTTCACATCTTTTTTGCTACGAGATTCAGGGCTGCAGCAGCTTTTGTGTTTTTAGTTACAGTAACTGTTAAATTAGGATTTCCGAGATTTGTCCGAGATTAAGAGTAATCTGTATTTCTTCAGTGACACCACAGTCACACAGATGTGCACCTACCCCCACAGTAACCTCCAGTTGCTAGGGAAAAATATGTAATCACCAACTGGTAACTGGAGTTTGGCTGTTGCTGGGTGAAATCAGTTGCAGAGGACCAAAAATGTCCTTGTGCTTGTTTTGGTCACTTGCTCATAATTGAATGGAAGAGGCCAACTTATCCACAAACACTCACTCTGCAAACCACAAACGGAGAATGTTGGAGAAAGTAAAAGTTTCACCTTTTGAAATGTGTTGCAGTGGCAAGGAGCAACTTTCAATCTGAGTTTTTTTTTTTTTTAATGCCTCAAGTGTTCGCAGACAAGCCATTGTCTTCCATGCAAGCTCAGTGGGCCATGGTAAACTGCTACCAAGTACAACTGTTGCTACCACTTTGCAATCAGTTTCACCAAACAACTATCAGAAGTCACTCACCAGGGAAATCATATTTTTCCCTAGCAACCAGAGGTTACCAGGGGCTCGCCAACCAGTCTGCAGACCTGTGTCAGTGAGGCCTTATGAGACTCATGCACAAACTTCATCGCTGAATTAAAACACAGTTTAATGGACACAAAAAACAAAATCTAACCTGTCATAAATAAAACCTTGAAATTGAAAAGCCTGTTATGTTGGCTTTGCAGCACTGTTGTATCCCCTAAGATTAGAGCATTCTTACAACAGATAAAAGACAGATGAAAAATGTGATTCATGCCGCAGCCAGTAAACTTAAGGCTCCTGCAGGAAATCAAGGTGGCAGTTGTTATTATGTAACGCAAGTTCTCAGATCGGTGTTTGGTTTTTGTGCTTGCGAGATATGTTTGTGAGAAGAAACAAAAATGCACGAGGATCACGAACATTTTCTGGAAATATGCTCTTGCATCAGTGAGAAAGCTGAAGGTTGAAGGTAAACACCAAAATAAATCCTAGTAACTGAATGTAAATTTAAAAAAGATCTCATTAGGACCTCAGTTTCTCCCCTGCTGCGTTGAAGGATTGAGCCAGCTCTGGTACAGACCTATAAAAAGAGGCTTTTTGGCTTCCTCGCCTAAACGGGTCAGAACGGGGCGGAATAACATTCTTACTTCTCAGCGACAAATCCTCTCACACATCGCGGCTCCTCTGCCTTTCTTGTCATGCTGAAAATATAACAAAAGGCAGCTTCTCCTCCTCCCACTTCTCCGCCGTTTCCAGCTCCTCCACCACCCCTACTTTCTCCTCCTGTCACACAGTGGAGCTGCACGATTGCAGCCGACACTCCGTGAAGTGCGCTCCATGTGAGCGTGCGCATGAACGTGATGTTGACGTGCTCTTGCACCACTTCTGTCGTGTCTTTAATCGCATGCCCCTGCTTGTGGCTGTCTGTTTCTGTGTTTCATACATGCAAGCATCCATGCGGGTTGATGGTTGATGATGCTCTGGCCTGTGCGCTTCGGTGTGTGTATGTGTGTGAGCGTCTGCAGCTGTGGCTCTTGTCCACTGTGTGAGCCGAGGTTATGGCATCCTGTTCCTTTTCCTTGCTGCCTCTCCATCTGGAGGAGAGCTAGCCTCAGTGAACTGTGCATTACAGTGGGATACGGCCCCATTATCACTGTGGAGAATGCCGGCATCCGGACCCAGGCTGGCTGTTCAACTGTGCATCTGTGTTTGTGGGTGCAAACTCGTGTGTAGAGGACAGACTTTTGAGTTAAATTAACAGAAAAATCTGTATTTAAAAAACTATTTTACTGGAGTACGTCTTTATGTGCATATGTGTATGACTTTTGTGTGCCTGCCAGCGTGTTGTTTTCACTCCTGTAGTTTTATATCTGCGACAACCCAAAATTTTGAAAATCTGTTAGCCACTCTTCAAATCTTGTATTTGAGTTATTAAAACAATTAATTGGCATCTGTGATCCTTCTCTGTTTGAAAAACACAAATAAGATGTCATTATTCTGCTGGAACTGGCATCGGATCGTGCGTGGTTCATGTTTTGATTTGTAGGACTATGCAAACATCATAGCAACCAAATGAAGCAGCCACAGCTCCTCATAATGAGGAAACTACACATGTTTTAGAGCTACCATTGAAGCCTTTAAACATTAAGGTGGTTGATGCAAAGAGTTTGGGTGAGCTGTATCTTCTGCTCAAACTCTTTTTATGCTTGGACTCAACTAGAGCTCAGGTTGATTGGCAGGATTCACAGTTCAAAATAGTCCCTGGTTATTTCCCTGTGATATATTGGCAAACTGGCCAGGGTGAGTCTGCACCAGCCTATCCCAACTGTTCCTCAGTATCCAGTTCCTCAGTAGCCTAAACTGGATAAGTGGAAGAAGATGGATGGATGGATGGATGGATGGATGGATGGATGGATGGATGGATGGATGGATGGATGGATGGATGGATGGATGGATGGATGAATGGATGGATGGATGGATGGATGGATGGATGGATGGACGGACCTTTTGCACTTCATTGCCTGAAACAAGCTTTTAGCTAGGTTTTATTTCCATTGGCTGCACCTCATAAACAGAACGTTTGAGCGGTGAGTGGGTGGGGCTTCTATGCTCACAGCCAAAGTTGTCTATGACATCATCATGCCAAACCAAGACTAGTGTTTAAAGCATCCGGAGCTCTTGGCTCAAACAGGTTAATTGTAATAATATAAATATGATTAACATGTGATTCAAGAAGGACTAGTAGTACAGTGGTTAGCGCTTGCATATCACAGCAGGAAGGTTCTGGATTTAAAATCAGTTCAGTTGAGTTTTGTCTGCCTCTCGATGTATGACAGGAGGTTCCAGCCTAAAAATGGATAGTGATGAATATAAGCATCCACCACTGTAACTGTATTTATGTGACATCCAAGAAAAACTATCGTAGTAAACCATCGAGGTCAGGGAAACTTCATTATAAATATAGTAGATATATTCATGTGTTCATCACCTCTGTGCGGACACGTTCTAGTTTGACAGAAACTGAGTTAAATATAGTGAAAGCCCACTGAACACGCCGGGAGTCTCACGCTAACGCTCATGTCTAAACACGACATATGCTTCACAGTCATAAATACAACAGGCCAACAACAGGAAAGCCAACTTTTTTTTTTACAAAGGCATAATGTCATATCGGGCTGATAAAGGTGAGACTGTGGGTTTGTGCAGGTGTTTGTCAAATACACACACGAAAACATGCAAATACACCCACACAGTGGGACAGTGTGCAGCAGATGAAGTGTAGGATGCTAGCTGGAGAAAACCAGTATGTATTTTAGTGAATCCCAAGCAGAAAAAACCTTACAATTTGCCAGCTCGTTATATGCAAAGACATGAGCAACAAGCTTCTCTCTCCTGTCTTTCTTTACTACCTTGCCCAAATGCTCCAGCAGCATATTTCCATGTAGTTTCTCCGTTTGGGATCAGACAGGAGCCAAACAGGAACTGATCTTTTTTTTTTTTCAGTCTGCAGCTTGGAGTTATTTATGCAAAGGTGCAGTGTGCAAAGTGAGTGGGGAACTTAGCCTGCACCATCAAAGTCAGAGTGGGCCTTTTATCAGCATTGCTTTGCATGTCTGCATAAGTGATTCTGACCCAGCGTGTGTGTCGCTTGGCCCCCGTGCTTGTTTCACTGCCTCTGTTTGCATATTGCTGAGAGAGACACAAAGAAGAGAGAGAGGAAGTGCACCGTATGTGTGGCGGAGGGCCTGGTGTTGCTTTTTAAAGGTAGAATAGCCACATCATGTCCAAAGCTGCGCTCGCCTCCAGATGCCTTCTGTTGTTCTAGAAGGCCTCCACAACAGAAATATCAGGGCAAGAATCTCATCCCACTTTGTTGTAGATTATGTGGGATGCAGCCTTTGAAGTGTTTTCACCAGCAGACAGAGGTGCTTTTGCTTCTTAAGTTTTTAAAACATAAAGAGCTCAAAGCCATCGTAGCAGCATTGTTGACATTTTACTGCCACAACTGACAAAGTGATGAATTGACTAGTTGCTGCTCTCAGACAAAAATATGCCCACCACTTCCTATAAAACAAAAACATTTTTACACTTTGGTCTTCGTGCAAATCAAGAAAACAAGGTGCAATATTTTATGCTATGCTAAAGTAGACACACACTGACTGCCTGCACTGCAATGCTGTGTGTTTCATAGCTACACTGTACCTGAAGGGTTGCCTGGCCTTCTTTATGTGTGCACAATTGGTTGATACTTCACTGCACTGTTGCAGTGATAATGAAGTTGTGGGCAGTTAAACTCTCATGCCCATTATGCAGACACAAGTGTTGGGCTTTGATCACCAGCCTGCATTTAAAACAACAAGTAGGAAGTGTGAACAAAGCATAAGAAATAATTCGTCTTGTTCTTTCACTGAATTCAGGCCACGGCTCAGGAGTTGGAGCAGGTTGTCTTCTACTCCAAAGGTTAGTTAAGGGATTTGGCAAGATCCTAAACAGTGTCAGGTGTAACTTGTTTAAGTAATCACATTACATTTTCAGTAACATGTTCAGTTTAGACCAATGCCTGAAAATGCTTCCATAAAGTTGAATGAACTGTGAGCAAGAAAGGAATTTTAGTCAAGATTAATGAAAGTTTTTGAAAACTACCATTCCCATAAAGACCTAGAGGAAATGTCAAGTAATAGAAGAAGCTTCAAGTTTCAACTTCTTGACCACAGCAGGCTCCACATGTTTGATTTTCAGGATATCTATGGCAGATTTGTGTCTTCTACCAGGATCAAATGTGTATGCATAAACCACTGCACTGTAGAGCTATTAGAAAAGCCACTATGTTGGAGGACAGACATTTATAAACATAAAGGTCAATTTGTTCATCACCATACAAACAAAAGACCTACACATAATATGAAGCATACGTTTCTGTATTCAAATTTCTATCCTAAGGATTTGTTTTCTCTCAAAGGTGTAAAAATAAAGCGAAGACTGTGTTTTTGAAAACGTTGGAGGAGGAAATAAAAGTATAATTGGTGAAAATACATGAGCAGCACAACATTAACAAAAGGAAAGTGATGGTGGAGTGAATGAGAAGGTGTAAATGGGTAAAGTAAAGAAATAAGAAGAGACGGCAACAAAAATGTGAGGACAGTGAGTCCATTATCAGGTCTGAGCCAGGCTGTTGTTATCCTCCTTTTTTCAGCCTTTATGTGGAGTTCATGATGTGAAAGCAGATGTTTTCATTAAAAAATGAAATAGAATAAAAAGAATAGGACCATACAAGCAAATATTAGAACTTGATTTTATCACAAAAAAAAGAAAAAGAAAAAGGGAAAAAAATCACTTGTGTTATTTTATTGGAGTTGACCAAATGTCTTTTTTCCATACAAAGAGGTTTCAGTCAAAGGAGACTTAACCAAAGGGAAGCTTTTTTATAAAATTTTATAAATTACGGATTTTATTCCTTTTAAACAAAAACCAAAAAACCCCAACTGCATCTGACTGTAGATGCGTTCATTTTATCTTTGGTTGATACTGTTTTTCTTGATGTCCGTTTGGGCTGTTGTCCAGGTTTTAAAGATCCCTGCTATTGATGGAGCATTCCACTCTCACCCCAGGGGGAAGCCTACCGTCCACCACAAGTGGAAAGTTAACATTGATGGAATACCTCTTAACAAGAGCCAGTGTTTTCATGAACTCTGTTTAACTCGCTAAAATGAGGATCTAGGGTTTTTTAGGTGAAACATGACCGTGCTGTAAAGGCATTTTCAATTTTAATTGAAAAGCGAGTACCTTGGAGTGCTTTGATCATTTAGCCTACTGTTCGAGATGGTTTGGGGTTGAAGCATATATATTAGTTAGGTAAGAGCAACACATGGTTAGGGTCAACTTAAGTTTAAGAGAAAGAGAGACTACGACAACAGAACAGTAATATTTTACAACGAAAGGGCACTGAGCTAAAGTCGGGCTGGCAGCAGTCAGCGCCAGTTTCATACAGCAAGGTGATGCATTTGAGGTGTTTTTGTTAGTTTCCATATTATTCATACAACGCCTGTATGAGCAGCTGTCACGCTGCCTTGATGGACTTCTACTACTGTTGAGTACCACCTCAAATAGCTGTTATTAGGACTTGGCATGAGTCGACTTTTTTTAGTCCAAAGATAATACGATGAGGTGTTTGTCTGATGCTGAGCTTGAGCAGCAGTTTGGAGATGAGGCACGGTGTGAAGAGATTACCAACTGCTTTTCTCAATAACCGAGAAGAAAGAAAGGTTCAGGAGCGCAGCTGTTACATCAAGATGGTTCATAATGTGTTTCATATCGCAATCGGAATTTATAAACTGCACTTACTGGGAAATCTGGGGTCCTCGGTGGGGATTTCAAGATTAAAGGAGACTTTAAAAATTATTAGAGTCTTCTAGTTCTTCCTCACCTCTTAACTCTTCCAATAATGAGTTCATGCTGTGTGACCTTTAACCTCTTGAGGAAATGAGGCACCAATAAAGTAGCCGTTCTGCTGTCCTCTTTGGTCAATAAACGTGTCCTACACATAAGTCACAGCGTCTCAGCACTGCCTGGTCCCTCTTTTATCCCCTCCTCTCTACCTCTTCCTCTTCATCCTCTTGTCCCTCAGGTCTTACTCCGCTTGTCTTTTTAATTCTGTGCTCACGACTCAGTACACACACACACACACACACACACACACACACACACACACACACACACACACACACACACACACACACACACACAGAAATGCACAGTCAGACACATCAGCAGCTGAATGTAAGAAAGCAGCCAGACTTCTGTCTGATTTTCTTGATTATTGGACAACCAATCAAAACATCTGACAGTGTTTCGCTGCAGGCTGACTGTGTCTGAACAGTTCTGGCTCTTAATTAAATTTCCTGCTTGAGTACCCAGCCACCTGTTTCTCTAGCTTTCTCAGAGGAAGAACTGCACCTTTTGGGGCAAAATTCACAATCCTGTTTATTTGTCATTTTTCTGGATTTGATGTGAACCTCAAGAAACCCCTCTGGTGGTTTCTGCATGTCTTATCTTAGCATACGATCCAAATATTTCCATCATTCTTGAACTACATGAACCAAAGCTTTGTAAAACATACTGTGTTTTATAGATGGCTGTAGACACCCAGTCAGAAGTGTTGCCACTGATTTTGAGTCCAAATCTCGTGTAATTTGGTATCCTCTAGCTCTGAGGGCCCGTGTCAGGTCTTTGCTCGATTTTTTTTTTTTTCCATTTCTTAAGGACATGACTTTCAGATACTGTTCCTCTGCTGTAGTTTTTATACCTTCCACTTCATCTTTGTCCTCCACTTGTCCAGGCTTTCAGCTTGCAGCTCTTTGTTGGTCCAAAAAATACTATTTTATACTGTCAAACTCTGTTATCTTTGGCATTTTTCATAGATTCAGTGAAACACATATTGGACACTGGGCACACATGGCATGCTTTTGTAACAGGCTGCTAAGTGCCTAAAAATACAATTCAAAATTGGTTCTGTACAGAATTGTCTGTTATGTTTAGACACAACTCTGGTTCATCCGTTGAGTTAGGTGCCTTTTAATGCCAGAGTGATTCGTAGGTCAGTGAGAAGGGCTTTACCAAACAAAATCATTCTTCTAAAAATGAGTTTTCCCTACATATATAAGAAGAGTCTGAACAAATGAAGTGAAAGGCATACAACTGCCTTTCACTTCATGCAAGGTGACTGCTGCTGACACACCTGTGTATTTTTACCTTTAATGCGATTGAGGTTTTGTTCACCCCATCACTCGCCTTGTAACAGGATTTTGCTCTTCTTTGAGTGTCCAGGACTGAAATAGTCCATCATTTTGGAGCCTTTTCAGCTCAAGCAACAATTTTAGACATTAAAGCTGGTGGGTAAAAAAAGTGGTTTCTACACCATAATTTTCCTGCATGTCACAGTGAAATGAATGGATCTGAAACCGGTTCAATTTGGTGTAATGATACTCAGTTTAGTCCTTTCATTTAGTCAGAACAGGTCTAAAATATGCATGTGTGATACAGTTTTCCTGTATTTGTGCTTAACAGCTTTTTGCACAGGTTTAAAAATCTGGGATATTTGAAGGTATTTAAGCTAAATGGTTTAATAAAAATTGAAATGTATATGGATATGATTAGACCGAATCACCTTTTTTTTTTCAAATTTTAGCTACAGAGTTGCTTTTTCCCCCCTGTTTCATCCTCACCGGCATGTTTTCATGCACTGCTGCATACATTCTCACAAAAGCCTGCAGTGTTGTTTTGATGAAGGAGCAGGAGGAAGAAGTGAGGAGGATAGTGTGTGTGAAGGTGGCGGCGATGAGGTGAGGAGATATATCTGACTTGACTTCACAGTCGAGTGTCTGAAGTGGCTGACGTCAGCTCGTGGTTTTGCACCTTTTGTCACATTTTTTTTTTTTTTGCCTGGAAGTTTTGCTCTGAACGACGTGGCTGTTACAACCCCGGTCGTGCACAAACACACAGACTGACATTTGCAGGAGGAGAGGAAAAAAAACCCCCTATGCATCCTGATTTCATCTCCTCACACACACACATTGATGCACACACTCTGCCCCTCCCCTCCTCGTCCTCTCTCCTCCCAGAGGCACAGAGATATTTTTATCTCCCGTAAAGCCCTAACGCTAATGAAGCATCGACGACACAAATACATTTCCATGATTTTTCATATGTGGCTTCTGCCGCCGATGTCGTGACACACCAGAGGATTTGTGCCTGTGAACTTGTCACAGCGCGTGACGTACCAGATTGTTCTGCTGCATTTCAGTGATAATTTTACATTTAAAAATCGCCATTTAATCGTGTATTCAGGCCTAAAACCTCATTAGGTGAGAGAGGCAGCGAAGCGAGATTATTCCACTTATTTCCAGTCCATTTACTCGTTTGGAGCTTTTTTATAAAACACTTCACAGTGTCAGAAAATAAGACCCACAGTTCTTCCAGCACATTGTGACAATTGGATGTAACCAACACAAGTGCCTGATTTGCTCTTGTTTAAGGGGGAAAATTTAGCTACAGCTAAAAAATACAATACAATCTGGAAATATTGACTTTATTTGCTGTGTTATAAGATTGAAAATGCCCTCAAATCCTAAATTTGTCACCTGAGGCACAAGCCCAGACTCACAAACTCAGAGCTGTATCATGTTATTGCTATCGAGGGATGTGCTCTCGGTCTGCATGATGCAAGAGGCTGTCATCAAGTCTGACGTTTGGAGGCAGTTTAAGTCGTCGGCCTTGTAGCTGGACCACACAGCTTCATCCTACCTAAGGCATCCTGGCAGCACATGCCGCATTCAGTGATACGGTATACATGGTTATCTAACATCATAATCCCCTCCTGCAAATATACAGTATGTGTGGTGCAGTGGGTCACGGATAACCTAAAAGCAGTGGATCCAAAAAGTCTTCTACTCACTCTGCTCTTACTGTGTGAATCAGTTAATTCCTACAAAGTAAGAATTAATAAGCCGTGTGGTTTCTAATCCTAATGCTGTATAATTTTCCAAGGTAGAATGTAATTAACTCAAGTATTATACTTACTAAGAGTGTTAAATTACTTTTGCTTAGATTGTTTTTCTTGAATTTTTATTTTGTTCGACAGCTGACAGTTTCAGATATACACAAGATGACATGACTGCAGATGATGGACTGTTAGAGCTTAATACAGACAGACAGGACAGAATCGGCCATAGACAAAGGCTTCTATTGTTATGCAGTCAGTAACAGTAAAGTAAGTAAGCTGACATCAAAGTGATGTCATTTGAACAAATATTTATTATTTCAAGCTTCTCAGAAATGAAGCTGTTCTGATTTTCTGTCTTATATGACTCAAATTTGTTCTTTCATTTGTTTTTATGTTGCTGGATTTGTAAGTCATTGGCACTCGGAAGGTTGTAGGTATGACGTTTTTATAACCTATAAAGAGCTGTCTCAATATAGTATAATGGTAAATGGTAAATGGCCTGTATTTATATAGCGCTTTACTAGTCCCTAAGGACCCCAAAGCGCTTTACATATCCAGTCATCCACCCATTCACACACACATTCACACACTGGTGATGGCAGCTACATTGTAGCCACAGCCACCCTGGGGGGCACTGACATTTATGTACTAATAAATGCTGAAAACTGTCAGAAATGTCAAAAAATTAGCTGGCATTGAACATATGCCATATTCTTAGTCTTGTTTACTAAACTATATGGATCGCAGTACTGGACCACCTACACATTAGCCCTACAGGAACTGCTCCTCATGAAGCTCCCGGTGCACAGTTGTTGTGCTGATGTTAGTGGAGCTCATTCTTTCACAAATGTTTGTAAAGGCAGACGTGCATGGCTAGGTTGCTTCACTTTATACACCTGTGGCAATGGGACTGAAAACACCCAACTTCCTCCCATCCCCCCAACTGGTCACGGCAGATGGCTGTCTGGTTCTGCCGGAGGTTTCTTCTTGTTAAAACGATTTTTTTCCTTCCCAACTGCTTGCTCAACAGGAGCGTTGTTTGATTCTTTACATCTTCTATGTATTACTGTAGGGTCTTTACATTACAATATAAAGCATTCTGAAGGGACTGTTGTTGTGATTTGGTGCTATATTAATAAAATACAATAAAATGCAGTTGAATAAATTAAGAGGTGTTGCCTAATACTTTTGTTCACATACTGCAACTTTGATTATATACTTCTAAAAAAATGTGCTTTGACGTGGCGCTTCTTTGCATTAATGAAGAGATCCATAAAACTACACCAAATTATGCACAGATTTTCAAACTCTGTCAACAGACTTGTCACTGCATTTGCTTTTATAAAGAAAACATAATAATCATATGACACATTCAGTATTTTTATGTAAGCAAACCTGTGAATGCAATTTGAATCTTGCATATGGAGAATGGCTCTATTAATGGTCCCATTTGAATAAATATTCCACCAGAGACGATTTGCCTGGTACCGTCAACAGAACGGGAAATTAGCAAAACAAAATGCCCCTTCATCTCCAAACCAGCTTCGGTGAACAGATGATGATGATAAACCATTAGCATACTTTGGCTGCAGCTAACAGAGTCTCAGCCCAATGACATTATGCAGGTCATTATGTGCGCAATTATGTTAATAATTTTCAAATGATAATGTCTGTCAAGTCCACTGATTGCATGCAACAGAAGAGCCAAATTACATCTACAGTGGTTTGTTTTGCTAATATTTAGCGCCTCCTTGATTCTTTTAGTAGATGCTGAGCTTTCTCGCTGTCAGGCATAAGCAGCTTTTTTTTTATCAAACCTGTGACAAAATGGACGTAAATATCTATTTTTAACCTCAAACCTGATTTGTTTTCCTTTTTTTACATTTTGATTTATCATTTATCTGTTTTCTTGTAAAGAGTTTTAAGAGAAGATACCACCGATATACCCTTTTGCTAGCTGCCAGATGGCTAACTATGAAGCCAGTAGGTGTTTTGTTGTTGTTGTTTTATGTTATTCATACAGAAATGTATAAGAAAAACACATAACATATAACAGTTAATTTATTGTCTCTATTTTTATGCTAAACTAAAGCAAGCTAACTTGAATTATCATTATTTTATTTTATTTTTTAAATAAAAACTAGAACCAGAATTTATATTCCGAAGCAGAGGAGCCATGTTCAGAATAATGCTTCTGACAGGTGCAGTTAACAACACACCCAACAAAAGAAAATGACACTACTACCAGCTCTACCGGCAGCTTAGAACCACACTAAAGCATAAACGGCTTGTAATGACTGTTGACTGTGCCGACTTAAGGGGTGCTGAAGGTAACTGACTTGCTTAAGGTAGCTCAGCCACATGGAAGCAGGGTTTTAATGGATTAGAGAATTAGAGCTGACGGCGGCTCAGCATTGTGGCGGTGTGTCGTGTGAGATCGTGCTTTTGTCGCCGTGCTTGGATGACTGCTGCCTGCCGCAGGGTCACTGGGTCATGAGGTACGTCTTGACTTTGGTTCGAAGTAGCACAACTGTGCCTTTGTGTGATCGTGGGGACTCGATAATCCACTCTTGGTATTTCTGCAGATGCTCTGATTATTACCTTTACCTCATCACGTCCATCTTCATTTCTTGTTGACTCCTACTGGCTGTATCTCTTTTTGCATGTCTTCATACCACATCTTTTTTTGGTCTCTCTCTTTCTGGTTTTAGTCATGGCCATCTGGTCTTTCCCTGCAGCCACAATGAAACGTTTGCCATTTAGAATTTAGATTAAGTGGAAGGCAGCTCCCTTGACAGGAAGAAGCACTCCCTCTTTCTCTCACTCTCACTCTGTTTTTTCTTTCTGTGACTCCTGACCACCCTGGAGGGGTTGGATGGTGATGCACGTACAATAAAACGCTGTTAGCATTCAGGTTGTAGCTGATGGATGGAAAAGCTCTTACTCACAGTTTTTCAGACTCATTGTGGATTTATAATCTGACTGTCTTTGGCAGATCTAGCACTTAACCTTTTGGTTAATTTTGTGAATTTTAACACAGCAGGGAAAATAATAGTTTGCTGGGACCGTTCTGTGTGGAGTTTGCATGTTGTGATAAAGGTTAGCCCACTTGGGTTACTTCCCGGTAATCTGGCTTCTTCCCACAGTCCAAAGACATCTTTGGTTCATTGGCAATTCAAAATTGTGTGTGTGTGGATGTGAGCGTGAATAGTTGTCTGTCTTTGCCCTGCAAAAGACTAGCAACCTGCCCAATGATGGTTTCCAGATCTCCCCCCGAGGTCATGAACTGGTGAAGCGACAAAAATGGATGGATGGACAACTATAGACAATATCTGGATTTTTATAATCTTGCTGGTATAGTTGTTGTAACTTATATGTCTGTCACATGTTTTTACTCCAGTGTGACGACTAACAATCTCAGATGAGAGAGAGATTAAAAATAGACTTCTGTTTCTCATTTCACTAGGCTGTCGGGATTTAAATTTCATTACCATTTGATTGTTGATGCACTTCAACTTGGTACTGAACTTTATTATTGATCTATGTGATGTCCAATACACATCCTTTTCTACTTGTTTTAAAACAAGACAGAAAAAGATGCATGCAGCAATTTAGAAACAGTGTATGTCTAGCAGACTCTATACAACTCCATTCTTCACAAACAATCTGCACACTGTCTGTAGCACACGTACCAGAGGCCTGATGAATAGAAGCTGGTCTATATTATATATCATCCAACTGTTTTACAGCAGTGTCGATCACTTTATACAAGCTGTTGAAATACAGCATTGCCTGCAGTAAAAAGGGGGCTTTAAAAGACTGTATATCATGTAATGTGATAGATGGTTTCCTCTGCACAGAATTAAAGGTTCATTTCCAGTCTTTATCTAAAAATAATCTGCTACCACTCAAAGTCTTATGTTCTGCCTAAACTTGTGCCTTTGGATGTTTTTGAAGCATCTTCATCAGTGCAGTGTGACAAGCGTGGTCCAAGATCCGCCTTCTTCATAATATGTCCTCATAAAAAAACAAGCCGGTGGGAAATAGGAGACACTGAACAAACATATGGGATTAACTCCAGTTTTAATTCCGATGAGAAGTCCAGCAGCTGCTTTTTCTTCTTTTTGTCCTCCCTATGTCTTTTCTACTCTCCTATTTTCACTCTCTTCATCATTCTTTCCTTCTTTATTTTTCTGTCTGCACTCTCCCTTGGCGGCAGTGGTTTTCTTTTTCCATTGCACCAAACCCAGGGCCAGGAAGTGTGTCCATGGTGACGGCAGGAAGTAAAGCTTAGACTGGTCAGTCCAAGCCAGGTCTCTGCAGCACACAACACACTGTCTTGAACTCTTTGAGATGCCTTGTTTTCGCATTCATCTGAAAGCCTCAGACCGCTTTAACGCTTGCATCTCTGACACTTTATGAAAAGTGGCAATGGATTCCTGTCAGTCTGCTCTAATATACCGTAATTATTTCCTCACTCACAGATATGGTGCTGTGATAATGCTGTGTATGTCTGCATGTATGCATTTGCTATCATTAGGTTTGCATGCGTACACTTACCAGTGTGTATGTTTGAGAAAACAGCATCTGGTCAGTCTCTTTTACCAGTGAACAATAAATGCAGCTGCATGCAGCAATTCTCACATTTTCACATTCTGAATTTCTCCCAGTATTCACTCACCAAAAACTCAGTTTATTTGTCTCCTGTGCTTTTCGGTTTGGTGACCTTCACCCTGTGGCTTTACGCAATCTTGAGCCAAAAAATAAGGAGTATCTGTATGCAGGACACATCCACACTGTGCCCACAGAGTGTGTGTGTGTGTCACTTGGGAGGCTTGATTGTTGGTTCTGCCCACTCAAACTCTCTCTAGTGCTGTTCTTCTGTAGAAGAATAGGAAGTAAAAACACCAACATACACATAAATATATAAATGCATACGTGTAGATACAAATGCAAATTTGTGTACATTCAAAAAGTACAAAGTTGTGTTGCACATGGATAAAAAGGTTCAAGGATTTTTGTTTGGATGCTTTTGATAAATTGTTGTGTTCAGCCTTAGCACGCGTGCTAAAGTGCAAATGTTTGTGTTGTTAAGAAGTAAATCATAATACTGGACGCAAAATTAGATTTTCTGTGAAGCTTAATCAGTTTGTGCAAATTTTGTGAAAAAATGTAGACGTGTGTGTGAGTGAGTGAGAGAGAGAGAGAGAGGGAAATCAAAATAGCGGTTTGGAGTGATCCCTTTGGATTATCCAGAGTAAACGGAGGATTATTTAAGGAGTATTAGATGAAATTTTTGAGGGTTGTGGAGGACACGAACAAAAAGTCGGTTGATCCGGGCAAAGAAAAACCAAAACTATATTTAGTTTAAATACTTTTTCATTTGCATTTTCGGGGAATTGACTCGTTAGACTTCAGCACAATCCAGCCCAGACAACTAATAAAGCTCCTTCTTTCTTAATCCTATTACCGTTATTAACGGTGAAATGCTAGATGGAAGGAGATCTTCCAGGAAACGGGTCTAAAATGTTGTTGTTAGATTTGTTTTTTTCACATAGCAGGTTTAATAACACTCCAGCAGATTTAACCATCAGGCCAGGAAGCAAAAAGCTTTAATCAGCTTCATATTCTTCTCGTCATGAAGTCTCATTCAGGTTGGACATGTTGTTGTTTGAAGGTTTGATTTTGCAACAGTTTAATCAGAGAATGTGTTCTCTGAGGCGCACTGTAGATTCAATTTCCTCATTTTTTATCAAATCTGTTGGCTTTAACACATACAGACCAGTTGCGTGGTAACCTTAACAGCTGAGGATTTAATGCAAGGCTGAGAGTGGGCTTTATTTTACTTGACAGTAACAATCTCACCATTCAAGAGTTTGTGAGTCAGCTTCCATTCATATTTTCAGAGGTTTTGTCTATTTTGACTTGAAGAGACAAAATAAAAGATGTACATGGCCACCAGGACGTCACTCATTGGTAGTATGTGATAAAGGAAGGGGGGCAGGTGTGACTGAGACACTCATCAGCTGGTAGCCAGTGATCATTCCCTGTTTTGTCCTTCTTTCTGACTCTTATTAATGACCTTAGTTTACAAAACTTCATGTTTAATTCTATATAATCAAAAACTTTCAATTGAGACCAAGAAATTGTTTTCTGGCGTCACTGAGCGAGAGACTTGAGGACTTTTCTTTCCACAGACTTTGCTAGAATATATGCTATATATTTTGGCCTTACTTTTCAGACATGGGAGCTATGTCCATCAGTTATATTGTCTACCTCATGCCTAAAAACCAAGATCTGCTCTTTTTTTTTTAACAGATAAATTAAAACACTGCAATGCCAGGCTCACAGCTAGAGGTGTGGTTTTTAAATTATAAATTCTTTTTTTTTCTCTTACAAAACAGCTCAATGCTTCTCATGTTAAACTTTTTGTTACCTATTTGCAACATTTTACCAAGCACATCAGCTGAGAAGTTATTGACACTCATTCTAATCATTCAACTATGTTGTATCAAATGTAGAAAAAAAACCTAGCATCTGAGAAATGCCTAAGATTTTGAGACCTACCTGCTTCATAAGCCACCTGAAAATGCTGAGGATTTTTGTTGAAATTAAGACAACGTGTTCAAAATCATCTTCAGGTCTCAATTCAATTCATTTCAATTTTATTTATATAGCGCCAAATCACAACAACAGTCACCCCAAAGCCCTTCATATTGTAAGGTAGAGCCTACAATAATACATACAGAGAAAAACCCAACAATCATATGACCCCCCTATGAGCAAGCACTTTGGCAACAGTGGGAAGGAAAAACTCCCTTTTAACAGGAAGAAACCTCTGGCAGAACCAGGCTCAGGGAGGGGCGGGGCCATCTGCTGCGACCAGTTGGGTAGAGAGAAGGAAAACAGGATGAAACACATGCTGTGGAAGAGAGACAGAGGTTAATAACAGGTATGATTCAGTGCAGAGAGGTCTACTAACACAGTGAGTGAGAAAGGTGACTGAAGAAGAAATACTCAGTGCAGGTGGATTCACCAACTTATATCAGTGAGAAAAGGGTAGTTAAAACATTAAGACAAACTGACGGACTGTTTAAAAAAAGATATTGAAATCAGCTGTGCTATTTTTACACTCGGCAAATCTTCTTTTCTCCTCAATGAAAATGGGCCAGTGGCCTATATTCTCTGGCGTTTCACTGCTTCTCTCCAGATTAGTGCTTCCTCCTTTCCTCCATTTCTCTCCCCTTCTTTCTCCATCTCTCTTGCTCTGGGCTTTTGAACTGATAAGTGCTGGCAGTGCCCGCTGCCTCATTGGACATGAGGCCGTCTGTGAGGAAGAGAAGCGAGTGTTCTTCTTTTTTCTCTATCCTTCTTTATTTTTACCGCTCTCATCCAATAATTCCATTCACATTATCAGTCTTTGCGTTCTTCGTTTTCAGTTCTGCATGCCTGTTTTCACCGTCCAAGCCTGTGTTGTGAATGGTGAGAGTGCAATGAGGGAATATGACTGACCAGAGGATGCTTAATCTTGTGTTGAAGTGGTGGGATTCACTCCAAAGCACGCAAAAACAAACAGGACATCTGAGAGAGAAACAGTTGGACTCGCACAAGATGAGAAAAAACAAACGAGCCAAGCGTTTGAAGGAGGGATCAGACATGAGTGATGGTGTGCACGAGGTGTTTTATTTGGTGAGGTACATGGGCAATGTTCCCAGCAAAAGAGACATCAAAGTAAGATTAACGGTCAGAAATCAATTCTAATGTTTCCCGGCAGCAAGATGCTCCTGTGATGGTGACGACTTCAAAGACTATCATGTGTCTGTGCCATAAAGAGCACTTGGAGGCCTAAAAAAAGTATGTAGTCGCTAAGTGAAAAGTAAGGACAGAGTGGCAACGAAGGACAGGGAAACTGAGACAAGGACAGAGAAAGAATCAGAGATGGGTGAGAAAGATGTGGGTGTAGAAAGGGGATGGATGGCACAACCTTGGAGCACTGTGTTTGACCTTTCAGTGGAAGGATTGTATTTTAATTTAAGGTGTGTGTGTGTGTGTGTGTGTGTGTGTGTGTGTGTGTGTGTGTGTGTGTGTGTGTGTGTATCAGTTGGCAGTGCCACGCTTGGCCATAAAAAATAATCTCTGTAGAAGCCACATAAATGTCATCTTGGTTTAAAATCTGCTTTCCTTTTCGAAAAGAGGAAAAATCAGTTTTTAATAGGATTAAGACACACAGGGTGCTTCACCATTAGACTGTTATCTTACAGTGTCTGCTATGAATAAAACATATGTCCATTACTGAATCCATTTCATATTTGAAATGTGATCAGAATCCATGTCAGCAAAATGTATAATATTTGCTGACTTTAAAGGCACATTATCAGAGCTCGGACGTTTTACTCAAGAGATATACTTTAACCTGAATAAATATTGAACTTTGCACACGTATTATTGCACTAATTGTAAAAAAATATTTTACTTATTATTAATTTAGTTATCTATACAGTTGAGTACATATAGCTTGTATTAGGTTTAAAATGATACCCATATCTCTGTTGTTTTTTTAAAGCAGGTTGAAGAATATCTCGTAACATCATTGCAGTTTAACTGTGGTACATATACATGGGCCATGCTATAGTAAGTGTAGCTTCAGTTAACTGGAGCGACCAGTCTGCAAAGTCTGTCAGTGGATAGTCGCATAGAAATAATATCAGCCATTTGACACCTGGCAAGTTAACCTTACATTGTGTGCTAATGCGCTTGTGCTTTGACATATGCAAAAGTCATGAATCGGCATGGCTTATATATCCTCAGTCATACAGAACAGGAGACCAGTCAGCGACTTCCTGGCAACCTCTTGTTGCTAGGGAAAAATGTGTTTTCCTTAACTGATTGTTTGAGATTGGTGTTAGCCGCTTTTGGAAAATGGCTGAATGGTTACGCTATGACAGCAGACTTTAGCACACATGTATTAACCACAGAATACATGTTGTCAGGTTGTGGGATTAAAGTTCTGAATAGGGCTGGGCGATATGGCCTAAAATCCATATTGCGGTATAATTTGAAGCACGTGCGGTAACGATATATATCGCGATATATTCTTTTCTTCTGTATAACGTATTTTCCACACTATAAGGCACACTTAAAATCCTTTAATTTTCTCAAAAATCGAGAGTGTGCCTTATGTATGAATTCTGGTTGTGCTTACTGACCTCGAACCGATTTCTGCGTGCAGAAATCTGTTAATAAATGTTTTAGTACAACTTTGGTAAGCCGCACTGCTTGATGGATTGTCAGAGCATTACGGCTGCCGTAGTGAGGAGCTTCGTGGAGTAACCTGGATCCAAAACTCCGTCCATTTCAGGTCCCAAAGTCAAACGAACACTAAGAGTTAAAAACAGTCTAAATTCTTTCATCTTTAATAAAATCATCAGCGATGCTGCTTTACCAGGTGTAATAATTAAGTTTAACATCCATGCATCCATGAAAACAGAATTTATTAAATTTAACGGAGTTACAAGTTAAGAGGAAGTTAGCTCGCTAGTTTACACCTAAACATTTCATACCATGTTCTGACTGAGAGATTTTTGAAACTAATTCAAACGTACAGCTCTGTTATCACTTCCAACATAAATGAAGACAGAAAACTAAACAGCAGTGGTGTTTGCAGGGTTACTGAAGTTGGACTACCTGGTATATAGAGCTGGGCGATATAAGATTTTTTCATATCACGATATGTTTTTTTCATTTCAGGCGATAACGATATCTATCACGATATAAGCCAAATAACTACCGTATTTCCCGGACTACAAAGCGCACCTAAATATTAGCCGCACAAGCTAAAATCAGGGGAAAATCCTGTTTTGTACATACATTAGCCGCACCTGACCAAAAGCCGCAGGTGTTTCAATGTTGACTTATCATATGTAAGAGAATATGCACAAAGGGAATTGTCAGGAAAGAGATGGCTGTTTGGAGACATCACTTTTATTAATATTTTGAAAAACAAGTTATGGGTACATATTTGCACATGTAGTACATAACAATAACCTACAGCACACCAGAACAATAGATTCGGCCTACCTTTTAGGCTCAGGTGCAGTGACACAGCTTTAACAAGAAGAAAAGTCAGTCATTCACCACCATCTTTCTCTTCTTCCGCACTAAAACCACCAAAGTCCTCTTCTCCAGTGTCGGATACAAACAGGCTCATGATGGCTTCGTCATCCACTCTTCTTCTCTCCTTCGTTTCAAAACCAAAGAAATCCTCAGTGTCAGAGTCGAACACCCTCAGAAGGGCCGTGGCGGTGTCCTCCTCTCCATCATGCAGCAGTCCAGCCCTTCAAAATCCGTTGGTGATCGTGGATGTTTTCACACTTTTCCACGCTGTCAGAATCCACCGGTGGAGTTGGGCATAACTTGCTTTTTGGGCATAACTTGCAAGTTTATCGCCGCTCATCATCCACGCCTCCCGCTGAACGCGTAGCGCTACTTTGAAGTTTGTTTTTCGCGCTACTTCGTACGGCACTACGTTGCCTGGCGGACGGACATGTGACTAACATACCACTCTTGAACCCCGATCCTTCCGCCAGGCAACGTAGTGCCGTACAACAGCGGAACACACAAAACAAATCGTCTTACGATATGACAAAAATCACGGACAATCCATAGAAAAGCCGCACCTGACTAAAAGCCGCAGGGTTCAAAGCTTGTGCAAAAAGTAGCGGCTTATAGCCCGACATTTACGGTATATTTGTAAGATTTAAATGTGCTGTTGCTCACAAGTAAAATGTGAAATAATCAGCAACTTGTTTTGATTTAAATATTTATTTCCCATAATAAGTTCAACAGGGCAGATGTACTTAAAATGAGGCTTCAGTTTCAGATATATAAAGGCAAATATTACAAACTACACAAAAGCTAGCCGCTAAAGCGTTTAAGTTTCAAAATAGAACAAACGAAACAGACTACTAAATTGTCAATTCCACTTAGAAACAAAATATTAATTCTAAAAATAAATCTTAGTTTATTTTACAGAAGAAGAGACAAAATTGACTAACTTATTTAATATTGCTTTGGAAGCCCTGTCTGAGAGAAATGTTTATGTCCAAGGAGTTGGTAACGAGGATCCATTACCTTAATTAGCTGCTTGAATCCTTCATTATCGTTCATTATGTTGCTATGTCTCTTAGCTTTTTTGTCCTATGATAAGACGCTGGAGAAAGCCGACTCAATTGACTGTTGCTGCTTCACAGGGATTCCCTTGGTTGTTTTCGATGACGAATTAGCACTTTCAGTCAGAGATTGAGCGTGCTCTAGTGGGTGGCACTGCTTCAGGTGATAAAAAAGGTTTGTTGTATTTCCAGACTTTGTGGGAACATGCTTTCGGCACAATTTACAGTGCACGTTACTTTGTTTTTTGTCAGACTTCAAATAGCCGAAATACCTCCACACTACAGAACTTCTCTGGCCTTTCCTTTCGACAATCTCTCCGCCATTGGAACCGTCATCTGTGTTCTCTTTGGTAACCTGGTCACCCAAGCTCTCGGTTGATTTTTCTCTAGTCAGCACACTCATTTCCTCCATTACCCGGCCACACGGTGGCTGGCTGCTTCCCAAACAAATACACACGTGCGGCTTGGCACTTGAGCTGTACGTAACAAGTTACGTGACGCTGCGGCTGTGATTGGTTCGGCTCTGTGCTGCTTAATTTGTATTGGCTGACCTTTTTTTTATAAGAGAGGAAGAGAGAGCGAGATGAGGTCTATCGCAATAGTTTCATTTTTCTATCAAGAAAAAGTTATTTCGCAATACATATCGTTATCGTTCTATCGCCCAGCTCTACTGGTATATAATGTTGTGCTACCTGATTGCTAGCGACACAGCTATGTTAGCATAACATTAGCACAGTGAAGCTGGAGGATGAACGCCAACTTTTTTTCCACTTGATAAAAGTTAACGTGAGGGATTCTGGTGGTTAAGGACAAATGCAATCGCATAGCAGGATGCCATACACGGAGCAAACGTCAGTCAGGAGAACAACTGAGATTATTAGGTTAGGTTAGTTATTAATATACTGCAACAACACGGGAATAGAGAGAGAATTCAACATTAATGAATCAATGTTACTGAAGTGGGGGAAGCGCAGTTTTTGGCTTTCCCCATATTTCAACAGTGCTTCATCTCTTTGCTATGACTGTCGCCCGCCATAATTTGCAGATGATAATGGTTGTAGCTGCTGCAATGCTTTCAACCAAAACAGGCGCAGCTTGATGACGCCATCAACATGTGCTATTGCGATAGAGCGGTATAGTCAAAATCTCTATCGTTGGCCAAATTTATATCGTTTCTATCGTATATCGTTTATATCGCCCACCCCTAGTTCTGAGACCCTTTACAAGTACTTTAACTTCAAAGGTAAATCTGTTTCTGCTTCAGTAAATACTTAACTATCATTTAGACAGTAGCTGGGATTATGAATAAAGTGATGAAATTGGATATCTATGCAAAAGAATTACCAGTGTGTCACCCATCTGATCAACAGCTTTTTTTATTATCTCCATGTTGCAACATGTGGCTCACATGTTCATTACTGATTGGGAAACACTGGGAACAGTAGATTTGCAACAACTGTTTGATCAAACATGAACCAAAATGAGTACAGTTGGAGAATTACTACTAAAGTTGCCCACAACTACCTCAGTAAAAATGAAATAAAGGGAGGAACAGCCGCGTGTTAACAGTACGGTATCATTCTGTAGCTCAACAGGATGCTGCAGTGTAGCAGCGGTGGATCAAGCTGTTGTATGGCGATGCGAAGCGAATGCTGGGTGATCCCTGCAGTGACCGGACAGCTTTTCCTCCTTATTTGATTGCCATCTGCCGGGGATGGCCGTTTGTTGTTTAATATTGGATAAGAAACATGCAGAGAGGCAGACTGGCTCAGTTTAATGCCTGTGGCATCGAACACTGATCAATTTCTGACTTCTTACTCGCCATAGAGATTCTGCAGTGGCTCATAGAGGCTTTACAGCATGAGACTTTTATTGTGTGCTGGCACATTCTTTGTAGTTACTTCCTGAGTAACTTTTTGAGCAAGTTTAAGACTGGTCATTAGGTTTGTATTTATGTGATTCATAACAGTCATGTTGGCTATAAAGTGGCAGCCTTCCTTTCCAATCATGAAGCTGTATAATGACAGTTTTTTTTTTTTGCATACTTAGTATTTAGTGTCTGATTTCTTCATGTTTTGGGATGTTTATATGTATATATGTTTTTATAAAGAGAAAAAGGCATGTTCTGGAGCTCTCCGTGCCACAAAGTTTTGTTGGTATGGCCATGACTGCAGTAAAAGCAGTTGTAACCACTGACATGAACTCTCAGCTGCCCAGTTTGTCAGCCTTGGTTTTCTTTAAAGTCATTTTTGCTGATTTTGGGAGCTCTTTTTTTTTCTTGTTGTGCTTAGTCCTGTCTCTCACTGTAATAGTTTCTTGCAGGCAGACAATAGTTTATCTATAAATGTAAGACTCAATGTAAAAGATGGATGTAGTTACCGCATCCGATCTTAATCTTGCATTTGCTCTCATGGACATCAGGGGGTGTCTCCTGCGGTTACTAAATTCAAATTGTAAATCTGCTCACTCAATAAACAACAAATTGCTTCATGTTTAAATGTTGTTAAATAGAACATTATGTTTATTTTGTTAATAACAGTCTCGATTAAAGACAAAAAAGGAGAATAAAGTAGGCTTTGTACAGGGAGTGCAGAATTATTATTGAACAACAACCATGTTCTCAATGAACCCAAAAAACTCATTAATATCAAAGCTGAATGTTTTTGGAAGTAGTTTTTAGTTTGTTTTTAGTTTTAGCTATTTTAGGGGGATATCTGTGTGTGCAGGTGACTATTACTGTGCATAATTATTAGGCAACTTAACAAAAAACAAATATATACCCATTTCAATTATTTATTTTTACCAGTGAAACCAATATAACATCTCCACATTCACAAATATACATTTCTGACATTAAAAAACAAAACAAAAACAAATCAGCAACCAATATAGCCACCTTTCTTTGCAAGGACACTCAAAAGCCTGGCATCCATGGATTCTGTCAGTGTTTTGATCTGTTCACCATAGGGCTGCTCGATTATGGCAAAAATGATAATCACGATTATTTTCACTGAAATTGAGATCGCGATTATTTGACGATATTTATTTAACCCTTTAAGACCTACTATAGAACCAAGTCCACCAGAGCTTATATTATTTTTTTACATGTTGTAGTGCCATTTGTGGGAGCATTTCAAGTTGCTAAATAACTGTTATAGCCCATATTTTAATAATATGTATGCATTAAGTCCATAGTAACTACATTAATTGCAAAAAAGTGCAATAAACTACAAAAAAATTAATATCGTTTTTGTTTTGTTTTTTTACATATATTTCTACTTGGAGAAATTTAAGAGGCTTATCCCTCAAAACTTTAAATACAAAAAAGTTGCAAAAAATAGTTTACAACAACAGGAAATTTATTTTGAGTGTCTTCAAGAAAACAGCATGTGCATCAAAATAAACTATTTCCAGCAGTGCAATTTGAGTTCTAAGCATCCCAGAAACTATTCAGAAAAGTCAAACATGACCAGTATAGGTTTTTAAGGCCTACAAGTAAAAAACTACATTTCCGCGAAAATGACGTCACTTCCGGCTGATCGGATCGGCAAAGCGTGTTTCTGGAATATTATGTTTTTGTTCCTGCAAGCGCTTTTTATGCAATTTTTGCAAAGCTATATGTGGAAGGAAACCGTGACCGAGGACAAGCTGATGGCATAAGATGTAAGTACAACTCCTCCGGTTTCATATGCAAAACAAATTATTGCGCTAGCTTACGTGGTTCAGGTTCTACAGGGATTTAAAAATAGTTACACAAAACGGAGCATGCTGCTCTGACCGGATTTAAAGGGTTAACAATGACTTTAAAAAATAATATAAAATAGTGTGCAACACCACTGAAGTTTTTTTTTTTTTTTTTTACCTCTCTTTTCAACCAACAGCAGTCACTCTCCTCTCCAAATAACTTCTGCTTAGCTTTCCGAGCTTCCCTCGGGTCCTCTTAATCAGCGGTCTCCAACTTTTTTTGCGCCACGGACCGGTTTATGCCCGACAATATTTTCACGGACCGGCCTTTAAGGTGTCGCGGATAAATGAGGGAGGGGCTAATAATCGCCTCAGTCATTTTTAATGATCGTTGAAAGCCCAGATCGGAATCGTGATTAAAATTCGATTAATTGAGCAGCCCTAGTTCACCATCAACATTGCGTGCAGCAGCAACCACAGCCTCACAGACACTGTTCAGAGAGGTGTACGGTTTTCCCTCCTTGTAAATCTTACATTTGATGATGGACCACAGCTTCTCAATGGGGTTCAGATCAGGTGAACAAGGTGGCCATGTCATTAGTTTTTCTTCTTCTATACCCTTTCTTGCCAGCCACGCTGTGGAGTACTTGGACGCGTGTGATGGAGCATTGTCCTGCATGAAAATCATGTTTTTCTTGAAGGATGCAGACTTCTTCCTGTACCACTGCTTGAAGAAGGTGTCTTCCAGAAACTGGCAGTAGGACTGGGAGTTGAGCTTGACTCCATCCTCAACCCGAAAAGGCCCCACAAGCTCATCTTTGATGATACCAGCCCAAACCAGTACTCCACCTCCACCTTGCTGGCGTCTGAGTCGGACTGGAGCTCTCTGCCCTTTACCAATCCAGCCACGGGCCCATCCATCTGGCCCATCAAGACTCACTCTCATTTCATCAGTCCATAAAACCTTAGAAAAATCAGTCGTGAGATATTTCTTGGCCCAGTCTTGACGTTTCAGCTTGTGTGTCTTGTTCAGTGGTGGTCGTCTTTCAGCCTTTCTTACCTTGGCCATGTCTCCGAGTATTGCACACCTTGTGCTTTTGGGCACTCCAGTGATGTTGCAGCTCTGAAATATGGCCAAACTGGTGGCAAGTGGCATCTTGGCAGCTGCACGCTTGACTTTTCTCAGGTCATGGGCAGTTATTTGGCGCCTTGGTTTTTCCACACGCTTCTTGCGACCCTGTTGACTATTTTGAATGAAACGCTTGATTATTCGATCATCACGCTTCAGAAGCTTTGCAATTTTGAGACTGCTGCATCCCTCTGCAAGATATCTCACTATTTTTGACTTTTCTGAGCCTGTCAAGTCCTTCTTTTGACCCATTTTGCCAAAGGAAAGGACGTTGCCTAATAATTATGCACACCTGATATAGGGTGTTGATGTCATTAGACCACACCCCTTCTCATTACAGAGTTGCACATCACCTAATATGCTTAATTGGTAGTAGGCTTTCGAGCCTATACAGCTTGGAGTAAGACAACATGCATGAAGAGGATGATGTGCACAAAATACTCATTTGCCTAATAATTCTGCACTCCCTGTATATCTTCTATATAAGATATTAATGTTAATTCTAAAATGAGAATCGATAGTTTTCAATTGGATTCACTATTACATCATAGGAGAATAGCTGAGTTTTTCGGGTGTTTTTTTGTGCCATCCCTACTAAAAAGCTTCTGCAGGCACCACTGGTGATGACAAATACCAGAAACCACATCCAGTAAAATACTAAAACAAACAGAAAAGCTACTTTGTTTCTGTCTCCACTCAAAATGACTTCATCACTCCGCTCACATGAGGAAACATCTTTCATACATATGTAAAACCTGCTTTCACAAGAATTGAGAGCATAAGTAGCTGCTAATCAAATGCACTTAAATAACTGATCATCAGCTCTGCTTAGGTTCACAAAAATGCATGATAACAAACCACAAGACTTCTGGAACAATGCCCTTTGGAACGATGAGACCAAAGTGGAGATTTGGCCATAATGCACAGCACCATCTTTGGAGAAAGCCAAACACAACATATCAACACAAACTAAGCATGATGGTGGAGGAGTGATGATTTTGGCTTGTTTTACAGCCACTGGACCTGGACACCTTTCAGTCACTCATCCAACCATAAATATCTCTGTAGATTAAAGTATCCAAGAAGCAAATGTGAGGCCATCTGTCTGGTTGAAATTGACCCAGTGATCAGGACAATGATCCCAAGCACAGCAGCAAATCTACAACAGAATGACTGAAACAGAAAAGAATCAGTGGCCTGATCAAAAACCAACTTCAGCCTGACTCAAAAGCTGTATTAGGGCCTGCATAAACAAATGCCAGCAAACCTCAAGAAAGTGAAGCACTGTTGTAAAGAAGAGTGGCTCCATCTGTGTGACAGGCTAAAGGTGGTTCTACACGCTGCTGAATCATCGGGTCTACTTATTTTTATTTTTGTTTTTGTTCATATGACTGCATCTATTATATTTGAACATAATGTTAAACTTGTATAGTCCCTCAGGACCCTGTCTTGATAAATGCAACACAAGAATCAAAACTGATTGTAAACAGTGTGTGAGGCCTAATAATGAGCGCATGCTTTAGCACCTGCTTATTGTTGGTAACATATGTCGTCACTTCAGTAAATAGGTTGATTTGCACTGGGAAATCAGCCAATGGCAACATAAGAATGAGTGCAAATTTGTACACCGGAAACAACGGATTAAATAATTGTGCCCACATTCCTCTGCATATTTCTTTATTAATGTTTTTACATTTTAATCCATAGTTAGTGAGTGCAGATATATAGGAATAAAAACACACCAACACCAAAGCAGGTGGGTTGAAGTGAAATGCTTGAAAGACAAAGTAATTAGCTATGTGCTCAGAGATGCTAATTTATATCTGTTTTGGGTGGGAGGAAGATTTCTGACCTGAGATGTAGATTTTGGAGGCGGACATTTGCTGTGACCTGCAACTGTGAGCTCTTCTGCCTCCCACTCCCTGATCCCTTACCTCCTCCTGCTCATATGAGACGGAAGATGCTTTACTGTACTGAGAGATGTGGAAAAAAAAAACAAAACAAGATATACAGAGAGGGAAAGACAATATGAAAGAAATGCATTTAAGCTCACTTAAACCTTGGTATGCTTTAAAGTAGCATTGCTCAAATTAGACAGAGATTACGTCATGTAATTATATAATTTTTGGAATAAGAGCCGTTGCTCTGTCAGAATAGGCGCTGCTCTACGTGGAGCGCAGAAGAGATTTTTGTAAAGTTGTTTATGAGAGATTTAAAGATGGAGAGTGGGCGGGACTCCTACTCTCTGCCTCTCAGTGCATCTAAGTGAAATAGAAAAAAATCCTGAGAGAGAGAAAGAGATGAGGGGAGGTCCTGAAAGGTCAGGGTAATGAACAAGACTGAAACCAGCTCTTCTGCCTCCCTGAGTAAAACAAGATGATAAGATAAGTGATAGCAATTAGTTTTTTTATTTTATTTTATTATATTTATGTCCCTGCCACTATGATTTCTAGGAGAGGACCAGAGGTTTCTGAGGGGTGGGTGAGTTTGCTGGTTGTTGCTGCCGGAGGTCATAAAGAGGGCGGTACACAAAAAACCTCCTTGTGACCTTGGTTTGGTCACTAGCAAATTGCCGCAGTCACCAATTGTTTACGCTGAAAACACAATTTTATGTGCAAATACTCAATAATGGTTAGGGAAATGGGAAATCTTTACTTTCAAAGTAAAAGTTGTACCTTGTGGCTGAAAATAACACACATTCAAAGGCAGCTTTGAAGGTGAGCGGGCTCTGTGTCTAACTTGTGTTGCACCTTTCACTGTTTCACTACCATTTAATAAGTAGCTGGTGGGTGTTTATAAGCCAGACCTTCTCCTTGGCATCCATGCAAACTATTGATGACAAGGTTTTTGGTACAGCATTGTGTATCGCTTTGCAACTAAGTTCACCTTGTGACTCACAGCAACCACTCTCAGTTGGGCAATACTGCTTAACAGCTGATGCTTGCTAGCTTGTCGTCAACTGGTCTGGAGGCCTAAAGTTTGACAAGGAATGACTGACAACCTACTTTGCAATATGATCTTTGGGAAACTAACTTAAGAATTGCAAACATAGACGTTACAACTGGAGAGAAAGATGCTAATGTACTGTGTCGTAATTTCAGAAGCATATTTATTTGATAGATGAAAGATTAATATTCAAAAGTAATCTTTCACATCAACTAAGAGTTGCCAAGAGTTGGATGACTGTAATGTCTGCACAGTGAATTTGACACTAGCAGACAACAAGTTCTTGGCTTGGTGTAGGTAACAACATCTACAAACGTGGAACCACTTCACTCACTTCAAATATCTCATGTGTGTAACCTGCGGCTGTGTATCTTGTGGTTGAACAGATTTCCCAGAGCATAGATGGTGGTCTGATCTCCACACTTTCCAGCGCAGGAATGGTTGCAGAGCAAAGTGATTATTAGAATTACTGCATTGCCACCAACAAGTTAAACTGAAGTTGATATCATGTCAGCCCAGACTAATATTTGTCTGTGTGTTTGTGGTTTTTTTTGTGCAGTCTCCATGACCATGAGTAAACTACTTTAACGGGACGTATATTTATTGTCTGCAGCACTTATATTGAGACAAAAAGAGATGCACGATCATGGCAACCAAGAAAACAGCTTTAAAAGAATTTAAATAAACCACGATCTTTTTCTACTCGCAGGCATGTAAGATGTTTTGAATTAATAACAGATTGAAAATAATACAAATGATGTGTAAAAATCCGTGATGTGTATGACTCGTTCGACTTGGCGTGAACACTGAAATGATTCAGTCCTCCACCAACCTCTCCAACCTCCAAATGTGAATGTTTTCTCCTTTTAAAACTGTAAAATAGATTTTTTTTTTGCAATTTTATGGACATGATTTAGCATTTATGAACTGAAAAACTAACTTCTGAGATACAAATCAATAGAAAACAGACCATGAGTGTATCACGTAGTGCCCTGAGAGTGCCTTGACTCATATGACTCATACTAATAAAAAACTAGTTCAGGATGTCTGTTTGGGATCTGTGAGATTTTGATGTGCAAGTGTCGATAATTTTCTTTGAGCTCATCTTTCTGAAAGGCCAATGAGCTTATGCCTTGGGAGTCAGGGTCTTTACCCAAATTGTGTTCAAAACTGGGGTCACATTTGTTATTTTAAGCTGCAAGAAGCCTGGAAACCGATGGACCATGAGCTGGTTGAGCTAATATATCACTGGCGTTGTGGTTATTCAAAAGATTTAAATATTCATGTTAAAATTTAATTTAAATATTTGATCAAGTGACTCGTGAAACTAACGGACACGTTATTTTATAATGACAATATTAATTAGTTGCAACCCAAAGGTTTGAGATGTATCATAAACTTATTACCATCTGGCAAACTCACAAGCTAACAGTGAGTTTATTGCAGCATTTACACACCAGCAGTCATCGCGATTTCATTAGTGTTAACATATTAAAAAACATTCATTAGAAAAAAACAAACGAAAGAATGTGAAGTATTTTAATATTAATACACTCTGTACAGGGGTAACCAATTCATACAACTGATGAAGATGTAGGGGGACTAACAGCAATAAAGACAAAAGGCAATATCTGTGTGAGGGAGCAGGAGAGCAGGGGTGGGGGAGGAAATGGAGTGCTGGCAAAGATAAACCAGTTGCACAGTTTGAATAAATTGCATAGAGCGGAGTCTGTTTCTTGTTCCAGATCTCTGTCAGAAAGATTTTGAGCTGCAATCCTTGTGGTTCGGTTGCTATGGTAAAATCTAAAGGCTTGTCTCCAAGCTGGAGTCCAGCACAGTTGTGTGTGCGCTGTGTTTGTGCCTGCGTGTGTATTTGAAAGGGAGATGGACAGAGTGTGTGTGTGTTTATTTGCCTTTGATACAAGGAGCCACACAGGAGACGTGTGTGTCATGTCTATTGATCGTATGACTGTCACAAGGTCACAGTCAAGAGATGAGCATCCTCACGATGTCTCTTTGTGCTCACTTGTATGTGTCTGAATGCATAGTGCTAACTTTTTCCCCTGTATTGTATTGGTCTCTGTCTGTATTTCAAATGGACTAAAAAAAGAAACTTTTAATACGTTAACTTTTGAAGGGTTTTTTTCCTTAACAAGTCGATCACCCCTGTGTTTTTGTAGGCTTTTGTTCTGAAAGAGACTTTGTCTCTCTGTAATATTTTTAGGTCTTTACCTTCCAATATAAAGTGCCTTGGGATAAATGACATCGTTATGAATTGGTACTATAAAAAAACATTTAATTCAATGTACGAACTGAGTTGAAGCAGAGGAGGGGGAGAGGGGGTCTCGGCCCTGTCGCTAGGTAACAGTCTCCAGGCCTAAAGGCAAAGCCAGGCTTGGTTTCCATGGTGATGTCATTGGTGAATGGAGTTTGGGTGGTTGTGGTATACATATACAGTATACGTGTGTGTGTGTGTGTGTGTGTGTGTGTGTGTGTGTGTGTGTGTGTGTGTGTGTGTGTGTGTGTGTGTGTGTGTGTGTGTGTGTCCTAAACAAAGGGAGCAAATGTAAAAAAGAGAAAGAGGAAGAAAATGAGGCCTGTAATGGAAATCATAGCAGCAGCTTTCAGTTCATGGTCTTCTGCGTTTGTATCAGTCGTTATCTTTGTCTTCTCACATGCTGCCTCGTGTTTTGGTACAAGATACCGATCAGCTGCTGCTGTGTCTACTCCAGGACAAGTCGTGCGCACGCATGTTGTCGAACATTTATGGGGGGAGAAAGAGAAACAGTAGTAGTGGGTGAACAGTATGTTGTGTCTGAATGGATAATGACCTGATTGCACAGCAGACTATGGGAGGTGGGCAGGGAGAGGGGGTTAACAGTTAACCGTAATGAAGTGGAAGAAGCCTTGCTGCTTGGTTTCTATTCACACTGAGAGCTGTGGGAGAGCAGTCAGGACCAAACTATGGCTTGAATTGTTTTTGTATAGATTCAGTAAACACCGAGAAGGGACATCAGCTGCCAAAAATGCATCCTTGACTGCAAGTTTGTCCATTGCTATAGCTAAAAGAAGAATCCTTCCATATGAGGCCATTTATATTGTGCGCTGTGATTGAATTTAATCATTATTAATCTTTGGTTCTCTTCCAAAATGTGTCTCTTATCCCGCCTTACTCCCCTCTATGAGCCTGGTTCTGCTGGAGGCTTCTTCCTCTTAAGTTTTTTTAGCGTTTTTCCTTCCCACTGTTGCCAAAGCGCTTACTCATAGGAGGTTCATCTGATTGTTGGAGTTTTCTCTCTATTATTGTAGGGTCTTTACCTTACCCTATAAAGCACCTTGAGGCAACTGATGTTGTGATTTGGCGCTATAGAAACAGACTTTAATTAAGTTTAATTGTAGCTATAAAATAAGTAAAGAACACACATCAGGCACAGCACAGACACTCTAAAGGAACTTACATCTGGTGGCGTGCATGAGATCTGCCAATTGGATGGGTAGAAGGGTATAAGCTGAGTCATCGGCACAGAGATCAGCTGATCTGCTGGTATCGTAGATGAGCTTCACTTCACGACTTGCCTCAACTCTCAAAATAGAAGTGCGTCTTTCTTCTCTACAGCTCTAGGATGCTGCAGTGTGCGTCGCGCTCTCCAGACACTTGGAAACAAAACAAGGTGAAACGTTTTGAAATTCATGCAAAATTCAGTGACGGCTGAACGCTCTGGACTTTTGGCTACACATGTCTGCATACAGGATAAGAGAGCCTGTGTCACTAGATACGACTAAGCTCCGGGGCCTCCTTTGCACAGTGTTTTCAAAGTTGCCTAGTTTGGATGATTGCACACATGAACAGCCATAGGGTAAAATAATCCGCTCTGTCTACTGAATAATCTCAGACTGCTCCTGTAATTTGTTTATATGCCTCAAATGATTGTTTTGCATTTCCTGTGACGGGCTTGTTTTGCTGTCCACGGAAAAAAAAAACAGAGCCAGGAGCCAGTTAGGTTAGCTCAACTCAGACTGGAAACGGGGGAATTGAATGCAGTGACTTAGTAAGCATAAAAGTGAAGGCAGGCAGATTTCTTCGCAGTGATACTGATGCAACGCGTTCTCAACATGTTCAGCTATTCATGTAATAACAAACAATATTAATGCAATGTAACTTTTAATAACATAAGCTCCAAACCTCCTTTTGCAAGTCCAAATCTTCCCTTTGCATAGTTGATTACAGCTAAATTAGATTTGCTGCTCATTCAAATGTTTTGCCACTAATTACTTTCCATATATTCGCAATATAACTTGAGTTTTAATTCCAAAAATACCGTCAGACAACCTATGTCTAGCTTTCTGTTCCAGAAATCAGTTTTTCTTGTTCAAGATCGCCTGCAGGCCTCTTTAACAATTAAGTGTAGTGACAGTGCACACAGCAAATAAGCTGACAGAGCTATTGGACTTTGTAATTATAATTTCAGTGACAGCTCTTCCTCCTGCTCGCGCTTTCACATGCAAACACTCGGGCAGAGCGAGAGCGAGCGAGAGGCAGCAGACAGAGGAACGAGCAGACAAAAGCATGTTTGTGTTCATGAGAATGTGAAGCACAGTGGGTCTCTATGTATGGAAGCAGTGTCAGGCTCGTCCCAGAGAAACCAAGCAAAAAGGGGAGGGGTTGCAGTCAGGGAGGCTTTAACAGACTCTTGTGGTTGGAGCATGGTTGCAATACTACACATATATAAATGAAAAACAGTCTTTTACTCTTTTACAGGGAAATCAGGGACTCGTCAGTGGCAGAAAACTGATCTTTTGTGGCATTCAGCTCAGTAGTGGTGGTTTCATTCATCGTCATGGTTTCTGTATCAGTTGTCAGGCAACAACGAGCCTCGATGCTCTGACCAAGAAAGCAGTGTCATCCTTAGTTAATAAAAAAGCGTGACATGTTCATTGAGACTTTTTATTTTTTTATTTATCCAGCAATTGAAAAACATGTAATTGAGACCATTTGACATCTGCAGACTTTCAGCTTCAATTTAAGCAGTTTTATGTTACAATATGTATGCATTGAAGCAGTTGTGTTTTATATACAGTCCCTCGTTTTCAGACACTCAAAAATAATTTGGAAAACTAACAAAAATTTTAATCAAAAACAATTATGTTTAATGCAATGGCTGCCTGAAGTCTAGATCCCATGTACCACTGTTCACATGAGTACTGGACCTACCTATACAACAATTAGAGTGCAAGATAGGTCATGCATACTATACTGTTATAATCAGCTGCAAAAAGTTAATAAATTTGGCACAATTTTTACAATATTAGGAAAGTTAACTATCTTGCATAAAGTAAAAGAAATGAGCTTCCATAGTTGAACGAACATAAGGTGGTGATCGCTGAGAGCACAGAGGGAGCTAAAAAGAGAAAGAAAAGATATTAGGGAAAGTAAGAAGGGCACACATCAATAAAACGACAATATTCAATATTCCTTTATTTGTCTGTAGCAAGCCCAAGACTGCACATTTTCAGTAGGAATAAGAGTTAAAGGCAGCAGAGAGTCAGAGGAATGTAAACGGGGTGATGGGATAGAAACACTAAATGTAGCCACTCCATCCATTCTTGTTTTGTTTTGCCATTCTCATATAAAAGTACACAAAAGCAGCGCCAGTCCATTGTGGTGCAAAACAGGGAGCAGGCAGGGCGACCTGGGTCGAGAGAGGAGGCTCAGACACACACACACACACACACACACACACACACACACACACACACACACACACACACACACACACACACACACACAACTACAACCTTCATTCTTTCAATCAGCTTCCCTCTGTCATGGGCACAATTCACAAGCTCATGAGCTGAAGCATACAAGCATGCATTCACTTGAGCACACACACACACACACACACACACACAAACACACACAGACATACACACACACACACAGTATTGAGACCCTCATTGTATTCAGTGGAGTTAAGGTGCATATTCCTGCTCTCTCCCACGCAGAGCTTTGTGTTGATTGAGCAAGTTGCTCTGGTTAGAGAGGAGATGAATATGACATTTAAGACTGAAATAACACACACACACACACACACACAAGCATGCACGCACTGTAGAAATGCTCTGTCATCATTGTGCTCTCGCCCCGAGGCTGAGATCAGGGTTCTAATCCAAATGCAACCATTAGCCATTAGAGAACAGACAAACAAATGTGACCTTAAATCAGCCTCTGGGACGATTACATTAGCCATCATATTTGCTCTGAGGCTCTGCGTTGGCCCACACATCGAGTGACTTAGTCGCTCTGTCAGTATCTGTTCATCAAGTCACCAGCTGTTGACTCTACTTTTTTTTCTTCTAGTGTGCATAAAAGGTAACAGGTTACTTTCTGAATGATCGAGCTTAGAAAGTAGTGCATGTGGTGTTGTAGTTTCAGGCACAAATATAACGCCCCCTTTGATGAGGCTAGGATGATATTGCTGTGCAGTGAGATGCTATTGCTTGAGCAAGCAAAGCTGCCTCTACACTATGTAACGCTCCACAGCGAGTGGGGGCCCTCTGGTGGCAGCGGTAGGCAGCAGCACCGTTATATAGGTCACGCCGCTGATCATGGAGCTCTTCTGGGCTCTCTGTATGCTGTGTTCACTGTGATGAGACTGAGGGGATCAGAGGCAGACAGACCTGCGTGCCAGTGCCCATGATGCACTGCACAGAGCTGCTGCTTCTCGCCAGCTGCATGTATCCCAGGGACAAGCGACCGGGGGGGATGGGACAGAAAGATATCAAATGAACAGTTCATGTTTAATTTTAAGTATAATTATGTTGCACTTGTAGGATTTATAGAAGGCCCTGCTACAACTTGTCTAACTCCCCAAAGTTGCCCAAAGTGTCCCAGAGCAAAACAACAGATCCTGTCGAGTTCCCAGAGAGACTTTTTTTTGGTTTGTTTTTTAGGTGACCTTAATCATTTCAACAAAGCTAATCTGCAGCCTCAGTAAACTCTCTCAGGGACGAAGGAATCTCTCCAGGACTTTGGAAATCCTGAGGCAGCCATGTGATTGGTTGGAAAATGCTGGAAAAATTAGCATTGGCAGCTCACTATGTCTCAGCCCCTCTATCTTTGTCACCAGACTTCACAGTGCAAACCAGGGAGAATTAAGTGTGTGTGTGTGTGTGTGTGTGTGTGTGTGTGTGTGTGTGTGTGTGTGTGTGTGTGTGTGTGTGTGTGTGTGTGTGTGTGTGTGTGGCATTTAAAAATGTCAAACCATGTTATAAGTAAGCTGCAACAATTAAGAGTGAGCTTACTTGTGACAACTTTAGTTTACCTAAGAATTAAGATGATACAATCATCATTTGTTTAATCAGGACAAAAATAATACGTGTATGTTAAAATATATATAATGTGAAATGAATGCTTTTCCAGTTTAAGGTCTGGAGCTTCCATGGTGTCAAAGGCTGAGAGGCACGTTACACCCTGGACAGGCTGCTAAACTATTGTGGGGATAACACTTAAAGACAGACAACTATTTACATTCGCATTCACACCTGCCTGTGGGAGGCAGGAGGATTATCTGGAGGGAACATGCAAGCTCCAGATAGGAGGACCTGCTTGGTGAAGTGCTAAGCGCTTCACCACTGTGCTCCCACAAAAACAGATTCATGAATATAAATATAAATGATTTAACACAGCACCTGCAAAAATATGTCTGTTTGCTCCTCCCTCTCTCTTCACCTCATGCAGATCATCGCTACACAGTCATCTGAATATGAAAGTGCGTGCAAATCCCTCGACCCAAATATGATAAACCCGAGATATGATTTACAGTCTCACTATAAAAGCTTGCATTTGACCTCATGGTGCACTTTCTTTGCTTCCTCTAAACCAGCGGCGCTGAGCGGAGCAAACAGGCTGCGCAACATGTCTGACACACTGTCAGTTTATGCCTCTGTTTTACTTTGTGTGTGTGTGTGTGTGGGGGGGGTCCCTTTTTTCACCCACTCCTACACACTGACACACACAAAAACAAATACCCTCATACTATGTCTTTGTAAGAACAACCTTAACCCTAAAATCCTTAAAACGCACACTCCTTTGCCGCTGGTGTGATCTCTGACCACAGCATGCCTGTGTACTGAATCTTCTGACCACTGCTTACATTTCACGTCAAAGCTGAAAAGAAGCAGATGTTAGGAGAAGGAAAAATTGTGAGTCAAAACTGTTAGCCTCAAAATCTGTTATTCAAACTGGTATTGAAGTAAAACATAAGGAAACACAGCTTTATTTTAAGTGTAAATAGAGATGTAAAAAATTACTGTCTTGACTCTGTTTATAGAATTTCACGTTATCCCCCCAGAATGAATATTTATTACATCGTAGCTCCAGTGGATTACATAATAATGTGTGTCAGCTGTTCCCAAAGTGTGTGCTGCCGTCCCCTTGTGGATCATGATTTCACAGCAAACGATTCATAAGATGATGTCCTCTACTTCTGATCTGGAGCTTATATCTTATATTGGGTGGGGGGGATGGAGCTCTGGCTGTCATTTCAGTGCCAGGACATTTTCCTTTCAAATCTGGGTATACACTATAAGCCATAATATTAGGTACACCTGCTCAACCCCTCTTCTCTCTGAGTTTCTGCAGAAGACGACCCCAGGTGCCACTCCTGTCAGCTCAGAACAGGAAACAAAAGCTGTAATGATCGTGAAAACTAGGCAACAGATGATCTGAAAAAACGTTGCCCGGTCTCATTCTCGATTTGTTTCTCCTGTGACGTTCAGATGGTAGAATCACAGTTTAGTGTACAACATCAAAGCATGAACAGGAGATCCACATCATGGATGTGCAGCTGACAAATCTGCAACAGATTGTGATGCTGTCATGTCAACTCAGACCGAACTCTGAGGAGTATTTGCAGCATATTGTTGAGTCTTTGCCATGAAATGTTAGGACAGTTCTGAAGGCAAAAGGAGGACCACGGTGGTATTTGCAAGGTGTACCTATTTCTCTGGCCAGTGAATGTAGAATCCTGCTCACAAACTGTTTTTTTTTCCCCCTCTGGTCTCCTCCCCAGTCGAAACCAGGAGTCACATGTTTAGCCGCAACAATTTCAAAGTCCTGAAATTGTTGGGTTTTCTCTGTTTTCCTTGAATAAGTGCAGGGTCTTTACCTTACAATATAAAGTGCCTTGAGGTGACTGCTGTTGTGGCTTGGCGATGTATTCATAAAATTGAATTGAATTGAACTGAAACACACAGAAAAGCCAACAAACAAAGAAACTGTCATTTTCAGTCATTTCACTAGGGGGAGACAGTCACAAAGGTTTGCATAAGCAGGAGTAAGAAGTGCTTTTGTTTTGCATCCATATTTTACACCCTGCAAGAAGAAGCTGGTGTTGACCCCGAATAAAATGCAGTGCCCATATTCATTGTTATCATTACATGTCAGATATCTTCATTTATGATATTCTCTGATGTATTTTTAATCGTTTTCTGGACAAATGGGAGATCTGCGAAACCTATATGAAATAAAAAGATTATCAAAATAAATCCATCGACTTGTGGTGGAGAAAAATAGACTGAATGTTAAATAAAATCCTCCTCTGGGTTAAAAGATCTTCCCTTTGGGGCCTTCTTGTTATGGTTAAAAGTCTGTGTTTTGTCCAGATTGGTCCTGTTTTTTCTCTTCAGTCAGTCTCCTCTTCCAACTCTCTGCTAAAAACCAAACTCTGGCAGCAAATGACCTTAAAGAAAGGAGATGACTCTGTGTCTTTGTGCTTTTCCATCCCACCCTGACGGTATGCTATTGTCATCAGCTAAGTTTTTCTCGCTGTTTTCCATTGTGAAGTCTGGGAAGTAGGTGGGCTGCTTGCTGCTGCTGCACACAGCAATATTAGATTGAGATAATTTAGGAACCTCTTTCTCTCATCGCTGTAGATTTTGTTCTTTCGCGCTGCCATCGTTGCAACTTAACATTATTTCAATTCTCACCTTTCTTTCTCTTCCCTCTTCCCGTGACCAGACCATGGCGGAGTACAGCTCTCTGCTCAGCGACCTGTCTGAAAACATCACCAACGAGGACTTGGAGCAGCTCAAATCTGCCTGCAAGGAGGACATCCCTGAGGACCAGAGCAACAACATCACCTCCTCCAAAGAGTGGTTCAGCTACCTGGAGAAGAATGACAAGCTGGCCCAGGGTGAGAGACATAAATTAGATCCACTTCTTGTTATGGTTCTTTTCATATGTGGCTTAAATTGATGTCAGAAACACCTTTATGAGCCAAAAAATCTCCTCTAATAATGCTTCCTAATGCAGATAACCTGTCGTACATCGAACACATCTTTGAGATCTCACGGCGACCGGACCTGCTGACAAGGGTGATCGAGTATCGCACCAAAGTGCTCAAGATTTCTGAGGATGATGAGATCGACACCAAGCTCACACGCATCCCTTCGGCCAAGAAATACAAAGGTAGCACGCTCTGTCTTAAAAATTGAGAAAGTTGAATTTGTTTATTTGAAAGATTGTTCCCTGTTTGGTTTAATGTTCTCCCAAATCTGATCTAGTTCTGCTCTCTAGTGGCTCAACCGAATAACTGCCTGAACAGCTTCTTCAGTGATCTTCATTCTCAGTAAATGTATGAAACGGGCTGATCTGCTCATAAAATAGATTAAAAAGAAATCGTGTTTTACATGGTTATACTTGATGTTGTAATCATTAACCAGTAATATGTAAAGTCACAACTAAAGCTTCAGCATTACTGGAAGACCAATATGTGAGAAATAAAGTAATTATTATGTCGTATCAGCCGCATTTCAGTTTCCTCCGTTTCCCCTTTTTTATTTTTAAATTAAATCTCATGTTTTACTTTCAACATTTTAGACACAGATTTAATTATGAGGTTGAAATATACTGCTGGTATTAAACAGACTGCAATTTCCAATAGACTGCAATAACCTGTCAGCTTTTGAGAGGTTAAATTAATTCAGAGGCTTCATGTTGAACTGAAAATGTTCATTTCCATTCTCTACCTATTCATTTATTTAGTTTTTTGTTTAGTTTATTACAATATTTTTGTCTTGTAATAGAGTGAGGTTATAACAACATAAAAATGTGAGGACAATGGTCAAATAAGTCTTGTTGTTTCCTCGTCATCATCATCATTCTTTATCTTTCCATCGAAGTTTGTTCATCTTGTTTAATTACTAATAATCAAAGTGCTACAAAAATGTGACACTGACATAACTAATGATTTTATCAGGCAAAAGAAGAAGAAAAATGTAATCTTTTCAGATCGTTGCTGTAATGAAACTTTTAAATTACAATAAAAAGTTAAAAAATTAAATTAAAAACAAAAATTTAAAGCTTTCAGCTGCTGCCAATTGCCTTCAAATATGTCCTTTAATTCAATATTTTTCTCTTTTCTGGATGCTACTTAGTAAAAATAAAAGGCACCAAAAATGTCATGAATGTTCTTAGTCCTGCTGTTTGTATAGTGATGAACAAATTCATTAAACTGACACATAATGTAAGGACATAATGTTAAGACACTAACTGACATTAGCTGCCCTTAATTGGCAGTACTCATTTACTAAGTACAAAATTAGATTTTTAAAGATAGAACATAACTAACATTGTTATTTGGGAGTTTTCAATTTTAGCACTTTGCAAAAAAAAGTAAATCACATTAGAATCTTTTAGAAAAAAGCAACTTTTGTTTGCTAACTTTTAACAGCTGCTTGCTAACTTGTGTTATTACTAGAGAATAGAGACAGAAGAACAGGAATCAGAGAGAGGAGCAATCCCACAGGGAGACAGGTGTGAGGACATGGACAGCTTGTTTTTGCTGGTTTTTATGACGGTGCATGTCACAAACACAAGAAAACGCAAATACTTTAGAAATCTTTTTAAAAATTAGTTGAAAACTAAAAATTATACTGTTTTGCATTAGGCAAATAGCAAACTGAATTCACATTCGTATGCCCAAATTTGAGCTGGCACACTGGACTTCAAACATAACATTTAACAAGTTTCTGGTGGAAAATCTTTCTAGCGTTGTCGGCACATTTTTGATGAGAAATCAAAGTTTATTCTGATGCTGTGTATTGTGTTAACGCGAAGCAGCAGAAAACGTTCCTTATGCCTGAAACTGAGTCTAGTCTTAACAATAGCTATAAACAGCTATAAATCGAGCTGTGTGAGTCGGATATCTGTAGAAGCATTTACTTTACGTGAGAAAAGACTTAAATCATTTGTTTTTAATGTGCTGTCTTATACTTGTTGTCTTGCACCTTTTGAAAGACCAGGTTTCTTATGATTACCCTTTCTTTCTCTCAACTCTCTTTTTCCAACATTTCACCCCTCCGCTGTGAAATAAAGACATCATCCGCCAGCCATCTGAAGATGAGATCATCAAGTTGGCCCCACCCCCTAAAAAAGCATGAGGTCACGAAGTCCAGCCCTGATCTTGGCACCTTGATTTCTTCACTCCTGGCACTCCAGTTATCCAATCAACCGTCTTTGGCCAGCCCTTCCTTCTTCACCCCTTCGCACATCCAGCCACGTACCCCCACCCCCTTTCCCTGCATTACCACATACCAGAACCACGCAGGCCGCCACCAACACAAGCAACCAATCCGATCATAGTGACGCAGACTCTTCCCAAGCTGTGGAGAGACTGGAAGCTGCAGAAAAAAAGACATTACATGAAGAAATCTGGAGACGGACCAACAGAGTATGTGTGTGGAGAGAGAGAGAGAGAGAGAGAGAGAGAGAGAGCCAAAGTCTGCCCCCGATTAAGGCACTGAGTGGGTCAGTTCAGAATGAGTGTGATCTTTGATACTGTGTTTATTGCAACCATCTGTGTGTGCATGACAGTCAAGGTTGTCAAATTTAAAACAAAGACTACATCCTCCCAAGAGGAAGCAGAAATTACAACCCCCTGCCTCTAAACTAAACAATGGCTCATTTATTTTTTCCAAAATCTAATTTTAAAGAAGAAGAAACAGAAATACTAAAGGTGTATATGGATTATAGGTATAATGCAATATACTTAGACTAACAGAATTAACCACTAGTTAAATGTTTCTATTGTTTTTTTTGCCTTGAATGTGCAAATTAGCCAAAATGTCACAAACAATTGTGTAAAAACTACTGAACTACCATGTAAGAAATGTAAACAGTAATCTGCATTATCAGAAGTAATTTTAAAATCAAAACTGCAGCAATTAAAGCAATTAAATATTAAAAGTAATCATACATAACATATTCCTCTGGTTCATTTCTGTGACAGGGTTCATGTAATGTGCAGCTTAAGCGGCTTAAAAGAAGATTAGCATTAGCATAAAGACTGGGAATACTGGAGTGGACAGCCTGTCGATAGCCTAACAAATTAAATTTAAAATCCTTCGAAGAACTTTTTGACAGAGTCAGACTGGATGTTTCAGTCTCTTTCAGATCTTTAAGATAAGTTAAGCTAATCAAACCCAGTGTTAGCTAAACATGAATCCGGCAGCCGATTTGTTCCGCCAGCTAGCTAGGTCACTGCTACAAATGCCTCCATGTTACACAAATGAATCAGCAGCACCAGTTATTTAACATTTGGCATGTGCATACCAGGTTTTATTTTGTTCTATTTGCCGACTTTTTTAACCCATGCTCAAGAGAAGTCAACCTTAGAGAAGTCATAGTAGCAGTGGTTCTCAGGTACTACTGAAGGTACCTTATAGAGAGGGTGATCTTATTGCACATATTCTGTTTGTGGCATTACCTTTGTGGTTTTTATGTTGTTCTATAAAGCACAACAGTGAGGCCACGGAGTAAAAATCCCATTCATATTCTCCATAGTGGGTTTGAGTACGAGCCATAAAGATGGAACACACCAAAGGAGGCTTACCTTGAGGTACAAGTATGAAACGATGGTGTGTGCTCCTGTAGGAACAGGAAGTCTGTATTACATCAACTTTGTTTCAATAGAAACTGCTTTATTCAAGATGTCATGGAAAAGAGATACTTGTTGGTGTTTAAACCCATGAACATCAGGTTCCTTACTGAGTAACACAAAATTTAAGAAAGCACCAGGACAGTTATTGCAATCAGGAACAAAGTACTCTTCCAAGCTATGCTAACCGACAAAAAATGAATAAGAATACATTTGAGAAGACTAGAAGGTTTTTTTGAGTGAAATCTATGGAGAAAATGAATGAGAAATTCACTTCCAGAAATTGGGTATGTTGTTACTGTTGACCTCTATTTAGAGCAGCTAACATTGTGTCATCTAATGTCATAATAAGGTGATTGAATTTATTCTGTGCAACCATGGCAACCCATAGACAATATCTTAGCCTAATAACATTAGGTAGATAAGCAGCACTGGTGCTGTTTCAAAGAAGCAAGGAATCAAGGTAGACGTTTGCATACTAATTACCGTCAAACTGGCTAATGAAAATCTTATTATTATAATTCTCAATTCACTTCTGGTTAGCATTTCGTAGGTACACTACACTGCAACCTGGATTTGTGAATGGCTTCAAAAATTTGGGAAGAAACCGTGAAAAACGAAACACCGTATTTCCACAGATGTGTAACTATTGCCTTTGAATATATCATAGTTTATTAAAAACAACAGTTATCAAGTTACCACATTGTTGCCATTTTAGAAACAAATCCAGAAAAAAGTACTTAATTGACTATTATTCAGCTAACGGTTTTATATTCATTCCCTTTCAGCCCCGTCCACACAGGAAACAACCATAGAAAGTCACATTCAGAGACTCAAAGTGGGAAAAAAAGGAGGAAAAAGTGCTTGCTGCACAAAGTGGGCAGGTCTTAAGTTAAACTTGTCTCAGTTTAGCTCAAGCTCAAGATATCACTGTTTGACATGCTGACTGCTAGCGACTAATCATCAGTAAATCGCCTCCTGTGTGGATGGAGCTATACTGTTAAATAAATCATTATTTATCATTTTTCATGAAGTCTTAGTATTTTAGAGGAAGCTTTATGAAGTTGATTTACATAGGAAAAGCCAATATCTGCCTTTAGCTCACAGTCATAGCAAGAGTTATTTAGATATAAAATCTATAGCAGTCATTTCTATATTATTGAAGTTTTTTTTCCATCACCTGTTAGCATGAAAATCTTTTGTATGAGCTGATTAGAGACGTTGATATACAAATAATATATTACAATATAATATAGCAGAAATAATATATTGAGAGCTCGACTCTAGCAGCAAATTTCCACTGTCTGTGCCGACTTTCACCCTAATTTTAAGTAATCAGTATCATGAGTTGAAAGTAAGATGAAAGACAAACTTTGGACTACTCTAGAAAACTGAAAAGTATATTTTAACAGAATATATAAGATATCATATATACTATGTAAAAAGATTCCCATGCGGTATTTATACATACAAGTAATTTTTTGTCGTTTCATTTGTTGCACAGGAAATAACTGACCCGCATGTGATTTCTCTCCGACTGGTAGACAAGTTAAGGCCTCTGGGAAAAATAAAGGTTCAAGTCAAGGTGCAGAATGGCAGAAAGCATCAGAAAGAAAGACAAAAAAACATGGCATGTGACAGTAACACATACATTTATTTAAGTGTACATAATTGTGACAAGGATCTCTAATGCACACAGCGGCTCATAACCTAACCTAAGCTGACTATGCCTCTCCTGCCATGCACCAAACACAATCGCTAGCAAGACTGTTGAAACTAAACTATAATAACTGCTCTTTTGAACACTGTGTATCTCTTATCCCCACGATGAAGCCTTAGCAGACTTTGTGTTTACCCCTAAAAATTTTCCAGAACTGTGAGAGTTTGTGTGCGAGGCGCACGCACGTCAAGTCGATCACCAAACGGCTCTCACTTTTTTTAGAGAGTGACGCTACTTTTATTCTGAAATTTGCTAAGGACTTCAGTGTTAGTGTGTACAGAATGTTTGTGGTCTGTTTCTGCACCTGTCTTTGTTGTCCTCACAGCTGTAGGATCCAAAAATGAGGCAACCATATATAAATCTTATCAGTGTATGACTAGTTATTTATTCCAGCCCCGCTACCGCCCCGCTTCCCTTCCACTCCGACCCCCAGTGCCAATGACCAAGACTTTTATTTCGATCACAGTTTTTGTGATCTGCTTCTGTTCTATTTCTCCTTTTCTTTTTGTATTGCTTGACGTTTATTGTAGTGTTTGACTGATTTGTATCCTATGCATTTATGTCTGTAGGAAAACTGCACTGTAACATAACCTCCCAACAAACCGCTTAATCTAAGGAACTGAGCTCTTTAATTGTGACTAGTCAGGGTGTTTGACAAAGATCCTGATATTCTTGTGTTGACATTGCATGATGTATGTACTGGATGGAGTGGCACTTTTAAGGAACTGTGCAGTGTTTGGAAAGAAAAGTGTTTGTTTTCCAATGTTCATTGTTTGAAACTGGGGAATTATACCTTGTTAGACCAACTATACTGTAAAGCTCTCATTCTGCTCTTTAGCAAGCCAAGTCTTAGTCAAAAGTCCTTTAATGAATGCAATCATATGCTGAGGTTAACCACCAACGCTGGACATTTATTTTTTATATATAAAGCATCCAGCTAATCAAGGGCAGATCAAGCTTTTTATAGTACTGGAATAATCCACCTTTAAATACTTTAACACTGTTATAGATACTCTACGTCTTAAATCGATCTGAGGTTTAGCTTTTATGCGTTCAGTCCCGTTCACCAGTTGGGTCCATAGTAAAGTATATCAATACTTATTGAACTGATTGACAGGAAATCTGGTGCACACACTCAAGTTCACCCGAGGATTGTGGCCCCATTCCAACATGAAACTTATGACACTGACATTATTGTGAACACGTTTTAATTTTTTTATTTATTTATTTTTGGTTGGGGGGGGGGGGGGGAGGTTATAATTATTCAACAGTGGATGGTCATGAACATTGTCTAAAACTTGTAATCAGTTTTCAATCATTGATTCTGCTTAGTTTTCACTCTGTGTGTGCAGTGCTGTGATATATCGGCCAACCAATATTGACAGATAATGGCTGTTTGTATGGTGGCCCTGAGCAGTCAAATGCACTGAAACTCAAGAAGACAACAGGAAACAGAAGAAAAAGCTCTAAATCTAAGGAGCATGGGAAGAAAAGCATCTGGAAAAGCTCCTGGTGGAGAGTCTGGATTTAAATCTGGGGCTCTCCACCATTTGACCCTAGAACTGAAGAAGCTTCTCGAATGACCATACCATATTAGCACAGTAACTTATGATAGTGACTTCTACATTTTTGACTTTTTGACAACATCAGCCGGTTTCTGAGTTAACAAAAAACCCTCACTGGTTGTATTGCTTTAAACTCAAACCTTCACACAAGGAGAAAGTAAAGTAGACGTGTTTTTGGTAAACTTTTTCTTAAATGAATAGTATCACCAAATGGATTTTAGTTGAACAGTGTCAAAGTATTTCTGGGTGGATTTTCCCCTCAGAGTCCAGACTAGGCCGGACCCCAAGTGAAGCGGTGGCTGCCCTCCTGATTTAGCCTGTTGAACACAAAGTGGGACCACTGCATCTATCAGACCTGAACCATGAGCATTTTGTCAGGCAAGGGGAGGCAGTTGTACTCACTGCTATGACCTGTGGGTAATGGTCTTTCAGTGTTAAATTGAGTGAAATTATCGGCCATGAATGTTTAATCGCCACTTACCAATTCCTGTGAAGAGATCTTTTTTTTTTTTTTTTGGCATGTGTTTCCACTGTTGTTCAAAAAAAGTCAGCAAACGAAGATTAGAAGATTTTTTTTTTCTCTTTATTTATTTTTCAACTGCTTTTTCAACAGCAGTTTGTGGATTTAGATGTATGTGACTAAGTGGCTTTTGTTTTTTTCCTCACTCTCAGAATTTAAGTAAGCAATGGAAATAAAACTATGTGGTAGTTTGTTAGTAGTTTGAAATAAAAAAATCAAACTGTCTGATGATCTAGCTCCTGATTATAGCTTAATTTAAATGTTTTAATTGGGGTTATTCATAGTCAGCAACCGAAATGTTGCTGTGCTGCACCCTTTTGTTGTTTTTGTGCTTTGTTTTTTTCTTTTCCCTTAGCTTTTTCCTTTGTAGCCACCGGCACATAGTATTTTAACATATCAGTCACAAATGATGTCAGATTTGGATTTCCATGTACCAAGTGCATATCAACTTACTAAATGCTGCAAAAGTTTTAACCTACTAAAATACTTGTCTATTTATGGAAAATTCACAATTATATATGAGTGAGCTCAGAAAAGAGGTGGACATTGTGAAAGTTTTCAGCATGAAATGCTAACAGTCAATTAAAATTCATTCAAGAAACTTTTTCCCTTTAGGACTTATTTTTTTTGTCTCTCTCTCTTTTATTTTAATAGGTTGTAAATATGTATTTTGAATATATATCACTGTGTTGGGATTTAAATTGATTAATTTATTCAATGCCTATATATTGTTGTTGTTTTTACATATCCTGATTTTGTTTTACTAACTGGAAACAAACCAAGGGGATGAACACATTGTGCTTAGTTAAGGAGATCACGCATCAACGTTTTTTTCTAATTCGTGTTATTCTCTTCATTTATGTTTTGCTGTTACAGCTTTGGGTGATGTTTTTATATATTAAAAAGTGATATTCATTTAATTGTATTTACTGATATGTAACATTATGTTTTACTGTGTTGTAATTGATCAGGTGTGTTGTGGTCACTGCTTGTAAAATAATTGGATTCAGAGAGTTTCCAAATCATGACAAAAGACAAAGGTCACAGTATCACATTCTGCCATTTTGTTCACGTGAGGTATGTTGTCACTTCGAAGTTGCAACACGAGCAGGACATATAAAAGGTGCGGACATATGTAAATGTAGGTGTATATACAAATTTTACAAATGTAGACCTGAGTTTTGTGAGTTATCCTCTCATGAGGGAAGTAGAATGAAGCTAATTAGCCCAGCAACTTACCTAGATCTACTATTTGGTTTAACCAATCAAATTGTTCTTTGTGATATTATTTAATTCTACTCACAAAAAGCAAACAAAAAAAAAACTTGGTGTGAAAAACAGCTGAAAACTGTCATCAGAACAAACAGCAGCTACTGTAGTTTTTTATGCGATTGGCTCGATCAGAATTCCTGTTTCTGCCATAGCCAATGAAAATTGACTACATTTAACAGCTCTGTGTAACAACCTGGTGACATATGATTGGCTGCAAGGGAATTTTAAGCAAAGATTTCTATAAATATAATGAGTCAAAAGATATATAACATCATGATGAGGTGATAATGTATGTTACATTCATATTTTATACAACGTAGTTTTTCATTTATATCAAATAATGGTCTGTTAACCTATTTAATGTTCACCATGTGAGGCTCCTGAGTTTTATTTCCTTTTTTATGTTTAAAGTCAAGTTTTAATGAAGGGTTAAAGGTGCTTTTGTGGGGTGATAGATGGAGAAGGTGCACAGTAGTTAGTGTAAGTAGTGAGGAGTAGCTTGGTGGTTTGTAGCTGTTTAAGATAAGATGCAGAAGTGTGAGTTCATATTTGATGAAGCATCTCGGGGGGAGGGTGTGCAACTCATGTCCACATCTAGTTCTATCAGATCACTCTGAATGTGGCACGTGTTGCACAAGAATGCTGTACAGAGGTGAGATGTCGTTAATGACAATGAGGCTGTTGTTACTGTAGGAATGCTGAATGTACGGTGAGTGATGTAATGAAGTTGTGCAGCAATGTTTTCTTTGTTGTTGTTTTCCATTGTACCTTTGAACTGTCACTAGAAGAATGAGTTGCATTAAGTTTGGCTTTCCTGAAAACTGTGCTTAAGTTTTGTTTTTTGTTTTTAACCTCGTCTGCTGCATTTTTCTAGAGCTGCACAACAAAAACATGTTTTTGCTTTTGTTGAGACAAATAAAGTTTACATTTCATGCATAAAAATGTTCCCATCTTAGGTAAAAGTGCCAACTTGATTCAGTTGCAAACTGCTGGAGTGAATGAACTTGAAATTGTGACGTGACTTTGAGCAATTTTCCATGATGTTCATCCTGAACAATCATTATCTCTAGGCATGTGTGTTTTGTAGTAGCAGACAATGGAGGTTAAGCACTGAAGTAATGGAGTCCTTTCCTGCTCCACTGTGGGTAAAGGTCTAACTTACAGCTAAGAAAGCTTCCTACGGTTTTAGTTTGGCTTTTGTAGGCTTCTAACAGTTCAAGCTGACATGAAAGGTTTTGGCATTTTTTATTTTTATTTTTTACAAATTCTATCAGTAGTGTCATACCTTTAACTTATTATTAACCTCCATAATAAATATTCATTTCTCCAGGTATCTAGTTTGGATCCATTACCACAGGAAGAAAATGTAAACATTTAAATTGATGTGTTTCTCAGTTAATTGTTGGGCTCTGTGAGTTGCCTGTGTGTTACTGCCTTTTGAGTCAGTCGGTCTGTCAGTGGGATGTTTTGTCTCATATTCTGCATTTATCTCATTTTTGTAAAGTGCATAGTTCTTACTTGATGTTACAAGTGGCAGGTGTGGCTGTTTCATAGTTGATCTAATTCATTACATTTGTCAAGAACTGTTGCTCTTTAATAGATACGATTAAGAGTTCTGCCTGTTATGTGAGACATTGAAGTGATCTAGTGTGACACTGACCTTAAGAGTGCAGTGAGGAGCATCATTACAACCATTAAATATTTCAGCTCACATAAGTAACCCTGTTGGATCCCATGGGCTCAATGTTGTTAGACACTTTTGCTAAGGATTTCCTCTCATGGGGCAAGGAGTACTTCAGGATTCGTGATTTATTTTGCAATGACTGCAGCAAAACATCATGAGGTATTCAAACACATATAAAGGTGTGGCTTTTTGTCATGATTGAAATGAGACTGAACTGAAATTATGCCATTTTGTCATTGTGCTAAAATGAATATACTATTATATATTAAAATATATTTGCTAACCAACTCTGTGTTGCCCGGACGTCTCCTTCAAAGACAACTAAGAAGTTATAAAATCTGAAGATGGAGAGGTGAAAATGTCACTGGACTAGTACCAAATGCTTTGTCTTCATGCTGAGTGCAAATAATCCTCAGCAACTTGTAATTTCTGTTACCACAATCCAAATTTAGGATGAATACATGTCCATCCTAGAGATTTTTAATGATAAAACCTGTAGACTTTTGTCTGTAAATATTGACTGTTGAGACAGTCAGCAGCAGTGTTAGTGTTACGGCTGGGCACCCGGTGTGTTTGAAGAGCAGACCCAACCCCAGATGCAAAACTGAAGTGTAACGAAAAGCGAGCTGTTTATGCAGGATAATAGCAAAAAACAAAACAAAGGCAAAGACTAAATGATAACCTAAACTGGGAATAACTAGAACAAAACATGGAAACTATGACATGAACATGAACCTGAACATTATGAAACTATAACATGAGCACAACATGAGCATATCTAAACCTGAGACTCTAAGTGACATGAGAATCCATGGACATGAAGCGAGATAGACAGATAACCTGACACTGAACCAAGGAAGACAGAGAACTTGAATACACACAAGGATAATGAGAGAAGTGGAAACAACTGGGGAAACACAGCTGACACAAATGAACCACAGGAGAAATACAACTAAACACACTGAACATGGCAACACAAGACTTTCAAAAAAAAAACAGGAAACATGGTGAGACGTAGGCATAACAGCACTAATTTGACTATAGGATTTGGAACACACAGACATGAAATACACGACAGACTGGGGAAACAGAAAGGAATACAAGGAGAGGAACATGGCTACAGCTAAGGGCTGCAAGACACAGACATAACTAAAAGTTATACATAGAGGACAAGACAGAAATGACACATAAACCAGAGAGCATGAATGACAATGTTAACTAGACTAAACCTACTAATAATAACACTAGAACTGAACATTATCCACAATACATCATAAGAAATCAAAAATGCAAAATAACTCAATAGGCTGAGTCTCAGGCGCTGACAGGTAGGTTTCATTATGAGAATGAAGGAGAGCTTAAATACCTTACAGTAACTATGCTAATAGCACTTTCTTCTTTCACATGGTATTTGGCCTGTTGCCAGTGAGTTCATATAGGGGGTGAATGTCCAACCTTTCCAGTAAAGCGATACTGCTGGATCAAAATAAGAAAAAACTGACCCAAAATATTGTATACAAGGAGGGATATTAGAAGGGGTTTATGACCCGCACATGTCACGTGATTAAAAAAACTGTTAAAATTTATGGCATGCCATACAGCTGTAATAATTAATTAATAACTAATTAAAAACTAATTAGAGTTTTGGATTATAATTCAAACGATAAGTATTTAAGAACTAAATGGATATAAATGTAAGATTATTTTTGAGTTATGTAATATTTTGTTCAGAAATTGGATAAATCATTAATGTTTTTTAGAATTTATATGTGTGTGTGTGTTGTTAATATGTTATTTATAATTAAGTGAGAGTGTGATATACTTGTCGACTATACTTAATGGAAATCTCTATTTCATTTTACTTGTGTATGTTTAATATGAAAAAAATCACAATCAGAAAGAAGGTCTCACTTCTTCTTGTTCGACGTCGTCACCATTGTCATTGGCGTGAGTGAACATATTGCTGTCAGATTTCTTGATAACTTAGTTTTGAATTTCAAGGTGGATGATGTGGTGAGATTTAGATCCAGAGTTAGAGATGACAAATAAAAACGCTGATGAACTTTACACTAAAAATGAATAAATTCCTCGCATGCCCCTGTTTGTAAACTTCAAAATTACAAAAGTAAAGTTATTAAGTGCAATTTTTACAAGGAAGAAAACTTGCCGATGGAGACATCAGAGGAAGAAATGAAAAAGAAGGATTTGTGACTGAGCCACTCGAACAATAACCTAAATAACTGAAGTACTTGGCCATTTCTTGATATTACTCTCCTGCTTGGTCCAGTGGCTTCCAAAAAGGTAGCCTAAACCCATCTGCAGCAGTTAAATTTAAATACATTTTGGAGACATTTTCAGCATTACGTTTTTTCTTGGAATAGTATTGTTTGGTTCTTCTGGTAACTAAGCAATCCTAAAAACATCCTCCAGTATCTAAACAAAAACCTCTGTCAGTACCAGAAAACCCAGCAGGCAGGTTTACAGGTTAACAGTAAGAACTGAAAGTGAAGAAATGCAGTTATAGGTTTTGTTATGACAATGAAAGAAAGTCAAAGAAATTAAATAAAAGTAGAAAAAACATGTTTTAATAACATGGAAAAATGAAACTTTACTTCACTGAGTATTTTTTTTCTTTTTCTTTTTTTTTTTTACAGTTACAGTGTTACAAATATTAACATTTCCATGGCCTCTTGTCAGTAACATTTCTCTTCAAATGAATTCACTTCAACCTTTTACGGGTTAATCACCAACCTTGTCAGTACACAAGATTTATTGTAACTGATAAAACCAGACAGACAGGCCTACAGAGACTCAGTGTTGAAGAAATGCAGTGATAGGTTTCATTATGAGAGAGAACAAAAATATTAAATTCCTTACAACAAACATGTTAATAGAACTTTTTTTTTCAATTTAGTCGTAGTTTCAAATGAATTTACTAGTTGACCTTCATTTTTTACACTGTACTTACTGTGTTACAAAGTTATGGGTAAAGAATGTAACTGGCCTGTTGCCAGTAAAATTTCTGTTCATATGAACTCACCCCACCCTTTACCAGAAATGTCCAACCTTTGCAGTAAAAAGAGATTGCTGCAAGAAAGTGAGAAAACAATAGCCTAAGTCAATGTAGACATTCTTCCTCATGAAGTTCGAGGGACATCAAGTATACAATATTATACTCTTAACATAGTCCCTAATTTTTCTTTATTAGCTTCATTCTTAATTTTCTTCCATCTAAATATCTTAAATATACCCCATTCCCATTTACCTTTTTATGTGACCATATATATTACCTAAAATGATTCCTTCTAATATTTTGATCATAGCATACTACTCACTTTGATTTTCACATTCTACGGGTCTTTTGGTGGGTGTATACATATACCCACAAACGTTTCCTGGGTGTGGCATGTGGCTGTATACTATATATAGCAGCTACCTGGTACCCAGGTTATGGAACATAGTTACCAGTCACAGATCAGCAGAACATTTGAGAGGAGCTCAGCTACATTTGCAACAACTGAAAGACAAGGCAAGAAAAATCTGTATGAATTTTCATCTGCAACAATGTTAAACTTTTTATGAATGTGATGCTGTAAATGTATATCTTGACATAAAGAGTGCTGCAGATAGTACGGTCACTCTGTAGTTGCACATGGAATAATTCCAGGGTTTAGGAGATTCCTAAAGATTTTATAAATACAACAATGCATTGAGATATTGCCATATGATTAGCTGACAAGATGTTCATTTTAACAAGCAGTTGAACAGGTGTACCTGAAAATCCAGTCAGTGAGTGAATGTTTTGTGTATGAAGGTAAATTTAGGGGTTGATATTGTGGCTTCATATACAAGTGCTTCACATTTCATAGGGTCAATGTGCAACCCCAGCATACAAAACTCTTATTAATGTTGTGTCTGCTACTATCTAGACTACTCCTTTAGGATCAAATAACAGTTCAAACTAAATTACTTTCATTTTCTAAAACTTATTACAGCACAGGACAGCTAAAGCTAAAGATGGCAAACGGACCAGCCCTGTCCACTGCTAAAGGTGGGGAAGTATATGTACGGAGTGAATTCAGAGATTCCTGCACAATGTTGCATGTTCTCCATGCAAATCAGTTTGAAGGAGAAATTTTTGATCCAGCACTCACTGGGAAGACAGAAGAGAATTTTTACAGAGGGGCCCCACCTCAGTGGTTAAACTTCTACATCAGTGAACAGGCAGAGTCCCTTGGGACTGCTTTTATCAAAAGAGATGGATATGAGAAACTCAGGGAACAAATTCAGAAAAAGAGAAAATTTCCAGGGATATCAGCTGTAAAACTGACACACCAACCAGGATGTGGGGGAACTACAATGGCCATGCAGGTGTTGTGGGATTTGAGAAAAACCTTCAGGTGTGCTGTTTTAACTGGCTCCACCTCAGACATGGCAAAAGTTGCAAAAGAGGTTGTCCAACTTTTCACAGCAGGCAGTCGAAACGACCAGAACACTGTGCTGTTGTTAGTGAATGAAAAGAAAATCCTGGAAGATCTTGAAATCAACATTATGATGACAGTTGCTGAGCAGAAGATAGTTACTCATATGCCTCTAGTCATTTTCCTCAGCTGTGTGAGAAACAATGCACCTCAACAGAGTGACCACGTTGTCCTAAAGAACACACTCTCAGACAATGAGAAGAAAAATTTTGATAAGAAGAAGGAAGAGCTTCAAAAGAGGTACAAAGATAAATGTGAACAATTTCATGGCTTTAACATAATGCAAAGTAATTTCTCTCAGGACTACGTCAGGGAGGCATGTGCTGCATTAGAAAACAGCAAAAAAACAAATAAACCTCGGAAGACGCAGCTTGCTGCCTTCCTGTGCCTGCTGAATGCCTACGTACCAGGTTCATATCTCCTGGAGTCTCAGTGCCTGGACTTCCTCGGACATGAAGACTACGATGACCTTTCACTGGAGGATCAAATGCAGCCTTTCAGTCATCTCATCATCACATTCCAAGAAGATGGAAGAGCTGAGAAAAAAGTCCGCATGGCTCACACTATGATAGCACAATATTGTACTGAACTGTTGGCAAAGGCAGGTGTGACCAGAAGTGACACAACAAGAAACTTCTTGAACAGTTTTTGCAGAGATAAGGAAGATGATTTTTTGTCCAGTTCCATCAAAGACATGCTAACCAAAAGAGAAATGAAAATCACAGAGGACCCAACTGAAGGCAGAGATGTTAAAGAAGAAAAACCTTTGTTTTCTAAACTTATTCTAGATATTAAAGAGAAGGAGAGAAATAACAGAGATAAAAAAGATGGTAAACGTCAGAGTGTGTCAGTTTTAAAAGTGGCCTCAAATACATTTGGTCAAAATCCATTTTTTCCACAAGCTCTTGCTCGTTTTTATTATATAGAACTAAAAGACTACAATCAGGCAGAAATGTGGGCACAGAGAGCAATAGAAAGAGATCCTCAAAATTCATTTGTTGCTGACACACTTGGCCAAATCCATAAAAACCACCTAATGAACAATGAGGTTTCTGAACCAAGAGACATTTTGAGACTGGCCAAAAAAGCCATTAAAGCTTTTGAAGATGAAGAAAAACTTGCTGAAGATGAAGATGGACCAGACATGAAAAAACATGGCAATATAAAAGTTTCACCTTTTTATAACTTCAGAGGGCAGTTTGGTTACCTGCAGGTCTGCAAAACTCTGCATAAGAAACTTGTCAGTCAAAATGAAACCTGGGAAAAAGTTCTCACCAAAAAAGTATCGATGGGCTCTGTCCTCGAATTACTTGGAGACAACAAACTCCAAAGATTCAATGATCTCATATTAAGCCTGCAAGATGACATTGAGAGAAAATGCATGTTTTTGGAAAAATTTCAGACTTACTCAAAGCCTAAAATGGAGAAAGATGATCCTGAATATATATCTAAAGACACCTCAGAGTGCTACCAGAAGTATGTTGACAACACAACTGCAAAACAACTCATCCAGATGTTTCAGGAGGGAAACCTAGATGACCAGTTTGTGGAAGTGCTGTCATTTCTTGTCAAACAATACACTCAATCAGAGCTCGAAGACATATCTACAAAGTGTAGAGAAATGTGTCCAAGTGCAGATTCAGAAGCAGCTCTGGTCAACAACATCCTCACACTATTTATAGGGAAAATGCCATCGAGCAAGAAAGACCCACCTGAGCTGCACATGTTCTCCCTCCTCTGGTACTGGGCTGGAAATCAAGGCCAATGTGATTATGACCTCAGTGAGTTAACTCAGCAAATGTACAAGTCTTATGAAAATACATATAAGAAGTACTTTCGAAACAGATACCTCCTTCCTGTGTTTTTCATTGGGAAAGGTGAAGGTGTGAAGAGAATTGTTCACAGAAATGTTATTGAAGCAGATTGGAGCGATAACTGGAAGAAAAAAGAAATCTTCAGAAATCCTGCTGTTCAAGAGCTCCTTCTCAGACTTGATGGAGAAGTAAGAAACTACAAAGTGTATACAAGAGTTGGTGGCAAAGAGATTGAGATCGATGCCAATGTGAGAAACAGCCTTTGGAAACCACGCTCAGTTACCTTTTACCTTGGATTCACCATCAGAGGTCCTGTGGCCTTTGACATTCAGCGCAAAACTGCAGACACAGGTAAGAAAGCATAACAGTTGAAACTACAGTGAACTGTAGCTGCTTGTTATTAGTTTATAGTTCTATAGTGATTGTGTTTGTATTATGGTCTTGAAGACATCATTTTTCATGTTGAAAAATTCTTTTCGAAACACATTTTGTAAAACTACCAGTTTAACCAACATCATGTATTTATTTGCAAAACAACCAGCAAGTCCAGGAAATTACTCTTCTTATGAATATTGGTACATATAAAATAAAAGTCCTGTCCCCTCGCCATTAGTGTTTTGTTGCTCTTAATAGCAATAATATATGTTTGGAAGGAAACATATACCAAACAGACAACTTTTTATATATCAGCAGAAAGACACCTTGGACATTAATGTAACAGCAAGTTCTAAATATTAACATGCAAATATGTTTACTAACACATTATATCTACTAAGATTACAACATCAGCTTGTATACACCTTAGTTTCTGTTGTGGAATAAGATTTTTTTAACATCCATTATTGTGTTTTTCAACTTATTTTATGTTTACTGATTGCCTCAGATCACAGTGTCATGGATCTCAGTGGAACAGCCCTGACCAACGATGTGAAAGACACCAAAGATAATGAGGGACATTAAAGTTTGTGCTCAGTTACCCCATGGGAAGGTGATTCTGAGACTTTTCTTTGTGTTTATGTGTTTACATGTAGGGGCAAAAACGAAAGGAATGGGCTCTGTAATGTTTAAAACCAATGCAAAAGAAGTATGTGTTATGGTCATTTTTCCTGCTGCCACAGTTTTAGTCATAAATATATTATTTCTGCTAACACCTTAGATTAAACAACAGACAAACAACAAAAAGTTGAGTTCCTAAAACTTTTTTGCCAAGTGTCTATTTAATACTTTGTTAGTGGATTTGTCACATCTATGTAAGCTTTTATGTAGTGAAGTTTAGAAACTTTGTGAAGAAACGTCTCAAATGATTTTTTACATTGTTGTTTAATTGTTTTAATTGGAAGTTTTAAAAACATGATATTACAGAATTGTTTTGTCATTTATAACATGACACGAGTGAAGCATAACCAATGAAAATGTTTGACATATTTTAGTTGCTGCTTGATATATTGTACTGTTTTGATTTTTTTTCTAAAACAGTAGATTTATGAGATATAAGTTTATTTGTTGTTTTATTTGTGCATTAAAATGCAGTTCCGTGTATGTGCTATTACCTTCATGGATTTATTATGGATTTATACAATTTTTAAAATAGAAAATAGGGTTTCTTTGTTCTTATTGTGTTGCATTGTGTTGTGAGGGGTTTTTTTTTCACATTTTTAATCAGACCTTTGTAGTTTTATCTTTGTTTAAATTAAGATGAGTATTGCTGAATTTATCATTACTCAGTAGGTAATGTTTTGTTTCTGCAGCACAGAATCCATTTGGAAATTTGCATACTCAAATTTGATTATGTGAATCAATATTAAAGTTACATACATAGCCACCTTTGTATAATAATATTGTTTTGCATTAATTTCAAATGTGTTTACTGGCTGTTCGTGAAAATGAAACAATTACTTTTAAATGTTTTAAATGTACACTCGGTTTTGCATTTGATGGTTTTTGGGGGTATTTTAAAGGGTGTATCTATAGCTGTGGCATACCATTAAAACATTACATTACATCTTTATTGTTGTTGTTGATATTATTATTATTATTAGTAGTAGTAGTAGTAGTAGTATGGTCAACTTTTAGAGAATTGCCAACTATCTCTCAATTTATTTGTCAAAAAACTAAAAAAGAAAGACATAAATTCTGCATTAAATATCAGAAAAACCTAATTTGCTTGAATACTTTTGTCCATGGTGATCCCTCAGTGAAACTATGCCATCTGACAGCATAATAAACATATAGTTGCACTTTGTCTGTTGATTTGAATAAACAGAGTAGCTTGAAAAGGAATCAAACTCTTGGCCTGATTTTTTTTTTTATTTGTTTTATTTTTATTTTTTTTTGTCAACCACTGTCTGATGCCTATAATTACGTGACAATTGTGTATGGGATAGGTATGAATGTGTGTATGAATTTCCACTTTTGGTGCAGCTCTCTGACTGTAAACATAAACATAGAGCTTGTCTGGCATATACTAAATTATCCAAAATATATTATAAACTTCCAAGTACACACGTCTTTGATAAGACGATGCTTGATGTTTAAGAAAAAACATTTACAACATAAGAAGAGATTTAAAGAATTAAATAACACTATTTGGAAAGTAAAGGAGGGCTTTATTATCCAATGGTGACAAAAAAAAACCCTTAAGTGAATGTGAACAGTTACAACAGTCATAACTGACCTGAACAGTGTGTGGAAGTAAAAACCTCAAGTCACAATCTACTTCTGCTCTTTTTTATTTGAAAAATTAAAATTAAAAAAAAGTTTACAAGAACAGATCGTGCAGAAGAACTGAGCATGATTAAGTGAGCTACAGAATTCAGTAAGGCTATCTGACAATTAGACTCCAGTGACCCATCATAGAAGAATGAGATCCCAGTAGTGAGAGGAGAGCAAAGCACCCCCTGGAGTCTAGATGCTGGTGGCAGTCAAGATGAAGATGAGGAGGAGCCTGGTTGCATGAATGACAGTCTGAAAGACAGAATGACAGAAGACCACTGAGATTTTAAACACAGAGAGAAGGCAGGGAAGAAAATGATTGGACCAGAGTAATGATGTTAGCATTGAGTTTGCAGCCCAATGAGTGATTACAGATGTTCCTTACTGAACTTACACATGAGCCTCACTTTTACCGAGGACCAGAAATATGTGGCGCTCAACTCCCAGCATGCTGGGTGAGGACTGTTTGATAAGGGTAAGGTTTTGAGCTGATTTGTTTTGTTGTTTTGTTTTTTCACACAGAGGACTGTGAAAAAAGACAGTTTTGCCACTGCACTCACAGCTGTGAACATTACACATGCATCAGTTACACTGATGAAAATGTTTTGATAAGAAGAACTAAAGAAAAAATAAAGAAAATTGAGAAGAAATAAACAGCCTTGAAGAAGGTGCTTTTATTGGTTCACTGTAAATTTGGTCACATCCTGCACTCTAGAGCCTACATCAAAAACACTACTTTAATATCATAAATGAAACATTCTTTAACCCGACAGAGCCGCTGGTCCATTGAGTGGATGTCATGCTTTGACTCTCCTTCTATGCAACGTAGGATTAAGCTGTATGGTTGATATGTATTTATGTGTAAATGTGTTAGTAATGTTTCTTTAAAAGTTGGCTCTGACTGTTTTCATGATGCTTTAAACTAATTTTTAAGCTCTTTTGGTACTGAAAAGCATGCATGTTAATTTGATACCTATAGACGAGGCAAAGCATAACATCCACACAATACACCAGCTGGCCTATTATACAGTTTGCTATGATATCAGGTTGCATTTTCTTTATGAGGCACTATATTCACAACCCCCTTGAATTACTAAGGTTTTTTGAAGTTTCACTTTTTCCACAAACTCTCGCTCGTTTTATTATATTGAACTAAAAGACTACTACAACACAGAAATTTGGGTAAAGGAAGCAAAGCGGAGGGCTCACTGAAGTTCATTTGTTGCAGATACACTAGGCCAAGTCCATAAGAGCCACCTGGAGAACACAACCATTTCTGCCACATCAAGAGAAATTTTGAGACTGGCCCAGAGGGGATTGAAGCTTTTGAAGATGAAGAAAAACCTGCTAAAAATGAACATGTCAAAGGCAAACAAGAAAGTGCTGCTTGGTTACCTGTGGTATGACCATCTTATCAGACAATGAACAACAATAAACTTTGGAAGAAAGTTCTCACCAAAACCATGTGACTGGACTCTGTCCTGAAATCCCCCAGAGATGAGAAACTTTTCATGTTTATGGAGCTAGTAAACAGTCTCAGAGATATGGTTATGAAAAGGTTTGAAATGTTTTGACAGTTTCAGATTTTGTTTTGAAAAAAGATGATTCAGCCTACATTTCACAAAAAAAACCCCATCAGAATGTCTGCAAAAGGTATGTTGTGCCAAGCCAAATGATCACATCCAGAATGCCTTCCACAAACTTAAACAAAACCTGTCTGTCACTTCTCCGGGAGTACTTTCCTGTCTCGAAAGATGGACTAAATCAGACACCAAGGACATTGAACTATGTCAACATAAAGACTCTGTTGTACATGTCTTACCCAGCTACATTCAGGCCAATATCATGCTGATTAATATGAAAGAAACGTTTGTGTTTCTCCCTGAAAGCAGATGAGTTTTTATTGAGATATTTTAATGAGTTTACGTATGATTTTATATCTCATCAAATAATAAGAATAATCAGATACATTTTTTGTTTTTACACACACCAAAAAATAGAAGCTTTAATGTCAAAAACATCACTGATTCATATCCTGGCGCCTCTCGTTGGCTGGAAGCAGCAAGTACGCCACCTGTCGAAACAGGCGTGAAACACACAACAACGTCGGAGTTTGTCGTGGTCACGTGACCTGGGTGTTTTCTACCGCACTTTGGAACTGGGTTTTGAAACATCTGTGCCTCGGTGACTCAATACCAATGACCGTAGATACTCAATACGCTATCGAAACGTCAATATTGAGCTTCCCGTCGGCAGCACATAACGGTTTTGAAACCCTTTATTCAGGCTTGGATATGCGCATGCGTAGGAGGGTTTTACATGGTCGATCGAAGCACGCGCTTGTGAGTCCTCATTACACACAAATCATTGTACACGTTTGTAAATCATCATATCGTTATATCGTACTCGTTCGTAACACTTGACTTTATCTCTATATGAACTTGAATAACAGGTTAACTCAACCACAAGCGCGAACTAGTGACGGAATAAAATAATCTTCCGTCATGAACGCGTTCATAGTGAAACGTCAGTATTTCCTGTTGTGATGAACGTTTCCTTATCAAATGAACTTATGAATACAATACCGCTTTGAAGAAGTGCACGTAATGTTTGAATATAGGACAAAATTAACATATACCACCTATTTTATTATTTGTGCTGGATAAATTTGCAAATTTCCACTCTTTGGCTTCTAATTGTGCAATATTTGACTTGTTTATCGACTGAACGAGTCAAGTGTAGCCCCTGCCTTTAAAAAAAAGAAACTTTAAGCAGGAAGGAAATGCGCCTGGGATTGTTTTAGAAGTGCTCTGACGTTAAAAGTGTAGAGGTGTCCATGTCTGTAGGTGATTATCTCTTCCTGCTTTGGGTGTGTCTACTACCTCCTGGGTTACAGTACACATCCACGGTCCCAGTGCTTGAACACATGGCATGATAGCAGATCGCTAGAGCTGTCCGCGACATTTTAGAGGAGGTAAGATAAATCCCGTTAAGATCTGAAAGTTTTTGTTGAAGTTAATGTTTGGTCCTTTACATGGAGAAGGCTATATATGTGTGTACTCCACCAGCAATGAAATGGCTATTTAAATATATCACATTCCATAAAGTGAATGTAAGACCTTAATTTACAAATAGTTTAAGCTAAGACATAAGACTAAAAAATGTTTGTGTTTTGTTTTTACATTCATTACCATGAAGTAAAGTGAAAGTGTGAAGATGGCAAACAGACCAGCCCTGCCCACTGCTGAAGGTGGAGAAGCAGATGCAAGGAGTAAAATCAGTGATTCCTTCTCATTTTTGGATGTCCTCCATGCCAATCAGTTTGAAGAAGAGTTTGTTGAAACTCAACACGCTGAGCAAGTGGAGGAAAACTTTTACAGAGGGGCCCCACCGAACTGGTTAAACTTCTATATCAGTGAACAAGCAGTGTCAGATGGCAATGCAACTCCTTTTATCAAACGAGATGGATATGAAACCCTTAAAGAACAAATTCACCTGAGAAGAAAAGGCCCTGGGACATCAACAATTAAACTGTTTCATCAACAAGGATGTGGGGGAACCACACTGGCTATGCAGGTGCTGTGGGACTTGAGGAAAACCTTCAGATGTGCTGTTTTGACAGGCTCAACATTAGATATCACAAAAGTTGCGCAAGATGTGGTCAGCCTTTTTACAGCAGGTAGCCATGGCCACCAGAAAACGGTACTGTTGTTACTAAATGATGAGTTCATATTGGACATCCTCCAGGACAGGATTATGGAAGAGATTGCTGAACAGGATATAGAAATTGATTTGCCTGTGGTAATTTTACTGAACTGTGTGAGAAGCAGTGACGGGATTATCCACCAAAAGGCGCGTTCTTATGAACTGAAACAAAAGTTCAAGAGGAAAATGAGAAAATCTATTATTCTCAAAAAATCTCTCTCAGACAGAGAGCAAGCAGACTTTGATATGAAAAAAGAGGAGCTTGGCAGAAGATTTGGTGATCGATGCAAGCAGTTTCATGGTTTTAACATTCTGCAGTCTAATTTCTCTCAAGCCTACATCAGGAACGCATGTGCTACATTAGAACATATCAAAAGAACAAATAAGCCACTGAAGATGCAGCTTGCTGCCTTCCTATCCCTGCTGAACGCCTACGTACCAGGTTCATATCTCCTGGAGTCTCAGTGCCTGGACTTCCTCAGAAGAGACAAGTTTGGTCACCTTTCACTGGAGGATCAAATGCAGCCTTTCAGTCATCTGATCGTCACCTTCCAACAAGGTGAAAGATCTGAAAAAAAGGTTTGCATGGCTCACAATATGATAGCTCAGTGTTGTACTGAACTGTTGGCTAATGCGGGTGTGACCAGAAGTGACACAACAAGACACTTCTTGAACAGTTTTTGCAGAAGTTATGTTCCTCCATATTTACTTGGGTTTATCAAAGACATGCTAAATAAAAGAGAAATTACGGTAATAGAGGACCCAACTCATGGCATTAAAGAATGGAAAGAAAAGTTTTCCAGACTGATTCAAGATATTACAAAAAGAGAAGATGAGGGCAACAGTCTGTCAGTTTTGATCATGGCCTCAAATAAGTTTTATGAAGTTTCACTTTTTCCACAGACTCTTGCTCGTTTTTATTATATTCAACTAGAAGACTACTACAATGCAGAAATCTGGGCAAAAGAAGCAAAGCGGAGGGCTCCTTGGAGTTCATTTGTTGCAGATACACTAGGCCAAGTCCATAAGATCCACCTAAAGAAGATGCCCGTTTATACCAGACCAAGCGAAATTTTGCAACTGGCCCAAAAAGCCATTGAAGCTTTTGAAGATGAAGAAAAACTTGCTAAAAATGAACATGCAAAGGGTAAACAAGGAGATGGGAATGTAAAAGTCTTGCGTGCTTTAAACACCAGAGGGCTGTTTGGTTATCTGGAAGTTTGCAGCCTGTTGTATGACCATCTTATCAGACATGATGAACTTTGGAAGCAAGTTCTCACAAGAACCATGTCACTGGACTCTGTCCTGAAATCCACCGGAGATAGGAACATTGTCAGGTTTAAGGAGCTAATAAACAGCCTCAGAGATTTGGTTGAGAAAAGATTTGAATTTTTTGACACGTTTTTAACGTATTCATATTCTGTTGTTAAAAGAGACGATTCATCCTACATGTCCAGAAAGACAATAGAATGCTACAAAAAGTATGTTGGAGACGCAGAACCAAATGATCAACTCCAGAAAGCCTTCCACAAACTTAAACAAAAACTGGCTGTCACTTCTCCGGGAGTACTTTCATGTCTTGAAAGATGCACTAGATCAGACACCAAGGACATTGCTGTATGGTGGAGAGAAATCTGCCAACACAAACATTCTGCTACACATGCCTTACTCAACTACGTTCTGGCCAATATCATGCTGATAAATATGAAAGAACCTCCGTCCAGCTCCGACTACCAAAGCAGCTTTAGAGAGAAAATGCCATTGGCTCCTGAGATGCAACCCGAGTTTCACATGTTAGCTCTGCTGTTGTGTTGGCCTACAGATGGTGAACACGAATTGGCCTCTGACCTCCCTCATTTAATCCAAAATATTCTGCAATCCTATGAACAAGAATATAAGTCACTCTTTCAGTCAAGGTACCTTCGACCCATATTTTTTCTTGGACCGGGTCAGGGTCTGAACAGATTTGTTCACAGACGCAACCTTGAAATCTTGTGGACCCAAGATGCACTGGAAGACCCAAAAACAAACTGGAGGAATGACGATATTTTCACTGATCCGACAGTCCAAGGCAAACTCCTCAGAATTGAAGGTATAGTGCAAGATTACAGGCTGTATGCAACATTTGGTGACACAGAGATCGAGTTAGATGCCAACCGAAAAGACAGCCTCTGGAAAAAAGGCCATGTGTTCTTTTATGTTGGATTTACAATCGGAGGTCCTGTTGCTTACAACGTTCACAGAGCTGAGGGTAAGAGAATTAAGTTACTAAAGTCCTCATCTTTACAAATGTCATATGTGTTAATAATACACATTTTGTACTGCCATTATCAAAGTGAGTTAGTGCTGCGTACAAAGTTTTCCTGTACTAAACTGGTTTTATTGTTACACTTAAAGATTCTAACAATAGAAAATAGATATCTTATATGTACTTAATGTAATTTTGTTATGTAGAAATCTCACACAAGATAGCACTTGTGGTAAAGGGGAAAAAACCAATGTGTCTGAATGATATGTTGTTGGCCAGCTCTTTAAAATTTAACTTTGCTTTACAAGAACCATCAGAGAGACTTCTGAAGACTTTTGACAATGAAACAGTAAGTTTCTACTTCTCTGGGATTTTGTTTGTTTCTCATATATTGTATGTCACATAAAAATTCTAAAGTCATAATGTAAATGTATAATTATATTGTAAAAATATAATGAAAAAAATATCTTGTACAACAGGACTCCAGTCAGTGGACGAAGCTGAAACCTGAAGTTGAGATAATGGAGGAGGTTCATACTTACAGGTAAAGGTTATCGATAACTACAAGACAGAACATAAAGTAATTCATTACAAGTGCCATTTTATATTATTTGCTTTGCAGTTTTGCTGTTTCTGTTCGTGCATGTGAACAGAGCATAACAGAGCATTTTGTCTTGTCTATTCAAATTCAGCCTGCAGTCTGAAAGTGGCAAATATGAATGCAGCGAGTCTGCCTTGCGGTGGGTTTGTAAGGAAACCGTCAGCTTCAGATACCAGTTTAGCTCATGGGAGCGATTCATGAGGAAACCTGTATGCATGGACTGCATACCAGCAGGACCCCTAATGGACATCAAAGTCACAGATGGGAAGCTAGAGGAAGTCCGTCTGCCGCACTGGATCTGTACAGGTGAGCAGTCGTAAAACACATATGATTGTTTTATTACAGTAATAAAGATATTTATGCACACGACTGTTTGTGCTTTGCAGGTGAAAATGCAGCAATGTCAGACATATTTCGAGTTCTGCATGTGGACAGCAGTGGAGGTTATTTGGAGCAAGTGTCTGAAATGACATCATCCCATGTGAAGTTAAACAAGCCGGAGTTCTCTCTAAGAGGAGCCATGATCCTAAAGAAACTGGGCCTATATCTAAAAGTTTTTGCTGATGTCTTGATATACATGCAAATCACATCTGGCCTCACTCTGCACGTTTACCTGGTCCCACATGATCCTCTAATACAACAGGTAATACAATGCCACGTACTGGAGCAACAATATGAAGTAGAAGTGAGGAAAAATATCATCAAGGTGATATATAATAACACAGAGAAATAAAATGCTCTCATTGATAAATACAAAAACACAGTGACACTACAAGGCAACAAATTAATAGAGTTTGGTCTCTAAATGTTTTGACAACCCAACTGACAACATTACTGACTTTCAGGCAGAGAAAACTGCATTAAAAGTTAAGAACTTACAGCCATCTTTATGCTAATGTAATTTAATCATTCTTTCAAAAGCTGTTTTTTGAACAGCTTTGAGCTTTTTTTAACTTTGTAGTTGTTACTTGTGTTTTCTTAGCATTTTCCCTTTTCAGTTACATGGATTGCAGTAGTGCAAATCAATGTTCTCATCTTGATATAAACACAAACACATATGTTCATTAAAGACATGAATAGATGTGAACACGATTCCCAAAGATTTCCAACCATTACTTGTATGTGAAGAATGGTCCATTTTTCCATGTTTCAGGAAGTGGAGAAGAAGGAGAAATCTGACGGATTCAGAAAAATCCGAAAGACAAGTCCTGTTGACCCTGTACAGCTGGAGAGTTATTTCTACCTCTCAACAGACTGGGACACAGCACAAATCTGCCCTGAGGTTTGGACTAAGCTGCACTTCTGTTCATTGCACCATAACATAGAAACAGCAAAAATCCTCAAGTTTCCATAAAATGTTTTCTCTGCAGAAACAGCAGTTCATGTTGGAGTGGAGCGACACTAATTTCTTTGAGGTGGTCATTGGAAATGAAAAAAGCGACTTCGGAAACATGAAACTGAAACTTGACGTTGAGCGCAGGGGAGGAAAGGAAAAGGACACCGTGTGGACGTGCACTATCGGAACAGGTTAGTGTTTTATATGTTGTTACCCTAACGCAGCTCATCTAAACTATGAACAGCCACCATCTGACCAATGTGAACCCTTTTATTCCAGATGACTATTAAACTCAAGCATTCACCAAGAACAGGGTAAGAGGTTCGTTTTAATCCATAATTATTAGATTATTATTGTTATCAAAGTAGATCCTTTTAAAAAAATAGTCATGAAAAAGAAGGTACACCACTTTTTTATTCTAAGGTTTTACTTATCCAGCTATAATTTGAAGGGGAAAAAACATCTGGTTCCAATCGGATTCTGAAAGAATCTAAATACAAACCTGAGATGAGGAATGTGTTTATATTTATTCATTTAACAAAACTAGGCCAAAGTGCAGAAGTAGTGTGTGAAAAACTAAGCACAACACAAGATTTAGTGGCTTGTAAAACCACATTTAGCAACAATAAGAAGCAATCAGTGTTACTTTATCAGTCTCTCACATCATTGTGGAGGTATTTTGGTTCACACTTCTTTACAGCACCGCTTCAGTTCATTGAACTTTGCTGTCATTCATTTACACACAGCTGTCTGAAAAAGCATTTCAGTCCGGTTGAGGTCTGTACTTTGACTGCTCCATTCTCCTGTGCTTGGGATCATTGTCCTGCTTCATGATTTAAGTTCAACTCAATGACTGCGGAGTGTTTAGTTCCTGTGGCTGCAAAACGAGAAGAGAACATGTGAAGAGACTTTCTTCAACATATTACATGCTAATTGAGGCCTTTAGGGTCTTTTGGGGTTTTTGTAGCTTCCCTGAGCATTGCACGGTCTGACATTTACTGGGATGGTGACTCGTGTGAACAGACTGTTGGGCATCAACACTTGTTTCTTTAAAATTATTACTACTTTCTTCCCTGGAAATCTGTCAGCTGTGGTGACTTCTTGTAAAAGAAAAGAGAGCAGCTTCGTAGCTTTGTTTAGTTTGCAGCACCAGGCTGCTATTTACCCTCTGTATTAATGGAAGCATTAAAGTCTATTTAGTTTTTCAGCGTTTTGCCATAATTTTCATTAAAAAATGAGTGAGTTGATCTTTTACAACCTGATAAGGACAAAGCGATATTTATTATATTCTGGTAAGTAAAACCTTAGAACTGAAAAAAGGATTTACTTCTTTTCTCACAACTATAATCCTAATATAGATCATCACTGTCTAGTATTCAACAGTGATGATCTGAACACTAGACTTTTTTTTCTTTTTTTAAATTTTCACCAACTTCCTCCGCTCAGGATTTCGTGGTTTGCCATTGGACAGCTCTGACTGGCAGAGCGAGTGAGGCAGCAGCTGTTGTAGACGAGCTTCAGGAAAAGGATGTGATCTCTGAGGACAAACATGGTGATGAGAGAAGTTCAAATGCAACATGAGACCAAATGAGAGAGATTGTTTAGTCTGTGACGCTGACACAACAGAGCAGAGATGTCTATAAAATCCTGAGAGGGATGAAGTCTGAGGTTTCTCATGTATGAGCTTGAAGGATCTCAGTGAAAGAACATGACTGTAATGACTGCTTAGAAAATGGAGTCGATCTGTACATTTGATTAACATGCGGCCTTTCCGTACCTCCTGTGCAAGAATATGATGTGAAAGAATGTGAATACTGATATTAAATGATTAAACCTAATTTTATCTAGTTAGTGGCATAAACATTAAGGGTTAAATCTATTGTTTAAGGTATATAAACCTATGAACATTGCAGAATCTTGTTTTCGCAACCAAATAATTGTTTTTTTCTGTTTTTTGAAAATGTAAAAAATGCCTTTTTTAAACAAAATTTTACCTTTTTTTTGTCTTTCTAATTTTATGTGTTTTATGTTTTCTACAATATGGGTTAATCTTTATTCAGAAGATGAGAAAATATTTAAATAAACAGACTTAATTATAATAACTCACATTTTATTATAACTACTTTGTTTTAATTAAAAGTGAAAAATGATATCGTGCCTACGTTTGGTGTTCAAACTTTTCAATGAAGCAGAATAATTTGTAGATTAAATAATAAAAAAAAAGTTTTGAGCTGGAAAAAAAGTGAGTATGGTTTTATTTCCCCCAATAAGACAAATAGAAATGTGCACACTTTTGTTTTTCTTAAAGCAGAAAATCAGTTTTTACGGGATGTTATTGAGGAATGAGCAATGCGCTATAAATTAGTTGTCGTACAAGTACTGTAGTGTTGATACTCGGTGAAGGTTATTGGTTCATCTGAGCGATGAGCCCCTCCAGCTCTGGACGCGCCTTGAACCGTGCTTGGAAATCAGCTTCGGTGTGCTGAGAGGTTCAGAGGGAGAGAAGTGGATTAGTAGTAAAAATTATGATATGACTAAAAACTACACATGCACATTGCTTTTAAGAGTAAGATGGAGTTTGGTTTGTTATAGTGAGCACTTCTAATGTTCTCCAACAGTTATGGACTAAAAGATGAACATGCAACAGCTTACTCACACGGGACACAGCGCGGCGTTCAGAGTGCTCAGCTGGACACTGTTAACAGTTAGGTCTTTAAAACCTCTCAGTACACCTGCAGTTTGAGCTGAAAGCACAAACAAAACCCCAAAAAACACAACAAGCCAGGTCTTACCTGAACGACTCGGTGGTGAGTCTTGAGGACAGCATCGACGTACGTCTTGGTGCCTTGCTCCTGCATCAGCATGACCTCTGTGCTCTTTGTTGGTAAAGCATAGCTGTACGTGGGAAGCATTAAAGAGCATTAAAGCTAAATTTTCAGTCTACTACAAAGGAAAAAAAAACCAAAAAACAACAAACTTGCTGTAATATATTGGTCAGATGAGAATTGGGCAGGTTATCTGTATCCATGAATCTTTTCACATTTGTTTAGAAGCACTTACATTTTCAGAGCGCTTTCTTCTTCATCTCTATTTGTAAACAGAAAAATACCAGGGCTGTTTGTTCTCTTAACTTAAAGCTCATTCAAGAGAACAAGAGTGGGATTTTTTTAAAGTTTTCGTCTTACACACTGAGGCAATGCAGAGGAACTCTGCTGCCACCTAGTGACCAATGTCTGAAATATATCAAGGTTTAAAACTTGATCGCCTACCATCATTACTGTGGCTTTGACAGTTTAACGTTTTTGATAACTACGTCAGCGCCTTCATGTAAAACACATCTAAATTAATTTTTATTCCTCCCTTTAGAGGGAGAAAAACAACTTTTACAAACCTGCAGTTCATCCTGGCTAAATGTTTCTATCTGCTATAAACACACAGAACCTGCCCCATTCTGATCATCAGCTATCATTCTTGCATATTTTGTCTCTGTAAAAACAACAACAACCACCAATAGAAAAAGGCATGTATGTGTTCAGCAACAACTAGTCAAAATCTGTGTGAGAGTGTGTGTGACTGGCATTCTGGGTATTCCCTTATGTAGTTTTGTTGGTATTGCTACGATAAGGTCTTTTGGTTGTAATGTGGTATCGAGGATATGATGCTGCTGCTAGTAGTGTGAACTTTAATTCTTTTGTTAGACCACCCACCCAGCTGCCACTGCTCTTAATTAATTTGTCTAAAAATGAAAGAGAAACCCTTCTGAAGTAAATATCAGACCAACATAATTTCATAAATATTTTTGTCCATAGTGATACTTAAGTGAAAATGTGATATATGACAGCATAACAAGCAACTGGAATTTGCCTACTTAGCCTGATGATTTGTATAAACAGAGCAGACTAAATAGGAATCAAACTCTTGGCCTGAATTATTTTTTTAGTGCCCATCTGCTGTCGACACTTACCGTAACGCTTGCAGGGATGTGTCTGAATAGAAATTTGGTGTCTATAAGGAGACAAATGCCACATTAGTAATTTCCACTTTTGGTGGTCATGGACAGTTCATGCAGAAGAAGTGAGCGTGATTCATCGAGCTATAGAATTCATTTAGGCTATTTGGCAATTAGACATCAGTGACCCATCATAACAGAATGAGATCCCAGCAGTGGGAGGAGTGAGGATTACCCCCTGGAGTCTAGATGCTGGTGGTAGTGAATATAAAGATGAGGAGGAGGTGGGAGGCATCAATGGAAGTCTGAAAGACAGAATAATGGAAAAGCACTAAGATTTCAAACACAGAGAACAGAAGACAGGCAGGAAAATGATTGGACCAGAGTAATGATGTCAGCACTGAGTTTGCAGGCCGATGAGTGATTACAGATGTTCCTTACTCAAGTTACACTTGAGCTTCATTATTACTGAAGACCAGAAATATGTGGAGCTCAACTCCCAGAGGACTGTGTGAAAAAAGACAGTTTTGCCACTGCACTCACAGCTGTGAACATTACACCTGCATCAGTTACACCGATCAAAATAAAAATAACAAAATAAACCTGTTGTTTTCAAAAGAAGAAATAAACAGCCTTAAAGGAGGTGCTGTTATTGGTTCACTGTAAATGTGGTCACATCCTGCCCTCTAGAGCCTACATCAAAAAACACTACATTAATATCATATATGAAACATTCTCTAACCCGACAGAGCCGCTGGTCCATTGAGTGGATGTCACGCTTTGCCTCTCCCAGGCGTGAAATTGACACGTGTACCAGCAGAGGTCTGTAATTTATTTAAAGCTAACAAGACACTTCTGAGAAAGGATGTTATGAAGTACACTCCAGGCTCCTTCTATGTCACATTATGATTAAGCTAAATGGCTGATATGTATTTACGTGTAAATGTGTTCGTAATGTTTCTTTAAGTTTAAGTTTCCCCTGACTGTTTTCATGATGCTTTAAATACATTTTTAACCTCTGCTGGTTCTGCAAAGTACTGTAGCTTAAGCATGCATAGGCGAGGCAAAGCATGACATCCACACAATAGACCAGCTGGCCTATTACACACTTTGCAGTGACATTGGGTTGCATGCTCCTTATGAGGCACTATATTCACAAAGTGCAAAAAAAAGTCTTTTATATTACAGACAGTCTGGACCCATTGTGCAAACACAAACCAATGAAAGCAGAATAAACAGGCTTTAAGTGACTGTAACGTCACCACACAAATGTGATCAATACTGTATTGTAAGCCCCAAATGTGAGAAACTAAATAAATACATTTTTATGACATTAACTTCTTCATTAGTTTAATTATGTAGTGGAAATATCGGTCAATCCTAAATAAAATATGAATGTAACTCCAGTACCTCTGTGCTGTGCTGGTTATTTCCAACTGCTGCAGTCATTCCTCCTGTGTTGTTTTTAGAATAAATGATCTAAATTTAAGAATTAATAAACATTTCTAGAAAAAATCTAAAAAGTTATCAATTAAATGATCTCATAATGAGTTAGATGATTTATGCTACATTCATGTGTTCAGAATGTTTTTATATCAGTTTCATTTGCTTTCTATGTGTTAATATACAAACGTAATACCTTAGACATAATTTAAGTGTCTAAGGTTAAGATTAATCGTTATTAGATGCTTTGTGAAGTGATACAGGGCCATGAAATGATGAGTTACAACAGTGGAATGTGGCAGGTCTTGCAGAAGAATGCGATGTTGAGATGCCGGTGACGACAACGAGAATGTTGCAAATGTAGGAATGCTGAATGTGAGATGAGATGACGTGCAGCAATGTTGTTTGTTTTGTGTCTTTGAACTGTCAAAGGGAGGCGGAGTTGAATGAAATTGGACTTTCTTCAATGTTGTGTTTTGCTTCTGTACTTCATGTGATTGCATTTTTCTAGAGGTGCACAGCAAAAATATAAAATATAAAAGTACTTTTCATTGAGACTAATATTCTCATGCACACAAAAAGTCCCAACTGGATTTAGTTACAAACTGCTGGTGTGGAGGACCCATGTGTCATGACGTGTTTGACGATAAGGAATTTCTGGTGATGTTTGAAATGATCAAAGTTCATTTCTAGGCATGCATGTTTTGCTGTAGCAGGCAATAGAGGCATCTTTGAAACATTTTTAATATTAATGTTATCAGTCTTAGCGTATAGCAGCTATGGCGCCATAAGAATGGCGTCCTATGGCTTTGATTTTGCTTTCATAATAATGATATGTATTATTATAATAATACATATGAAAGCATTCTAAATAGAGTTAGCATGAAAGAACATGCACAGTAGACAAGTGTTTACTTGTTTCCAGCACTTAAAAAAAATCTTATTCTGTTCAGTAACTGTGTGTTACTGTCTTTTGAGTCAGTCAGTGGGATGTTTTGTCTAATATTCATATGGCCTCTTATTTTTGTAAAGCACACAGTTCTTAAATAATGTGGCAGGTGTGGTTGTTTCATAGTTGATCCACCTCGTTATGTTTGTCAAGAATTGTTGCTCTTAAATAGATCAGATTACGAGTTACGCCTGTTATTGTGCACATGGTTAAATTTAGTTTGAGCCTGAAGTGAAGTGAAGAGATTGAGCGCACTTGCCCTGAGGAATTAACCATTTTAGTTGCAACATTAACAACATGTTTTAGCACACTTACACAACATGTTGAGTCAGCCTGGATGTAGAACTCATGCATTGTTAATTTAGGCAAGAAGTATTTCTGGATTCATGATTTATTTTGGACTGACTCCAGCAAAATATCATGGATATTTAGACAAATATAAGGATTTGGCGTTTTGTCACAATTTAAATGAGACTGAACTAAAATTGTGTCACTTTTTCACTGTACTAAAATTACACATCAAAACACAGTCCGGCTCAAAAGTTGAAGACCACTTGAAAAATGGTCTTGAGCGTGCAATTTATTAAAAACAACACTTAAACTGAAACAGGCTGTTTTACAGCTGATCAAAAGTTTAGGACCTTTAAAAGGTCAAATCTGTGCAAAAATGTGGATTCATTGTCATTTTCTGTCAGGTAGCCAGATTGTAATGACGTTCTGATGGCAAAGGCAAAATAAAACGTGGTTCACGTTGTGAACGTGGTCGGTCTGTTGAACTGCATAAGCAGGCTCTCTTGCAACATGGCAGGACTAGAACATAAATAAAACATTTCCTTTGTTTTCTTCATATATAACTTTATTCTTTCAGTGGCAAAAGTAAAACTGCTCCTGCTTATTCCTCACTTAGAAGAAAAATATAAAATTAAAAAAAGGCACCAAAACCTATATCAACAGGGCTTCTTTCACATTTTTCTATATTACTGCTAATTAACCTCTGCAGATCTATGAGATCCATATTTAGCTGGACAAGAGTGCATTTAATAGAAATAAAATTTAAACTCTTTCACTCCATTCATCTACATGACAGATGGGACTAAACTCGTAGAAAAGTACTCGACAGCTGTGGGATCCTTCTACATTTCCCCTTTTCAGCTGGTTGAAAAAATTGTCAGTTTAGTTCTCTGCACAGACACACATTATTTAAAAATCAAGCATTTCCACACGTTGTGCCAGACATTTTGTTTTTTGTTGTTCTGATTTTTGGCAGTGTTACTTGTACTGACAAGTCCAGGAAACTTCAAGCTGTGTGATGCAATGAACAGCTGTGCGTGTGTGGTACATGAAAGCTTGTGATCAGGCATCGTTTAGGGAGTACTTAATTTGCTTTTGCTTTGTTTTTTAAATAACAGATCATTTTCAAGATTGTGTTAATTTAATCGTGGGAAGCCAAAATTGTGATCAAGGTTACATTTCGTGGAGCCCTGTCATTTAGTTGTAATAACCAAAAGATCCTAAAAATGTCCTTATTAAGCATTATATGCACATCTGCAAACTAAGACCTATATAGCAACCTTAAAAGTGCATTACACCGCACTCCAATATCAGCATGACTATGTCATAACCTAAAAAACACTGGTAACATTTGACAGTCAGATAGTAAGAACAGAAAACATTGCAGTGGTACGTTTCATTATCAGAAAAAGGAAACTTAAAATGCCTTTGAAAGAAATGAAATGAAAGAAGAAAGAAATGAAGGAAACAAAGCATGTTAGAATATGAAAGAAACTGTTGACAGTGTTACAAAGTTTACAGTTGCATGGCCTCTTGTCAGTAACATATCTGTTGATCTCACCCCCACGCTTTTCCTGGAAATGTTCAATCTTTGTCGCACAATAATACTGCTGCGTCAAAGTAAGAAAACAATAACCTCAAACATTGAAGACATTTTTTTTACATTTTCCCTGATCTTTCATTGATAGCTTCTTCTAGATTTTCCATCTGAATATCTTTAATAGGCTTCATTCCAATCTGCCTTTTTCTCAGAAACAAGTAAATATAAAGTCCTAATGATTCCTTCAAACATTTTGAACATATCTTACTACTACCTCATCTGGTCAGTGTGTGCTGAGTATCTACTCTCACACCTACCTGGGTGTGACAAGTGGCTGTATACTATATATAACTCCAGCACAAAAGTCACTAGTCACTAATACATGTAAGATATGAGAGGACATCAAACACATTTGCATCAAGTAGAACACAAGGTAAGAGAAATCTTTATGGAGTTTTTGAGAAGTTACACTTGTAAATCTCTGTCCTGACACAAAAAGTGCTACATATACAACAGCAGTGATTATATCTTAAATCAACACAGACTTTCTGTTCAACAGTCTCAGAGTTTGGTATGAAAATTGATCAGATTTGTTTTTCTCAGAAAAATATATATTGAAAAGTATTTTATGTATGAATGTAAAATTTCACACCAATCATTATATACATGTTTAAAAAAGTTGAAGATGCTTGAGCAGATTTTTTTGTAAAGATTTGATGATATGAGATGGAATGACCCTACAGTCAATCTGTGGTTAGACCTGGGAAAAACTGCTTGGACATAATGATTCCAGGTTTTAGAAGATTCCAAGGGCTTGTAAAAGTACAATACATAAAATATATTTAGTGGATGAAGATAACTTTAGGGGTCAGAATTACAAGTTTGATGTAGAAGTACTTATCTCCAAGTCTGCTTTATTTTCTAAAACACTACTACATGCCAAATTTTAATTAACCCTTTAAACCAAGGGTCCCCAATCCCAGTCCATGAGGGCCGGTGTCCCTGCAGGATTTAGATGTGTCCTTGATATAACACAGCTGGTTTAAATGGCTTAATGACCTCCTCAACATGTCTTGAAGTTCTCCAGACGCCTGGTAATAAACTAATCATGTGATTCAGGTGTGTTGACTCAGGGTGAGATCTAAAACCTGCAGGGACACCGGCCCTCGAGGCCTGGAGTTTCCTACCCTTGCTAAAAATGCTAACCGTCACTGGTGATGGGTTAGGGTTTAAAGCAGGGGTCCCCAATCCGAGTCCACGAGGGCCAGTGTCCCTGCAGGTTTTAGATCTCACCCTGAGTCAACACACCTGAATCACATGATTAGTTCATTACCAGGCCTCTGGAGAACTTCAAGACATGTTGAGGAACTTCAAGACAGCTGTGTTATATCAAGGACACATCTAAAACCTGCAGGACACCGGCCCTTGAGGCCTGGAGTTGCCTACCCCTGGTTTAAAGGCTAAATTAGGTCAGCGTTTAAAGGGTTAAAACCAGTAATTGGAGATTATGTATCGGAATTTCAGGAGCAGGACCACGCCTCCAAACACGCTCCTTCCGGCTGTCATCTATATAGGTACCCCCCAGTACTGCAAGCTGATCCCTTGTTCTCCATTCTTTAACTTCTTCACTTCTATTTAGTACATGGGGATTTGCCCAGCCCGGGAGCCATCGCCAGTCCCCTTCAAGTCCTCCCCAAACCGCAGCTCAATTCATGTCAAAGCATTCACTTTTACCTACTAAAACGCTGTCAGACCTAAAATGAGGACGTGGGCCCAGCTAGTGAATAATAACAATCAAGAATAAAACTAACGCAGTAGGTATAATTTGATGAATGTAAAATCCTAACCCTTAGTAATGTACATTTCAAATGTGTGTGTGCTACTGCCATTTAGCCTCAGAGAACAGTTCAGACTAAAAATCTTTTCACACGTTTATTATGCTGCAGGACACTTAAAGCTAAAGATGGCAAATGGACCAGCATGGTCCACTAAGGAAGGGGAATTGCATATGGGAAGCCTCCCATTGTTGGATATTCTCCATGCAGATCAGTTTGAAGGAAAATATTCAGATGAAGATCTCCTGGAATGCACAAAAAAGGCTGAGGAAAACTTTTACAGAGGGGCCCCACCTGAGTGGTTAAATTTCTACATCAGTGAACAGGCAGAGTCCCTAAAGACTGGAACTACTTTTATCAAAAGAGATGGATATGAAGAACTCAGGGAACAAATTAAGAAAAATAGAAAATTCCCAGGGATATCAACTGTAAAACTGACACACCAACCAGGATGTGGAGGAACTACAATGGCCATGCAGGTGTTGTGGGACTTGAGAAAAACCTTCAGGTGTGCTGTTTTAACTGGCTCCACCTCAGATATTACAAAAGTTGCAATGGAGGTTGTCCAACTTTTCACAGCAGGCAGTCAAAACCACCAGAGAACTGTGTTGTTGTTGCTGAACAATGAGTCGATTCTGGAAGATCTCCAGAGCAGCATTATGATGACAGTTGCTGAGCAGAAGATAGTTACTCATATGCCTCTAGTCATTTTCCTCAGCTGTGTGAGAAACAATGCACCTCAACAGAGTGACCACGTTGTCCTAAAGAACACACTCTCAGACAATGAGAAGGACAAGTTTGATAAGAAAAAGGAAGAGCTTCAAAAGAGGTACAAAGATAAATGTGAACAATTTCATGGCTTTAACATAATGCAAAGTAATTTCTCTCAGGACTACGTCAGGGAGGCATGTGCTGCATTAGAAAAAAGGAAAAAAACAAACCAGTCACTGAAGCTTGCTGCCTTCCTTTGTCTGCTGAACGCCTACGTACCAGGTTCATATCTCCTGGAGTCTCAGTGCCTGGACTTCCTCAGACAAGACAAGTACGATGACCTTTCACTGGAGGATCAAATGCAGCCTTTAAATCATCTCATTATTACCTTCCAACAAAATGAAAGTTGTGAGAAAAAAGTCCGCATGGCTCACACTATGATAGCAGAATGTTGTACTAAACTGTTGGCAAAGGCAGGTGTGACCAGAAGTGACACAACAAGAAACTTCTTGAACAGTTTTTGCAGATATGAGATTCCTCTGTGGTTGCTTGGTTTTGTCAAAGACATGCTAACCAAAAGAGAAATGAAAAAAGAAGTGGACCAAGTCAACAGCACAGAAATGAAACAGGAAAAGTTTTCTAGACTAATTCTAGACATCCAAACGATGGAGGGGAAATGTCAGTGTGCAACAGTTTTAGAGAAGGCCTCATGTAAAATCTTTCAAAATCCATTTTTTCCACAAGCTCTTGCTCGTTTTTATTATATAGAACTAAAAGACTACAATCGGGCAGAAATGTGGGCACAGAGAGCAATAGAAAGAGATCCTCAAAATTCATTTGTTGCTGACACACTTGGCCAAGTCCATAAAAACCGCCTAATGAAGCAAAATGTTTCTGCCAAAACAAGAGAAATTTTGCAAATGGCTCAAAAAGCAATTAAAGTTTTTGAAGATGAAGAAAGATTAGCTGAGGATGAAGATGGACCAGACATGAAAGAACATGGCAAGAGGAATGTTTCAAGACTTTTTAATTCAAGAGGGCTTTTTGGTTACCTGCAGGTCTGCAATACTCTATATGACAAACTTGTTAGTCAAAATGAAACCTGGGAAAAGGTTCTCACAGAAAAAGTATCGGCGACCTCTTTCCTGAAATCACTTAGAGGCTACAAACTCCTCGGATTCATTGAACTACTAGAAAGCCTCAGAGATAAAGTTGAAAGAAAATGCATTTTTTTGGAACAATATCTGACTTACTCAAAGCCTAACACAGAGAAAGATGATCCTGAATATATATCTAAAGACACCTCAGAGTGCTACCAGAAGTATGTTGGAGACACAACTGCAAAACAACTCATCCAGATGTTTCAGGAGGGAAACCTAGATGACCAGTCTGTGGAAGTGCTGTCATTTCTTGTCAAACAATATACTCAATCAGAGCTCGAATACATATCTACAAAGTGTAGAGAAATGCATCCAAGTGCAGATTCAGAAACGTCTCTTGTCAACAACATCCTCACACTATTTAGACGGAAAATGCCCCCAAGTGACACAGACCCACCTGAGCTGCACATGTTCACCCTTCTCTTGTACTGGCCTGAAAATGAAGGCCAGTGTGTTTATGACATCAGTCAAATAATTCAGCAAATGCAGAACACTTACGAAAATGCATATAAGAAGTACTTTCGTGCCAGGTATCTTCTTCCTGTGTTTTTCATTGGAAAAGGTGAAGGTGTGAAAAGAATTGTTCACAGAACAATTATTGAAAATCATCTGAAAGCAAAACCAGATTGGAGCGATAACTGGAAGAAAGAAGAAATCTTCAGAAGTCCTGATGTCCAAGAGCTCCTTCTTAGACTTGATGGAGTAGTAAGAGACTACGGAGTATATACAGGAGTTGGTGGTAAAGAGACTAAGATCAATGCCAATCTGCAAAACAGCCTTTGGAAAAAACGTCAAGTTACCTTCTACCTTGGATTTACTATCAGAGGTCCTGTGGCCTTTGGCATTCAGAATAAAACTGCAGACACAGGTAAGATAACATAACAGTAACATTGCAATGAAGTAAAATGCTCTGCAAACATTCACTACTAGTTAGTAGTTGTTTCATGCTTTGCCTCTCCAAAATGTGAAATGTACACACATGTAGAAGTTGCATTACCAGCAGGGCGAGATAACATATTAAGCCAAGAAGTCAGGATTGAACAAAAAGACAGAGTAAATTTCAGCTAGGTGGCATCTATGTATATAGATGTAAATGTGTTAATAATGTCCATTTGAACACTTTCACTTGATTATTGTCATGTTAGCTTGAAATAAAATATCTCATTCTGCAGTTACTACAGCGTGCAACTTACTGCAACTTCTGCATGTGTGTCTTTTTCATGGTTTGGAAAGGGAAAGCGTGAAATGGACACGGTGCACCGGCAGGTCTATTACAAGTTTTGACATGATTCACGGTGCAATAATAACATAAAGTACATACACATAAATGCAATATTACAAAATTAAACAGTGCAAATGAGAATTTATTTGGCTACATTACAGTAATAGTTACTTATTGGACTTTTTAGATTTACACCATAGCATAATATTGTATTGTGTTTTTTAACCTGTATTATCCATTTTTCTGTTGTTTTACTTTATTTTTTGTTTGCTGATTACATCAGTTATTGCAGATCAGAATGGGAAAACTCTGACCAACAGTGTGAAAGAGACCAAAGCTGCCCCTTAAGCTTTAAACATCATACAAGATAATGGGGGACATCCAAGTTTGTGAATCCTGGTCAACATCCCCCCCAATAGGAAAGTGATTCTGAAGCTTCCTTTATAGTATTTATGTCTTTTTATATGTAGGGGCAAAAACTAAAAGGAGAAAATTGTGCTGTAGCGTTGATGTGATGCATGTGATCCAGCACTTTTAGTCATGTATGTATTGTCTATGCTAACACCTAAACAACAGACTTTCAGACTTTCTGATTCTTAGAGATGATTTACTTCCTAAAATTTGGCTTCTTTGCATAGTGTCTATTTAATATTTTGTTTATACATTTCTAAAGACTTTGCTAATCAACATCTGAAGAAAAATGTCTCCTCAAAGTATCGTTTTAAATTGTTGTTTTGCTTCCTGTCTTGTTACTCCTGTTTTTTTTCCTTCCTGTATTCCCAGCTGTCTTCACCTCCCTGATCACCCTCGCTGTGTATATACTGGCCAAATCTGCCCTTGTCTGGTGCTGGAACGTAGGTTCTTTCTCCATGCTAGTACTTTCCAGGTTATGTTTCCTGCAGGCAAAGTCTTAGTCTACGTTTGCCTTTTGTTTTGTATTTTGTGCAACCTCTATAAATGGCTTGCTTTTGTTAAGTCCCGTATACAGGCATCTGCATTTGGGTCTTCTCAATTAAAGGTTGCCTTTTTGTGTTTGTTTTATGTGTTAGATTCTAAAGTATAAAAGAGGATGTACATGCTGTTAAATAAAGGTTCGATAATGTTATGGATTTATCTAAGTTTAAATGTGAAAAGGATTTATATTCAGCTTTTTGTTTGTTTGTTTGTTTGTTTGTTTGTTTGTTTGTTTGTTTGTTTGTTTGTTTGTTTGTTTGTACCCCTGTCTAACCAGTGTTTGATTTCGTTTTACTTATTGTTCTTGTCTAGTTTTGGGGGGCTGTTTGTTTTATTATCCGAGTTTACTCAATAAAGTATTTAATTGCACATTTACACACATTTGGTACTGATTTCATAGACATATTTGAAAAATTATATTTCATCCATCTTCTTCCGCTTTATCCGGGGCCGGGTCGCGGGGGCAGCAGCCTAAGCAGAGAAGCCCAGACCTCGCCACCTCCTCTAGCTCATCCGGGGGAACACCAAGGCGTTCCCAGGCCAGCTGAGAGATATAATCTCTCCAGCGTGTCCTGGGTCTGCCCCGGGGCCTCCTCCCAGTGGGACATGCTCGGAACACCTCAGCCAGGAGGCGCCCAGGGGGCATCCTTGTCAGATGCCTGAACCACCTCAGCTGGCTCCTTTCAATGTGGAGCAGCAGCGGCTCTACTCTGAGCCCCTCCCGGATGGCCGAACTTCTCACCCTATCTCTAAGGAAGAGGCCAGCCACCCTAATTAGTAAATTATATTTACTATTAATTTAAAGTTTGTTTGCAGATTATTTAGTACATCTGAAACAGTTAGTTGTTTAAAGCCCAGCCTAACAGTTTTGCACGTCTGGCCTTTAGTTTTTGTGAAGTGCCACGTCTTATAAAATTATTTCAAAGTGAAATATTGGCATCATTTAATAACACACATAATACCATAAATTGTTAAACATGCTTTTAATTTATTTTGAGACATGATTAGTAGTGAAATAATATTAACATTAATTAATAATAAATCACTGACAATCCCCACTTTAAATGCCTGGGACTTTCCACCTTTTGGTTTAAGAATTGAAGAAGCCTCTTGGATACCAGGAAAAAAATACTCATGTAAAGTACAGTAACAAAGTGTTTGTACTTCATTGCTTCTCACCTCTGGATATAGCTGCATATTAAGCTCTATGGATTAAAAATAGGATCTCACTTAAGGCAAGACGATTATTTTATATATAGCACCAAATCACAACAACAACATAAAGAAAACAGTGAACATATGTATGTGAAGGCAGACAAGGGAATACTTTTGCATATATATGTACATCTCTGGAGCAGGAGTCATAAGTTTGATTCCCACCTGGGGCATCTGATTCCCACCTGGGGCACCTGGGGCATCGGGTGGCTGTAGCTCAGATGGCAGAGCAGGTCAGCCAATAATCAGAAGGTCGGTGGTTCGATCCCAGGCTGCCTCCTGGCTGCATACCAAATATCCTTGGGCAAGATACTAACCCCATGTTTGCCTACTGGTGGTGGTCAGAGGGCCCGGTGGCGCCAGTGTCCGGCAGCCTCGCCTCTGTCAGTGCACCCCAGGGCAGCTGTGGCTACAATGTAGCTTGCCATCACCAGTGTGTGAATGTGTGTGTGAATGACTGAATGTAGTGTGAAGCGCTTTGGGGTCCTTAGGGATTAGAAAAACGCTATACAAATGCAGGCCATTTACCATCTGTATCCAGTAAGAGTCCTAGGCTAGACCCCCCCCCCCCCCCCCCCTCATTCTCGACATGAACGAGAGAGAGAAATATATAGTCATGCCATCTCGGACGTCACCCTAATCAACAAAGTCCGAGACAGGTGTCTAGGTACCAGGGCACCCTGATGAGAAGTGGGGAAACCTGGATCCCCCGTAGCCAGTTACCAAGACTAGGTGAAGTACCCTCAGAAGATCTACTAGATGATGTGATTGCAGCACTAAGAATGATACCTGTATGCTAAGCGGAAAGGAGGAGGACGGGGACTGGTGAGTGTCAGTACCACGGTCCAGGATGAGACAACGAACATCCACAAATACATCAGGAAGATGGCAACACATAACAGCAGGGTGCAAGATGCTAGCAGGCAGGGCATACATGGAACGCCATAACCAAGTGGCCGGCATAGTGTACAGAAACATCTGTGCCAAATATGGCCTGGAAGTCCAGAGGTCAAAATGGGAGACATCCTCTAGGGTGGTGGAGAATGACTGAGCTAAGATCCTGTGGGACTTCCGGATGGAGGTGGCTAACCAACCGGATATAGTGGTGGTGGCCATAGACCACCAGTAGGGGTGAGAGGAGTTTTTTTTTATAGAGTGACCTCTATATAAGTCTGTCATGTCCTTTTACCCTTTTTAAGACCATAACCAGGTTATGTACACATGATTTTATAAAACATAGGTCAGCATTCATTAAAGATAAAGTGCGTGTGTGTGTGTGTGTGTGTGTGTGTGTGTGTGTGTGTGTGTGTGAAAGAGAGTGAATGTGACAGAAAAAGAGAGTGAAAAACATTTTGGATAATAGAGAACTGTCTGTGATCAAGCCACATAAATATTCTTTTTTGATGCGCTTCCAAACACTCTTCATTGATTATTTACATTTGCTTACATCCTAACCTATTTTAATGCCCTCCTTTTATTTGTTTAAATGTTTCCAAATACTCAAGCACTGTTTAATTGCAAACTGAGACCTGAACAGCAGCCACATGAGTGAAATAGAGACAGAAAGAATTGTTATCTTTCATCATTAAACCGTTCATAGTTAAGCCTTAGTATTTCCTGTTGTGACAAGCATTTCCTAATCAAATGAAGTCACCCTGCCCTTTAAACAAATGTAGGTAATGTTTCAAAATAGGACAATATTAACATATATCACATATTTTATTATTTTGTTGGCCAAATTTGCAAATTTCCAATCTTTAGCGTCTGATTGTGCAATATTTTATGCCAGCTTGACGTGTTTATTGACTGAACACGTCAAGCGTAGCCTCTGCTTTTTTTAAAAACCAGGAAGAAAATGTGCTGTTAAATTGACTCATTCCTTTTTTTAAACTACTCTGAAACTGGAACTGCTCTAACATTCAAACTGTAGAGGTGTACATGTCTGTACCTGATTATCCCAACCTGCTTTGGGTGTGACGACTACCTTCCGGGTTACATGACACATTCACGGTCCCAGTGCTTGAACACACACATAATAGCAGGTCTTTAGAGCTGTCCGTGTAATTTGGGAGAAGGTAAGAAAAATCTCTTAAGATCTGCAAATGACAAATGGAAGTTTTAATTGAAGTTAGTGTCTGGTTCTTTACATGGAGAAGGCTATATTTATTTTATGTGATTGACCAGCAATGAAATGGCTATTTAAATGTATCACATTCCATAAAGTGAATGTAGGACCTAAATTACAAATAGTTTAAGCTAAGACATAAGATGGACTCATGTTTGTTTTGTTTAACATTCATTAGGGTGAAGCAAAGTGAAAGTGTGAAGATGGCAAACAGACCAGCCCTGCCCACTGCTGAAGGTGGACAAATACATGTAACGAGTAAAATCAGTGATTCCTTCTCATTTTTGGATGTCCTCTACACCAGACAGTTTGAAGGAGAGTTTGTTGAACCTCAACACGCTGAGCAAGTGGAGGAAAACTTTTACAGAGGGGCCCCACCGAACTGGTTAAACTTCTATATCAGTGAACAAGCAGTGTCAGATGGCAATGCAACTCCTTTTATCAAACGAGATGGATATGAAACCCTTAAAGAACAAATTCACCTGAGAAGAAAAGGCCCTGGGACATCAACAATTAAACTGTTTCATCAACAAGGATGTGGGGGAACCACACTGGCTATGCAGGTGCTGTGGGACTTGAGGAAAACCTTCAGATGTGCTGTTTTGACAGGCTCAACATTAGACATCACAAAAGTTGCGCAAGATGTGGTCAGCCTTTTTACAGCAGGTAGCCATGGCCACCAGAAAACGGTACTGTTGTTACTAAATGATGAGTTCATATTGGACATCCTCCAGGACAGGATTATGGAAGAGATTGCTGAACAGGATATAGAAATTGATTTGCCTGTGGTAATTTTACTGAACTGTGTGAGAAGCAGTGACGGGATTATCCACCAAAAGGAGCGTTCTTATGAACTGAGACAAAAGTTCAAGAGGAAAATGAGAAAATCTATAATTCTCAAAAAATCTCTCTCAGACAGAGAGCAAGCAGACTTTGATATGAAAAAAGAAGAGCTTGGCAGAAGATTTGGTGATCGGTGCAAGCAGTTTCATGGTTTTAACATTCTGCAGTCTAATTTCTCTCAAGCCTACATCAGGAACGCATGTGCTACATTAGAACATATCAAAAGAACAAATAAGCCACTGAAGATGCAGCTTGCTGCCTTCCTGTGTCTGCTGAACGCCTACGTACCAGGTTCATATCTCCTGGAGTCTCAGTGCCTGGACTTCCTCAGACATGAAGATGAAGATGACCTTTCACTGGAGGATCAAATGCAGCCTTTCAGTCATCTGATCGTCACCTTCCAACAAGGTGAAAGATCTGAAAAAAAGGTTTGCATGGCTCACAATATGATAGCTCAGTGTTGTACTGAACTGTTGGGTGATGCAGGTGTGACCAGAAGTGACACAACAAGACACTTCTTGAACAGTTTTTGCAAAAGTTATGTTCCCCCATGTTTGCTTGGGTTTGTCAAAGACATGCTAACCAAAAGAGAAATTAATATAATAGAGGACCCAACTGGTGTCATTAATGAGAAGAAAGAAAAGTTTTCCAGACTGATTCAAGATATTACAAAGACAGAAGATGATGACAAAAAGAAAGGCAAAAGTCAGAGTCTGTCAGTCTTGAAGGTGGCCTCAAAGAAATTTGATGACAACCCACTTTTTCCACAAACTCTTGCTCGTTTATATTATATAGAAATAGAAGACTACAATGAGGCAGAAATTTGGGCAAAAAAAGCAAAGCAGAGAGCACCTTGGAGTTCATATGTTGCAGATACACTAGGCCAAGTCCATAAGATCCACCTGAAGAACTTAAAACTTTCTGCCAAGCCAAGAGAAATTTTACAGCTGGCCCAAAAAGGCATTGAAGCTTTTGAAGATGAGGAACGACTTGCTGAGAATGAACACATGAAAGGCAAACAAGGAGATGGCAATAAAAAAGTCTTGCGTGCTTTAAACACCAGAGGGCTGTTTGGTTATCTGGAAGTTTGCACCCTGTTGTATGACCATCTTATCAGACATGATGAACTTTGGAAGCAAGTTCTCACAAAGACTGTGTCTCTGGGCTCTGTCCTGAAATCCCTCGGAGATGAGAAACTTTTCAGGTTTAAGGAGCTAATAAACAGCCTCAGAGATTTGGTTGAGAAAAGATCTGAATTTTTCGACACTTTTTTAACTTATTCATATTCTGTTGTAAAGAAAGAAGATCCAAACTACATTTCCAGAAAGACAATAGAATGCTACAAAAAGTATGTTGGAGACGCAGAACCAAATGATCAACTCCAGAAAGCCTTCCACAAACTTAAACAAAAACTGGCTGTCACTTCTCCGGGAGTACTTTCATGTCTTGAAAGATGCACTAGATCAGACACCAAGGACATTGCTGTATGGTGGAGAGAAATCTGCCAACACAAACATTCTGCTACACATGCCTTACTCAACTACGTTCTGGCCAATATCATGCTGATAAATATGAAAGAACCTCCGTCCAGCTCCGACTACCAAAGCAGCTTTAGAGAGAAAATGCCATTGGCTCCTGACATGCAACCCGAGTTTCACATGTTAGCTCTGCTGTTGTGTTGGCCTACAGATGGTGAAGACAAATTGACCTTTGACCTCCCTCATTTAATCCAAAATATTCTGTATTCCTATGAACAAGAATATAAGTCACTCTTTCAGTCAAGGTACCTTCGACCCATATTTTTTCTTGGACCGGGTCAGGGTCTGAACAGATTTGTTCACAGACGCAACCTTGAAATCTTGTGGACCCAAGATGCACTGGAAGACCCAAACACAAACTGGAGGAACGACGATGTTTTCAGAAATCCAACAGTCAAAGACAAACTTCTCAGGGTTAAAGGGGTGGTGAGAAATTACAGGCTGTATGCAACATTTGGCGGCACAGAGATCAAGTTGGATGTTAACCAAAAAGACAGCCTCTGGAACTCAGGCCATGTGTTCTTTTATGTTGGATTTACAATCAGTGGTCCTGTTGCTTACAACGTTCACAGAAGAACTGAGGGTAAGAAAATGAAACTATTAAAATCCTTTCCCTCAACAAATTAAATGCTTTCCTCTTTGAGTATTACATTTTTTCATGTTATAATGACAATAGTTGTTTTAATACAGCTAGGTTGATAATTTTACATGACCAAATGGTGTTTCCTCCATTTTTCTGCTTTAAAGATGCTAAGATTAAAAAGCATGTTTTTTATGTACTTATATCATATAGAAATCTCGCACAAGTTAAAGTAACGTTAAAATTGTGCTAGAATTATTGGATTTTGTTAGCTAGCTCTTTAAACATTAACTTTGCTTTAAGAAGAACCTTCTGAGAGACTTCTGAAAGCTTTTGGCAATGAAATGGTAAGTTACTGTTTCTGTGGATTTTTTTCTACTCATTTATTGCATCTTACAATAATTGTAAAGATTTCACAATTTCAATGACCATGACAATGTAAAAATATCTTGTACAACAGGACTCCAGTCCGTGGACGAAGCTGAAACCTGAAGTCCAGATAATGGACAAGGTTCATACTTACAGGTGAAGGTTATCACTAATTACAAGACACACAATGAAGTGGTTTGGGTTTAAAGTACCACTTTGTACTATTTGCAGTTTTGCTGTTTCTGTTCGTGCATGTGAACAGAGCATAACAGAGCATTTTGTCTTGTCTATTCAAATTCAGCCTGCAGTCTGAAAGTGGCAAATATGAATGCAGCGAGTCTGCCTTGCGGTGGGTTTGTAAGGAAACCGTCAGCTTCAGATACCAGTTTAGCTCATGGGAGCGATTCATGAGGAAACCTGTATGCATGGACTACATACCAGCAGGACCCCTAATGGACATCAAAGTCACAGATGGGAAGCTAGAGGAAGTCTGTCTGCCGCACTGGATCTGTACAGGTGAGCAGTCGTAAAACGCATATGATTGTTTTATTACAGTAATAAAGATATTTATGCACACATGACTGTTTGTGCTTTGCAGGTGAAAATGCAGCGATGTCAGACATATTTCGAGTTCTGCATGTGGACAGCAGTGGAGGTTATTTGGAGCAAGTGTCTGAAATGACATCATCCCATGTGAAGTTAAACAAGCCGGAGTTCTCTCTAAGAGGAGCCATGATCCTAAAGAAACTGGGCCTATATCTAAAAGTTTTTGCTGATGTCTTGATATACATGCAAATCACATCTGGCCTCACTCTGCACGTTTACCTGGTCCCACATGATCCTCTAATACAACAGGTAATACAATGCCACGTACTGGAGCAACAATATAAAGTAGAAGTGAGGAAAAATATATAATAACACAGAGAAATAAAATGCTCTCATTGATAAATACAAAAACACAGTGACACTACAAGGCAGCAAATTAATAGAGTTTGGTCTCTAAATGTTTTGACAACCCAACTGACAACATTACTGACTTTCAGGCAGAGAAAACTGCATTAAAAGTTAAGAACTTACAGCCATCTTTATGCTAATGTAATTTAATCATTCTTTCAAAAGCTGTTTTTTGAACAGCTTTGAGCTTTTTTTTAACTTTGTAGTTGTTACTTGTGTTTTCTTAGCATTTTCCCTTTTCAGTTTCATGGATTGCAGTAGTGCAAATCAATGTTCTCATCTTGATATAAACACAAACACATATGTTCTTTAAAGACATGAATAGATGTGAACACGATTCCCAAAGATTTCCAATCATTACTTGTATGTGAAGAATGGTCCATTTTTCCATGTTTCAGGAAGTGGAGAAGAAGGAGAAATCTGACGGATTCAGAAAAATCCGAAAGACAAGTCCTGTTGACCCTGTACAGCTGGAGAGTTATTTCTACCTCTCAACAGACTGGGACACAGCACAAATCTGCCCTGAGGTTTGGACTAAGCTGCACTTCTGTTCATTGCACCATAACATAGAAACAGCAAAAATCCTCAAGTTTCCATAAAATGTTTTCTCTGCAGAAACAGCAGTTCATGTTGGAGTGGAGCGACACTAATTTCTTTGAGGTGGTCATTGGAAATGGAAAAAGCGACTTCGGAAACTTGAAACTGAAACTTGAAGTTGAGCGCAGGGGAGGAAAGGAAAAGGACACCGTGTGGACGTGCGCTATCGGAACAGGTTAGTGCTTTATGCATATTTGCCCTAACGCAGCTCATCTAAAATATTTAGACCAGGCCAGTATTTGACCAGCTTGACCCCTTTTATTCCAGATGACTATTAAGCACAAGTATTCACCAAGAACAGGGTAAGAGGTTCGCTTTAATCCATGATTATTTTATAAAGTAAATTCCTTTTTCAAATCTTATGATTTGCTTATCAAGACATAATTTAAAAAGAAAACTGGGTTCTGAAACAACCTAAAAACAAACCTGAGAGAAACAAAAAGCAGTCTTTCTTTTTCACCCATTTGCTGTAAAGTTCTCGCTGTGGTCTGGATCACTGTCTCTTTGCACGATTTCCAGTTTGATCCCGTCGCTATAAAACAAAGCCCAAACCATCACCCTTCCACCGCCGTGCTCGACAGTTGGTTTGAGGTGTTTGTGCTGATATGCTGTTTGGTTTTCTCCAAAGGTAGTGCTGTGTATTTTGTTCAAACATGCCTACTTAGGTCTCACCTATCCAAAATATATTGCTTTTTTTTTTTCACATGCAGCATTGCTGCTGTTCTTTTTAGATAGAAGATATTTACCCTCTTTCCAAAAAAGCCCGTTCAAAACTTGTTCATCTTTTTCTAATTGTACTCTCATTAACTTTAACATGCTGAGGCCTGCAGAGTCTCAGATGTAGCTCTTGGGTTTCTTGCAGTTTCTCTGAGCAGGGCATGGTCTGATACTGGGATGAATTTACTGGGATAGTGACTCCTGTGTTGACTGGAAGCTATCTTGAATGTTTTCTGTTTGCGAATGATCTTTCTTCCCAGACTGAAGAACATCAGCAATTTCTTTTTAAAAACTATTATTGCTTTCCTATTTGGAATTGTGTTAACACACACCTGAATGCTCCAGACTAGGAAACTACTGAACGACTGCTTTTGTAGAGATGCTGATTATCAATAATCAAGTGCATTTCTGTATCAGCACCTGGCTGTTACTTGCACAGGGAGCAGTGTGCTTAGTTATTTAGCATTTTGGCTTAATTTTCACTAAATAATGACGTCATGTTGCTGTTCATCTAAAGTTTCAGTAATTTTACAGTCTTGTAAAGACCAGGAGATTTTCATTAGGTGCTGATATGTAAAACCTTATAACTGAAAACAGCTTCTTTTTTCAGAACTATATATTTATGAAAAACTATATTGTAGAGCATTACAACTTACTGTGTTTTATTATGTTTTACATTTGCTTTTTATTTTTCTGGACAGCATTTCATGGATCGCCATTCAACGGCTCTGATGGACAGTGAACGAGGCAGCAGCCGTTCTAGACAAACTCCAGAAAAAAGATCTGATCTCCAATGAGAAATTTGATGCTGTGAGAAATTTAAATGAGAGATTATTCAAAGATGAGCTCTATGAAGTCCAAGGGATAAAGTCTCTGAGGTTTCTCATCTATGAGCTTGAGTGAGCTCAATGTATTGTTTAGAGAATGTTAAAATATGAACCACATTTTAAGTTTTTTTTTTTTTTATTTAACTCAACCAAATACATATTTTTCTCTTGTTTAAAAAAAACCTTTCTTTATTTTTTTTTTAAATTGTTTATCTTGTTTTTATCTGTGTAATTTAATTTCTTTAACGTTTTTCTACAACATGGGATACAGATGTTAATGTTTACTCAGAATAAAATATTCTGAACTTTTATATTTCAATTAAAAAATACCTGATTGCTACAATTCTAACTTTTAGTCACAGAAATTTAAAATACTACATTTTGTGTCCAAAGGTTAAAAAAGTACAGTGACATGATGTGTATTAAAGTGAACAAAGTTTACAATGAAGCAGAAGAACCAGAAAAATAAATATGAAAATATTTTAAGATGGAAAAATGAGTGTGGTTTTATTTCCCAAAGGTCACAAAATGAGACTAATGTGCACAGTTTTTTTCCATTTCAGATAATCCATTTATACAGGATGCTACTGAGGAATGATGGGTAATAAATTAGATCAAACTGATACTTGTACATAATGAGGTGGAAAGTTATTGGTTCATCTGAGCGATGAGCCCCTCCAGCTCTGGACGCGCCTTGAACCGTGCTTGGAAATCAGCTTCGGTGTGCTGAGAGGTTCAGAGGGAGAGAAGTGGATTCGTTTTAAAAATTATGATATGACCAAAAACTACGCATGCATATTGCCTTTAAGAGTAAGATGGACTCTGGTTGGTTATAGTGAGCACTTCTAATGTTCTCCAACAGTTATGGACTAAAAGATGAACATGCAACAGCTTACTCACCTCCGTCACAGAGAGCTGAACTCCCTCTGGTTGATTCTTTAAGAGGACGTCCATGAAGACGGGACACAGCGCGGCGTTCAGAGTGCTCAGCTGGACAAAAAGTAATAACACCGTTAACAGTTAGGTCTTTAAAACCTGTCAGTACACCTGCAGCACCTGCAGTTTGAGCTGAAAGCACAAACAAAACCCCAAAAAACACAACAAGCCAGGTCTTACCTGAACGACTCGGTGGTGAGTCTTGAGGACAGCATCGACGTACGTCTTGGTGCCTTGCTCCTGCATCAGCATGACCTCTGTGCTCTTTCTTGGTAAAGCATAGCTGTACGTGGGAAGCATTAAAGAGCATTAAAGCTTAAGTCTACTACAAAGAAAAACAAAACAACTCACTGTAATTAAATTTGGCAGATGCAGAGGAACTCTGCTGCCATCTAGTGACCAAAGTCTGATATATCAAGGTTTAAAACTTGATCATCTACCATCCTTACTGTTGCTTTGATAGTTTAACTGTGTCAGTCCCTTCATGTGAAACGCATATCTAAATAATTTTTATTCCATCCTTTACAGGGAAAAACAACTTCTACAAACCTGCAGTTCATCCTAACTATGTTTCTATCTGCTGAGTGAATTGTTAATTACCCACACATAAGAGAGAAGACGGGGGACCTTTGATACCCGGTCTACCAATAAAATAAACCAAATCATATTTAATGTTGTTCGTATATGGAAAAGAATAAAAACAGTTTAACTTCAAACATCTAATCTTAATGAACAGGGGGCAGTTATAGCAGAAAATGGAAATGTTCCTATTGAACTTGACATGGTTTGCATCTCAGCTCCTTAAGTGACTCAGTTAAATGTTACCTGCTGACCTGCAGTGATCAGAAACCTCAGACCTGCCATCCAAACATCCTCACCTGTCAGCTACTTTGATGCCAAGCCGGTTGCAGAAGTTATGGATGTACTGGGAGTAATGTTCCACGACAGTCATGTCATATCCTGACACGTTCACATTCAGAGTGCCGTACGCTGTATCTGTCGCAGACATGATCCGTTTCATCTGGTGCTTGTCCTTCTTTTTCCTCGGCTAAAAGCAACAAAACAGCAAAGGGCCAGACAGTGTCTTCAGTTAACTCTATCCTGCAAACAATTTAAAATTCACTCTGGGAACCACAAGTAAGCCAGCAGTCTGACACTGAAGAGTTCTGTGAGGACACTCTGGTGGTATGAGGTCTTTAAGATGAAATGGGCGTGATTATTCAAAACTGTGTGTGTGAGGAGAATGTTTTTATTTTCAATTCTGGATTTAGCAGGTAGCCAATCAATATATTCTCCACTTGGAGTCTTACCGCTTGCTTAGGTAACAGATATTTCCACCTCCCAATGCCGTGGGTTGGCATGCCCTTGTACTGTCGTTCATTTACAGAGTGTGTGCCTAAGAAGAGAACAAACAACACTTTAAATATTCTGCAGCACCACGAGCAGTTTGCATTGAGTTTGCATACACAGGACACAAATACTTACACCAAACAGGATGCTGGATGGACGGTGCAGCCCTTTAAAGATTACAGAACACAGATTAATCATAAATAGTATCAGAAGGGGAGAAATCATCTCACCGCGATGTGTTTAGAAACATAAAACAAATTCTACGGTCTAACAATTGAGACTTGTTGTAAATGTCTGTGCTTCAATCTGTTTTAAAAACTGACAAATTTAACCTAATTGCTTAATTAAATTAAACATATAATGTCTGCAACTGGGAAAACCGAAAAAGCAAGGCAAAGACTTACCGGCAAGGTGTCAGCGCTTTATTCAGCAGGAGCGCCTGCTGTGCGACAGACGCCTGCACCTGGAGACAACATCACCTGTCAAATCCACTATTTATCACACTCATTTAAATTTAACAGTGTATCCCGGCAATTATGAAGCACAGCAGTATTTGGATATCCTCCTTCAGTATAACCATAAACACCCATTGCGGTCTTCCTCTTTTCCTCCTTGCCTGGCAGCTCCATCTACAACATCCTCTGTTTTTCCAGTTACCTCTACAGGAGCCAGAAAAGACAACGACACAAACACGGGGCTGGCTGACAGGAAGCTAACTTAGCTCCAGCACAGCTGTGACCTCTGTGAAGTCAGCAAACCTGTAGCAGAGAAAAAAACAAATAAGCGGGACGTCACCTTCCGGAAGACAGGATTCATCACTGCGCCTCTCTCTGTCGATATTTAATGTCAGATATGCTCAGACGAAACTCCTCACAGAACTGCATCTGCTTAGGATGAATAACATGCAATAACACACGCACTGGTGCAGACGCCGGAAGTCCGTGCTGTTTTTTGTCCGTCGGTTAAACAAGGGAGTACAACCGTTCCGGGTGTCGTGGCAAAACGTGATTACAGATGTTTCTGTGTGTTCTGTTTTTTTAATGCCTAATATAGTTCCTTATATTGGTAAATAACCTGTAGACAACATGATTTACAAAGCGGCTATATGTAGAATAAAGAATTGGCCTGTTTTAAAAGTATAAACTAAGACCACTGCACTACTTTCAAGCACTTCAACTCGTACGCGTCTTGATGTTGTTTTTTTATATTCTATATATTCTTCTTGATATTTATTCAGCTGTCTTAATTGCTTGTTTGTCCAAAACGTTTATTTTCTTTGAAGATATAATGATACAATAAATGTTTTATTTTAGTGGATATTTTGTTGACTCCATAAAGGATTTTCACATTCTTCCCATTCTGGACATCTTGCCCCTCTTTTACACCCTCATGATGTAAAGTTTTCTAGATCTGGCACTGCTGCTCTGTCCTCTGCATTAAAATGCACTCCCTTGGGGCAGTCAAAATGTATTTGTATTTGTAGAACTGTGATTCATGCTAATACAATCCATGCTTCCCTCTTGGCTCCACCTCTCGTGAAGAAGAGACTTTTGATGTCAGTGACACTTTCACCCAGATAAATATGGATATGCAAAAGTCACTTTGTGACAGGAATTTTCTTTCTGGCTCAGAATGAGCTTGACATGTTATAGGCCAATAATACACAACAGTTTAAATACTAGAGCAGGTGTAGTGAAATATATTGGCGCCCCATGACTTGCGTGGTTGAACAGGCTACTCCTGTACTGAAAGCTGTCTCTAAACTATCCCACTTAAAGGCCTAAACTAAGATTTTATTATTATTAGTCTGCAGTGATGGACCGATGAGGTCAGGCTGGGGTGTCTGTGGACTATGTTTGCATATGATGTTGCGACGTGTAGTGAGAGCAGGTGGAAGAGAGAGAGCAATGGAGACTGAATTTAAATACCTATGGCCAACCAAAGCAACAGACAGTTAACAAAGAGGTGAACAAGACAGTGCAGGCAGGGAAGAGTGGGTGGAGAAGAGTATCTGAGTGAAAGAATAGCAGCTAGACTGAAAGGGAAGGTTTACAAGATGTTAGATGTGCGGTTTGGAGATGGCGACTGAGCTGGAGATGCTAAGATTTTCACTGGGAGTGACCAGAAAGGACAAGAATAGTAATGTGGATTTTGGAGGGACAGCTAAAGATGTTTAAGGTGGTGCTGCCAGGCAAAAAGGAAGAGCACAGATGAGGTTCATGGATTTAATGGAGGAGTACAAACAGAAGGTTGGTGTGACAGAAAAGGAGGATGCTAGGGATATGTGATATTTGTTTTATTTTCTTTCTTGCCCATTTTCCTGTGTTTAAAGTCTTCAGCCTGTTAGCTTTAAATGTCCTAATCAAACTGCAGTAATGCGTTTCCTGTACACAAAGCAAAAATATAAACTCTTACGTCACATTTCTCCAGCAACATAAACAACACCGTGACAACCGTGCACATTCACCAGGCTTTTTATTATCATTTTTAATTTTTACAATTCCTGAAGTTTGGCCCCTCAAATAATTTTATCAAAATGGAAATCAGCTGTCGACATTCAAAGGTTTCAGGTGTACCACAGCATTAACAGTAGTAAAGTGCGAAAGTACACATCACCTAAAACTGGTATTTTAAGAAGAATGTATGAACTGTGCATAGGAACAATTATTTTTGTTTTTACATGTTTGTAAATGCATTAACTGCTTTTAAAGCACAAAAAGCAAAACGTCATTCTGCAGTAAACTTCTGTTAGCACATTTCTTTAAACATCATGCCAAGCAGACAAACATCTCCTAAAGTATGCATGCACACACACTCTCACTCACAACCTTTTCTCTTTGGCTTACAATGCTGAAACAATCACAAGCTCATACACAGGTTCTGTTCCAGCAGATTTCTCAGAGCCTTCAGCAGAAGTTCTGATCGAAGGGCTTTCTTTGGAGCTATTGTTGTATCAAACGTTTTGCAGAAAGTTCTTCAATCAAGCTAGAGCAAATCTAGCTAACAAGGTGAAAGAGTAAATTCTCACTTTCTAAAAAATCTTTTTGGCAAAGTGCTCGAAAATCTGGTGTCACAGACGTGCAAAGGTTTCCCAAACTGAGCCGTTATACATTCACATTCATGTACAGCGAATGATTCTAAAGGAAAGCACCTGAATTAGGTTTGCCAGTGTGCGACACATGTTTAGGGTGAGAGTCACTTCAGCACATTCTCAGCCCTTGATTTGTTTCAAGTCCAGCTGAACTGGAGGCTTTCACTGCCCAGCATGTGTCTGAATGCTGTGTGAGGGTTAGAGGCAAATTGTGGGGCTTCTTGAGTCTTAATCTTCACATTCTGCGAACATGAAGACGAGCGATTTGTCATGTGACTGTGCACTCGTCCACAGTCGAGGATCAACTTCAAAGTGCTTCATTAGGTGGAAAATAATGCTATTAAACTCCTCTTTCTTCGTCATCCTCTTCCTCATCCCCATCCTCTTCTTCTTCCTCTTCAAAATCCTCCTCCTCCTCCTCCTCCTCCTCCGGGCTGTAATCATCATCATCATGCGGTCCCACCCCATCTTCCTCCTCATCGTCTTCCTCCTCCTCCCCCTCACTTCTCATTTCCTCTTCGCTGCTGTCATCTAGGTCATCTTCATCTTCATCGTCCTCCTCCTCGTCCTCCTCCGGAGCCTCTTCCTCATTCTCGTCCTGCTCCTCCTCAGGATCAGAAATGTAGCCTGATGGAGAAAATGAAACAGAAGTTTGAGCAGAGCTGAAACAGCACAAATCGTTACGCTGCCAGATGTTTTCGGGTTAGAGGCTTGTGAAGCCGTTTCAGACACAGTGACGAGTGTCAGCAAATGACTGAATATTTCTTACACAGGGAATTGATAGCATCGCTAATGTGAGGCCGGAGCTCCTCTTCCAGAAATTTTCTCATTTCCTCTTCCATCGTCATTCCCACACCCTCCGTCTCCATGTCGACATACTCTGGGTAAAACATGTTTTTCCTTAGCTGCCTGCGGTAACTAAAGTGCACAAAGACAAAAGAAGTGACAGTTTGCTTCCTTCATCCATGTATACACGTCTTAAATCGCTAATTGTTTGCAACCATGCTGACACATAACTAAGCACTTCAGTCAGTCTATAATAATCAGTTTAAGTAAAACTACAATATGTACTGGTAAAAACTCCTTAAATATCATGCTTCTAATGGTTTTTCGTGATATACACACACAGCAGCCACTTTGTTAGGTACACCTGTTGAATTGCTGAATGAAAATATCTAATTAGCCAATCACATGGCAGCAACATACATGTCACAAAGGTTGAATCATCTCAATCTGGTTTCTTGAACATGACAGTGAGTTCACTGTCCTCCAACAATCTCCACAGTCAGCAGATCTCAATCTGATAGAGCAATGTTGGGACGTGGTGGAACCGGAGATTCACATCATGCATGTAAAGCCGGCAAATCTGCAGCCACTGTGTGATACAGTCATGTCAACATGGACCAAAATCTCTCAAACATTTCAAGCAACCTGTTCAAGTCGCTCTGTAGTTAAGAACCTGGCACCAATGAGATGTATTCAAAAAAAGTGGCTGCTGAGTGTTTATTTTTTCCTCCCCACAAAAAAATAAGCTAACAGATAATTTCAGCTGTGAGAAATATTAGGATGTTTAAACTTTATTTTGTCTGTATGATGTGAGAATAAAGCAAAGATGAACTGAGAAATTAAAAAAAAAAAAAAAAAAAAAAAACTTACTATTTTCCTTTTGTCCTGTATGCCTGAAAAAAAACAAAACAGACATCAACACAAATAAATCAATTATTAAAACAAATCTATGCGTATCTCCACACACAGATTGTACTTTGGTGGGCAGCCCTGGAATATAAACCATCACATTTACATCATCCTAGCAGGATAGTCTGAGAGTTTGATGACAGCATTCTGTTGGTATTTTTACAGCTTTTAACTTCAGCAGGATAAACTTTCTTTTGGATCAGTTCAATAATGTCACAAGAAAATGTTCCGTGCTTTAAGAGTAAAATCGCGGCCGCAGTTTGACAGTGACGCGTTAGAGTCTCACCTCGATGAAGCGGAAAGGGTCGCTCTCGAGCATGAGACCTTCGATGCCGCAGCGGACTTCCTGTAAGCGCGCCTGGTCCTTGGTGATCTTGATGATGTTCATCTGAATGGTCGGGCTGTTGATGTCACAGTGAGCGCGTGCACAGTCTCGCAATCTGCCGATGAAGCTCTGCACTTTGGTCTTCATCTCGTCTCCCAGTCGGTTCAAGCACAGCTCGGTGTCGTCCATAAACTTCTAACGAGGGAAGCGACGGAAAGAAGAAAAAGTCAATCAGCTGGACGATGGTGCAAAAGTGCAAGAATTTAATTTACTCAACATGAATAAGTGATGTGTAAACGGTCTAGTGCTTTACACATTCACCTAACCTAACCAGATGAGACAGTCCCCTTTGGGGTTGCGTCGGGAAGGTATGGAAGCTCATTTCTGCCACAGATTTTTTTTTCCCAGGATCTGTAAATCCAAATTTTGTGTTACAATGTTAAAATTTCAAATTAATAACTCAAAAGTTTTATTTAGGCATCTTGAAATTTAGAGTTACTCAAGCTTGAGTCAGAGCATTGCCTAACTTTGGTTTTTTGAAGCAGAAACAAGTGCCCATAGCAAAGGCATCCTGGGTACTAAAAATAAATCAATCAGCAAGCCTAAGTGATTAAGGGAGCAGAAGAAAAGAAACAAAAACCCCTCCTTATTATACTCCTTACCATATTAAGCTTATTTATAATTATAATTTTTATATTTTTTTTAAACCCATTCAAGTTCTCAACTTTGGCCATATTACTTCTTTTTTAGGATTCAAATTTTGTGTTAGTAAATTGTTAAACAGTGGTGGTGCTGGGCTATGCGCTTTGCCTGACTGCTGATGGGAAAGGTGGAGCTGGTTGATTCAGAGCGCAGTATCAGGTGAGGCAAGAGGCACACCTGTAGCAGAAGGGGAAGTCATACAAGGAGGACGTACACAGTGAGAAGGACTTTTAAAAAGCGCGTGCCCTGAGCGCCCTGTTTACAAAGCTGAACAAGCTGTTCTATGCAGAGGAGAACTGACAGTGGCTGAGCCTCTTGCCACAGTACTGTACAGTTGTGGTTATACAGTCATCATGGGCATGAATGTTGAAAAAGTCTCCAGATTGCTCTCCATGGTGCTGAAAAGGTTCCCCTCCCCAATCACTGCATGGAATATACAAAACACTAAAACAAATGAAACTGCAAACTTCAAAGTGGTTTTCATGAACATCCTGTGAGCTGTAACGGTTTCTTCTGTTTAGAGGTCTCTGGCTCCATTTAACTCTAAAGTAACGTGCAGCAGAGCTTCGTAGAACATGATGACCCAGCACCTCTACAGGCGTCAATCTGCACCTTCAGAGGCCTGGGTGGACTTTATCTAGTTTTGGGATGACTGAGGCCTTACATTCATAAAACTTTGGTGTGGTTTAGACTAGAGATGGCACGATACCACTTTTTTTTTTTTTATGTCCGATACCGATATCATAAATTTGGATATCTGCAGATACCGATATGAAGCCGATAGTGTTTTTTAATCAATAGAACTGGGGGTTTTTTTGTTTTTTATATCTTGCTGCATTTTGTATAAGTTCATACTGAAGTTTAAAACAAAAACACTAAAGCTATTGTGTTATACCTGTATGCAAAAAATACACTGCACCCAAATTATTTCATAGTTGAGCAAAAACTGATCAATCTAATAAACTTAAACCTACACCATCCTCCCTATTCTGGTATTTTACAGAGTACTTAGCGGAAATATTAAGCAACCTAACTAATAGGGTTCTAAAACTCCCAGCAAAACAAACAAAACAAAAAAAGGGAACCACCCTCCACCTCATGAGGCTTAATTGACGTAATCAACTTTAATTTGATGCAGGGTGGGAAAGGGAAAAAAAAAAAAGCACAGAAATCAATTATTTTTCCACAATTAAATAGATTAAACATTTTTCTTTAACAGATGGTACCTTTCCAAAGGAAAAAAGTACTATAGCTTACTAGGGTATATTAGACTTAACAGTTACTATATACAGTAATGGACTTCTATACATTTTACATCAGATTAAAACTTTGGGTGTAAGATTCAAATAATTATTTATTAAAAGCTCGACATTTAAAATGACAATAAGAAAGAAAAGTGTGTCTTTGTGCCCCCTTTTCCCTGTTCATACCCTATCGGCCCCCCTGGCTAAACTTTGCTAGATCCGCCCCTGCACAGTTACCAGCCGTCAGCTACGTAGAAAAAGATCCTGGTGTAGAAAGTAATATTAAATAAATTCTAACAACAGCTTATCAAGCTTAAACGTGCTGCTGTTGTTCAGCCGCTGGTTTCCTCTTTCTGGCGCGAAGTGGGCGAAAAACAAACAAGAGACGGGAGTCACGACAGAAAAGCCGATCAGCTGATCACTGATCAGTTTCATGATTGAAGTAGCAGCAGGAGAGGGAGGGGGAGAGAAGAGGCAGTCGCTCCATATATCAGTTGTTAAGCTTAACGCGGGAATGCTTTACAAACATTAAGAGATGAACTTACACACTTGCTTTACTTCTCTCTGGGATAACTTCCTCGGAGATGAAATGCCGGTTTGGTAGCGAGGCTCCAAAAACACACAGCCGCTCTATCACATGACGCATACTGCTCCGACGTGCTACGGTTATGAGCAGAGTTACGCCGTGTTGCAAGTTTTGTGAGGTGCTTTTTTGATATTTAATGGATCGGGTAACATTTTTTTATTTCTCTCCGATATCTGATCCAGTAATTTAGGTCAGTATCAGACCGATGCCGATACGAATATCGGATCAGTCCATCTCTAGTTTAGGCTAAAGGAAAAGGTGCTGTGTTAGCCTTATCTGAATAAATAAGGAGCTTTGGAAAAACTGTACCTGTGTCCTGATACCACACAGCCCTCACTAATAATTATTCCAGCCACCAGCGCGATCATCCCTGCTTTCCTCAGGAATGAGCTTTACAGAAGTCTCTTAAAGGCTTCATCTAGAACTAGAAGTAGTACTGGCACATGCTTATGCTGAGTCAGTATTTATGTTTAGGTACAGGCCTCCCAGAACTGGGATTGAAAAGACAAAAGTGTAAAATAATAGTAGTTTTAAAAAAAAAAACAAAAAAAAAAAAAAAAACCCAGGACAAATGGTAACATACTAAAAAAAAAAAAATGTATCAGTTATGTTTAGATAGTGAAATGTGAGGCCTCTTACTTTACTGTGCCGCTCCTTCTCCTTCTGCTCCTGGAATTTTTTCTCAGCCATGCTGTACTTCCTTTCTATCCTGTACAGCTGCTTGTCCAGCACCCCCTGGCAAACAAGAGCAGCCGAGTAAGTTTAAAGCGAATGAAGGCACAAAACGGTTTCACGTTTAACATGAAGGGACTCCAAGATTGAGTGTAAAATAAGAAGTGCGTCCTGTCAATATGTTGTTGTTGCTGTTGGTGGTGTGTGAGACTGGGAGCTGCAAAGCTACAGCCAAGCAGTGTTGAAACAGCTGAGGGCATAAAGTATACGCTGGACAGCGCTAAAATGTGGACGGGTCTGCTGTGGTTCTTTCATTCAGCTTAAACAATTAAATAAATTCTCAACTGCCACTCATAGGACATTTTGTCTTTTTCAGACCATTCCTACAAATCCTACAGACAGTTCTGTGGGAAAATCTCAGTTTCTGAAATACTCAGACAAGACCATGCGATGCCAACAACCATTCAAAATCACTTAAGTACCCTCTTCCTCATTCTGATGCTCAATTAGAATTTCAGCATTTCTACTTACCTAAATGAGTTAATGCCTGATTATGTTCACATTAACAAGCATTTGAACAGATGTATCTAATAGAGTGGCCAGTGCGTGTATATTCAGTGTTTAGCCATTAAAAAAAAAAAAAAAAACAAAAAAAAAAAAAAAAAAAACCTCTTTATCATCATAACTGTAACTGGAGAAACTAATTTTGGTAAAGAGTGTACCTTTAAATCCTTCATTGTATTTTTCAGAGTCTTGATCGTGTGTCCTGAGTGTCCTCCCTCTATGGTACAGGCGTTGCACACACATATCTTGTCATCAATGCAGTAATATCTGGAGTAAGAATAACAGGGCTCAGATAAAAATGAACACTAAAAGCTGATCAACAGAGCAAATCAGTAAAGCCTGGGGGGGGGGGGGGGGGGGCGACATCCTCACTAGTAAATAAATAAATGTTTTACAGGCACTCAGCTACTCTTCATGAAAAAGTCAAAAGGCCATCTCCTCCTCCTCCCTACCTGTAGATCTCATCATGATCACGGCACTTCCTCTTCCAGAAGTCATTCATCGGCTCGGTGAGAGGATGCATGCGGAATGCCGGCAGTTCCAGATGTGGCTTTAAATGCTCTTGGCACATCGACACCTCGCATTTCAAGCAGGTCTTTACTGCAAACATCGAAGCGGCAGCAGCAGGAGCTGCTGCTCCCTCGCTATCACCCCCTTGTTGAGAAACAGAAGCAGCAGAAGAGCAGTCCACAGCAGCACTGGCAGCCGGTGCCTCGGCAGAGCCTGAAGGGCAGTAGTCACATGGCACAGCGATCCCATTCCTGCAAGGTTGTAGCACGAGAGAGGACGACGGCAGATCCCTTGATTTTAAAGCTGTGGGAGGCATGGCGCGAACCCTGCGCCTGTGACGGTAGTCATCGGCGATATTGGCAAGTTTAAAGTTTTTCTGAAATTTGGTGCTACACTGGTGGCTGTTACGGCATTCTGGACAGCGGAAGTGACTCCGCTCTGCCTGCCGCTTCAGGCGATCGAGGCAAGTCTTGCAGAAGTTGTGCCCGCAAGGAAGCAAGTGAGGGTCCCGGTACAAGTCCAAGCACACCGGACAGGTGAGCTCATCCTGAAGGACACTGGACTGCGGTGACTCAGCCGAGGCCATGTCACTGGATGTGAGGGCAGGGGAAATGAGCCGGAGACAGATGGACGTTTCCCAAAATAGGAAAAAGATGCAATGATGAGGGGGGGACAGACGTGGAAACAGAGGGTGAGGTGGTCGGGATAGGAGAGAGTAAAAGGAAAAGAAACAGGAGGAAAAAAGGACTCCACGCGTTTCCTAAAGTGCGGTTTAATTTTCTGCAGGCTGCTGAAAACAGAAGAAACAAGTTTAAGTTTATTGCTAATGAATGTCTTCAAATATTATTCTGTCAAATTAATAGCTTAAAAACACAAAAATAAACATACAAGGCCTAGAGAAAAACAGTTTACTTGTTATGCTTTTCATAACAAATAAACCAGGCAAATGCAGTTTTTTGCAGCTGGTTTGCATAATTTCAATGTGCTGCCAGTCATTTACAGTCAGAAAAAAAGAAATCACGAGTATTAATTATTCTTTGAGACTCAAATGTCAAAATGTGCTAACTTTTCCTTTTCTCGTGATGGCAAACTTGAGCAGATCTGGCTTTCACTGATAAAACAACAACAACGACAAAAAAAAACACCGCCAAAACAAACAAAGTTGAGCACTTCCACGGAGAGCAGGTGTTATAAACACTTGCAACGTTCTTAAATATTTATGTTATTGTTTTAAGTACGCTTGAGAGTGTCACGTGATCATTTTCGCTTCCTGCTAATTGTACATGCTGCATAATAAAGCCTGGAATTGAAAGTAAAACTTCCTGCTTGTCGAGACCACAGGGCAAAGTCACTTGTCCCGTCTTCCTCTGTTTATTGAACACGTTTAACAAAATCAGTCTGCTGTTTACACGACACACAAAAAAAAAAAAGTGCAGTTCCCAGTGGTCAGCACTGGTTTCCAGTGTCGCACCCGTCACACACACAGGCCTGGAAAGCTGCCATGAAAGCGTCCAGCCCTTGATTAAAACAGAGGGCCTTTAATGTGTCACGGATTTAAAAACCTGCGATCGCCTCTGTCCGTTAAAGTGTTAAACCGACAATTAGCTAACTTGGCTACACTAATCTCCCGCTCCCCGTCGAGATGCCGGGAAATAGGTTAAAAAACAAAACAAAAAACGGCACAAACAGACATTAAAGTCCCCTTACCTCGACAGAGTATCCAAGGTAGCTTTGTGAAGAGATGAAACGGTGATTTTTGCGGTTTGACAGCCTGTCAGTCGTGGCCGTGGTGCACCTGCCGTGGCTAACGTATTAACATTACCGCCCGTTAGCGCTGCCGCTTTTCCCCCCTTGTTCCCTCTGTGTCCGCACAGTCCAGGTTAGTCCGCGGGGAAATATTCCAGACAGCCGGCATTTAGATTCCCATCTGGAGTTTTCTGGATGTGACACAAAAGGACGAGTTGACACAAACCTGTGCGGAAGACAAACGGACAGCTGGCGGACTGAGACCGAGCAGGTTGATGCGGGGAAAATGCTGCCTTCACTGTGCCTGGGAAATCTGTATTTTATACGTACTGCGCGATTTGTTTGTGATTGCGCCGCTCGGGATCGCTGTTACATAGTGTGGGCTGTTGCAGAATGGTTGTTGAACCCTGTTATGAGTCATTCTATAATTAGAGGACAATTTGGGGTTCATGATCTTCTCTCATGTCTTTAAGAAAGACGATTAGCAAAATCATTTCAAAGATGTGGGACTGTCATGGCTGAGGCCGTGAAGACAGAAGGACTCAGAAGCGAAACTTACACAGACGCAAAAGTGAACGTGAAAACAAGCCTTTATTCTCTAAACATGGAATGCAACAACAATTAAACAATGAAAGCTGCAAGCAGTGTTGAGAGGGCGTGTTAAGCTACTCCCAACCAGGGGGGGATCTAGAGAAATTTTCTTAGAGTGGCATGAGGGTGGCAAAATCCAGGACACTATGCAATATATTCAGTTTTAGCATTTATATTCAATGTTTACTGTAACTACGCTCAAACTGTTAATGCTATCTTATTTTAATAAACAACATTGTCATATGCAAAACAGGGGTGGCACTTGGGGTGGCAAAGGATCATTTTAGGGTGGCACTTGCCACTCCATGCCACTCTTCTAGATCTGCCCCTGCTCCCAACACCTACACCCAGCAAGTCCGATCTGGTGTCACACTGATAGATTTTATTTCTCTTCCCACTGGGTGGGACTCTAACCATTGATTACAAATATCAATCTTTCCAAACGTGTCACGCCTTTTGACGAAAGGTGGCTTGGGTCATCCACCTCTATGCTATACCAGAAGTGTAAAACATGACATTTTCTGTTCCCACTAGTTGGCGCTGTTGCTGATGTTAAATATAGCAGTTAAATATGTTCAGCAAGGGAGCCTTATCACATGTGAGAAGTTTGGTCCAGCTTGAAGAATGTAAAATGGTAAATGGCCTGTATTTGTATGGCGCTTTACTAGTCCCTAAGGACCCCAAAGCGCTTTACACAACCAGTCATCCCCCCATTCACACACTGGTGATGGCAAGCTACACCCTGGGGCGCACTGACAGAGGCGAGGCTGCCAGACACTGGCGCCACCAGGTCCTCTGACCACCACCAGTAGGCAACGGGTGAAGGACACAACGATCGAGACCAAGCCGGGGCTCGAACCGGCAACCTTCTAATTACCAGGTGAACACCCAACTCTTGAGCCACGATCAACATAGGAATGATGCATGTAGGAAGGGAGAGCAATTAAGATTTTCATGGTGAATGATTGAAATTTGCTGTGGCGCCATGTCCACACCCTATGACAAAAACTCAGCGGTGTAGTTGACACTGACCAAATATGAAGGTGATCTGATCAAATCCCTAGGAGGAGTTCGCACAAGTTTAGGGCCTGGAAATGGCAAAATTAGCACCAAAATGTCACTTTCAATTCAAAACGGTGGACTTCCTGTTGGGTTTGCATCAATCGGTCTACTGACTTTTGTTTGTCTCGCCATGTTACACATGTTTACCAAATCTAATCTATGTGACTCAAACTATGTGTTTGTAGGACTTCATTAAACAATGCATAGGTGGTATTCTAGAGCAATTTTGCACCGCCCATATGTGAACCATTAAAATATGTAATTTTTCACCAGACCTGATACGTGTACAAAATTTAATGAGTTCAACATGTTAAAGGCCATTAATTTCACTGAAAAATAATAAACGGAACCAATAGGGCCTTTGCACTTCAGTGCTTTGGCCCTAATTAATTTTGAACTACGGGTTTACTAGATCTGTTGAATGATATCAATTTGACCTGTTAAATATTCTGTTTTGTTCAAATGAATATACTAACGTTATTACAATAAATAAATCACAGAAATCAGTCGATTCTGATCATTGTGAGGACCTTTCAGCGGATGAACTTTATTAATTTTAGTGATTTGCCGTGCAGTCCATTCTTCTCCGTTTAAGAGACGCTGGTATTGGATCTTAATGATTTGATAATAAAACCAACAGCTTAATTATACTGCATGATATCACTGTAATTAGAAACCATTAAGACAAATTTCTGGTAAACTGACTATATACAGGAAAGCAGTACTTTTCATTTCATTTTCATTTCTGCTGAAATGAACGAAGCTATGATTGAAGGTATTTTACTAATGCACAAAGATTAATACAATTGTCTCACTAACATGCTTGATCCCCAGGAAGAGATGACATCACGCTCAGCACAATGGAACATATTACATAATACCAAAGACACAGGAATGTGCAGTATGCAGCAGGCGTGGCTGAGACTCTCCTGTCATCACACACCTGCTGCCGCTCTAACAGGTCTCCTAAAAGGTGAGTAAGCTAAAATATCTCGTGTGTTTTTGAAAGACAGAAAAACAGTTAAATTTTCTCTTTATTTAAAATTTGTAAGTTAAGAACCTAACAATCCAAGCTGTAATAAATCATAAATCTATTGGGTGATTTGATAATTTAATGTCCAGATGTGACAAAGCAATCAAAAGGGGTTATAATAAAAATAAAATGACAACGCTATCTAGGGGAATTCCATTCCCAGGAAATACAAAATCTTAAAAACCAGAAAAGATTGTAGAGATTCAAGGATGCTCCAATATTCGTATGTCTTTGTGTTGGTCAAAATAACACAAAGAATAAAACAATAAAGCTAACTGTGGCACAACCTGTCTTGGATTACATAAAACTGTACAATGGACAGGAGTTAAGCTGGCATGCACTGTGTGTGATTCAGCTCCTGCTCAAACTGTACAATTGAATTGCAGAGGTTAGAAGTTTGTAGATCATGATGCAGGTACTCACACCACACGGCCCAATGCTCTGATGCGACCTGAATGCTCACACTGTGCATCCATAACATGAAGTAGTCATATTAAGTGTTAAAAGAGCGACCCACCACTGAAGGTCCGACGGCTACTGGTGTGTCTTTAGTTTGCTGTTTTAAAAACAAAATCTGTCTCTCAAGTTAAAAACATGTTAAAAGTCAATGAAAAACTCTACAAGGACACCAAGCACCAAGCTCGCGGCTCACAGTCTTGAGAAAGTGTACATTTTAATAAAACAAGAAACCACAAACGCGCATGCACACATACACTTAAAACAAAATACACGGACTGCTGAACTTGCACCATGCAAGTAAACAGTGGCCAGTACTGGTTATGGTTGTTAAAATATTGATCGTGGGCCCTCAGAAGAAGAGGAATATCCTGCACTGCTCCCTATGGAAACTGGAGCAAGCCAGCTGGATAGGTACAGGTATTGCAACCAACCAGCACTCGAGGGCAGTGTGCCCTAAATGTAGGTAGCGAAAAAGCACCCCGGCAGGTAGGCTGTGCACCTGACTTGACCATATCAAGCATATCCACTCTCACTGACATCAGACTGAGCTATGTGAAAAAAAGCACAATGAAGAATGAGGTTTTGATTCAAAGGGTTTACCTGTACATTAGCTGATCTGTCAAAATGTTATAGCAAATTATAACATCTGTGCTGCAACTATGGTTAGTGTTTTTGTTTTGATTTCTTTTTTGTTGTGTTTTGTTGTGTTTTGGGAGAGATGCAGCATCTAGTTTTGTTAGTCTTCATGTCAGAAAGCATAAACTAAGAAGGCAGTATGGGGTGAACACTATGCATGATAGTGTAATGATGTTATGTTTTTCTGTCTAATCCACATCTCTTCAGGTATCTGTTTCTGCTTCAGAAACTAGTCCAGTGGGATTTAAAGAAAGACACAAAACGTTCCTCTTCATTCTGAAGTCTAAGCTTAAAGCCATGGAACAAAATGAAAATGTAGCAGGAGTTTTGGAGACTGACATCACAGATAATCCTACTGTGTCCAGAACCAGGGAGCTGTTCTCTTTCTTGGCACTGATTAATGCTTACGTACCTGAGTTTCACCTCCCGATGCAACAGTGTCAACAAATCCTTAGACCACCTGATCCAATCCATAGAGGACCCCCATTTGAAGAACGAATGAAGCCTTTTATCTCCTTCATTAATAACGTGTTTCAGTGGACCAGGAGATAGCACGGGAAGCTGTGGAGAAACTCAATGACTTTCGGTTTAACTGAAGTAAAACTGTGAAGAAATTAATGGATTCAGTTTGTGTTGCTCAAACTGAACCATGTGTATAAACAATTAATTAAAGATTTGTTAACAAAAGAGAGAAATGGGAAAAACAAACAAAAAAAGTTTTCAGGATTGATAACAGACATTTTGGAAAAAGAAAAGCTTCACCGTGCTGTCTCTGTATTGAAATCTGCAACATACAAATTCCAAGAAATTCTTGTTTCCCCCCCAAAAATTTCTCGTCTATATTGCACAAAAACCAAGAATTTAAGACTAGCTGAAAAATGGGTCAAGACAGTGGTTGCAAGAGCTCCAAACAACTCTTACGTGGCCGACACTCTTGGACAAGTTTATAAGAAACGCTTAATTCAAGCCAGTAAGGATAAAGATGACATTTTAAAAAGGGCAAAGGCAAATGGTATCTAACCTACTCCAAACCTGGCATGAGCAGCTTTGAGTCGCCTTTCTTCTGGGGGGGTTGTTGCACTCTGTTATGAGTACTACACAAAAAAACAGAGCAGCAGACTCCACCAGCTTTCCAGGCCTCCTTGATTTGCTCAATCACGGTCTTTTCATGTCAAAGGGAAGACGTGCTAGATTTGAGGAGCCTGAAAAAACTGTGTCATCTGATGATGGCTAACAGAGGTGGCAGCCAATGATCTTTTGGGCTCTGCAATTACCCTGTGTGTATCCTTCCTGTTCTCAGTTGAGGCTCCTGTGTCCCAAACACCTGGACAGTAGGAGAGCCCTCCCTCCACTGAGGACTGGTAACAGGCCACCTGCAGCTTCTGGTTTTATATAAGTCTTATTCATACCAAGTGCATCAGTTCTTTTACTTTTGGTTTGATACAAAACTTTTTTTTTTCACAGATTAAAATATTTATTATTATTTTATTACAATTCCATTTGTGAGTAACATGAACTTATTGCACACTGGGAATGATTAAGGTTCAGATATGATATTTGGAATTTTGAGTTTTCTAATTTTTTCTTGTCATTCTTTTTCTGCTCTTTTCAAACTAGATACCATAAGTAGCAACACTGGTACAACTACAGCCCCACTGACATTTCTTATGCAAGGTATAACACATTATATAACATGTTAATTATTAGCCCCATGTGCATATTGCACATACAACACAATTAATGTAATAATTAATAATGTAGTAATTAATAACTTATTGTGTTTGGTTATTTGCTGTGAGAAGCAACAGCGTTCAATTTGTAAAGCTATGAAAAATCTGGCAATGCTTAATGACAAAGAATAGTCGATGTGTTTAATTTTCAAAAGATATTATGTAGAATATGAATAAACTTAAATAAGTCTTATTGTTGTTAAGTCCATCAGCGCATTTCCTTTTGGTTTGATTTAAAAAAAATGGAAATCAACAAAAGGAAGGTACAGATCCCGAATAACGTACTTACAGTGAACACCATGTCACCAGTGACCCATATATGGTTATGTTTTATTTCATCCATATGTTAAAGAGAGAAATGTTCGGAAACTAGAAGAATTTCATGGCCAGTTTTATCCATCCATCCATTCGCTTCCGCTTATCCTTTTCAGGGTCGCGGGGGGTGCTGGAGCCTATCCCAGCTGTCATAGTGCGAGAGGCGGGGTACACCCTGGACAGGTCGCCAGTCTGTCGCAGGGCTAACACACAGGGACAGACAACCATTCACACTCACATTCACTCGCACATTCACACCTAGTGACAATTTGGATTATCCAATTAACCTATCCCCACAAGCTGCATGTCTTTGGACCAGTTTTATGTTTTGATTAATTCAGTGTCTAATCTTCATTTTGAGCTACAGATCTGTTAAGAATGCACAAATATCCTATCTGACATTAACAAGTGGTGATTAATCCTTGAGGCCAGGGAGAGGGGACTTTTTATGGTTTTACAACCTATTTTAAGAGAAAAAAACATAAATAATCGCGTAATATCAGGTCCTGTTTTCTTTAAGATATAAAAACAAAACAGCTAAACAGTATGTAAGTTGTCTGGTTGAAATTAGAAGTTAGACTGTTTGGATTTCAGTGTATCTCTAACCAGGTTCACACATCTCTTTCTTCCTCTGGCAGACACATGTGTGGAGAACAGCAAATTACTCTAAAAGAGGACCAAAGAGAAGATTTGACCACAGTATAGTGTAAACTCATCACTATACTCATTAATCCCATGCACTGTTTGTGTGGCTTTTCTGAGATCTGACTGAAATCGAAATTCTTCTCACAGTGTGTAATGCAGGTATTGATGATCCTCAGAATAAAAATTAAGTGAAAAATATTATGGAGGTTGTTCTGAGCTGCTGCATAATTTTGGCTTAGAAATTAATTTTTGTCATACTGAAATATAATGATCGTGCAGGGTTTTGTGACAGTAGTAAAGAAGAGAAAAAAAGACTGTTATGATTTTCTACACCGGTGTTCCATTATTCACCACTAGATGGAGGCAGTCACCTGTGTGTGCGTGTGTGTGTGTGCGTGGTCCTTTTTACATGTATGAAAATGCATATCCAAGTGTGGTTATACATCAGCCTCTAAAGTGGTTTCAAGAACTCAGCTTGACTTTGCACACTGAAGAGTAACGACATGGGGGAAAAAAAGCAGAGTAACAATAAAAACACTTTTGACAATCAAGTAATCTTAATAGTCACTTGCAATAAATCTAAATATTAAACTTTTGCATTTGCAAATAAGGACTTGCATGTAAATAAAAGTATTATCTTAAGCTTGATCATCCTCTTGCTGAAAGTTAAAACAGAAGATTAAGTTCAATTAAACATGTACCTCTAGTTTAAAAGGGGTTCATAAACTCACTTTGGTCTTTAATTGTTTATACACAGGGAAATGACAAGATGAAAGAAAGGCAGAATAACAACACACTAGAAACACTTTGGAGATTCTCGTAATCTTAAGCATTTTCAAATTTGCATTTGCAAATAAGGACTTACATGTAAATAAGTGCATTTTCTTGAGCTTTATCATTCTCTTACTTAAAGTTAAAACAGGAGAATAAAGTAAATATGGGTCAATTCCTTTTTTATTTCTATAGTGTCAGATCACAACAGTACTACAGTATTGGCCTCAATGCATCTAATAGACCCTATAATAATAGAGAGAAAACCCCAACAAACAAACAACCTCCTATGACCAAGCACTTTACGACAGTTGGAAGGAAAAAGTCCCTTTTAACGGGAAGAGGCCTCAGGCAGGAGCAGCGACTGGTTGGGGTGAGGGGAGGGAGTAAGGCCAAAAGGCACACAATGATTAAATGCAGAGTGTTGTATAAACACATATAGAGTGGAAGGTGTACTGCAGCTTAATTAAGGGAGGTCAGCTGATCCGACTCAAAATATATGTATTTAAAAAAAAAGAAGTTTTGAGCCAAATCTTAAAAGTAGAGAGGATGTCTATCTCCCAAATCCAAACTGGGAACTGGTTTGGCCTCCCATTCTACTTTTAAATACCCCAGAAACCACAAGTAATCCTGCAGTCTGAGAGCAAAGTGCTTCATTGGGTTCATATGGTACTATGAGGGGTTGAAAATACAGTACGCGGTAACGTGTTAGTGTAATCTGATTACTTTTTTCAAGTAATGAGTAAAGTTAGGGATTACTATTGCAAAAACGGTAATTAAATTACCGTTACTTACCCGTAAGCATGCTGCATTACTACGTTACTAAAACCATGATTCTTTTGTGAGTGTCTCATGACAATGATGTAAGCAAGTGCGACGTGCGTGACAACAGCTGTGTGCAGATCAACAATAGATCATATATTGAGTGCTAGAGAGAGTATGACCATGCCACGTTTAAAGCGTGGAAGTACTGACCTTACTTTGAGTTTGATTCCGTAAAAAGTGACAAAAACATTAGTGTCCGCTGTTCACTGCGTGCGAAGAAAACTTCTTTTTACAGGACAAACCTCCGCCTGCTATACAGGTGAAAACAGAGCAACAGGACCGCTGAGTCTTTGATTTTATTTATTTTCTGCTGTGTTTTACTTGCATCTATTTGAAAGACTGAGTGTAAACACAAAAAATATTTTATTTTATGTGCTGGAATGTGCAGAAAATAGGTTTAAATGTTAAACAAATTTCTTCCGGTCAGAGAATGTTGCATATAATTTGATTTTTGCTTGATGCATAAAGTTAAGATTTAAACTAATAAAAAAATTTTAGACTTTTTTTTTCATTTGATTGCATTTTATATAATGGATTATGCAGAAAGTAGTAGAAAGTAGTAAAGTCGAATTGAGCTGAAAGATCTATTGCTTTATTACCTATTCAAGTAGTAAATCATGTTTTTAAAAAGTAACTAAGTAACTAATTACTTTTGAAAATAAGTAATCAGTAAATTAAAGGGATTACTTTTTGGGGAAGTAATCAGTAATTAGTTACTGATTACTTTTTCAAGTAACTTGAGCAACACTGGTCACTACTAAATATTCCATAGTCAGTGAAATTTAATTAAATGAAATTCAGTTCAGTTTTATTTATATACCACCAACAGCCACCTAAAGCTGCTTTATATTGTAAGGTAAAACCCCTGTAGTTAGTAGTATTGTAATAAAGTGGAAACAATTAGGAATGACAACAACTCGGCCAGGAAGTGGTAACCAAATTCCCTTAACTCTTCTCCATAATTGTTTTGCATTGCGTACGAATAAATGGACCTTTAGTTACACAGAAGGATTCACAGTCAAAACACAGCAGATGTACCTGACAATGCACGTGCCAACAACATCACCTCACCAGACCAGAGTATGCAAATCCATCTCACTGTGATGGATTTCCATACGGTGTGAATGTTTTGGCACGTTGCACCACAGATGTTACAGGGAAGCCACAGAGTACACAACACATCAGATCAGGTACTTTCTAAACTTTGATTATAAATTCAAATTTTACATGTACAAATATTTATTTATTTCTATTAGTTGCTTTACTGGTAGTAATAGTTGTTTTTAGTTTTAATGTTTTACTTTAATTGTTAGCTTTCAAAATTGGAACGTATTCTCGTAAGGTTTTTAGAACATAAACCCACAATTATAATTATACTCAGAAGTACAAGTACTTCAATACTGTCGACTTTTCAGGTACCTGTACTTTACTTGAGTATTTATTTTTCTGACAACTTTTTGCCTTTACTCCCTACACTTTTAAACAAGTATTTTTTTACTTCTTGTATTTTTAAAATCAACTTGTAACTTTAGGTTCGTTTATAACGTTTATATTTGGGACTCAAAGTGGCCAGAAAGAGTGCAGGTATCTGTAAATTCAGAATCTAGCCCACCCTACAGAAGAGGAGGGCGCATATAGGGAGTCACCTTTTTTTTAAGTGTCAGGTCATTTCAAATGTAACATTTTAACAAATATTAGCAAACACACAAACTGTTGTGTGTAGTTTGTTGCACAGTGTGTTGTCAGCTTAAGGTCCAGCTGCTGTACACAGGGAGATTTGAGAAAAGACAGGATAGGAGAGAGAGGAAAGGACAGCTGAGTGACGCTTGATAAACTGCAAATTTAAACCTTATATGTAATGTCATCATTTTGACTGTTGGGTTTTTCTCTGTATGTATTATTTTGGTGAATTAGCGCTGTATAAATAAAGTGGAATTGAAATGAACTGATCACATAGTAGCTATTCCTGCAAAACAAACTCGGCTATAATATCTATGTGTTACTCAAATTCTGCCTGAAACTACTCGGTAGTTTGTACGGGTGGAAAGAGCTTAGCTTGTTGTACTGTGGTGAATTTATTGTAACAGTGACTGTGGTGCCCATGGTCAGTGGTGGTTTACATCAACTGTAGTAGCTTAATTTGATGGTTACAGATATTATTACGGACATAAGTGGAATTCACTTTTATGCCAGCTGTATACTGTCTTTCTATACAGTATACTGTTAGAGTAATGGAAATCAGCCAAGATATCTATGAAACCTCCTGAATTCAGTTGTGTAAATCTACAAAGAGCAACCAGTCGCTGATCACAACATGTAAACAACGGAAATTTACTGAAGCTGGCTTCATTGTTTTTATGGTGCTTTTGTAAACCATTTGATTATCAAATAATAAATGACCACGTATTTTTGTGAATTTATTCATAGTTATATTTTTAAGTAAATATAGTAGGTGCAATGCATGACACAACAATTATCTGCCTGGTAGGCTTTGAGAGTAAACAAATAAGGATAATTTTCCATTCAAAGAAATTCTTGGATTTGACTTCAGCCATATTTAAATTCTTTCTGTGAATTGCAGGAATGTTCTTTGGGCTTTTGACTCCAGAGACCACGATGTCACATTCAACAGGTAACTGAGTACAGTTACACCCCCTATGGCCTTTAAGACTAAGTCTTTCAAAAATATAATGTGTTGATGACTCAGCTGAATATCATATGGCAGCAGACATTCAAGTTTAATGAAACCAAGCAGGGCAAATTAAGAATGACTGATTGCTGGAAAAGTGTCACGAATGGCTAATGAGTAGCAAGGCTCCAATGATTGCAGGTAGTGACCCAATTCGGTACAGCCCAACTTTGTTATTTGTTTTATTAATCAAAATCACTATAGTTAAAAAACAAGTTACTCTAGATAAGCAACGAAACACTTCTTTGTTTCCAGAAGAAAAAGTTCTTGGCAACTTGGCTTAGACTGATGCACCTGCAAACTGATTCAGATAAAATCCCAGTCATACAGGACGCACTTGGATTCTGGAATGCCTGGAAATGTACAAGAGCTTTAGGACACTAAGAAACTTCACCGGGAATTCCATGTGAAAGTGGAAAACAACATTAGAGGCCATCAAGGCAAGAAAAGTCCTTGGATGGTTTCATCCTAAATCCATCACCCTGAGACTATGCTCAGCAGAAGGAAGGAGGCCTAGGACTAGTGAGTGTCAGAACAGTATCCAGGATGAAATATCATGGCCACAACTGACCACATGCTTAATGAATACCTTGGAAGCAGTAAAAAAGAAGAGGAGCAAGTAGAAGAACCATCATGGAATCCTAAAAATGGTGCTTAGAATTAGCTCTGAGCACAAGATAGATGGATGCTTTTGTCTATCACACCAGGCAAGCTCTTGTGTGCAGGCAGTGCAGAGATGTCGTTGAGATAATCCAGTATAACATAACAGCTGAATGCAAGATAGATTAATTTAGACTATGGCTCCACAGCATAGATTGTCGTAAATCATTTAGAACGGTGCCGTATCAGTGCCAGACCATTTTATTAAATCATAGGGTGTACTTGGTTTGTCAAAGGACTTAAAGACTTAAATCCAAGTTATTTATGCATTAGTGTTGTCAGCATTAATCTCATTAAAATGACATTAACGCCATAACCGCATTAATGGTAAATCTCCGTTAATGGGTTAGCGTCTAAGCATTGTGTATGTAAACTTTATATAGCAGGTTTAAGAATCCTAATGACTTTTGAATGTATAATTGAATGTACAATTACCCTCAGCCAAATAGTAGTAACATTTTCTTAATGTCTTACATTCCACTTAGACTCACCTGATGACTGTCAGTGGTTCTTTAAATCTCCTATGACGCACTTTTAACCAAATGCATTTCAGTTTCTCCAAAACTGCTTTGCATAATGTACAAGTAAATGGACCTTCAGATCTACAGTAGGTGCATAGATAAACTACACCAGATACAGTGGAACATATCAGGCACTGGTTTAACTCTATGTATCATTTTTTATATAATTTAGTAAAACCAATCTGTATGCCTTTATTTCAAAGTTGGTATATTGAAAAAAGTGCTTGTGTATTTCTTGTTTCCAGACTAATTTGTCTACATATACAAAATCTTGTATATGAAGAAGAAATTTAGTGAACTCAAAATCACTTTTTTAAAATTCATCCAAGAATAAATGAATCAATTACAATTCGTATATTTAAATGACCTGTCAAAAAAAGCATCTTGGGAAACAACCTGGGAAACAAACAAGCAGGCATGAGTGGACGACAGAATTGATATGATAGTTTGCACTCAGGCAGATAATAAAGATAATACCAAAGCCTTAATACCATAACTATAGAAAAAATTATATAATGTCTGTTTCTATATTTTTCTTTTATGGAAATGTTAAAGTTGTCCAATGAATTGGCGTCATTAATATCAATGGAGAGTTATAGTTGTGTCATTGGGATGGAAGTTTACCTATTTTGCTTTTAAAATAATTTAGCCAGCTTCTACTGCTTCTGTAACTTTATAGTACACCTTATTATACATAACCAAAACATATGACATATTTGTGCATTCAGTGGATGACAGCAAGTTATTATTCTGCATGTTTTGGGCTGCAGGAAGTTTCCTAATGCTTTTGATGACTACCACCAGGATGGCACTGGTTTCAACAGGGTCCAGTAAAACAGGTAAATAAGCACACATGATCATTGTTTGTTTTTGGTGTTTTTGTTTGCTTTTTATTTTGTTGTCATTGCATTTTGCATTTTTCAATCATTGATACAGTTAATATTTTAGTATACATGTATTTCAGGTCAGTATTCAGCATTCAATGTTTTTGTGGGCAGTCTGGCCTTTGTCTTCTGAACTCTCGTATCAACAAGGCATTTTCCCAGCAGAAAACTTTGTCCCACTGAATTTTGTTTTCTTTTTTTAATCATTCTCTGTTAAACAGTAGAGATGGTTCTTTGGGACAATCTCAGTAGATCAGCAGCTTCTGAAATACGTGGCATCAACAACCATGCAAAATTCAAAGTTACATAAATCCCCCTTTTCTTCTTTCTGATGTTCAGGTTGAACTTCAGCCGGTCATTTTGACCATTTCTGCATGTCTAAATGCATTGAGATACACACACGTGATTGGCTGATTAGATAAGCAGACAGCAGTTACTACTATTGCTTCACGTCAAGAGGTTTTTGGATTTGAATCCCCAGGCACTTGGGACTCTCTGTTATATGTGTTCGTGTTTGACCTTGTGCTTGTGTGTACTGTCTTTGGGTACTCTGGGTTTCTCCCACAATCCACAGACATACATAGTGTTTTAGCTGGTGATTCAAAATTGGCCAACTTAAGCATGAATGGTTAGGTGTGTCTCTATGATGGAGTGGCAACCTGTCCAGGGTGATGTAACCTGTACTTCCCCTGAGGGAAGTACAGGTTACATCATTATCTTCATCTCTCAAAGTTGCGTTGGCACAAATATGGCAACACTCTAAAATATTTTCAGAAAAAAAATTATTTAATAAGACCATGATGACATAAAGTCATTGGAACAAATTGGGAATTATTTCTTGGCGTCTGTGTGTAAGACTGGATAATCTTGTGTTTTAGTGCAGTTCCACTTTATCAATGAATCCCTAACCTGGTATGAGGCTCAGAGCTTCTGCAGATTAAAATACACTGACCTGGCAACCATAAACAACATGGATGAAGAAAACCAGCTGGTCAGTACACTGGACAGTCACAAGACCGCCACATGGATCGGACTTTACAACGGAAAGAACAACAGGTGGCTGTGGTCTGATGGGAGTGGCAGAGCAGACTTCACCAAATGGAGCCTTGATCAACCAGACAACTATAATGGGGAAGAGTCGTGTGCAGAGATACAAGATGACGGCCTCTGGAATGATATTCCATGTGACTTAACCAGAGCTTATGTGTGTTATGAAAGTGAGTAAATTGCAATTACAGTTGAAACTGTTGTGAGTGATCATAATTGATCATAATTTTAACTCATTCACTGCCATGGACGTCTATAGACGTCAATTACGTTTTTCAATGGGAGGGGCTAGAATACAACCTCGGGCAGCTTGTCAGTGAACATCAGACTGCTTGAAATGTATTTTTCACAAAAAGCTCGTTTTCTCCCTTTTTGTGGTCAAAACAGGCATTTTTGGTGGAACCCACCTCTCTTCTACAGCTGATTACTAAAGAATGGAAAATGGTAGAAACAAGCTTTTTTTTTTTTGGATGGAAGAAGAGAGTCTGTTCTTCATTTTGGTAGGTTCAGCGTTTATATGATCATAACACAGTTTTCTGTGGCTCATCAAAAATGAGTAAGAATGCTCAAAAGCCCTGGCAGTGAATGAGTTAATATGAAATTTTTATTGATGATAATCAATTTAATCTATATAATATTTAAAAACAAAAATGAAAACGTGACCGAGTGACTAGCACACAAAATGATAATTTGCTAGCGGTGAGATTATGAGAACTCACTGTGCTGATTCGAACAGTTGTGGTCCAGACTGAAGTAACTCAACAGCCATGTTTCCAAAAGGATGTAAAATATCCCACCAACTCTGGCTGTTCTCTGGGTAGGTCTGTATTTTCTCCTCAGGTTCATCTCAGCGCTTTTGCGTGAACTTTAGGATGAATTCCAGCAAAAAAAAAAACAAAATAAAATAAATATAAAATATTTTTAATGTAACAAAGATACAGCAAGTTTATTTCAGTAATGACAAACATCGTCCAAACAATGGCTGAGCAAACCAGTAGATTAGTGGCTACAATGGCGGCACTCCGGCTCCTTTTCACTCATCTTCTTTTAGAAGTCAGTCCAGCAACAGGCATTTGAAACATGGGCAAGACCAGGTACTTTTCTTTCAAAGGAGATGTTTAATGAAACTGTAAATTAACACTGCAAGACTTGGTGAAAAAACTGTGTTGCTTCCAGTTTATCCGACTTCCAACTATCTAAGCACATAATTACCAAAAAGCGCATCAGAATTTCACATTTCTGTATTATATGCTTTTAACATAACAGTATTTGAAAATCATCTGAAAATTATACTTAACAACAAAAAATTTATATTTCTCCTTTTAACCCCTTTTACCAGAACCAGTGAACTAGCCTTTAATTGGCTCTTACAGTGGCCAAACAGACTTAATGAAAGAGCAAATGATCTACTGACCAAAATAATACAGGTCAAGCCTAAGTTGTACTTCAGTTAAATTTAATTTCATTTATATAGCAACAAATCATTAAAAAAAAGTTGCTTCAAGGCGCTTTATATTTTAACCTCCTAAGACCTGAACTCTTTCATGGCATGCATTTTTAATTTCTCCTTGCTATTTGGGCTGATTGGGACTTGATGAATGTAAAAACAAAGAATTATCTTTTAACCTGATTTTGCTCTTCAAGGGCCTGATTCATTTTAAAGTTTGATAAAACTGTGGCAGTATAATGTCCTCGTAAGTGGATAACAGGCCCTTGTATAAAAAAAAAAAAAAAACAAGATTTTGTAGACAACCCCAAAATGTGATGTCCACATATATGGACAACAGGTCCAAGTGTTTATGACCAGAAACATCATGGCTCTGCTGTTAGTAATTTGGCTCTAAATCACTTACCTGACTATTTTTCTTGGCAGAAAAAACAAGTCTAACTCCTTTTTACTCCTCTCCCCTTGTGTGTCTCTAGTTCAGCAGGATGGCAGCAAGAAGTATGTGGTTTACACACAGGGGCAAACCTGGCAGAGCAGTCAAGATCTGTGCAGACAGAATCACACTGATCTGGCATGTGTGCTTACAGACAAGGAAAATGCAGCGATTGCTGCAGTTACCACCAAAGCGTGGATTGGTCTGTTTAAAGATGCTTGGGTTTGGTCAGATGGAACAAAGACCTCCTTCAGGTACTGGAAAAGAGGCGGAAGTTATAGTGGAAACTGTGTTTCTGTGGAAGGATCACAGACGGGACGCTGGATACCAGCTGACTGTAACAAGAAAGCAACATTTATGTGTCAAGGAGGTAAGTTCCTGAAATGGACAAGTAATAAATCAATTTCTTTATAAGTGTGATACAACTGTTGTTTTCATTAAAGCATCAAAACGTGGGTTAAAAAATAATAATAATAATTATCACAACAATAAATGACATATTTCTTTATTTGTGTTCTACAGATGCCAAACTAAAGAAGATGGTCATAAGGATGAAGGTGAAGTCTGATGTGGGTCTCACTGACTCCGCTGCCTCCAGTCAACTCCTAATGAAGGTACAAACGTAGATTCTAGGTTCCTTGTATCTTTACTGTCGCATTATGGAAAACAAGTTGTGCAGCAAGAGTTCATAAAACAACAGTAAACACCAAACACATCACAACAAACACAAAATATCTACAGAAAAAAATATTAGAGGTAAAGAAAAGTAGCAAAAGTTTTTTATTTTGTTCCAAAACATAACGAAATTTCACTTTTAACATGATTTAAAAACATTTAAATATGATTATTACCTGCATGACAGGGACATAAAGCTATGTGTGGTAAATCTAACAAGTATGAAAAACAGCTCTTTTCTTTTATAATGTTTTTCTTCAAGTTGGAGACCATCCTGAGAGATCAAGGGGTGGCTGATTTCAAACTCAGCTGGCAAAGTGATAAAAATGGCAGTCTCTTTCAGCGTTAGTTGGAAACTATGGAGAAGACGGGTAAGAGATGCTCACTGCAGACTGTATACACCATGCTGCAATTGAACTAGTTTTCATTTGAAACATATTAATCATTGTGGAAAGAAATATAGTCAATATAGTTAAAAACCAAAAAGTTAAACATGTTTTTCTCTTTCCAGGATGCTGACTGCAGAAGTACCTATGTTGCTTTACTGTAGCGCTGATGGATGGAAACAGATTATTTAAAGATTGGTTCTCACCTCACTGAATTTAGGTGGAAACTATAGGTTGGAAGTAGCACTCATACAATATAATATTAAATAAGGCAATGATATGAACTGAAATCCAAGTGCTAATAATAGATGCAAATCATTTTTAAGCATTGTAAAATGTGCCTGGTTTGGACATCGCAGTCCAAGTGCTTTGTTTTGCAAAAATGAGCTTTAAAAATGCAAGAAGAATAGCTTTCTCTGCCTATTCCTGTAGCTTGAAAGAAACAAAAAAACAAAACAAAAAACAAGTTTGTAGTTGTTCTATTACCTTGTTAAGGATTCTTGTGCTTTTATGTGGCCTCTATAATGTTAAAGGCTGTCCACAATAAAGTAACTTTCTGAATTTTCAACCTTTTATTCATATTTATGTATTGATTTCGTACTGGTTTTTGATTCTGATTCCCCACACTCATTATTGTCTTGATTTTGTTCTTTGTTATGTTCTAAAACCATTTATAGTACCATTTAATTCTTTTTTTTTAATCACAAGTGATTCTTAGAGTCAGAGTCAGAAAGACTTATCCCCAAGAGGCAATTAAGATAGATGATACCTTGCCAAATGGATATACAATACAGAAACATCACGCTGGGGAAGTAGTGATGGGATTTCCGGCTCTTTTTAGAGAACCGGCTCTTTCGGTTCGGCTCACTAAAAAGAGCCGGCTCTTTCAGCTCCAAACCGGCTCTTCAGGTTGTTTTGTTGCTTTAATTAATTTATTATTAACAACAATATAAAATTATGCACAAAAGGAATTACTAACGTAAAAAAAAAGTAGTTTTATTTATATATGTTTATATATAAATATATGCGGTGGCCCCTAGAGACAAAACACGTACAAACTCCAAAACACATTTCTAGCATGAACTGAACTTCCAAAGCAGAGCTACTAGATCACTTAAATTACACAATTGAAAGCATGTGTGTATTGTTTGTGCATTTATACACAAGCACTCACATATATTCAAATAATTAAAAAAAAAAAGTTCATCTACCTGTTACTACCACACACCAAATCCGGTCGTTGGTACTTGCTGGCTTGTGTAGCCACAAGGTAACAAAATCTCAACACTGCGCCCAGCATCCTGGAGCACTTCTGTTGTCTTTTGTACGTGTTTTGAGTTTTTATATGCTTCTGAGTTTTTGCGTGCTTCGGAGTTTGTACGTGTTTTTACGTGTTTTGGAGTTTGTACGTGCTTCAGAGTTTGTACGTGATTTGGAGTTTGTATGTGCTTTGTCTCTAGGGGCCACTGTAAATATACTTTTATTTATTCACTCCACATAAAATGTAATAAATAAATCATATAATACAAAAATCAACTATTCACATTTCAACTTTTAACTATTTAAATTTTCAGCTTTTTCCTTTTACAAATTTAAAGTGAAAGCAACACAAAACACTGCAAACCACAACACAATTAAATATAAATTATAATATGAAAACAAAAAGAAGATGCATATTCTCTGTCATATGGACCTGCATGAATAAACTTTCTGAATCCTTTATCATCTGCAACCGAAAATAGTTGTGAATGATTACTATACCTTTCTAATGTGACGCTGTTGTCCCTGGCTCTCTTTCTCTCTCTCTCCCTCTGGCTCTGTTCCTGTGCTACTCAGTGTAACTACCGCCCCTCCCCCCTCTGCCCAGCGGCGGAGCGAAGCGGAAAAAAAGTGCAAGAGAGAGGCTGAGAGAAAAAAACAAACAAACCACGTGACGGCTCGCGATAAGGAGCCGGCTCGCGTCGTTCACGTCAAAGAGCCGGCTCTAAGAGCCATTTCGTTCGCAAACGACCCATCACTATGGGGAAACAGGTCAGGCCTGGTAGCACTGGCCAGTTGACCGCACGAGCAGTGACCCAGAACCAAAACAATGGAAAATGCACAACATGAGGAAACAACATGGGGGGGAGGGGGTGTCTGTGTCAGTGTACATGCGTGTGTGTGTGTGTGTGTGTGTGTGTGTGTGTGTGTGTGTGTTCCGTGTTCAGCCAAGAGAAAGTGTCCCTTCACTCGCTTGGGCAAAAGTCAACAATCTTCAGTTGACGCGGCTGGCCTTGATTGAGGAGGGAGAGAGTCACATCAACAGTCTTGTTATCTAAAGGAGAGTTTTGCCTTGAGCATCCAGCTGGTGCCAGGGGGGTCGCATTAGATGAAGATGGTAGTTGTTTTGGTTAGCGTGAACAAACTGCTTCCAGTTTTCCAGTTGGTCTAATGTCCGTCACTGGTCACCAGGTCTCTCAATTCCCGTTCTTCTTCTCCAAGATCTTGTCCATATTGCTTTCAATAAACACAGTCTGAGTACTCACAGCCCTGCCCATCATCTATCATGTCGGCCAGCCTTGTGGGATTTTAAACAGCTCTAGCCGATTCTTGTACTTCGATAAGCCAGCTCCAATCAGCCAGAACTCTGTTATCATGGTTCTGAATTGATAGATGTCTTTCAATGTCCTCCATCGAGTGTTGTCAGACACATGACGTAAGCAACCATTGAGTATCTGGCAGCAAATGTCTCCGCAAGACAATCAGTTTTTCAGTTTCGTTAAGGGACCTGTTGATCAAATCCATAATTCTTCTTTAGGTTTTTAGAGAACAAGTCTGGAAGACTCTCTTAGGGATAGAGAATAAGCGAGACTATGCAAAAGACATGAGAAGCCAAGCAGGAAAGATAAGGGAGAGGGAGAAGGAGAAAGTGCAGCCGCCTCCGTCAAGAGCCAAGAAAAGACATGCCAAATGTAACACACTTAAAATAAGTTACTTGATTAAAAAATATTTACACATAATTAAAATGTTTTCATTTTTCATTGTTTTTAATTGCATAAAGCCTACTTTCAGTTTCATAATTATGTCCAACATGTTGCTCAGTTTTTGTATAGAGAAACTGATGCTATTTACTGACTCTTTGTTTGAGGTTTTCATGCATGGATTATAAAACTGTCACCTGTTTAGGTAAACCTTTTGCTTTACTTTCAACCACTTTTAAAATCTTTCAGTATTTTAAAACCCAAGTTTCATGAGTGCATTTTAGAACACAAGATGGTAATGAAACCAGCTATGGTGTATGGCTTGGAAAGAGCTATGGATATATCATATCTGATTTGAAAGAAGAAACAGGAAATTGTCTGTGGTAATGTTAAACGCAGTTAAAAATGATGAACAATATCAGGTAACTAGAGCCTGAGTCATGCTTTAAGAGTATATTTATAAATTATTAATTAAATATAGATTTAGATAGCGTATGAACATTAATTCAAATCCTGTTTTAAACAGTTTAACAAATAATGTCATTAAGAGTGCCAATGAAATTCCAGATTCCAATAGATAATAAAATACTCGGGAAAATTTTGCCTTCACATTTCAAATTTTGCCTTCAAATTTTGGCTATATATATGATTGAGGCATCATCTGTACTCTGTAATATGCATGAATGGATAGAAGAATAAGACAACCTTTACTATTTTTTTAATTATCAAAAAGTTAAGTTAACAAAAATCACAGTGTGTGCCTTTTATTACCAAATGTGGTCCACAGACCATGTACCATCCATCCATCTTCTTCCACTTATCTGGCAGCAGCCAGGCAGAGAAGCCCAGACCTCCCTGTCCCCAGCCACCTCCTCCAGCTGACCAAGGTGTTCCCAGGCCAGCTGAGACATAAAATCTTTTCAGCGTGTCCTGGGTCTGCCCCGGGACCTCCTCCTCTGAGCCCCTCCCAGATGGCCGAACCTCTCACCCTATCTCTAAGGAAGGCCAGCCACCCTTTGGAGGAAGCTAATTTCTGCTGCTTGTATCCGCAATCTCATTCTTTCGGTCACTACCCACAGCTCGTGACCATAGTTAGAAGGTAGGGACGTAGATCGACCGGTAAATTGAGAGCTTCGCTTTTACACTCAGCTCCCTCTTCACCACAACAGACCGGTCGATCTCCGGCTTCCTTCTCCCGTCACTAGTGAACAAGCAGTGTTGGGTGTAACATGTTACTAAGTAAGGCATTACTGTAATTAAATTACTTTTCCACTGAAAAAGTAGAGTAACTGATTACTGTTCATTTTTAGGTATTTTAATTACAGTTACTTACAATGCACTTGCGTTACATTGTAAAATAATTAAACTCGCTGAATATCATTATTTAATTTCAATAATTTGTCTTCTAAACGTAGAAGTAAACTCTGCCGCTTTAACATCGCTGTAGTGCAGCTGCGCGTCATTTCGCATTTTCACCATTTTGTGACCCAAACAGTATTTACAAAGAAACAAATAAGAAACTCAACTCTATAATTAACTCAGTTCAAATAAACATAACTGAACTTAAATCAACTGAAATTAAGGTCAACCTGCACACAGCTACACTGACCTGAACCTTTCTCTCAAAACACCTGAGTTCTTCTGCTTAAATAGTCCACTTAACCAAACAATTTCTCCTCTGGACTATTCCATTCAGTAGGTAGGTAAGATGAACATGATTATATTCAAACCTCTACTACTCCTCTTTACTGGCAACATGAACTCTGTGGTCTAATCAATACATATTACAACAATAAATCTATTTCTTCATAAACCCTGTAAAATAAACTTTATTAAATTATAAGAGTTCTTCCCCTTCTGCACTTGGTCTCTTCCTGTGACCCCAGATGAACCCAGAAGGTATAAAGCAGGAAGTAAAACTACATTTCCTCCTTTTGTTTCTGGAAGACAGGTAGGTAAGGCAAGTTCTAAACAATACAAATTAACAGTTGAAATAAAGAACATGTTAACTTAAACTTGTAGGAATTGATTTAAACCAAGATATTATATAATCTGTAAAAGTGCACAACATAAACAAACCTGGGATAGTAGATGTTTGCCTCTTGCAGATTACATGTGAAATATGGTTAAATCAAAGCAAGAATGTTAACTAAGAATATAGACAAATGGTCTTCTCACCCACTTTGTCACAAACTTTATTTGTATAGCACGTTTAAAAGACCAGCGGTACACCAAAGTGCTTTACAATAAAAACAGGAAAATTAAGACAATAAATGAAAGACTATTAACAAAGACTTCTCAAGATTCTTGTCCCTAATAAACAGCCTCTGTCATTATTAGTGATCATAATTATTATTTTCATGTTTATTATCACTTTTTTGTGTACTCATGTTTTTTTGTTAATGACTTTGAGCTGAATCCCAGGATGGATAATTAACTTCCGGTCAACCTGAAAAAAAAATGTTAACATTGATTTTAATGATAACCACAAAGCTTCTACAACTACTTTAAATTAATAAAAGTGTATCACGAACTCTGACTCATAGACACAATGATCACCTGCAGGTCACCTGATGTCTGTGATACTAACTTAAACACATTTAAATTAAATATTATTAACTTGGCTTTGTTTAATTCAACAGTGTCAGAGCTGCAGCAGATGTAATCAGTACAGCTGTGTTACAAAAAGCATCAGAATAGTTTAAACTTGATGAAAAACAAACTGTGAAGACAAGAGGAGTCCATAACTCAGCCTGGTTTTCATCCAGGCTGACCCTCATCCGCAAAACCTTTATTAGAAACTTTTAAAAAGGCATTTGCTTTTACATGGTCATCTATTATACATAGCTGTTTCCACTTTAGGGCCACATGCTGCATCTGTGTGGTGCAAAAGTCTTCAGCCACCCTTCATCTCTTTATATGCAGCAAAGACCTGACACAGCACCTGATGATGCATCTGAACCTTCAGCTGAATCTTTTACTGTTCAATGAAGCCTCATCAGAAATGGTCTCAGTGGAAGGGTGGCTGCGAAGAATTAAGGAAGAAAAACAAAGAAAAGGCTGAGGTCCACCAAATGTCAAAAGAACTGGGCTGAAAATCAGTGGGAATGGCTCTGATGACACGATGAATACAAATTTGACATTGTTGGAGATCTTGTTAAAATTGATGAATTATGAACAGAAAAGGACCGTCAGAGTTTGATCCACCATGAAATAACATTTGGAAAACATCTGACTTCTTAGTTGTTATTTATCCACATTGTTTTTATTTTATTTGCTAGATTTCCATTTATGTTTACATGTTTCAGTAGATTACTGCAACTGTTTCCCATTTTCTTAGCAAAATATTAAGAAATGAGGGATGGCTCATGACCTGTGCACAGTACTGTACTTAAAAAGTAAAATATTTAATATCAGAAGAAAAACAACTCACCATTTGACTTTGTGCAGCAATACAACAAGAACAGGAGGAACATGAAAACGAACATTAGTCTAAAGATCATCAGAACAACAAATGAAGAGCTTTCAGGATCGAGCATATCTGTTGTAAAAAAAAAAAAAGGCACATTAACTGCTACCATCTTGAAACTTTTCCTCAGAATGAAAAGTTCTCTACAGTCTTCAACACACCTGAGTGAAATACTTCAGTTTGACATCACTCAGGCCAATCTTTATGTTACATTCAGAATCTAGTTCTAGTCCCGCTCCTTATCCACTGCATTATATTACTGTAAAATGCCATCGTCCTTGTGAACAGAAGCATTTTTAAAGCTGCTATTTTAGTGTTTAGTGTTTATAAGCACAGTGTAAGCACAAAGGGGTGAAATATCAGCTTCCTTTTGTTCTTTGCAAAACTGACACTAACTTTCTCCCTTCACACTCCCACTCAGTGTCTTCTCCAGGATCTCACATCTGATTATTATCTTGACTAGTCTGCATATTTGAGGCCAAATGTGTTGCAATATCTCAAAAACTGTGAATTACTGATCCAGGCATAAAACTGAAAATAAAAAACGTTTCTACATTTTGTCTTTCTATGACACTCACTGATGAAAAGCTCACCATTTTCATCAATGATGAGTGGATCACTGTACTCTGTGTAGTAGACTGGGTGTCCTCTTCCTCCTCTGCACCTGTAGAGTCCTTCCTGTGAGACACTGATTTGTCCTACTGAAGGGAACTGCATCTGCATCTGAACAGCATCTTGTGTGGTCAGAGGTTCAGATGAGTTTACATCTCTGTACCAGTAGAATTTCCATCCAGATGATGAGTTCACTGAGCAGCTAAGGGTCACACTGCCCCCTACTGGAATGTCTCTCACATCAATAGTTATTTGGGCCTTTGGGTGATCTGCTGTTGAGTTTAAACAAAGACAGAAATAAAATAGATATTACACCACACACAGGCCAGGATTACACTACCCTGATGTTATGTGCCTTCATTTTGCATTTTTCTTCTGGTCTTCCTCCTCCAATTACCAAATTGTAACAGTGTGAGTATGTGCAACATAGTGCAATGGCCCAAACTGTTAACACTGATGTCATCGCCTCTCACACACTCATTCCTCTAATACATAGCTGTAATGCCTTTTACATAGTTTCATTTTGATGCTTTTTTCATTTACAGACTGCAACAGTTTACTTTGGCTAGACAACTTCGTCCTGCATCATGAGAAGAAATCAACACTTGCCTTCCTGTAAGAGGAAAAGAAAATCCTGCTCATCTCGCTGTAACTTCCTGCAGATCACATTACACTTTTTTTTACCTTAGTATCAACATTTACACAAGACACACAAACACACGCTCGTTCAGCTGTCTTAGTGAGGACCTTCATTGACATAATGTTTGCCCTAACCCCTTACCCTAACCATAACCATTAAAAATGAATGCCTAACCTTGATCCTTAGCCTAAACCTAACCATAACCTAATTGTAACCCTGACACTAAAACCACATTTTCAGCCTTCAGGTGTGTGTCCTCACAAATGACTGTTGGTCCTCACATGTATAGTAGGATGCAGATTTCGGTCCTCACAATGATAGATAGACAGGAACAGACACACACACCCATTGTCATATCTTAGTGAGGACATCTAATTGAAAAATTGAAGGCCTAATCCTGAACCTTAGCCTAAACCTAACCATAACCTAATTGTAACCCTGACACTAAAACCACATTTTGAGTCTTAGAAATACCTTCAAACTTGCAGGGACGAGCATTTTGTCCCCACAATGGACTCTTGGTCCCCACAAATATAGTAGCATGCCAATTTTTTGTCTTTACAAAGATGTCTAAACATGTATACACACACATGCACACACACAAACCAAATCTGCCTCCCTACTTACAAAAAAAATTTTTTTTTAATCATTATTTATATCACTATTGTACTCAGGTTATGGAGCAGCAGGTCAGCATTGCTGTCCCTATACCAGCTGAAAGTTCAGGAGACAAAGTGGTGACAAACTGCCAACAATGAGCTACTATCAGCTGTAGCTCTTTGTAACAATGTAACAATGTAACATCCTTTGTAGACCATTGAATTCATCCTGGGCTCACACAACAAACATGACTTACTTGATGCTGACAATGTGAAGGCTTCACTCCACTCTGTTGAAGAATATGAGTCATCTCTGCATCGACTCTTACACATGTAGTCTCCACTGCTGGACTCAGAAACTCTGAATGTCACATCATTATTGCGTGTCCACACTTTGAGTGTCCTGGGTCCTCTCCATTTATATTCCCACTCGGTGGTTTCACCTCCTTCCTGCACCTCACATGTCAGAGTGATCGTCTCACCTCTGAATATCTGAGGCCAGTTGGGTTGTTGTTTTACAACAACTTTATTGGAAACTGTTCAAACATATTAACAGTTAAGATAAAAAATAGAAACATGTAATCAACAGAGGAACCTTAGCATCATTTGATAATCATGAGTGAATGTATATTTCATACTAAACTCACAGGTTTTCTCAATGGTGACATCATCACTTCTATCAGTGTAGTAAGCTGGGTTTCCTCTTGTTCCTCTGCAGCTGTAGATTCCTCCTTGAGATACTCTGATATCTCTGTTTTGTTGATCTCTGATTTGAAGTTCAGAGATTCTTTGGGTTCGTCTGAACCACTCATATTTCCATCCATCAGAGCTCTGCACAGAGCAGGTCAGTGTCACACTGCCCCCTACTGGTATGATTGTTGTTCCTGCTGTCAGTGTGGCCCTGGGTTTATCTGCTGTTATAAAAATGAAAGAAAAACAGATCCATACATTAAAAAAAAAGAAGCATGTGTTAATGTCATAAAACAGATAAGAGATAAGATAGAACTTTATTAATCCCTCGGGTGGGTTCCTCTGGGAAATTCGACTAAAACCTGCTACTTGCAGGAAAATCTTCAAAATTCTTCTTCATCATATTTTCTGCTCTTTGATTTTTTGCTGTCTTTCTCAACATGGTAACAGAGGCAGGGTGTATATCTCTAAATAAACAGAATATAACTGTTTTTCCATTGTCCTGCCTGACGAAGTGGACATAAAGGACCGGATTGGTTATAATGTAAGCACAATAACACAGAGTTATAAAGATACTTGAAAAACAACCACTTTTTGGCACAACACTGGGATTTGCATATTATTTTGTCACTATTTATCACTGTAAATAAACTCACTGTCTTTATTTGGAAGAGTTTGGGTCTGCTCATTACCTCTGATGTGACAACATTTAAATGTACAGGATCATAAATTTATGCTGTTGGTCACTGAGGACTTACCTAATACAGTTATAGAGACAGTATTACTGTTCTTTGTATAACTGTTGCTCGTCCTGTGACCAGAGCACTGATATTCAACACTGTGACCTGTAATTGTACATTTTAATCTGTGGTTTTTGTAATCACTGTAGCTGATAAATTCTTGACCATCCTTCTTGATTATATATTTCCAGTCAGTGTCTTTTCCTTCATTCATGTCACATTTGAAGACAATGAACTCTCCAATGAAAAAACTGGACCAGCTGGGTTCAATCGTTAGCACAGCATCTAGAATCCAACACAACCACACAGTTAACAATCTGAAACATTGAAACATTTTCTTTAGTCAAGAAGCAACAACATGTTCATAAAAATTATAAATGTGTTGCAAAAATGAGCAAAACCAGAAAGTGCTTAAAACTGATGCAGTAGGCTAAGATGAATCTTTACTAAATGAATAAAAAGAAGTCAATAAAATAAAGTGAAAACTGTTCAGTCACCTTGAGCGTGTCCAGTGCAGAGGAGCGTACAGAGCGCTACAATAAAGACAGAGACTTCAGACATTATCAAACTAAACAAACCTTTGTTAGATAAACTAAACCAGCTCCACTCTGATCTGAGTCAGTGCACTAAAATCTAATCCAGTCTACAAACAACCATGTTGGTAACAAAATATGAGAGTCGTCTGATCACATGACCTGAAATGGTACAAACGACTGATGCTCTGTTCTTCTTACTAAAACATGTTTATGGATCAGTATGAATCAAACAATAGAAGTCAGTGATGTACTCACAGAATAGGCCCAGCTCACAGAGCAAAGTGGCTCCCATCCTCACATCCAGCAGTGACACGTCTGAAAACTTCTACAACTTTCTGTAAAGAGAGAGAGTGAAGCAGCAGCACAGCAGATACCAAAGAGCTGTGAAGACCACAAACACTTTTTATAAGTTTTTGCTTCCTTCCTTTTACACAGACAAAGCAACAAGATCTGACCACAACATACTGTCACATGTTTATTGTCTCCTGCTGCTGCAGAGACATGTTACGCAGATTTTTTATGAGTAGATCACAAGTTAAAGTTAAATGTGAAGTCCTTTATTTTACACCCAGAAACACAACAAGAACAGAGCTCTGGCTGCACCTTCACATAACATAACATACTCCCTCTTGCCTCAAATACCGGGAACATTTTGGTTCTACAAGTTAATTGTTTATTTCATAATTACTTTGTGTAGTATGAATGCTCATACGGGAGGTTTTTATCAGTAGGAAAAAGTGTAAAACCTGTGAAAATATAAATAAAAGTCCAAAATTTCTACTTTTTTCTACTTGCTTATTTGTGGTGAGCAGCAGATCAAATTGAGTAAGAATTATAAATGGCTTCATGCCACATTCAGGCCAGTGACTCATTTATGCACTCAGACACGAGCAATACCTCTGTGTTACATGCACACATTTCTGCATCTCTGCCATTCAAAGACACTTTGTACATAGTTTATTTTATGTAATATTCAATACTGAACTGTACATTTAGTCTTTTTCAAGAAGAAATTTTTTATTCAGTGTTTTCATAAAAGCCTTGTTTTTATGCATTCACTGCTAATAGGGAGAACGTATGAGGTTTAAAGCCTGGAAAAGTTTGAAACCTTTTATTCTCCACAATGGAAAATGGCTAAAAAATAAAAATGCGTATCACATTATCTTCTAATTTTATAAATCCTGCATTCAGCTTTGCAGTCTCCAACATCAGTGAAATGTAGTCAGATGCTGCTCATTTTATGTGTTCACTTGTTACTTTTTCTGACACGCTTGCATTTAAATGCGGCTCCCCGTCTCTCTGCATACCTGGCCTGTACCACCGTCTTCAGAACGTCTGCCCTTCTTTCACATAATGGTGTGATCTCAGTCTTTGCATGTGATTGGCCGATTGTGTGCCCATAAAAATGAAGTTCCACCTCTTCCTGCATGTATTCTCTGCAGGACTGAAGACTCAGCTCCCACACACCGACGGGCCAGACACATGAAGCCACTGTGGATGACTGTATTTTTTGGGGGATAGACTAAAACATCTTACCAGAGTTATGGGAAAGGTTTTATCATGGCTGAGATTCTACCTGTCCAGGTGATCTCAGACTGTTAGTTTTAAAAATGATCTCTCTCAGACCTGTGCTGTGAGGCAAGGGGGAATAAATACAACAGAAAAACACTGGATAAGAAGGTTCAACATTCAGAAAGTTATTTTATTGTAGACAGAACACATGCCTCCATAAACACAGATTAGGAGAGATGGCTATCGTATAACAATATGGTGACCAAATGAAAACATCAGAGTCACTACAAAGTAATGGAGCAGTCTGGTTGCAGCTATAAATATGTTTTTTTTTTTCTACTGACTGAAAGAAGCAGAAAAAATTTTTCTTCACACAATTGTTTTTTAAAAATTGAAAGTCTTTTCAAAATAAAGCACTTAGATGCCATGTCCAAAGCACTGTAATGCAAAGTTTTCAAAGCTTGAAAGTGATTTGCATCTATTATTAGCACTTTGATTTTATTATTACAAATATTACAATATTTAATGTTATATTGCATAGGTTCTTCCTCCCACCCATAGTTACAATATTATGACCAAAACCTTAGGGGGGAAATGAGGACAAGATCTACTGTTTTAATTACACTCTTAAAGTAAGTAAAAGTTTAATTTACTTAATAACTTAGGTTAGAATATACATCAGCTGTTATGAACTACACAAGTATAGGGTAAATAAATTTGCTGAGGAACGCAACAATCTTTAAATAATCTGTTTCCATCCATCAGCTCTACAAACCACTATAATCACTAATGTTGCAGTAAAACGACATTGGCACTTCTGCTCTCAGCATCCTGTAAAGAGAGGAAAAAAACCTTTTCACTGATTGTTTGTTTGTTCTTTTACTAAATTACTTTTCACAAAATGATTGGTATGTTTCGAATTAAGGTTAGCATGATAGATGCTCCCTGTACGGAGGCCTCTCGTACCTGCGTTCTCAGTGGTCTTCAACTGAGGTTGAAATACACGTTTATATTTAAGCTGGACATCAGTCACCCCTTGATCTCTCAGGATTGTTTCCAACTAAAAGAAAAATACAATCAAAGAAAAGAATTGTTTGACATACTCTCCAGATTTAGCACACAGCTTCATACCTCTCTGTGTAACATTAAGATAACTATAATAATTAAACCATTTTTAAATCATCAGTTGGACTTATTGGAGTGTTGAATTTAAATATGTAGTAACAGTCTCTATTGCTTTCAAAAACAAATGCACACAGACCATAATGTATTATGTATAAAAATAGAATTGACAGTTTTGCTAGACAGCAAGACCTCAGGGATGAGTTCATGATGTCATAAATAACAAAGTGCTTCAGATGTGCTTCACTGAAAATATTACTCTTTTTATATTTTTGACTCTACTGAAGACTTTTTGCATACTGGTATTATTTTTTTGTTGGTAGTTTTGGTTCATTTTGTGTTTACTGTAATTTTATGAACTCTTGCAGTATAACCAGTTTCCCCTGGTGGACCCTTGAAGCTATGTTTGTACCTTCTGTAGGAATAGGCTGGAAGTAGTAGAGTCAGTGAGATCCACATCAGACTGCACCTTCATCTTTATGACCATCTTCTTTAGCTTGAGACCTGCAGAATAAAAACACAGAAAAATAATCTCAGCCATTATTTAGACTGTCTTGATGAATGCTCTTACATCCAGGAAAGGAAGAAGAAAGTTGTTTTGGTTCATCTGAGGGTTGTGTTGATTGCGATCCTTATTATGAATATTATTATTTTTCTATCCGAGTTTTGACATCACACTTTTTCCAAGAAATGACTTATTGCTTTTGTATTTCAGGAACTTACCTCCTTGACACATGAATGTTGCTTTCTGGTTACAGTCAGCTGGTATCCAGCGTCCCTGCTGTGATCCTTCCACAGAAACGCATTTTCCACTATAACTTCCGCCTCTTTTCCAGTACCTGAAGGAGGTCTTTGTTCCATCTGACCAGTACCAGGAATCTTTAAACAGACCGAACCACACTGCGTTTGTAACTGAAGCAATCGCTAAATTTTCCTGTGCTGTATGCACACATGCCAGATCAGTGTGCTTCTGCCTGCACAGATCTTGACTGTTTGGCCAGGTTTGTCCCTGTGTGTAAACCACATACTTCTTGCTGCCATCCTGCTGAACTAAAAACATACAAGGAGAGAGGAATAAAAGGAAGTTAGACATCTTTTTTCTTCCAAGAAAAGTAGAAATCAGGTAAGATTTTTAGAGCCAGATTAACATTTAGGAGGGCCAAAGTGTGGCTAAATGCCTTAAACCATTGTAATTGTGTATTGATTCATATATGTGCACACATTTAAAAGAATCACACCTGGGCTATCATTTTGTGTGCTACCCAGCTAATGATTTTTCTTTCTTTGTTTTAGATATAAGAAATATAAATTTATATTTATCTTCACCATTAAATAATTCATATCAAAATCCTGAAGGTTTTATTTCAACTTAATCACTGTATGTAATTGCATCAGTTTACATTTGCTTTAAAGATCACTGTGTCATTTACTCACTTTCATAACACACATAAGCTTTGGTTACGTCACATGGCGCATCATTCCAGAGGCCGTTATCATACATCTCTCCACATGCCTCAACCCCTCCAGAGTTGCTTGGTTCACCAGGGCTCCATTGGGTGAAGCTCATTACACCACTGCCATCAGACCAAAGCCACCTGTTGGTCTGTCCATTGTAAAGTCCAATCCATGATGATGTCACGTCCAGTGTGTTGATCAGCTGGTTTTCATCATCCATGTTATTTATGGTTGCTAAGTCGGTGTACTTTAATCTGCAGAAGCTCTGAGCCTCATACCAGGTCAGGGATTTATTGATGAAGTGATACTGCTGAAGCACTTAAAAAAAAACAGCAGATTAGCCTTTCTTTCTTCAATTAAAAACAGACAAACTGCATCACCAAAGAGCATCAACTTTCTCATGCATAAATACACATCTGATTACTCAAGTTAAACCTACCAACCAAAAATATATTTTGTTTCCCATCTCATAACTGTTTTATTCTAAAATACATTTTTTCAGTGAGTTTGTTCCAATGAATTATCTGTCTCGTGAAATCAAGAAACATGAAATAAGGAATTTAAGAAACAAGCTGGTTTTAAGAGATGAAAAACGTCTGCAACTTTAAAATATTAATTGGTTGGCAAATCTGAGGACTATAAATACCTTGGAGTACACATTGACAATAAACTGGACTGGGCTAAAAACACCACAGCACTTTACAGGAAGGGCCAGAGTCGTCTCTATTTTTTGAGGCGACTGAGGTCCTTCAACATCTGCCAGAAAATGCTCAGGATTTTCTATGAGTCTGTTGTGGCCAGTGCGATCCTCTATGCTGTTGCATGCTGGGGGAGCAGGCTGAGGGTCGCAGATGCCAACAGACTTAATAAACTGATCCGTAAGGCCAGCAATGTTGTGGGGATGGAGCTGGACTCCCTCAAGGTGGTGTAGGAGAGGCGGATGCTGTCCAAGATAAAGACAATGTTGGATAACACCTCCCACCCACTCCATGACATGCTGGTCAGTCACAGGAGCTTGTTCAGTGAGAGACTGAGATTACCGAAAAGCACCACTGAACGACACAGGAAATCATTCCTGCCTGTGGCCATCTCCCTGTACAACGCATCCACTTAACACACTGTTTGCTGCTACAACTACACATGTTTCTTTTCTAGCTATTTATTAATGAGTGACTTATGTATATATATATATATATATATATGTATATATTGTACTATTCTTAGTTAGCGTATTGTCTGTCTTGTCTTAATGTTGGTTTATGTTGGTTTATAATGGAGCACTGTAACAAAAAAATAATTTCCCCCAGGGATCAATAAAGTATTCTGATTCTGATTCTGATTCTGATAAACACGTCAATCCAGTAGGTCTCGGGAATATTCAGTCAGAAACAGATCTGCAATAAATGCTGGCCAAGAATTCAGTTCAGATATGGCTCGAAACCCAACCGTGTCCTCTTGGCTTGAAAAACGAAAACAAAACAAAAAACTGGAAATTATTAGATTATGCTGATCTTACTACTTTTGTCTACTTTTAGTTTTCCCTTTAAGTATGACAATGTATTAATTCACTGTCATTATAATCACCAAAAAATCTCCTCAATTTTAGTAAAATCCAGCTGGGTTTATCATTGCTCAAAAAAAATATAAAAATGTATTTGAAATAACTAACAGACGAACTCTCCTCTCCAGCACCCTGGCATAGACTTTCCCAGAGAGGCTGAGGAGTGTGAGTCCCCTGTAGTTGGAACACACCCTCCGGTCCCCTTTCTTAAAGACTGGATACTGGTCATGGAGGCTAACAAGGGCTGCCCAAAGAACATCTGGATTAAGACATACGGCTTCAAAAAGTTTTGGTGCTTTACAACAAACCTTCTCAGTCGCCATTGCCATTGGCAAGCAGTAGCCGCATAGACACCAGTAATTTTCCCTCACTCTCTCGTCCTTGTGTGACGGATTGTTTTCATCTTCATCTAAACTAAGTGCAGTTGACTATTTTCATTCTCTCTCTCGGGTTGCTCTGGTTCAAACTGGAAAGGTTACCCAGAGTGCATTGAGAAGTAAATAACAATGGCGGCCTACTGGTAAATCGGTTTTATGTAAAATGTGCTTAAAAGGAAAACATTTGGCGTATTTTAATACCACATATGTGTTATTGAAAGCACAGTACATATTTTAGCGCAAGAATTTCTTAATAGCCAGAGTCCTATCGGGCTTGGTTAAGACATTCTTGACATTCTGTGTTTTTTGGACTTGGAGAAGACTTTCGACCGTGTCCCTCGGGGGATGCTGTGGCGGGTGATCCAGGAGTAATGGGTGTCTGGCCTATTGCTACGGGCCATTCAGTCCTTACACAACCGTTGCAAGAGCTTGGTCCGCATCGCCGGCAACAGGCCAGACTCGTTCCTGGTGGGTGCTCCGCCAGTGCCCACTCCGGGTCAGGGACAAGTTCCTGTCCCAAGTGGAGGAGTTTAAGTACCTCTGGGTCTTGTTCACAAGTGACGGGAGAAGGGGGTGGGAGATCGACAGACGGATTGGTGCTGTGGCCGCAGTGATGCGGACACTGTACTGGTCTGTTGTGGTGAAGACAGGGCTGAGTGTAAAGATGAAACTCTCAATTTACCAGTCGATCTACGTCCCTACCCTCACCTATGGTCACAAGCTGTGAGTAGTGACCAAAAGAACAAGATCGCGGATGCAAGCAGTGGAAATGGGTTTCCTCCAAAGGGTGGCTTGCATCTCCCTTAGAGATAGGGTAAGAAGTTCGACCTTTCGGGAGGGGCCCAGAGTAGAGCCGCTGCTCCTTCACATCGAAAGGAGCCAGTTGAGGTGGTTCGGGCATCTGACAAGGATGCCTCCTAGGCGCCTCCTGGATGAGGTGTTCCGGGCATGTCCCACAGGGAGGAGACCCCGGGGCAGACCCAGGACACGCTGGAGAGATTATATCTCTCGGCTTGCCTGGGAACGCCTGGGTGTTCCCCCGGACAAGCTGGAGGAGGTGGTTGGGGAGAGGGAGGTCTGGGCTTCTCTGCTTGGGCTGCTGCCCCCACAACCCGGCCCCGGACAAGAAGAACAAAATGGATGGATGGCTGGCTGGATGGATGGATGAAAAAAACTAAACAAAACACTGACTGAGCTACTGCAGTGCATGCTTGTTTACCTGTTATATTGGACCCTGCTAAAAGCAGTGCAGTTCTGGTGGTGGTCATCAAATGCATTATGAAAATTCCTGCAAACCAAAGAAGAATGACTAGCACTCATCTACTGAATACTGCCATATTCAGTTGATGATATATCCAAACTGAATGTATAAATATATCATCTTTTTTGTTATTTTCTATGAAGTTACAGAAAGAGTAAAAAGAGTAACAATTGTTTTACACATGTATGATAATTAATTAATTTAAAACTGAACACATATCTTGACATATAGTCTTTGAATCACCTAACTAAATTCCTAAGTAATTCATTATTCAATGATGCAGGAGGTAGTAAACATGAATAATAAAAAGAATTGTTCATATCTAATGTATTGTGAAATGGAAAGTTACAAAAATCCTAACTTTGACACAATAATTTACCATCCATTTTTTTCTTCTTCTTTCTTCCCCATTTGTACAGGACGCCTAAATCTTTCTATAACGATTACACACAATAACTCTCCTTTGATGTCGATGACACCAATTAACTGAGCAAGCTTAACATTTCCTATAAATTGTTTTATACTGTTTTTTTATTTAGGCTTGCAAAAACCTTGGTGTTAGATTTGTTATAAATGCAGAGAATCATATCACATTTGGTCTCTTGACATGTCTTTTTAATGGGGGGTGTTTAGAGTTCTCTAAATACCGTTTTCAAATCTTGGCTCGTGTGATTTGGCATTTATCAATAGTTGGTCCATGACCCTGTCAGGGACACTTCCAATCCGGTTGTTCAGTGATGACGCGACGAATCCTACTTCCGGGTCTAAAGTAGTCTGCGTTTAATATGGCTTTTGTGTTGTTAACATGTTTAATGTTATGTATTTTCTTCTATTTGATCTCAAAAAGCTCCTAAAACAGTCAGTGATCACTGTTGACCTCCCTCGGCTTTTATTACCACTAATCATTTATTTAAGCTCAGTTTTTAAAACCTTAGGATGAAACTACAGCCCAGCCCATGCAGCAGTATATGAATGACTAACCTCATATGTGGATGGATCTCAGTTGTTCTCCTGGCTGAAGTTTGGTCCTTTTACAGCATCCTGCCATGCGATTACATTTGTTCCTGACCACCGACAACACTCACATTAACTTTTATTGAGTGGAAAAAAAAGTTAGCTTGTTTATATTAAGCTAACATAGCTATGTCGCTAGCGGTCACGTAGCACATCATTATATACCAGCTAGCCAAACTTCAGTAACCCTACAAACGTCACTGCTGTTTAGTTTTCTGTCTTCATTTATGCTGGAAGTGATAGCAGAGCTGTACGTTTTAATTTGTTTCCAAAACCCCGCAGTCAGGACATGCTATATTGTATTTAGATAGAAGCTAGCGAGCTAACTCCCTGCTAACTTCTAACTCCGTTAAATGTCATAAATTCCGTTTTCATGGATGCCTGGATGTTAAACTCAATTGTTACACCTGGTAGAGCAGAACGCTGATCATTTTATTAAAGATGAAAGACTTTAGACAGTTTTTCAACCCTCAGTAATGCCATAGTGATCGTTTGATATATGGACCTGCAGCGGAGTTTAGACCCAGACACGGCTAGTGACGTCAGACTGAACAATCGGATAGGGCTTAAAATCTGGGACACTCCACCAATTCTTCTCAGAATGGAAAAAGCTTCTCAGATGATAGATGAAACATCGTCAAGAAACTTAAAGAAGTCCAGACTCTTTCCAAACTCCTTACCACACTGTACTCTGTCATAACACAGTTAAACTCTATTATTCTTGTGGAGTTTCAATGACACTATGGGAATTGTATGTAAAATGATGTAAATGAGTCACTGGATGAAAAGATCTCTCTGACTGTGATAGAAATTGCTTCTTAAAACTCCGAAAAGATGACGTTTGCAAAATTTCAGTGTTTATAGACCAAGCTCACTGTTTGTTTCAAAAGTTTGGTAGCGTATTGTATCACCAAGCTAAACTCTACCATTGTTATTGAGTTTCTATGACACTGTGGACTTGCATGTAAAGCAATACAAATGAGTCAATGAATATAAAAATCTCTGTGACCAGATGTCACCCACTGTTCCAACCCTGAAAAGATGTTTCTAGGTTTTGCAACATGTTTATAGACCCATATCATTGTTAGTTTCAAAAAGCTTTCAGTCATAATATTTTCACTAGTCATATTCGATGCAGTTTTTCAGCTTCTTTACCACGAAACCGTTTTTTTATTCTCAGTTAAAAAAAATAAATGAATAAAAAATTTATTTCATTTATGAAATCTTTGTTTTTTTTTTGTGGAAATGTTTTTTTCCCTCTTTAATGAGTTTATAAGACTAAATTTGCAACAAAATCTTTAAAAAGTTTGCTTTGATTTATTTCATAGTTAACTCTTTTTTATTTTCATCATTACTTCACAAAAAATGTTTTTACTGTTTGGATTTACCTGCACAAATGAGAGTTTTATGACCCATGGTTCAGAAGAAGTAGTCTAGAAAAAAAAAAGCAAAACAGCAACTTAATACTCAGTTTTCTCAACTACAGCATACAACACCACATACACCATTTAAATATTTTGCAACCAGTACAGCAACAAGTACCAACAAGCAAAGAAAGTTAACGGTTGATCTATAAATAATTTATACTCAGAGATATACAAGTACCTGATGCGGTTCAATGACTTGATTTGCTTCTGAAACCTTCTGTGAATCTGAAGGTCTTTTGATTTACACACTATGCAAAGAAACTATGCAGACACTGAAACTTATTTGGTTATAGGTGTGCCAAAAGAGATTTAAAGAGCCAGTGACAATCATTAGGCTAGTCTAAGAAAATGAAGTAAGATTACATTTTAATATTTTGCTGTCTGCAATTATACATTAACACTACACTCGTGCAAAATCATTAAGTGATTCAGAAACAGTTAACATGACATTATAGCATTAAAGCCTGCACGTTGGTGTTACATGCTTATCCAATGTATACATGTCTAGCCCTTAAGGACCCACAGTGACACTGGTGTCACTGCCCCTTTACACTTAGAGAAAAACTATGTATAATGGTTTAACTTTGACTTTTAACTAATAAAGTCCCTAAGTGACGTCTACTGCACAAACTAGTTCAGTCATGTGACAAGTGAGGCACTCTGGGTGTTCAAGACACCATTTTCAAAGTCTTGGTCCACCTGGTTAGCTAATGAGACCACTATGCTAATTTTAAAAACTTTCTTTTTGCAAAGGTAAGCTTTTACTCATTCAGCAATTCTAAACTTTAGATAAGATGTCATAGGTCATTTGTAACCTAGTTTGGTAATATTTCTGAAACAATTTGATCTAGAATCAGTTTGTTAAATATCGCTGTGACAAATATGTCACATCGGGCATTAAACTCTAAATTTTCTTTAAAAAAATGTTGTGACATATTTGTCACAAAAAGACAAAAACTGATCATTTGCTTAGTCAGTTTAGCTCATTCAGTTATTTTAAGTAAATGTATTCTTTGTTGTTAATTCTCAGTCATATTTAACTAAATTCAAGCATAACTAATTTATTAAATTACCTAAATTTGTGATGGAACTTTACTTTAGCTTTGTCGAGGCGTTTTTCAGTTACCCCCCATTTTTTTTGTCATTTTCACTGTTTGGTAGAATGGATAAAAAGAAAAAATATAGTGTTCAAGAGGCGCTAGAGTTTATCACTGCAGAGGAGAGTGAGCATGAGGGATGTGAAAGATTCTGGAGACCCTAATTACATCCCCCACAAAGACGTGGAGAGTGATGAATCAAGTGAATCCAGTGATTCAGACAGTTGTGATTCAAGTGATTTAGAGACAGAGCCACAGCCATATGGACACTGGGCAGCCCAAGGCAGCTATCAAAGGACAAAAATTCTCCTAGAGAAAGAAAACGTTCGAAACCCCTGAGACCACATTCAAGGGACCCTGTGCCAAACCTCCAGATGAGATCCACACTCCACTGGAGTACTTCAAAAACTTTATCACAGATGATATGCTGCTGTTGTTAATGGAACAAACAAATTTATACAGTGTACAAAAATCCAACCATCTGAGAAATGTAAATACCACTGTTAAAGAACTAGAAATACTCACTGGTCTCTATCTGAGGATGGGGCTATGCCAAATGCCTGGAAATCGAGCATACTGGGAAAATGACACCAGGTGTCCTATGGTAGCAGATAACATGTCCCGCAACCGATTTCAAACCCTGTTGGGATCTCTACATTTCACTGACAATACAGATTTATTACACAGAGATGCAGAAGACAAGTGCTGGAAGATCCGTCCATGGTTTGAAATGTTTCGCAAACAATGCCTGGATATCGTCCCAGAGGAGTACAACTCTGTTGATGAGCAAATGGTACCCTTCAAGGGGACACACAGCCCAAGAAGGCAGTATGTGAAGGGAAAGCCCCACCCCTGGGGATTGAAAATCTGGGCCCAGTGCTCATCCTGTGGTATGCTCCATGATTTTGTTGTTTATCAAGGTGGTACTGGGAAGAAGACTTTAGTTGGGATTGGAGGAGATGTTGTGGTGAAGTTGTGTGAAACTCTGCCAGCTGAGCAAAACTACAAAGATTTGCTGATAACTTCTTCTCCTCAGCCCCACTTGTGCTCACACTTCTTCAGCGACAGATCTACCTTGTAGGAACACTTCGTGGAAATCGCTTAGCAGGTTGTCAGCTTGAAGATGAAAAAAATCTTGCCCAGAGAGGCAGAGGATCTGTTGATGCCAGGGTGACTAAGGAGGAGAGCATGGTTATTGTGAAGTGGTATGACAACAAATCTGTTACCCTCATCTCATCCTATTGTGCAACTGAGCCTCAAGATACAGTCCGTCGCTGGAGCAAATCGGGCAAGGCATTTGTTGAGGTCAAAAGGCCACACATTGTGGAGTACAATACATTCATGGGGGGTATTGACCTGCTTGACGCCTGCATTGCAAGGTACAAGTACCACATGAAGTCACGGAGGTGGTATCTCTACCTGTTCTGGCAAACCATCATGCTCGGTGTTGTCAACGCATGGTTGATTTACCGTCGTGACTGCAAGCTACTTGGTGTCCAAAAGCCACTGAAAGAAAGAAGCTTCCAGGCAGAAGTTGCCACAAGCCTGATCCTTTGGAAATCACACAGGGAGCGCCCATCACAGAACAGAATTCTGTTTTTAAAAGCAAGAAAGTGTTTACAGAATTACTTTCTAAATATGGAACAAATGTACCTTGTATGCCCAATGTGACGCATATGTGACATTTCAGATCTGGGGCAGTGGGTGGAGCTATTACAAAAAAAAAACTGTGTGTGTTATATATGATTCATTTGATATAACTTACAACCCCCGTAATTTTCAAGAAAGTAGAAAAAGGTCTGGGTTCTTAAGGGCTAGATGAGTCAGATAACACACACCAATTAGTTAAATTGCAGGAATGTCTGAAATATATAAAGACCTGGATGGCCACTAATTTTATGCTTCTAAATTCAGATAAAACTGAGGTTATTGTACTCAGCCCTGAGAATCTAGATATATGGTATCTAACCAGATTCTTTCTCTGGATGGTTTTACCTTGGCCTCCAGTAACACTGAGAGGAACCTTGGAGTCATTTTTGACCAGGATATGTCCTTCAATGCACATATTAAACAAATATATAAGACTGCTTTCTTTCCATTTGCACAATATCTCTAAAATTAGAAATATCCTGTCTCAGAGTGATGATGAAAAACCAGTTCATGCATTTTTACTTCTAGGCTGGACTACTGTAATTCGTTGTTATCAGGAAGTCCTAAAAAACTCCCTGAAAAGCCTTCAGTTAACCCTCTGTGGTCGCCGGACGCGCCGGCACGTCAAAATCACATGACCAATTTAAGACGACACAGCTACAAGATACAGTGATTCAGAGTCTCCATTTCAACTTGGGTCGAAAGTGCGGACTTCAAACTACATACCAGTTTTTGAATTGTATCGATGGGCCACGTAAAACCAGAGTTATGATAAAAACTACACGTGATGTTTTTTTCTGAACAAAACAGTGGTGTTTACAGTGGGAAGAATGGTAAAAACTGCGTTTTCTACAGACATCGCTAGCAAACACTCTTCCTTTGCGAGTGAAAAAAGAAAAAGAAAAAACACCCCTTCCCTATAGAGATTGACAGACCACGTGGCTTTCGTGCATTGCATGCCAGGAACTCGTGGCAAAAGAATCCAAGTACCGCATCAAATGCAAGCATTTGCAGCACCGCAAAACGTTCATTCTCTGGTTCCAATACCTTCTTGCTTTTTCTTTGCCCCCCCAAAAAGGTATGTACAAAACAAAGGAGAACAATGCCGGTCCGTACAAAGACAGACTTGATGAAAAGTCAAAGAAAAGATACGAGGAAAAAATCAAAGGAGTGAAAGGGTCAGACCCTTACAAGCACAGAGTGGACAAAATGCGTTAGCGTGCTGCTATTATTTTAAGAGTATTTACTAAACTATTTGAAATATAATATTTATGGAAAACCTAAATTTACTTTTAAATTTGATTTTTGTGTGAAATTAGTCACATTGTGCGCATTTTATAACATTTCAGAGGTTTTCCTGCTTCCCTTTATCTGATATCCAGGTAGTTTGTTTATGTCAAAACCTCACTGCAAACCAAATTTCCACCATTTTAAAGCGCTTAAGCACACATCAATATATAGGTCATAGTTATTACTGATACAATTATCAGGATGTGTAGGGAAAGAAAACGTCTCTGCTCTTTTCACTCACACATAAAGTCATTAGCTCTGAAAAGACTGTGAATCCATAGATACGCTATCATAAGAGTTTTAAATTCTTATGAAAATTTTGAGGTGGCCAAAAATTAAAGCAGAAAATGTTGATTTACCTCCACAGATGGGTTTATGGTTCATGATTGTAAAATAGAGGAGAAAGTTCAAGTTAGCAGATTCAAATTATGTCTGTAACACAAATTGAACTTTACATTAACACAAGCACAGTTTGATTAAAAAACTAAACATAACGATTGCAATTAAAAAAATAATAATCTATTTCCATTAGTTCCTTTACTGGTAGCTACCAGTAAAGGAACTAATGGAAATAGATTATTATTTTTTTATGTTCAAATAATTATTTATAATGAACAATTACCTGATATGATGCGTTGTGTACTCTGTGGCTTCCCTGTAACTTCTGTGGTTGTTTTAGGTGTGCTAAGTTTTAAAATATTCACACTGCATGCAAATCCACCATGGTAAGATGGATTTGCATGCAGTGTGGAGATGGTGTTGTCGGTAAGTGACGATGTCATCAGGTAATCACTTGGAGTTCCAGAAAACTACTTAGCTTTGACACTGGCAGATTAGCATCTCTGTGTGGCTACAGGAATGGGAAATATAATAAAGCCTTTCATTATACATGATTCTGAATAAAGGAAATGGAAAATGATGGCGTTATTTTTGTGCCAGTATTCTGAGCGCATTTAAAAAGAATTTACAGGTACACGTGTTGCATTTTGAGAAGAAATTTATCTTGAGAGAAGAAAAGCTAAATTTGAGGCAACAAAATTCATTGATGCGTTCAAAAAATGTATTTCAGTGTTTGCTATTATCCATATTTTCCACATTTTCACTCGCAATGTGTTGCTTGCGCTCTCAACATTTCTGCCCCTACGTTCAAATTTCTGTACACTGTTATATTTGTGCCACAAAACCACAGACTTGGATGCAAAAAATTGTGATTGGCTGTTTTGGTCTCCAATCAGCTCGCTAGCTACTGTACCCAAACCCAGAATGCATTTCGTCCAAAACTCAAACGGGGAAGTTGCAGAGGAACGCAGAGTGGCGACGTTTGAAATATTACTCTTTCTAGATCACAAAAAAAATGGCCTGTATTTGTATAGCGCTTTTACTAGTCCCTCCTAGGGACCCCAAAGCGCTTCACACACCCAGTCATCCACCCACTCACACACTGGTGGAGGCAAGCTACAGTTGTAGCCACAGCTGCCCTGGGGCAGACTGGCAGAAGCGAGGCTGCCATATCGCGCCATTGGCCCTTCTGGCCATCACCAGTAGGCAACGGGTGAAGTGTCTTGCCCAAGGCACAACGACCGAGACTGTCCAAGCCGGGGCTCGAACCGGCAACCTTCCGATTACAAGGCGAACACCCAACTCTTGAGCCACGATCGCCCCAAAATAAACTTTTAAGATACATTTTCAAGCCAGAATGGTGCTGTGTAAACTTTAAGTATGTGCTGAAGACATTGCATATTTGCAAAAGTGCTCTAACATTTTCGTCAAAATGCAACACTTGCACTTGCAAAAATCTTTTTACGTGCGTTCAGTTTTTTTTGTGTGCTTAGAATAGTGGCACAAAAATAACGCCGTAGAAAATAAGTATATAGCTGTAAGTGTTAAACACAGACTCATAACTGACATTTGATTTTGCTAATACGAACAACATGCAAATGTATGGTCACCGTAGTAATTTGTTTGAAGAAATTATTGGTGTAAAAGGCTTTGCTTTATTGCACTAATTCACAGTTTTTTATTTGGGAATATGTAGATGTAATTGCGTGGCATCGCCACAAGAGGGAAGCACGTACTATTTTCCATGAAATCGATACCTGCAGCAAACAGCGGTCTAAAGGAGCGGATGGTTTGTACCACACCACATTAATTTCAAGACTTTCTTCACATTTTTAAGATTGAAAGTGAAAAATATTAAAAGTTGTATCAATTAAATTGCATGAATATTTAAAAATATAAAATATTAAAGCTTTTTCACGAGCCAATAACAATGTATATGGGTCACTAAACTCTGAGCCACTGACCTGAGTGTTGGTAAGTTGGCCACTGAATTACTGTTAATGTTAATTAATAACTAATCATTGGTATCATTGGTACAGGAATGTGTGTGTATTCATTTGTTCATTTTTGTGTATAAATGCTGTTCTGCTTCAATTAAATTCAATTTTATTTACATAGAGCCAAATCACAACAACAGACACCTCAAGGCGATTTATATTATACAGTAGATCGTACAATAATATTATTCAGAGAATCTATTATTGTACTCTCATCTGGCATATGACCCATGGATTAGATTCGTAGATTAGTTTGATGCTGTCAACACCCTTTTCGTGTGAATTCGCTGGGAAACCCTGGGTTTACTTGAGTTGAAAACCCACTTTGTGCAAGCATTTATCCAGGTCCTGGTGTTAGGGTGGGTGAGCCCAGATAACAGAAACATACCCTGGATAGGGCCGATAGCCAGCAGCATATTCAACTGCCTTTATAAAGGAAACAAAGACCTGATATGAAAGTATATTAAGTCTGGCGTTCAGCCTCAGAGAGGCGACAGCCAGCTGGGTTTATACTGAGCATTCCATTCCAACTTGCAAGGTGAGCTGGCAGCAGCATTTCCAGAAACAATGAAGCACTTTTGCAAATAGGCGCTATCTTGACAGCATTTTTTTTTTTTACAAATTTAACTGACATAGCCATGTGTTTATTTTATAGAGAGCAGATTGCTGTGTTTAAGGATTACAGTTTGAATCACATGTACAAGAGTAAAAACGCAGCGAAACATGAGAACTTGACGGACTACAAAGCTTCACACATCCGGGGAAAGGAACAGTGACGTTTGTGATTTCCCACAAAATCCCAAAAAACAGTAAACCATTTAATGATGGAATTTTGTGGACTCCTTTTGTGGCCTGAGAATAAAGAAGCATTTGAGAATGTGCCCCTCTCCACCTAATTTGACTGCAAGATTTTAAATGTTTCATTTTAAAGTTGTTGGTGTGGTGACTAAACTGCAGTCATGGATGACAGTCAGATTAGACTTAGAGTCTTTTTACCAGCTGCCAATGACTTGAAACTTCTGACATATAAATAAAATATAACAGCATATAAATGTCACGGCTGGGGCAGCAGTCGTGTGGAGGTGAGAAGGAGGATCCAAATAGCAGAAAGCGGCGGAGGTGCAAGTGAGTTTTATTTACAGTGAACCATAACCAAGGTGAGGGCAGAACTGAACATAAACCTAAACTGGGAAAACTAACAAACAGACCTGAAAACATAAGGACAGCAGGAGTTACACAGAGATGACAGATGAAGAGAAACACTGATTGACACTGACAGACGACGCGACCAGGAGCACAGGCAGACACATACTATAAATACACACAAGGTAATGAGGGAATGACACACAGAAGGGGAGCACAACTCAACCTAATTCACAAGAAGAGACACAGACCTACAAAGTAAAATAGGAAACACACTGTTTTACAACACAAATTCGGGAGCACAAACAGAGCACAGAGGACAGACACAGGTAGGGCTGATAAAACACTGAAGCAATAAACACAAGAACCAAACCCTAAGAACTAATACAAAATAAGAATTAACACAAAACACGAGATGAAACCAAAAGGAAACACAAAATGCTGGGTCAACGACCTATGACAATAAAAGTTTTTTTTATTCATTTATTATGATGGTGAACTTGGTTAAAATCACTTCGTGCACATCTGTAGCTGAAATCTGAAAAACGACATGGAGATAATCCCTGTTCACGTTCAAGTGTACATATTTTTATTACATTTACAAAAACATTTTTAATGCAGTGATTACAGTCACAAATATGTTGCATTAATGAAACCTGAAATTCATCAAATGTAGGAAAATACAGATTCAAACAACATCATAACTGGCGAAACAAAAACTTAAATTAGGTATCAAAACGCTTTTCTGCTAACTGAGAAATACATTTTTAAAAATTACTGTTATTTTAATATTAATATTTCTTCTTTATCTACACATGCAATCATCTGAGATTTTTCAGGTATGACTCATGCTTTACTTTTACTGTTTTTCACAGTAAACTCAGTAAAGTAATTGTCCATAATAGAGTTCACTGACGGTCACTGTCAGAGTTAAGGACTCCCACTTCAAAGACAACAGGACCCTGAATGGTGAAGCCCAAGTAGAACAGCCTTGTTGGCAGCGTTGCTTCAGGTGGTTGAGCTTCTGTTCTTGCCTTTATTTTCTGGTCTCCTACACAAACACACACTTCCTGTTCTTCAAGCTCCTGTGACTCTGCAGAAGAATGCGGCTCGATCTGGACCGGAAGTAGGATATCTCTGATTTCTGGAATGTGCCACACTTTCCCTCTGAGCCACAGATGATTGATCCGCCTCATCTTCTCCTTTTTATTTTGTTTATCCTTTAACTCAGCATCCACCTTCTCCTCCACTATTGCATCCAGCATGGATCTGTGGATCCATTTGCTCAGTCCGGAGCCTTTTCCCAGAAAAAACAATGGCAACAAGTAACGTCCTCGCAGGTACTTGGCATAGTCGGCTTTCTTAAACGCTTCCTCCATGAATGTGACATACTGTTGCAGGTTGATGTCAAACATGAGGTCAGCAGGAAGCTGTGCAGGTTCCCCAGGTTCTTTGTCTCGTTCCTCATCAGTGTCCTTGTCCTCCCAGGCTGAGTCTGCTGACTTACTGTCCTCTGTGGCCTTTTGTCCGACTTCTTCATCGTTCTTGTTTTGTGGCACCTGAAGCTGATTTTCAGGCCAAAACAACATCAGCACCAAAAGATAAAACTCAGGTCTTCTATTTCCTTCTTCTCTTTCCAAGAATGTGTGAATGATGTTTTTCAGTTCATTCACTGGGCTGAGGTTTGGAGAATCTGGCTTCTTGTTGCTTAAGAGGATGTTGGAGAGGATGTAGCTCTCTGCTAGTTTGATATCTTCAACATTTTTCTCGTATGCAGCCTTCAGACATTCTTGAATTGTCTCTAATTCAGACACAGTTTTTTCAGGTTCCTCAAATCTAGCACGTCTTCCCTTTGACATGAAAAGACCGTGGTTCAGCAAATCAAGGAGGCCTGGAAAGCTGGTGGAGTCTGCTGCTCTTTTGTTTGTGTAGTGCTCATAACAGAGTGCAACATCCTCCCAGAAGTAATGGGGCTCCAGAGAACCTATGCCAGGTTTGGAGTAGGTTAGATACCATTCAAAAAAGTTGAACTCCTCTTCAACTTTTGTTTTTATATCTGGATAAATATCTGCAGAGCAGTCATTGAGTTTATCAAAAGCTAACTTTGCCACTTGAATGAAACCAAAGCGGCCTCTGTTGTTGAAGGTATCAGACCTGCTTTCACCCTCAGCCGCCTCCATCGTCTCTGAGAGCGCTTCATTCTCAGCTTTCTTCTCCACATCTTTAAATGCTTGGAAGGCCTTTTTAAATATACCCTCAACGGGATTAATCAAGCGTTTCTTATAAACTTGTGCCAGAGTGTCAGCCATGTAAGAGTTGTTTGGAGCTCTTTCAATCGCCTTTCTCGCCCATTCTTCAGCTTTAGTCGTATCCTTCTTTTGATACAGACGAGAAATAGTTTGAGGAAAAATAGGATTTGTTTTAAATTTTTCTGATGCACATTTCAGTGCAGAGACAGCATGGTAAAACCTCTCTCGTCTCAAAATATCCCTGATCAACTTTGAGAATTTCTCTTGACCATCCTCACTCATTTCTCTCTTTGTTAGCAAATCTTTGACGTATTGGACAATACGTGGTTCACTCTCAGATCCACATAGTAAGTGCATTAATTTTTTCACTGTAGTACTTCTGTTAATCTTCAGATCATGCAGCAGCTCCATGGATCTTTGTGAAATCACTGGGTGATTTATTGTCACATGTTCAGGAACCGGACTGATCAAAAAGGTGAAAGGCTCCATTCGTTCGTTAAAGGGAGGACCTCCATGGATTAGATCAGGTGGTCCAAGGATCTGTTGACACTCATCCATACAGAGGTAAGAATTAGGAAGATATGAGTTCAACAACACCAACAGTGAGAACAGCTGTGTGTTTTGGGACTCTGGGTTTTGTTTCACATAGTCTGAAACGCACAGTTTCCAGTAGTTATTACATAAAATCCATGCTTCCATGTCATCGCTGATGTCAGCCATCTCAGTTTCTGCTGAATTTAGGTTCATTGCAATGAGTTCAAACTTCAAGAGATTATTCCTTCTGGTGCTGAAATCAGACACCTAGAGAAATGAGGATGAGATGGATGTAAATGATCTTTTAATTTTAAAATATACCAAATAGATAATATTGTAAAATTGTAAAAATTTTGACTTCATTTTTGTACAATGAGAGGAAGTGCAGCCAGGTCACCCATCTTTTCTACAGTCATTGCTTTTGGTCATGAAGACCAACAAAACAATAAACTGCACTCCTCCCAAAACAATACAAAACAAAGCAGTAACCATATTTGCAGCACAGGTTGCTGTGGCAAAGTTAACAATTGGCTATAATATTTGAATAGGTCAGCATATGTACAGGTAATCCCTTTGAATGAAAACCTTAGTCTCCATTGTGCTTTTGTTCATACAGCTCTGTCTGATTTCAATAAGAGTGGATACGCTTAATATGGTCAGTTGCTGGTTCGTCTGCGTTACTTTGTGTCAGTCTGCGTTACCCTGCGTTCCACAGTGTCCTGTTCCTCGTCTGCGTCTCTCTGCTTCTCATCCCCTTTGTCGTATGCTCCCAGGTCTGTTATTTTTAGTTCTCCCAGTTTAGGTGTCTTCAGTTATTTGTCATGCCCCACTGCTTGTTTGCCACTACACCTTTGTTAATAAATCTCACCAGCATTTCATCCACTGCCTGCATCGTGGGTCCTGCTTCCAACTCCACACGGCTCGCCTCGGCAGCCGTGACAGTATCATTAAGTTGTTAGTTTTATCATTAACTCATTAAAATCCAGTCACGCCATTTGAAGTCCAAAGAACACACCAGACAGGTCAGGGATAAAGTTATTGAGAAATTTAAAGCAGGCTTAGGCTACAAAAAGATTCCCAAGCCTTGAACATCCCATGGAGCACTGTTCAAGCAGTCATTCAGAAATGGAAGGAGCATGGCACAACTGTAAACCTACCAAGACAAGGCTGTCCACCTAAACTCACAGGCCGAACAAGGAGAGCGCTGATCAGAAATGCAGCCAAGAGACCCATGGTGACTGCAGAGATCTACAGCTCAGGTGGGATCTGTCCATAGGACAACTATTAGTCACTAGTGATGGGATTTCCGACTCTTTTTAGAGAACCAGCTCTTTCGGCTCGGCTCCAAACCGGCTCTTCAGGTTGTTTTGTTGCGTTAATTAACTTATTACTAACAATAATATAAAATTATGCACACAATGAACTACTAATGTATAAAATGTCTTTTTTATTTATAAATGTTTATTATATAATTATTCTTGTATTTATTCACAGCACACAAAATGTAAAAAAAAAATTATAAATCAAATCAAATCACTTTTATTGTCACATCACATGTGCAGGCACACTGGCACAGCACATGCGAGTGAAATTCTTGTGTGCGAGCCCCACAAGCAACAGAGATGTGCAAAACACAACAACACAAACGAGCAAAATACAAGAATGGCCAACCTGAAACTAATAAATATATGTACAATATATAACAGTGTATGCATTTCTGGATGTGTATACTAAATGTTTTCCTACGTGTGTGTGTGTGTGTGTGTGTGTGTGTGTGTGTGTATACACACACATTTTTACAAATTAAATAGTAAAAAAATAATAAAATAAAATATAAAAAACCAACTATTTACAATTCAACTTTTTACCTTATAAATTTTCAGCTTTTTTCCTTTTAACCCAATTCAAAACAAAAGAACACAAAACACTACAAACACTACAAACCACAACACAATACCAAATACTGAAATCAGACTTAAAAATCACTCCCTCTGTTCATTTTCCCCACATCATATTTCCATGGCTGCCCTCAGGTGCTTCACCCTCCTGGACAAGTCTGAGGTCAACTGACATAGTTTCACCTGCTAAATACTAGAGATGGACCGATCCGATATTACGTATCGGTATCGGTCCGATACTGACCTAAATTACTGGATCGGATATCGGAGAAAAATAAAAAATGCAATCCGATCCATTAAATATCACGAAAGCACCTCACAAAACTTGCAACACGCCGTAACTCACCTCAGAACGTTAGCACGTTGGAGCAGTATGCATCACGTGATAGAGCGGCTGTGGCATGCGGGACCTGTCGGTGGTCTGGATAGCATTTGGAGCTTAGCTACCAACCCGGCATTTCATCTCCGACAAAGTTATCCCGAGAGAAGTAAAGCAAGTGTGTAAGTCCATCTCTGAATGTTTGTAAAGCATTCCCACGTTAAGCTTAACAAACGACTGCCTCTTCTTGCTGCTACTTCAATCATGAAACTGATCAATGATCAGCTGATCGGCTTTTCTGTCGCCAGTCCGTCTCTCTTGTTTGTTTTTGGCCCACTTTGCACCAGAAAGAGGAAACCAGCGGCTGAACAACAGCAGCACGTTTAAGCTTGATAAGCTTTTGTTAGAATTTATTTAATATTACTTTCTACACCAGGATCTTTTTCTACAGCTGACGCTGGTAACTGTGCAGGGGCAGATCTAGCAAAGTTTAACCAGGGGGGCCGATAGGGCATTAACAGGGAAAAGGGGGATCAAAGACAGACTTTTCTTTGTTATTCTCATTTCAAATGTCTAGCTTTTAATAAATAATTATCCAAATCTTACACCCAAAGTTTTAATTTGATGTAAAATGAATAGAAGTCAATTACTGTATAGTAACTATTAAGTCTAATATATATACCCTAGTAAGCTATAGTACTTTTTCCTTTGGGAAGGTACCATCTGTGCAGTCTGCAATTTTGTTGAAGAAAGATGTTGAATCTATTTAATATTTCTTGAAAAATAATTGATTTCTGTGCATTTTTTTTCACACTGCATCAAATTAAGGTTGATTACGTCGATTAAGCATCATGAGGTGGAGCGTGAGGGGTGGTTCCCTATTTTTTATTTATTTATTTTTGTTGTTGCTGGAAATTGGAACCCTATTAGTTAGGTTGCTTAATATTTACGCTAAGTACTGTTTAAAATACCAGAATAGGGAGGATGGTGTAGGTTTAAGTTTATTAGATTGATCAGTATTGCTGAACTATGAATTTTTTTTTTTCAATACAGGTATAACAGAATAGCTTTAGTGTAGTTGTTGTTTTAAACTTGAGTATGAACTTATACAAAAATCCAGCAAGATATTTTAAAAAACAGTTTTGTTCATTAAAAAACACTATATCGGATTCATATATTAGTATATTAAATGCCCGACCACAGAGGAGAGGACATTAGACCACTGCTACAGCACGATCAGCGGGGCCTATCGCGCGGTGCCCCGCGCTTCACTCGGACTTTCTGACCACGTCATGATCCACCTGATCCCCACGTACAGACAGAGACTGAAGCTCTCCAAACCTGTCGTGAGGACTAAAAAACTGTGGAGCAACGAGGCTGTGGAGGAGCTTCGCACGTGCTTGGATACCACAGACTGGGACACAATGAAGGCTGCTTCTAACAGCTTGGACGAGTTTACGGACACTGTCACCTCCTATATCCACTTCTGTGAGGACAGCATTGTGCCATCACGCACCAGGGTGAGTTATAACAATGACAAACCCTGGTTTACTCCTAAACTCAAAAAGCTGTGGCTGGAAAAGAGAAAGGCGTTCAGAAGCGGAGACAGGGACTGCTACAGAGAGGCCAAGTACAGGTTCACTAAAGAAGTGGACATTGCCAAACATCAGCACTCTGAGAAGATGCAGCAGCAGATCTCAGAGAATGACTCGGCCTCTGTGTGGAAAGGTTTTAGGAATATCACCAACTACAAGCCTAAAACCCCCCACTCCACTGATGACTTGCTCTTAGCCAACACCCTCAACGACTTCTACTGCCGTTTTGACGAGCCATCAGGCAGCCTTCACACCTCCAACGGCCCCAACAATAGAGACACTTTGGACACTCATTCCCCCACCTCTCCCCCCTCCATAGAGCCATCACCACCTTCTAACTGTTCACCTACAACACCCCCCTCCTCACCCCACACAAAAGAGGATTTCACACCACCTCCTCCCACCACCACAACTCTTCATATTCATGAAGCAGATGTGAGGAAGCAGTTTAAGAGTCTGAATGCTCGGAAAGCTCCCGGCCCAGACGATGTGTCCCCTGCCACCCTCAGACACTGTGCAAACGAGCTGGCCCCAGTGTTTTCTGGCATTTTCAACTCTTCACTGCAGGCATGTCATGTGCCTGCCTGCTTCAAGTCCTCTACCATAATCCCTGTCCCCAAGAAACCTAGGATCACTGGACTAAATGACTACAGACCCGTGGCTCTGACATCTGTGGTCATGAAGTCATTTGAGCGCCTGGTTCTCTCCTATCTCAAGACCCTCACGGCCCCCCTCCTGGACCCCCTGCAGTTTGCATACAGAGCCAACAGGTCTGTAGACGACGCCATCAACATGGCCCTACACTTCATCCTGCAGCATCTGGACTCCCCAGGAACCTACGCCAGGATCCTGTTTGTGGACTTCAGCTCTGCCTTCAACACCATCCTTCCAGACCATCTCCGAGGCAAGCTTTCCCAGATGAATGTGCCTGATCCCATCTGCCGGTGGATCACTGACTTCCTGACGGACAGGAAGCAGCATGTGAGGCTGGGAAAGAATGTCTCGGACTCCCGGACCATCAGCACCGGCTCCCCTCAGGGCTGTGTTCTTTCTCCTCTGCTCTTCTCCCTGTATACCAACTGCTGCACCTCCACCCACCAGTCTGTCAAGCTAATCAAGTTTGCAGATGACACCACCGTTATTGGGCTCATCTCGGACGGGGATGAGTCTGCCTACAGGAGGGAGGTTGAACGTCTGGTGTCCTGGTGCAGCCACAACAACCTGGTGCTGAATGCCCAGAAGACAGTGGAGATTATTGTGGACTTCAGGAAGCACACAGCCCCACTCCCCCCCATCATCCTGACTGACACCCCCATCACCTCTGTGGACTCATTCCGCTTCCTGGGTACCACCATCACCCAGGACCTGAAGTGGGAGCCCACCATCACCTCCGTCATCAAGAAAGCCCAGCAGAGGATGTACTTCTTCAGGCAGCTGAAGAAATTCAACCTGCCAACACGGACGATGATGCAGTTCTACACTGCAATCATCGAGTCCATCCTCACCTCCTCCATCGCCATAAGAACAGTTTTTTCCCCTCTGCTGTTGGACACATGAACAATAACCATATGACTGTCCCCGCCACTAACACATGACCCTACGCTGTGTCACTGCATCATTTCATGTTTGGCACTGAACACCACCTGCACTCATGTATATATCATGTATGTATCTATCTACTTAGCACTTTTAATTCTTATTCTCATGTACATATCTTTCTACGGAGCACTTTTAATTCTTATTCTTATTTTTATATTTTTATGACAGTATGTTTGCACTGAAGCACCGCAGCAATTTCCTAATGTTGTAAACCTGCTCAACATTTGGCAATAAACCCCATTCTGATTCTGATTCTGATTCTGATATCGGTATCGGCAGATATCCAAATTTATGATATCGGTATCGGACATAAAAAAGTGGTATCGTGCCATCTCTACTAAATACACAGAAAATCTTGTTAAAAGCCGCACAGTTTGCCCAACACTAGTATTACCCATTAAACACTTTATAACAATGTATCATCACTAAATGATAAATTTCTTCTCCTGATCTCTTTATTAAATTATCTTGTGGCTGCTATCGTATATTTTACCAAGCAATTCTCCTCACACAGTCACAGATATATTTCTCTCAATGCAAATTACTGTTACTTACCCGTAGTAACGCTGCGTTACTGCGTTACTAAAACCTTGATCTTTTTGCGAGAATGTCTCATGACAGTGACGTAAGCAGGTGCGACGTGCGTGACAACAGCTGTGTGCAGCTCAACAATAGATCATATATCGAGTGTGGGAGAGAGTATGACCGTGCCGCGTTTAAAGCGTGGAAGTACTGACCTTACTTTGAGTTTGATTTCGTAAAAAGTGACAAAAACATCAGCGTCCGCTGTTCACTGCGTGGGAAGAAAACTTCTTTTTACAGGACAAACCTCCGCCTGCTATACAGGTGAAAACAGAGCAACAGGACCACTGAGTCTTTGATTTTATTTATTTTCTGCTGTGTTTTATTTGCATCTATTTGAAAGAGTGAGTGTAAACACAAAAGAATATTTTATTTTATGTGTTGGAATGTGCAGAAAATAGGTTTAAATGTTAAACAAATTTCTTCCAGTCAGAGAATGTTGCATATAATTAGATTTTTGCTTGATGCATAAAGTTAAGATTTAAACTAATAAAACAAATTTTAGACTTTTTTTTCATTTGATTGCATTTTATATAATGGATTATGCAGAAAGTAGTAGAAAGTAGTAAAGTCGAATTGGGCTGAAAGATCTATTGCTTTATTACCTATTCAAGTAGTAAATCATGTTTTTAAAAAGTAACTAAGTAACTAATTACTTTTGAAAATAAGTAATCACTAAATTAAAGGGATTACTTTTTTGGGGAAGTAATCAGTAATTAGTTACTGATTACTTTTTCAAGTAACTTGACCAACACTGGTCACTACTAAATATTCCATAGTCAATTGTTTAGTGAAATTTAATTAAATGAAATTCAGTTCAGTTTTATTTATATACCACCAACAGCCACCTAAAGCTGCTTTATATTGTAAGGTAAAACCCCTGTAGTTAGTAGTATTGTAATAAAGTGGAAGCAATTAGGAATGACAACAACTCGGCCAGGAAGTGGTAACCAAATTCCCTTAACTCGTCTCTGTAATTGTTTTGCATTGCGTACAAATACATTGACCTTCAGTTCCACAGAAGGATGCACAGGCAAAACACAGCAGGTGATTATTTACAAAAGTGAGGGGAAAGCCTGGCTCCGGGGCTCCACACACGAACGGGAAAGACGCCGATAGTCACACACACACACACTCTGTCCACTCTTCACACTCCACTCACTCGGGTAACACAGGGATAGGTCCAGGGAATCTGTACACAGAGACACAAAGGGATTGTAAGGTAAATCGCTGTGAAAACACTTCAGAGGTAATTGAGCTGGGGTTACACTGACGAGGGTCGGCAACGGTCCAGCGACGAGAAACACAGAGCTGCCATCTTATAAAGGAGCTGGATCACTTGTGATGAGCCACAGGTGCGTGGGCCAAGGGCAGGAGCCCACAGGTGAGCTCTGCCCAGGCAGAGGGAGGAGGGAAAGAGGGGAAGGGAGAGAGCAGGAAGAAATACAAAAAGAATACAAAACATATGTAGCCATACTGAGCCGACCGGGTAGGCACAGGGACCCTGACAGTTTTGCCTTGAGCATCCAGCTGTCGCCAGGAGCGCCGCATGAGATGAAGATGGTAGTTGTTTTGGTTAGCGCGAACAAACTGCTTCCAGTTTTCCAGTTGGTCTAATGTCCGTCACTGGTCATCAGGTCTCTCAATTCCCGTTCTTCTTCTCCAAGATCTTGTCCATATTGTTTTCAATAAACACAGTCTGAGTTCTCACAGCCCTGCCCATCATCTATCATGTCGGCCAGCCTTGGGGGATTTTAAACAGCTCTAGCCGATTCTTGTACTTCGATAAGCCAGCTCCAATCAGCCAGAACTCTGTTATCATGGTTCTGAATTGATAGATGTCTTTCAATGTCCTCCATCGAGAGTGTTTCCAGACACATGACGTAAGCAACCATCGAGTATCTGGCAGCAAACGTCTCTGCAGGACAATCAGTTTTTCAGTTTCGTTAAGGGACCTGTTGATCAAATCCATTACTGTTCATTTTTAGGTATTTTAATTACAGTTACTTACAATGCACTCTTCCTGCATGTATTCTCTGCAGGACTGAAGACTCAGCTCCCACACACCGACGGGCCAGACACATGAAGCCACTGTGGATGACTGTATTTTTTTGGGATAGACTAGAACATCTTACCAGAGTTATGGGAAAGGTTTTATCATGGCTGAGATTCTACCTGTCCAGGTGATCTCAGACTGTTAGTTTTAAAAATGATCTCTCTCAGACCTGTGCTGTGAGGCATGGGGGAATAAATACAACAGAAAAACACTGGATAAGAAGGTTCAACATTCAGAGAGTTATTTTATTGTAGACAGAACACATGCCTCCATAAACACAGATTAAGAGAGATGGCTATCGTATAACGTATATGACCAAATGAAAACATGAGAGTCACTACAAAGTAATGGAGCAGTCTGGTTGCAGCTATAAATATGTTTGGTTTTTTTTCTACTGACTGAAAGAAGCAGAAAAAATTTTCTTCACACAATTGTTTTTTAAAAATTGAAAGTCTTTTCAAAATAAAGCACTTAGATGCCATGTCCAAAGCACTGTAATGCAAAGTTTTCAAAGCTTGAAAGTGATTTGCATCTATTATTAGCACTTTGATTTTATTATTACAAATATTACAATATTTAATGTTATGTTGCATAGGTTCTTCTTCCCACCCATAGTTACAATATTATGACCAAAACCTTAGGGGGAAATGAGGACAAGATCTACTGTTTTAATTACACTCTTAAAGTAAGTAAAAGTTTAATTTACTTAATAACTTAGGTTAGAATATACATCAGCTGTTATGAACTACACAAGTATAGGGTAAATAAATTTGCTGAGGAACGCAACAATCTTTAAATAATCTGTTTCAATCCATCAGCTCTACAAACCACTATAACCACTAATGTTGCAGTAAAACGACATTGGCACTTCTGCTCTCAGCATCCTGTAAAGAGAGGAAAAAAACCTTTTCACTGATTGTTTGTTTGTTCTTTTACTAAATTACTTTTCACAAAATGATTGGTATGTTTCGAATTAAGGTTAGCATGATAGATGCTCCCTGTACGGAGGCCTCTCGTACCCGTGTTCTCAGTGGTCTTCAACTGAGGTTGAAATACACGTTTATATTTAAGTTGGACATCAGTCACCCCTTGATCTCTCAGGATTGTTTCCAACTAAAAGAAAAATACAATCAAAGAAAAGAATTGTTTGACATACTCTCCAAATTTAGCACACAGCTTCATACCTCTCTGTGTAACATTAAGATAACTATAATAATTAAACCATTTTTAAATCATCAGTTGGACTTTGAGGAGATACTTAAGTGTTGAATTTAAATATTTTTATTTAGTTTCTATTACTTTCAAAAACAAATGCACACAGACCATAATGTATTATGTATAAAAATAGAATTGACAGTCTTGCTAGACCTCAGGGATGAGTTCATGATGTCATAAATAACAAAGTGCTTCAGATGTGCTTCACTGAAAATATTACTCTTTTTATATTTTTGACTCTACTCAAGACTTTTTGCATACTGGTATTATTTTTTTCTGTAGGTAGTTTTTGGTTGATGTTCTGTTTACTGTAATTTTATGAACTCTTGCAGTATAACCAGTTTCCCCTGGTGGACCCTTGAAGCTATGTTTGTACCTTCTGTAGGAATAGGCTGGAAGTAGTAGAGTCAGTGAGATCCACATCAGACTGCACCTTCATCTTTATGACCATCTTCTTTAGCTTGAGACCTGCAGAATACAAACACAGAAATATAATCTCAGCCATTATTCTTGATGAATGCTCTTACATCCAGGAAAGGAAGAAGAAAGTTGTTTTGGTTCATCTGAGGGTTGTGTTGATTGCGATCCTTATTATGAATATTATTATTTTTCTATCCGAGTTTTGACATCACACTTTTTCCAAGAAATGACTTATTGCTTTTGTATTTCAGGAACTTACCGCCTTCACAGATAAATGTTGCTTTCTGGTTACAGTCAGCTGGTATCCAGCGTCCCTGCTGTGATCCTTCCACAGAAACACAGTTTCCACTATAACTTCCGCCTCTTTTCCAGTACCTGAAGGAGGTCTTTGTTCCATCTGACCAGTACCAGGAATCTTTAAACAGACCGAACCACACTACGTTTGTAACTGCAGCAATCGCTAAATTTTCCTGTGCTGTATGCACACATGCCAGATCAGTGTGTTTCTGCCTGCACAGATCTTGACTGTTTGGCCAGGTTTGTCCCTGTGTGTAAACCACATACTTCTTGCTGCCATCCTGCTGAACTAAAAACATACAAGGAGAGAGGAATAAAAGGAAGTTAGACATCTTTTTTTCTGCCAAGAAAAGTAGAAATCAGGTAAGATTTTTAGAGCCAGATTTACATTTAGGAGGGCCAAAGTGTGGCTAAATGCCTTAAACCATTGTAATTGTGTATTGATTCATATATGTGCACACATTTAAAAGAATCACACCTGGGCTATCATTTTGTGTGCTACCCAGCTAATGATTTTTCTTTCTTTGTTTTAGATATAAGAAATATAAATTTATATTTATCTTCACCATTAAATAATTCATATCAAAATCCTGAAGGTTTTATTTCAACTTAATCACTGTATGTAATTGCATCAGTTTACATTTTCTTTAAAGATCACTGTGTCATTTACTCACTTTCATAACACACATAAGCTTTGGTTACGTCACATGGAGCGTCATTCCAGAGGCCGTTATCATTCATCTGTCCACATGCCTCAACCCCTCCAGAGTTGTTTGGTTCACCAGGGGTCCATTGGGTGAAGCTCGTTATACCGCTGCCATCAGACCAAAGCCACCTGTTGGTCTGTCCATTGTAAAGTCCAATCCATGACGATGTCACGTCCAGTGTGTTGATCAGCTGGTTTTCATCATCCATGTTATTTATGGTTGCTAAGTCGGTGTACTTTAATCTGCAGAAGCTCTGAGCCTCATACCAGGTCAGGGATTTATTGATGAAGTGATACTGCTGAAGCACTTAAAAAAAAACAGCAGATTAGCCTTTCTTTCTTCAATTAAAAACAGACAAAGTGCATCACCAAAGAGCATCAACTTTCTCATGCATAAATACACATCTGATTACTCAAGTTAATCCTACCAACCAAAAATATATTTTGTTTCCCATCTCATAACTGTTTTATTCTAAAATACATTTTTTTCAGTGAGTTTGTTCCAATGAATTATCTGTCTCGTGAAATCAAGAAACATGAAATAAGGAATTTAAGAAACAATCTGGTTTTAAGAGATGAAAAAAGTCTGCAACTTTAAAATATTAATTGGTTGGCAAATCTGATAAACACGTCAAGGTCTCAGGAATATTCAGTCAGAAACAGATCTGCAATAAATGCTGGCCAAGAATTCAGTTCAGATATGGCTCGAAACCCAACCGTGTCCTCTTGACTTGAAAAACAAAAACAAAACAAAAAACTGGAAATTATTAGATTAAGCTGATCTTACTACTTTTGTCTACTTTTAGTTTTCCTTTTAAGTATGACAATGCACTGTCATTACAATCACCAAAAAATCTCCTCAGTTTTAGTAAAATCCAGCTGGGTTTATCATTGCTCAAAAAAAATATAAAAATGTATTTGACAAAACTAACAGACGGACTCTCCTCTCCAGCACCCTGGCATAGACTTTCCCAGAGAGGTTGAGGAGTGTGATTCCCCTGTAGTTGGAACACACCCTCCGGTCCCCTTTCTTAAAGCAAAGCACGACTATTATGAAAAGTTACTCTATATATGTTACAAATTATGTCCCCTACATAAAAACATACATAAGAGATAACATAAGAATAACTACAATTTTTTTGTTATTCATTAAATGTTTGTTGTTTAAAACTATTTTGGAGCCATGGGAGAGGCCATGTTTTTTCGCACACAACGTATTCTGGGACGATGACGTGTATTGGTTGTCGGCTGTATAGGTGCTCTCATTCAGCTAACCTGTTTTGTTTTTTATAGTGTAGCAACCGTATTAATTAACTTGCCTATTAGTGACCTGGTGACGACTTGGTAGACCCGCACTATCCGGTATTTGAGTCTGACATTATTAGCCATGCCTGGGCCCAAACTCTGCTGCAAAAGTCAAATGATCGCTGCAGCATTGCTGACAGTTCTAAAACTGTCTAAAATTGTTAATTTGTAATAAAATGGTCAGTGTGGCTGCTCTGCCAGGTGTAACAATTAAGTTTGATTGTTAATTAAGTGTAACATCCAGGCATCCATGAAAACGGAATTTATGACATTTAACAGAGTTAGAAGTTAGCAGGGAGTTAGCTCGCTAGCTTCTATCTAAATATAATATACCATGTTCTGACTGAGAGATTTATTAAACAAATTAAAATGTACAGCTCTGCTATCACTTCCAACATAAATGATGGCAGGAAAGTAAAAAGCAGCGACGTTTGTAGGGTTACTGAAGTTGGGCAAGCTGGTATATAATGATGTGCTACGTGATCGCCAGCGCGACAAGCTATTGTGCAGTTACATCGTAAGGGTTTAAAAACTGAGCTTTAAAATGATTAGAAGTAATAAAAACTGTGAGAAGCCGACAGTGATCACTGACTGTTTTTAGGGGCTTGTTGAGATTAAATCGAACAAGATACAAAGCATTAAAATATGTTGAAAACACAACACTCTTATTAAATGAGAATACTTAGGGCCCAGAAACAGGATTCATCAGGTTATCACTTAAAGACTGGATACTGGTCATGGAGGCTAACAAGGGCTGCCCAAAGAACATCTGGATTAAGACATACGGCTTCAAAAAGTTTTGGTGCTTTACAACAAACCTTCTCAGTCGCCGTTGTCATTGGCAAGCAGTAGCCGCATAGACACCAGTAATTTTCCCTCACTCTCTCGTCCTTGTGTGACGGATTGTTTTCATCTTCATCTAAACTAAGTGCAGTTGACTATTTTCATTCTCTCTCTCGGGTTGCTCTGGTTCAAACTGGAAAGGTTACCCAGAGTGCATTGAGAAGTAAATAACAATGGCGGCCTACTGGTAAATCGGTTTTATGTCAAATGTGCTTAAAAGGAAAACATTTGGTGTATTTTAATACCACATATGTGTTATTGAAAGCACAGTACATATTTTAGCGCAAGAATGTCTTAATAGCTGGGCTTCCCTTTAAAGATGGGAACCACCAACCCGGTCTGCCAATCAAGGGGTACTGCCCCTGATTCCCACGCAACACTGTAGAGGAGTGTCAACCAAGACAGCCCCACAACATCCAGAGCATTAAGGAACTTGGGGTGGAACTCATCCACCCCAGGGGATCTGCAACCAAGAAGTTGCTTAACTACTTCAGTGACCTTGCCCCCAGAGATTGGTGGGTCATCCCCTTCATCCCCAGACTCTGCTTCCTCCACGGAAGATGTGTCAGTGGGATTAAGGAGGTCCTTGAAGTATTCCTTCCAGCGCCCGAAAATTTTCTCAGTCAAAGTCAGCAGCGCTCCACCTGCAAAATACACAGTGCAGGTAGAGCACCGCTTTCCCCTCCTGAGTTGCCTGACTATTTGCCGGAATCTCTTTGAGGCAGTACGAAAGTCTTTTTCCACGGCCTCTCCAAACTCCTCCCACACACGAGTGTGGAACAGACCAGACTCGTTCCTGGTGGGTGCCCCGCCAGTGCCCACTCCGGGTCAGGGACGAGTTCCTGTCCCAAGTGGAGGAGTTTAAGTACCTCCGGGTCTTGTTCACAAGTGACGGGAGAAGGGGGTGGGAGATCGACAGTGATGCGGACACTATACCAGTCTGTTGTGGTGAAGACAGGGCTGAGTGTAAAGATGAAACTCTCAACTTATCAGTCGATCTACGTCCCTGCCCTCACCTATGGTCACAAGCTGTGAGTAGTGGCCAAAAGAACAAGATCGCGGATGCAAGCAGTGGAAATGGGTTTCCTCCAAAGGGTGGCTTGCATCTTCCTTAGAGATAGGGTAAGAAGTTTGACCTTTCAGGAGGGGCCCAGAGTAGAGCCGCTGCTCCTTCACATCGAAAGGAGCCAGTTGAGGTGGTTCGGGCACTTGACAAGGATGCCCCCTAGGCGCCTCCTGGATGAGGTGTTCCGGGCATGTCCCACAGGGAGGAGGCCCCGGGGCAGACCCAGGACACGCTGGAGAGATTATATCTCTCGGCTTGCCTGGGAACGCCTGGGTGTTCCCCCGGACAAGCTGGAGGAGGTGGTTGGGGAGAGGGAGGTCTGGGCTTCTCTGCTTGGGCTGCTGCCCCCACAACCCGGCCCCGGACAAGCAGAAGAAAATGGATGGCTGGCTGGATGGATGAAAAAAACTAAACAAAACACTGATTGAGCTACTGCAGTGCATGCTTGTTTACCTGTTATAGTGGACCCTGCTAAAAGCAGTGCAGTTCTGGTGGTGGTCATCAAATGCATTATGAAAATTCCTGCAAACCAAAGAAGAATGACTAGCACTCATCTACTGAATATTGCCATATTCAGTTGATGATATATCCAAACTGAATGTATAAATATATCATCTTTTTTGTCATTTTCTATGAAGTTACAGAAAGAGTAAAAAGAGTAACAATTGTTTTACACATGTATGATAATTAATTAATTTAAAACTGAACACATATCTTGACATATAGTCTTTGAATCACCTAACTAAATTCCTAAGTAATTCATTATTCAATGATGCAGGAGGTAGTAAACATGAATAATAAAAAGAATTGTTCATATCTAATGTATTGTGAAATGGAAAGTTACAAAAATCCTAACATTGACATAATAATTTACCATCCATTTTTTTTCTTCTTCTTTCTTCCCCATTTGTACAGGACGCCTAAATCTTTCTATAACGATTACACACAATAACTCTCCTTTGATGTCGATGACACCAATTAACTGAGCAAGCTTAACATTTCCTATAAATTGTTTTATACTGTTTTTTTATTTAGGCTTGCAAAAACCTTGGTGTTAGATTTGTTATAAATGCAGAGAATCATATCACATTTGGTCTCTTGGCATGTCTTTTTAATGGGGGGTGTTTAGAGTTCTCTAAATACTGTTTTCAAATCTTGGCTCGTGTGATTTGGCATTTATCAATAGTTGGTCCACGACCCTGTCAGGGACACTTCCAATAGGGCTTAAAATCTGGGACACTCCACCAATTCTTCTCAGAATGGAAGAAGCTTCTCAGATGATAGATGAAACATCGTCAAGAAACTTAAAGAAGTCCAGACTCTTTCCAAACTCCTTAGATTGCACTGTACTCTGTCATAACACAGTTAAACTCTATTATTCTTGTGGAGTTTCAATGACACTATGGGAATTGTATGTAAAATGATGCAAATGAGTCACTGGATGAAAAGATCTCTCTGACTGTGATAGAAATTGCTTCTTAAAACTCTGAAAAGATGAAGTTTGCAAAATTTCAGTGTTTATAGACCAAGCTCACTGTTTGTTTCAAAAGTTTGGTAGCGTATTGTATCACCAAGCTAAACTCTACCATTGTTATTGAGTTTCTATGACACTGTGGACTTGCATGTAAAGCAATACAAATGAGTCACTGAATATAAAAATCTCTGTGACCAGATGTCACCCATGCAAGAAATGACCTGTTCCAACCCTGAAAAGATGTTTCTAGGTTTTGCAACATGTTTATAGACCCATATCATTGTTAGTTTCAAAAAGCTTTCAGTCATAATATTTTCACTAGTGATATTCGATGCAGTTTTTCAGCTTCTTTACCACGAAACCGTTTTTTTATTCTCAGTTTAAAAAAATAAATAAATAAAAAAATTATTTCATTTATGAAATCTTGTGTTTTTTCCCTCTTTAATGAGTTTATAAGACTAAATTCTCAACAAAATCTTTAAAAAGTTTGCTTTGATTTATTTCATAGTTAACTCTTTTTTATTTTCATCATTACTTCACAAAAAATGTTTTTACTGTTTGGATTTACCTGCACAAATGAGAGTTTTATGACCCATGGTTCAGAAGAAGTAGTCTAGAAAAAAAAAGGCAAAACAGCAACTTAATACTCAGTTTTCTCAAGTACAGCATACAACACCACATACACCATTTAAATATTTTGCAACCAGTACAGCAACAAGTACCAACAAGCAAATAAAGTTAACGGTTGATCTATAAATAATTTATACTCAGAGATATACAAGATAGATATACAAGTACCTGATGCGGTTCAGTTTGCTTCTGAAACCTGTGAATCTGAAGGTCTTTTGATTTACACACTATGAAAAGAAACTATGCAGACACAGAAACTTATTTGGTTATAGGTGTGCCAAAAGAGATTTAAAGAGCCAGTGACAGTCATTAGGCTAGTCTAACCGGAGCATCTGACATTAAGAAAATGAAGTAAGATTACATTTTAATATTTTGCTGTCTGCAATTATACATTAACATTACACTCGTGCAAAATCATTAAGTGATTCAGAAACAGTTAACATGACATTATAGCATTAAAGCCTTCACGTTGGTGTTACATGCTTATCCAATGTATACATGTCTAGATGAGTCAGATAACACAGACCAATTATTTAAACTGCAGGAATGTCTGAAATATATAAAGACCTGGATGGCCGCTAATTTTATGCTCCTAAATTCAGATAAAACTGAGGTTATTGTACTCAGCCCTGAGAATCTAGATATATGGTATCTAACCAGATTCTTACTCTGGATGATTTTACCTTGGCCTCCAGTAACACTGTGAGGAACCTTGGAGTTATTTTTGACCAGGATATGTCCTTCAATGCACATATTAAACAAATGTGTAAGACATGCTTTCTTTCCATTTGCACATTATCTCTAAAATTAGAAATATCCTGTCTCAGAGTGATGATGAAAAACCAGTTCATGCATTTTTACTTCTACAGGGAGTGCAGAATTATTAGGCAAGTTAAATTTTTGAGGAATAATTTTATTATTGAACAACAACCATGTTCTCAATGAACCCAAAAAACTCATTAATATCAAAGCTGAATGTTTTTGGAAGTAGTTTTTAGTTTGTTTTTAGTTTTAGCTATTTTAGGGGGATATCTGTGTGTGCAGGTGACTATTGCTGTGCATAATTATTAGGCAACTTAACAAAAAACAAATATATACCCATTTCAATTATTTCTTTTTACCAGTGAAACCAATATAACATCTCCACATTCACAAATATACATTTCTGACATTCAAAAACAAAACAAAAACAAATCAGCGACCAATATAGCCACCTTTCTTTGCAAGGACACTCAAAAGCCTGCCATCCATGGATTCTGTCAGTGTTTTGATCTGTTCACCATCAACATTGCGTGCAGCAGCAACCACAGCCTCCCAGACACTGTTCAGAGAGGTGTACTGTTTTCCCTCCTTGTAAATCTCACATTTGATGATGGACCACAGGTTCTCAATGGGGTTCAGATCAGGTGAACAAGGAGGCCATGTCATTAGTTCTTCTTCTTTTATACCCTTTCTTGCCAGCCACACTGTGGAGTACTTGGACGCGTGTGATGGAGCATTGTCCTGCATGAAAATCATGTTTTTCTTGAAGGATGCAGACTTCTTCCTGTACCACTGCTTGAAGAAGGTGTCTTCCAGAAACTGGCAGTAGGACTGGGAGTTGAGCTTGACTCCATCCTCAACCCGAAAAGGCCCCACAAGCTCATCTTTGATGATACCAGCCCAAACCAGTACTCCACCTCCACCTTGCTGGCGTCTGAGTCGGACTGGAGCTCTCTGCCTTTACCAATCCAGCCACGGGCCCATCCATCTGGCCCATCAAGACTCACTCTCATTTCATCAGTCCATAAAACCTTAGAAAAACCAGTCTTGAGATATTTCTTGGCCCAGTCTTGACGTTTCAGCTTGTGTGTCTTGGTCAGTGGCGGTCGTCTTTCAGCCTTTCTTACCTTGGCCATGTCTCTGAGTATTGCATGCCTTGTGCTTTTGGGCACTCCAGTGATGTTGCAGCTCTGAAATATGGCCAAACTGGTGGCAAGTGGCATCTTGGCAGCTGCACGCTTGACTTTTCTCAGTTCATGGGCAGTTATTTTGCGCCTTGGTTTTTCCACACGCTTCTTGCGACCCTGTTGACTATTTTGAATGAAACGCTTGATTGTTCGATGATCACGCTTCAGAAGCTTTGCAATTTTGAGACTGCTGCATCCCTCTGCAAGATATCTCACTATTTTTGTCACGGTGAGTGAGATGAGCCGTGTGGAAAATAAAGGAGGATCCAAACGCAGGCAGTCGTGAGGGTGTGAAGGTGGTTTATTAAACACAAAAAGGAAATGGACAAACGGCGAACGGAGCAATGACTAAACTAAACTGGAACAAACTAACTACAGAACACGAACCTGGACATGAATGAGAGCGGGCGGAAACAGATGATGGTTGACTGCAGGGAAACACACAGATGAAGCAGGGTGGAAACACAGACGGACCAGCAACTACAATAACGGAGGACATGACTTAAATACACCCAGAGAAACACAGGGGAATTACACACAGGTGGTGGACACAGCTGGGAATGATCAACAAGACGAGACAGAGGTAAAACTGAACACACTCACATGAGACCCAGACCTTCACAATAAAACAGGAAATGAGAACACCACACCAAGACGCAGACCTGACACTGAGAGACAGACAGGAAATGACATATGAAACTAAACCCACATCGTAAACCCAGATAAACAGAAACATGGAACTCTAATAATAGAAATCATAATCATCACCATAACACGACAAGAGAACAAGAACACAATCCCTGATGCAAACTTAAATCAAAACACAAAAAACTCAAAATACTGGGTCCAACGAACCCAGAACCGTGACAATTTTTGACTTTTCTGAGCCTGTCAAGTCCTTCTTTTGACCCATTTTGCCAAAGGAAAGGACGTTGCCTAATAATTATGCACACCTGATATAGGGTGTTGATGTCATTAGACCACACCCCTTCCCATTACAGAGATGCACATCACCTAATATGCTTAATTGGTAGTAGGCGTTCGAGCCTATACAGCTTGGAGTAAGACAACATGCATGAAGAGGATGATGTGGACAAAATACTCATTTGCCTAATAATTCTGCACTCCCTGTAGGTTGGACGACTGTAATTCGTTGTTATCAGGAAGTCCTAAAAACTCCCTGAAAAGCCTTCTGTTAACCCTCTGTGGTCGCCGGAAGCGCCGGCACGTCAAAATCACATGACCAATTTAAGATGACACAGCTACAAGATGCAGCGATTCAGAGTCTCCATTTCAACTTGGGTCGAAAGGGCGGACTTCAAACTACATACCAGTTTTTGAATTGTATCGATGGGCCATGTAAAACCAGAGTTATTTATGATAAAAACTACACGTGATGTTTTTTTCTGAACAAAACAGTGGTGTTTACAGTGGGAAGAACGGTAAAAACTGCGTTTTCTACAGACATCGCTAGCAAACACTCTTCCTTTGCGAGTGAAAAAAGAAAAAGAAAAAACACCCCTTCCCTATAGAGATTGACAGACCACGTGGCTTTCGCGCATTGCATGCCAGGAACTCGTGGCAAAACAATCCAAGTACCGCATCAAATGCAAGCATTTGTAGCACCGCAAAACGTTCATTCTCCGGTTCCAATACCTTCTTGCTTTTTGTACATACCCCAAAAAGGTATGTACAAAATGAAGGAGAACAATGCCGGTCCGTACAAAGACAGACTTGATGAAAAGTCAAAGAAAAGATACGAGGAAAAAATCAAAGGAGTGAAAGGGTTAGACCCTTACAAGCACACAGAGTGGACAAAATGCGTTAGCGTGCTGCTATTATTTTAAGAGTATTTACTAAACTATTTGAAATATAATATTTATGGAAAACCTAAATTTACTTTTAAATGTGATTTTTGTGTGAAATTAGTCACATTGTGCACATTTTATAACATTTCAGAGGTTTTCCTGCTTCCCTTTATCTGATATCCAGGTAGTTTGTTTATGTCAAAACCTCACTGCAAACCAAATTTCCACCATTTGAAAGCGCTTAAGCACACATCAATATATAGGTCATAGTTATTACTGATACAACTATCAGGATGTGTAGGGAAAGAAAACGTCTCTGCTCTTTTCACTCACACATAAAGTCATTAGCTCTGAAAAGACTGTGAATACATAGATACGCTATCATAAGAGTTTTAAATTCTTATGAAAATTTTGAGGTGGCAAAAAATTAAAGCAGAAAATGTTGATTTACCTCCACAGATGGGTTTATGGTTCATGATTGTAAAATAGAGGAGAAAGTTCAAGTTAGCAGATTCAAATTATGTCTGTAACACAAATTGAACTTTACATTAACACAAGCACAGTTTGATTAAAAAACTAAACATAACGACTGCAATTAAAAAAATAATAATTTATTTCCATTAGTTTCCATGACAGCTGGGATAGGCTCCAGCGCCCCCCGCGACCCTGAAAAGGATAAGCGGAAGCGAATGGATGGAAAAAATGGATGGATATTTCCATTAGTTCCTTTACTGGTAGCTACCAGTAAAGGAACTAATGGAAATAGATTATTATTTTTTTATGTTCAAATAATTATTTATAATGAACAATTACCTGATATGATGCGTTGTGTACTCTGTGGCTTCCCTGTAACTTCTGTGGTTGTTTTAGGTGTGCTAAGTTTTAAAATATTCACACTGCATGCAAATCCACCATGGTAAGATGGATTTGCATGCAGTGTGGAGATGGTGTTGTCGGTAAGTGACGATGTCATCAGGTAATCACTTGGAGTTCCAGAAAACTACTTAGCTTTGACACTGGCAGATTAGCATCTCTGTGTGGCTACAGGAATGGGAAATATAATAAAGCCTTTCATTATACATGATTCTGAATAAAGGAAATGGAAAATGATGGCGTTATTTTTGTGCCAGTATTCTGAGCGCATTTAAAAAGAATTTACAGGTACACGTGTTGCATTTTGAGAAGAAATTTATCTTGAGAGAAGAAAAGCTAAATTTGAGGCAACAAAATTCATTGATGCGTTCAAAAAATGTATTTCAGTGTTTGCTATTATCCATATTTTCCACATTTTCACTCGCAATGTGTTGCTTGCGCTCTCAACATTTCTGCCCCTACGTTCAAATTTCTGTACACTGTTATATTTGTGCCACAAAACCACAGACTTGGATGCAAAAAATTCTGATTGGCTGTTTTGGTCTCCAATCAGCTCGCTAGCTACTGTACCCAAACCCAGAATGCATTTCGTCCAAAACTCAAACGGGGAAGTTGCAGAGGAACGCAGAGTGGCGACGTTTGAAATATTACTCTTTCTAGATCACAAAAACAATGGCCTGTATTTGTATAGCGCTTTTACTAGTCCCTCCTAGGGACCCCAAAGCGCTTCACACACCCAGTCATCCACCCACTCACACACTGGTGGAGGCAAGCTACAGTTGTAGCCACAGCTGCCCTGGGGCAGACTGGCAGAAGCGAGGCTGCCATATCGCGCCATTGGCCCTTCTGGCCATCACCAGTAGGCAACGGGTGAAGTGTCTTGCCCAAGGCACAACGACCGAGACTGTCCAAGCCGGGGCTCGAACCGGCAACCTTCCGATTACAAGGCGAACACCCAACTCTTGAGCCACGATCGCCCCAAAATAAACTTTTAAGATACATTTTCAAGCCAGAATGGTGCTGTGTAAACTTTAAGTATGTGCTGAAGACATTGCATATTTGCAAAAGTGCTCTAACATTTTCGTCAAAATGCAACACTTGCACTTGCAAAAATCTTTTTACGTGCGTTCAGTTTTTTTTGTGTGCTTAGAATAGTGGCACAAAAATAACGCCGTAGAAAATAAGTATATAGCTGTAAGTGTTAAACACAGACTTATAACTGACATTTGATTTTGCTAATACGAACAACATGCAAATGTATGGTCACCGTAGTAATTTGTTTGAAGAAATTATTGGTGTAAAAGGCTTTGCTTTATTGCACTAATTCACAGTTTTTTATTTGGGAATATGTAGATGTAATTGCGTGGCATCGCCACAAGAGGGAAGCACGTACTATTTTCCATGAAATCGATACCTGCAGCAAACAGCGGTCTAAAGGAGCAGATGGTTTGTACCACACCACATTAATTTCAAGACTTTCTTCACATTTTTAAGATTGAAAGTGAAAAAATATTAAAAGTTGTATCAATTAAATTGCATGAATATTTAAAAATATAAAATATTAAAGCTTTTTCACGAGCCAATAACAATGTATATGGGTCACTAAACTCTGAGCCACTGACCTGAGTGTTGGTAAGTTGGCCACTGAATTACTGTTAATGTTAATTAATAACTAATCATTGGTATCATTGGTACAGGAATGTGTGTGTATTCATTTGTTCATTTTTGTGTATAAATGCTGTTCTGCTTCAATTAACTTCAATTTTATTTACATAGAGCCAAATCACAACAATGGTCACCTCAAGGCGATTTATATTATACAGTAGATCGTACAATAATATTATTCAGAGAATCTATTATTGTACTCTCATCTGGCATATGACCCATGGATTAGATTCGTAGATTAGTTTGATGCTGTCAACACCCTTTTCGTGTGAATTCGCTGGGAAACCCTGGGTTTACTTGAGTTGAAAACCCACTTTGTGCAAGCATTTATCCAGGTCCTGGTGTTAGGGTGGGTGAGCCCAGATAACAGAAACATACCCTGGATAGGGCCGATAGCCAGCAGCATATTCAACTGCCTTTATAAAGGAAACAAAGACCTGATATGAAAGTATATTAAGTCTGGCGTTCAGCCTCAGAGAGGCGACAGCCAGCTGGGTTTATACTGAGCATTCCATTCCAACTTGCAAGGTGAGCTGGCAGCAGCATTTCCAGAAACAATGAAGCACTTTTGCAAATAGGCGCTATCTTGACAGCATTGTTTTTTTTTACAAATTTAACTGACATAGCCATGTGTTTATTTTATAGAGAGCAGATTGCTGTGTTTAAGGATTACAGTTTGAATCACATGTACAAGAGTAAAAACGCAGCGAAACATGAGAACTTGACGGACTACAAAGCTTCACACATCCGGGGAAAGGAACAGTGACGTTTGTGATTTCCCACAAAATCCCAAAAAACAGTAAACCATTTAATGATGGAATTTTGTGGACTCCTTTTGTGGCCTGAGAATAAAGAAGCATTTGAGAATGTGCCCCTCTCCACCTAATTTGACTGCAAGATTTTAAATGTTTCATTTTAAAGTTGTTGGTGTGGTGACTAAACTGCAGTCATGGATGACAGTCAGATTAGACTTAGAGTCTTTTTACCAGCTGCCAATGACTTGAAACTTCTGACATATAAATAAAATATAACAGCATATAAATGTCACGGCTGGGGCAGCAGTCGTGTGGAGGTGAGAAGGAGGATCCAAATAGCAGAAAGCGGCGGAGGTGCAAGTGAGTTTTATTTACAGTGAACCATAACCAAGGTGAGGGCAGAACTGAACATAAACCTAAACTGGGAAAACTAACAAACAGACCTGAAAACATAAGGACAGCAGGAGTTACACAGAGATGACAGATGAAGAGAAACACTGATTGACACTGACAGACGACGCGACCAGGAGCACAGGCAGACACATACTATAAATACACACAAGGTAATGAGGGAATGACACACAGAAGGGGAGCACAACTCAACCTAATTCACAAGAAGAGACACAGACCTACAAAGTAAAATAGGAAACACACTGTTTTACAACACAAATTCGGGAGCACAAACAGAGCACAGAGGACAGACACAGGTAGGGCTGATAAAACACTGAAGCAATAAACACAAGAACCAAACCCTAAGAACTAATACAAAATAAGAATTAACACAAAACACGAGATGAAACCAAAAGGAAACACAAAATGCTGGGTCAACGACCTATGACAATAAAAGTTTTTTTTATTCATTTATTATGATGGTGAACTTGGTTAAAATCACTTCGTGCACATCTGTAGCTGAAATCTGAAAAACAACATGGAGATAATCCCTGTTCACGTTCAAGTGTACATATTTTTATTACATTTACAAAAACATTTTTAATGCAGTGATTACAGTCACAAATATATTGCATTAATGAAACCTGAAATTCATCAAATGTAGGAAAATACGGATTCAAACAACATCATAACTGGCGAAACAAAAACTTAAATTAGGTATCAAAACGCTTTTCTGCTAACTGAGAAATACATTTTTAAAAATTACTGTTATTTTAATATTAATATTTCTTCTTTATCTACACGTGCAATCATCTGAGATTTTTCAGGTATGACTCATGCTTTACTTTTACTGTTTTTCACAGTAAACTCAGTAAAGTAATTGTCCATAATAGAGTTCACTGACGGTCACTGTCAGAGTTAAGGACTCCCACTTCAAAGACAACAGGACCCTGAATGGTGAAGCCCAAGTAGAACAGCCTTGTTGGCAGCGTTGCTTCAGGTGGTTGAGCTTCTGTTCTTGCCTTTATTTTCTGGTCTTCTACACAAACACACACTTCCTGTTCTTCAAGCTCCTGTGACTCTGCAGAAGAATGCGGCTCGATCTGGACCGGAAGTAGGATATCTCTGATTTCTGGAATGTGCCACACTTTCCCTCTGAGCCACAGATGATTGATCCGCCTCATCTTCTCCTTTTTATTTTGTTTATCCTTTAACTCAGCATCCACCTTCTCCTCCACTATTGCATCCAGCATGGATCTGTGGATCCATTTGCTCAGTCCGGAGCCTTTTCCCAGAAAAAACAATGGCAACAAGTAACGTCCTCGCAGGTACTTGGCATAGTCGGCTTTCTTAAACGCTTCCTCCATGAATGTGACATACTGTTGCAGGTTGATGTCAAACATGAGGTCAGCAGGAAGCTGTGCAGGTTCCCCAGGTTCTTTGTCTCGTTCCTCATCAGTGTCCTTGTCCTCCCAGGCTGAGTCTGCTGACTTACTGTCCTCTGTGGCCTTTTGTGCGACTTCTTCATCGTTCTTGTTTTGTGGCACCTGAAGCTGATTTTCAGGCCAAAACAACATCAGCACCAAAAGATAAAACTCAGGTCTTCTATTTCCTTCTTCTCCTTCCAAGAATGTGTGAATGATGTTTTTGAGTTCATTCACTGGGCTGAGGTTTGGAGAATCTGGCTTCTTGTTGCTTAAGAGGATGTTGGAGAGGATGTAGCTCTCTGCTAGTTTGATATCTTCAACATTTTCCTCGTATGCAGCCTTCAGACGTTCTTGAATTGATTCTAAATCAGACACAGTTTTTTCAGGTTCCTCAAATCTAGCACGTCTTCCCTTTGACATGAAAAGTCCATGGTTCAGCAGATCAAGGAGGCCTGGAAAGCTGGTGGAGTCTGCTGCTCTTTTGTTTGTGTAGTGCTTATAACAGAGTGCAACATCCTCCCAGAAGTAATGGGGCTCCAGAGAAATCATGCCAGGTTTGGAGTAGGTTAGATACCATTCAAAAAAGTTGAACTCCTCTTCAACTTTTGTTTTTATATCTGCATAAATATCTGCAGAGCAGTCATTGAGTTTATCAAAAGCTAACTTTGCCACTTGAATGAAACCAAAGCGGCCTCTGTTGTTGAAGGTATCAGACCTGCTTTCACCCTCAGCCGCCTCCATTGTCTCTGAGAGCGCTTCATTCTCAGCTTTCTTCTCCACGTCTTTAAATGCTTGGAAGGCCTTTTTAAATATACCCTCAACGGGATTAATCAAGCGTTTCTTATAAACTTGTGCCAGAGTGTCAGCCATGTAAGAGTTGTTTGGAGCTCTTTCAATCGCCTTTCTCGCCCATTCTTCAGCTTTAGTCGTATCCTTCTTTTGATACAGACGAGAAATAGTTTGAGGAAAAATAGGATTTGTTTCAAATTTTTCTGATGCACATTTCAGTGCAGAGACAGCATGGTAAAACCTCTCTCGTCTCAAAATATCCCTGATCAACTTTGAGAATTTCTCTTGACCATCCTCACTCATTTCTCTCTTTGTTAGCAAATCTTTGACGTATTGGACAATACGTGGTTCACTCTCAGATCCACATAGTAAGTGCATTAATTTTTTCACTGTAGTACTTCTGTTAATCTTCAGATCATGCAGCAGCTCCATGGATCTTTGTGAAATCACTGGGTGATTTATTGTCACATGTTCAGGAACCGGACTGATCAAAAAGGTGAAAGGCTCCATTCGTTCGTTAAAGGGAGGACCTCCATGGATTAGATCAGGTGGTCCAAGGATCTGTTGACACTCATCCATACAGAGGTAAGAATTAGGAAGATATGAGTTCAACAACACCAACAGTGAGAACAGCTGTGTGTTTTTGGACTCTGGGTTTTGTTTCACATAGTCTGAAACGCACAGTTTCCAGTAGTTATTACATAAAATCTCTGCTTCCACGTCATCGCTGATGTCAGCCATCTCAGTTTCTGCTGAATTTAGGTTCATTGCAATGAGTTCAAACTTCAAGAGATGAAATGTATATTTTTTTCTTTATTCCTTCTGGTGCTGAAATCAGACACCTAGAGAAATGAGGATGAGATGGATGTAAATGATCTATTAATTTTAAAATATACCGAATAGATAATATTGTACATAATTTAAACATATATTCATTGACAAAAAAGATTTTAACAACCACACAGACAGATGTATACAACTTCTGTTACTTCCAACATTTAAGTTTATACACAATATAATTTCATATAATTATTGCTTGAAAAATGGGAGCTCTAAAGTTTCCACATTTCATAAATTCAATTCAATTCAATTTTATTTATATAGCGCCAAATCACAACAAAAGTCGCCTCAAGGCGCTTCATAAATCTCTCAGCTGTCATGTGATAAGCACTTTCTGTTTAATATACGATTGCAATAAGTTTTGCTCTGAACAGCCAAAAACTTTTTCAACATATAAGAAAACAATGAAAATATTGTTTTCATTAGAATTTGGAAAAACAAAAAATCAGTGTGATATTCAATCTTACATTTATCAGAGTGGTGAAGTAGAGTTATAAACTTTTCATAATAACTTTGAAGTCTGCCTGCTAATTTGGCTGTATGGATAGCAATGACAATTTGTTGGTTGACTTCTTGTACATAGTAATAAAATACAAACAATACAATATACTGTTTAGGAAATTAGAAGAAAGTTTCTTTTCTGACAGTGAATGAACAGTGAGACTGTACCAAAGCCCAGTGTGTAGTAAAAAAAAATTTTTTTTTAACTCAAAGTCAAGAAAAACGTGCACTAATAGAGTCGACTATTGTTTAGGTACTTTGCCAATAAACCATAATAAACAAGATTACATCTTTTTTGTTTTATATCATACATTATTACATGTGACATTTGTTACTTCGGTTAAGTGTACAGTAGTAGCACATGTTATAAACCCCGCAAAAAACATCTATTGTGTACTCTGAAATCTTTTACAAACAAAAAACTAATATTTCTGCCTACTCACCTGTTAAGAGACCTGTTGGAGCTGCAGCAGGTGTGTGGATGAGTGCGCAAGATTGAAATTTAAACAACCCGAGCCACGCCTGCTGCATACTGCACATTCCCGTCTCTTTGGTGTTACGTATATCTTTCATTGTGCTGAGAGTGATTTCATCTCTTCTTGTCACGGTCCCCGTGCCTCACCGGCTGATTCTGTTAGGCAACATGTGTTTTGTTCTTGTGCTCTCTCTCTCTCTCCCTCTTTCCCCAGCCACAGCGGTGCTCACTGTGGGCTCCGCCCCTGGCCCACACACCTGTGCTCATCATCACACCTGGCGCTGGTTACTACAATCAGAAGGGCTTTTTAAGATGGCAGACCTACACTACTCGTCGCTGGAACATTGAGTCACCAGCGTTAGTGCTTCAGCAATCTGCCTAAGTCTGTGAGTTTCCTTGTGATCCAGTGCTAATTGGATTTTCTGTGTGTGTGCATAGATTCCCCCCGGACCCATCCCTGTACCCCCGAGTGAGTGAGAGGAGCGACTAGAGTGGGAAAAGAGTGGGATTGTTGGCTGAAAGAGCAGAGTGTGGTTTTGGACCCTGCCCCCCTGGAGCCCCGGACCCCTTCCCCGAGCACCTTGTATATATATAATCACCCGGTGACACCACTGTAAATAAACTAAATAAATCAGTTTCTGCAAAGGTCTCCTGGTCTGCGCCTGAGTCCGTTTACAAAACCGTGTCACTTCTTGGTGATCAAACAGGGTAGTGAGACAATTATATTAATGCTTGTGCATGAGTAAAAATACCTTCAATGGCTCGCACGTGTTTCAGCAGAAATGAAAATGAAAATGAAAAGTGATGTTTTCTTGTAAATAGTTTGCCTGTCATGTGTTTTTAGGTTTCCAGTTACAATAATATAATGCAGTATCATTAAGGTGTTGGTATTTATTATCATATTAATGCTTGTGCATGAGTAAAAATACCTTCAATGGCTCGCACGTGTTTCAGCAGAAATGAAAATGAAAATGAAAAGTGATGTTTTCTTGTAAATAGTTTGCCTGTCATGTGTTTTTAGGTTTCCAGTTACAATAATATAATGCAGTATCATTAAGGTGTTGGTTTTATTATCAAATCATTAAAATAAATTTCTGAAAACGATAAATATAAATAGAGAGAAGAATGGACTGCAAAGTAAATACAGTTCAATCAATGAAAGTCAGTAAAGTCCTCTTTATCACAATTGACTGATTTCAGGTCTATATATATATATATATATATATATATATATATATATATATAATTCCCCACTCGCCCCTGTGGGCGTTCAATCCTTCAAGCTCAGGTCCTCTACCAGACACCTGGGAGCTTGAGTATCTTAGCTGTTCCCAGGACTGCGCTCTTCTGGACAGAGATCTCAGATGTTGTTCCCAGGATCTGCTGGAGCCACTCGCCTAGCTTGATCAAAAAGGTGAAAGGCTCCATTCATTCGTTAAAGGGAGGACCTCCATGGATTAGATCAGGTGGTCCAAGGTCCAAGGATCTGTTGACACTCATCCATACGGAGGTAAGAATTAGGAAGACATGCATTCAGGAGCACCAACAAAGAGAACAGCTGTGTGTCTTTGGACTCTGGGTTTTGTTTCACATACTCTGAAACGCAGTTTCCAGTAGTTATTACATAAAACTTCTGATTCCACGTCATCGATGATGTCAGCCATCTCAGTTTCTGCTGAATTTTGTTTCATGGCAATGAGTTCAAACTTCAAGAGAAGAAATGTATGTTTTTTTTCTTTATTCCTTCTGGTACCGAAATCAGACACCTAGAGAAGTGAGAGTGAGATGGATGTAAATGATAAACACTTTCTGTTTAGCATAGGATGGCAAAAGCTTTTGCTCTGAACAACCAAAACCTGGCCTCCTGCACAAACCGTGAAATACCGTTTAGTCATTAATTTGGAAAAAGAAAATGAGTTTGATATTCAATCTTACACCTGTCAGAGTGGTGACGTAGAGAGATAAACATTTCATAATAACTTTTAAGTCTGCCTGCTAATTTGGCTTTATGGAAAGGAATTGGTTGGTTGGCTTCTTGTACATAGTAATAAACTACAAGCAAAATAACATAGTATTTTCAAATGGTTGGAAATCAGAAGAAAGCTTCTTTTCCAACAGTGTATGAACAGAGAGAGTTTTCAGAGTAGCATATATAATTAGCAAAACATTTGGCATCAAGTATTTTAAAAAACAAACAACATCTGCTTTCTGTGGATGACTGGAGAGCCCAAGAATGGTATTTAAACAACCTGAGCCACACCTGCTGCTTACTGCACATTTCCCGTCTCTTGGGTGTTGAGTTTATGTTCCACTGTTATGTCATTTCTCCTGAGGGATTTAGCATGCTAGTGATAACAACTATATTGCTTTTTGTCCAATGGCTCACACGTTTCAGCAGAACTGAAAATGAAATGAAAAGTATTTCTTTCCTGTATATGGTCAGCTTCCTGCTCTATGTGTTTAGGTTGCCAGTTAGTATAATATAATGCAGTATCATTAAGATATTGGTTTTGTTTTTAAATTATTAAGGTACAAATCAGATCATTCCTTAAAATGCTAAATATATGAAGAATGGACTGTACAGCAAACCATCAAAGTTATTAAAGTTCACTCAGTGAATGTCAGTAAGGTCCTCATCAGAAGCTGATTTCTGTTATTTTTTTAACAACTTTAGTTCATTTAATTGATCAAAATTTCATTTCATTTTATAAAAAGTATAAAAAGGGCGCTGGAGCCTATCCCAGTTGTCATAGGGCGAGAGGCGGGGTACACCCTGGACAGGTCGCCAGTCTGTCGCAGGGCTAACACACAGGGACAGACAACCATTCGCACTCACATTCACTTGCACACCTAGTGGCAATTATATATATACATATATATATATGAACACCCAGCACGCTCGGGTCCTCTACCAGAGGCCTGGGAGCTTGAGGGTCCTGCGCAGTATCTTAGCTGTTCCCAGGACTGCGCTCTTCTGGACAGAGATCTCCGATGTTATTCCCGGGATCTGCTGGAGCCACTCGCCTAGCTTGGGAGTCACCGCACCTAGTGCTCTGATTACCACGGGGACCACCGTTACCTTCACCCTCCACATCCTCTCGAGCTCTTCTCTGAGCCCTTGGTATCTCTCCAGCTTCTCGTGTTCCTTCTTCCTGATATTGCTGTCATTCGGAACCGCTACATCGATCACTACGGCCGTCTTCTTCTGTTTGTCTACCACCACTATGTCCGGTTGGTTAGCCACCACCATTTTGTCCGTCTGTATCTGGAAGTCCCACAGGATCTTAGCTCGGTCATTCTCCACCACCCTTGGGGGCATCTCTCATTTTGACCTCGGGACTTCCAGGTTATACTCGGCACAGATGTTCCTGTACACTATGCCGGCCACTTGGTTATGGCGTTCCACGTATGCCTTGCCTGCTAGCATCTTGCACCCTGCTGTTATGTGCTGGATTGTCTCTGGGGCATCTTTACACAGTCTGCACCTGGGGTCTTGCCTGGTGTGATAGACCCCAGCCTCTATGGATCTTGTACTCAGAGCTTGTTCTTGTGCTGCCATGATTAGTGCTTCTGTGGTGTCTTTCAGTCCAGCTTTGTCCAGCCACTGGTAGGATTTCTGGATATCAGCCACTTTCTCTATCTGCCGGTGGTACATACCGTGCAGGGGCCTGTCCTTCCATGATGGTTCCTCGTCTCCCTCCTCTTTCTTGGGTTTCTGCTGCCTGAGGTATTCACTGAGCACTCGGTCAGTTGGGGCCATCTTCCCAATGTATTCTTGGATGTTCGTTGTCTCATCCTGGACTGTGGTGCTGACACTCACCAGTCCCCGGCCCCCTTCCTTCCGCTTAGCGTACAGCCTCAGGGTGCTGGACTTGGGGTGAAACCCTCCATGCATGGTAAGGAGCTTTCTTGTCTTGATGTCAGTGGCTTCTATCTCCTCCTTTGGCCAGCCTATTACCCCAGCAGGGTACCTGATCACGGGCAGGGCGTACGTGTTGATGGCCCGGATCTTGTTCTTACCATTCAGCTGACTCCTCAGGACTTGCCTGACCCTCTGCAGGTACTGGGTGGTTGCAGCTTTTCTAGCGGCCTCTTCATTGTTCCCATTCGCCTGCGGGATCCCCAGGTACTTGTAACTGTCCTCTATGTCTATACAGCTTTAGTGAAAGTTACAAATGATCTTCTTATGGCCTCTGACAGTGGACTCATCTCTGTGCTTGTCCTGCTAGACCTTAGCGCAGCATTCGATACTGTTGACCATAATATCCTATTAGAGCGATTAGAACATGCTGTAGGTATTACAGGTACTGCGCTGCAGTGGTTTGTATCATATCTATCTAATAGACTCCAATTTGTGCATGTAAATGGAGAGTCCTCTTCACACACTGAGGTTAATTATGGAGTTCCACAGGGTTCAGTGCTAGGACCAATTCTGTTTACATTATACATGCTTCCCTTAGGCAGTATCATTAGAAGACACAGCATACATTTTCACTGCTATGCTGATGACACCCAGCTCTATCTGTCCATGAAGCCAGATAACACACACCAATTAGTTAAACTGCAGGAATGTCTTAAAGACATAAAGACCTGGATGGCCGCTAACTTTCTGCTTCTTAATTCAGATAAAACTGAGGTTATTGTACTTGGCCCTGAAAATCTTAGAAATATGGTATCTAACCAGATTCTTATTCTGGATGGCATTACCTTGGCCTCCAGTAACGCTGTGAGGAACCTTGGAGTCATTTTTGACCAGGACATGTCCTTCAACGCTCATATTAAACAAATATGTAAGACTGCTTTCTTCCATTTGCGCAACATCTCTAAAATTAGAAATATCCTGTCTCAGAGTGACGCTGAAAAACTAGTTCATGCATTTATTACTTCCAGGCTGGACTACTGTAATTCATTATTATCAGGATGTCCAAAAAACTCGCTGAAAAGCCTTCAGCTAATCCAAAATGCTGCAGCAAGAGTCCTGACAGGGACTAGAAAGAGAGAGGATATTTCTCCTGTTTTGGCTTCCCTTCATTGGCTTCCTGTTAAATCCAGAATTGAATTCAAAATCCTGCTCCTCACATACAAGGTCTTAAATAATCAGGCCCCATCTTATCTTAATGACCTTGTAGTACCATATCACCCTATTAGAGCACTTCGCTCTCGCTCTGCAGGCCTACTTGTTGTTCCTAGAGTATTTAAAAGTAGAATGGGAGGGAGAGCCTTCAGTTTTCAGGCCCCTCTTCTGTGGAACCAGCTTCCAGTTTGGATTCGGGAGACAGACACTATCTCTACTTTTAAGATTAGGCTTAAAACTTTCCTTTTTGCTAAAGCATATAGTTAGGGCTGGACCAGGTGACCCTGAATCCTCCCTTAGTTATGCTGCAATAGATGTAGGCTGCCGGGGGATTCCCATGATGCATTGGTTTTTCCTTTCCAGTCACCTTTCTCACTCACTATGTATTAATAGACCTCTCTGCATTGAATCATATCTGTTATTAACCTCTGTCTCTCTTCCACAGCATGTCTTTATCCTGTCTTCCTTCTCTCACCCCAACCGGTCGCAGCAGATGGCCGCCCCTCCCTGAGCCTGGTTCTGCCGGAGGTTTCTTCCTGTTAAAAGGGAGTTTTTCCTTCCCACTGTCGCCAAAGTGCTTGCTCATAGGGGGTCATATGATTGTTGGGTTTTTCTCTGTATCTATGAAGCGCCTTGAGGCGACTTTTGTTGTGATTTGGCGCTATATAAATAAAATTGAATTGAATTGAATTGAATGTCTGCAATGTTGCCTTCTGGTAGTTCAATCCCCTCAGTTCTGACTACCTTCCCTCTCTTTGTTACCATCCGACTACACTTCTCCAGTCCGAACAACATTCCAATGTCATTGCTGTATAGCCTGGTATGGTGGATCAGTGAATCGATGTCTCGTTCACTCTTGGCATACAGCTTGATGTCATCCATGTACAGGAGGTGGCTGACAACTGCTCCGTTCCGTAGTCAGTATCCGTAGCCAGTCTTGTTAATGATCTCACTGAGGGGGTTCAGGCCTATGCAGAACAGCAGTGGGGACAGAGCATCTCCTTGGTAGATCCCCCACTTGATGGTGACTTGTGCTATGGGCTTGGAGTTGGCCTCTAGTGTTGTACGCCACATCCCCATTGAGTTCCTGCTGAAGGCTCTTAGGGTCCCATTGATCTTGTACAATTCTAGGCATTCCAGTATTCAGCTGTGGGGCATTGAGTCATAGGCCTTCTGGTAATCAATCCAGGCAGTGCACAGGTTGGTCAGTCTGGTCTTGCAGTATCGGCTGACTGTTCTGTCTACCAGTAGCTGGTGTTTTGCGCCTCTGGTATTCTTGCCAATTCCTTTCTGTGTCCTGCTCATGTATTGACCCATGTGCCTGTTCATCTTAGCCGATATGATGCCTGACAGGAGCTTCCATGTAGTACTGAGGCAGGTTATTGGTCGGTAGTTGGAGGGGACCGGTCCCTTCTTGGGGTCCTTGGGGATCAGGACCGTCCGACCTTCGGTTAGCCATTCCGGGTGTCTCTCGTTAACTAGCAGCTGGTTCATTTGTGCTGCCAGACGCTCGTGGAGTGCAGTCAGCTTCTTTAGCCAGTAGGCGTGAACCATGTCGGGCCCTGGTGCTGTCCAACTCTTCATACTGGAGACCCTTTCTTGGATATCTGCCACTGTGATGGTTACTGGACCCTGTTCAGGGAGGTCGCTGTGGTCTGCCCTCAGATCCACTAGCCACTGAGCATTGCCGTTATGGGTTGCCTCCAGCCTTGGTGGTGCTGTTCTCTTATTATTGTTCCCTTGCCACTGAGAGTACACCTTTGCTGGTTCTGTGGAGAACAGCTGGTTTATTCTCCTGCCTTCTATCTCTCTGGTGTACCTCCTCAAGCGGCTGGCCAAGGCTGTGAGTCTTTGCTTGGCAGTTTCCAAGGCCTCAGGTATGGACAGCTTGCTGTATTTCTTATGCACCTTCTTTGTCGCACCTTTCTGCAACTCCGTTAGTTGGCTAACCTCCCTCCGTGCTACTTTGATCTTGCCCTCTAGCCTCCTTCTCCATGGAGGGTACTGCCCCTTGTGGCTGTTCAACTTGTAGCCAAGCATCTCACTGATCACTGCTGCCGTATTGTAGATCAGCTTGTTAGTGTCGGTAATCGTGGTTGTAGGTATTGTCCGTAGTGCTGCATTAACATCATCTAGCAGACCTTCTGAGGGTACTTCACGTAATCTTGGTAAGCGGCTATAGGGGATCCAGGTTTCAAGCTTGGCCATGATCCTATTTTTCAGGTCAGTTCCTCTCGCACTCAATGATCCTTCTCCTATCGCACTTGGGGCTATGTACCCAATCTCGGGTGGGGGTGATGATATCTCCCCCCTGACCTGGCGTCCTAACTCCTCCTTGCCGTAGCATTTGTGTTGTACCTCGTCAATCTCTAGCTGTGAGAGCAGTCCCTTCTTTCGAATGTTGGAACACTGAGCTACTAGTTGTTTCGCCGTCAGTGTGGATGTTGGGTATCGAAGAATCCATAGGTCCCTCATCCTATTCATGTAGCCCCTTCCGCCGGGGTTACTTGCGTAGTAGCATTCCAACAATGCCCTGTCTTCGTCTCTTGCCCACCGATGCCTTCTTGTATATATACATATACATATATATATATAATATTTATCGTATTAGCTCCTCGTTTTTTTTTTTTGTTTTTGTTTGTTTGTTTGTTTTAATAAAAGGCCATCATCATGTAATCACTGTAACAAAATAAAATGAAATAAAATTTATTTTGATGATATAATTTAATTTAATTAAGTATACCTGTTGAATAAATATGGTTCTGCATGGACTTGTCCCACATCTTTTAAATGAATTTATTAATCAATAGTGTTAATAAACGAGGGAGACCAACTGGACAATCGCCGTTCCTTCGCTTGACCCCAGTGGCTGTCGTTCGCTCCCCCGTAACACTGTGTGGAATTAAAGAAATTATTTTACAGCTACAATATATCCTGCAGCATTAACATTGCATTAACAATATAATCTACAGTATTGACATTGCATTAAGATGGTTATTAAGGAAAGGTCATAAGCCGCGTTCAGCGCGATGTCCGGGCGATCTATTGTGTAAGTGACTTGGAGCTATAGAAGGTTAAAACTGCATACGCGCTTACAAAACACATATAGTACATATAATCTAGAAACAGGCCTGAGAAAAGGCCTGAAACCATTCAGCAATCTGTGGCGTTTGAGTTTGCTTAGTGACAGATGACAGAAGATGTGTCAAAAGAAGTCCCTGGGGATCTTCAGGGCCTGGATTCATCGCCATAGGTGGACGAAGATGCCAGTGAGGGGAACTTCGGTGTCTGCATTTATCTCTTAAAATTGACCATTGTCTTAAGACAACAATTCTGATGGCTATAGATCCAAACGGGACAAAAAAAAAAGAAATATTAAGGTGCTAAAACTAGGGCTGAGTAACTCTTTTCATAAAAAAAGAAAAAAAATTGACCATTGTCTGTAAAAAATGCAAATAATGTTCTTGGAAAACGCGAGAAGGGGCGTCAAACCCTGACATTATAAAAGCAATTGCTTGTGTATTTTTGGGTGGAGATCTATGCTGATTGTGTGCAGTATACATCTTCCCGCGTGTGTGTTCAAAGAAATCATTGTTTGACCAGACCCTTCGGGACCAGTGTTGTTTTGTCTTCCTCCTCAATATCTTCAAGTTCGGGACAACTGCCCTTTTATTGAGGTTACATGGATATACATAGGTTCATTCACATATGACGTATACATACACACAAAGAGTACCTTGCCTGTGCGTTGTGTAAGCGTGTGTGTGTGTGTGTGTGTGTGTGTGTGTGTGTGTGTGTGTGTGTGTGTGTGAGAGAGAGAGAGAGAGAGAGAGAGAGAGAGAGAGAGAGAGAGAGACCCCATAAACAACTTCCCTAAACCTGCTGGTCTGGAAGTCCAGCAGTTCATCTAAACAAAAGGCACTAGGAGTAAAACAGATATAGATGTGTTTGCTATACTATATATCAGCAAGAAAAGATACAACCTCTTCCCATGACCCTAAGATTGTGAGTGTGCATGCCAGAACACTCTGGAATGCACACGAAGTCTTTGCAGACTCCTAAGGATCACACATCCTATCACTACACAATCGATTATACACCTCTAAGCATATATGGTTAAATATTTCTAAGCATAAATGACAATCAACAATATAAACCTGACAGATGCATTATCTGGATAAACTGTGCTTTAAGCAAAGGGAATTAAATGATGGAATAATTTACCAAAGACAGTGGAGAAGCAGCTGATCATGAAAAATACAGTGATCATGTGCATATAGTATGTGGGGCTGCAAATTTACTAACTGATTCAACAAGCTGTATTAAAAATGAAACTGTGTGAATATTTCATTTTCATTTCATTTAGAAATACTATGTATTTTGAAATCATGAAGTTTACAGGGAAACAAAAAAAATGAGTAGCAGGTTGGCGTGGTTTATGGCAACGGTAACCTAATGGATCATAATCTTTATATCTTGTAAGTGATAGAAGATTGATTCATTTATGTTTCTTGGCTCACCAACTCATTGTGAAATTTGACACACCCTGCTCTTGTAGATGTGAATATAACTGTGATATAAAAATTAGAGTATAAAAGTTAATCTCACTTTCAGTTCGTGTGTGTGGTACGTACAGCATACTTCTGCAGGATTGAGTTACCAACTGATTTTATGCAACAGCAGTGGGAGTCATATTTTTTTAATATGTTCAGCTCAGTTCAATTTAATTTAATTTAAAAAGCAAAGAGATTAAAAGATTTACATCGAAACTTGGGGGGTTCAACTAATAGTTTGTTGGCTTTGCTTAGGATAACATTTGACACAAACTTTCCTATATAGCCCATGTTTATTTTTTTATATGTTAATTTGTTTGTTTTTGTGTTTTACATACAAGAGTATGAACGATTATCTGTCCCCCTGCAACCCAGATGAGGATAAGTGTAAGAGGATGGGTGGAGAAGTATATTTTGGCATCAGTTTTTTCTGGTTTCCAAAAGATCCTGTCAGACCACTTCCAGGTGTCTTGAACAGCTTGATCGATACATTGTGGCTGTTGCATTCTTTATAACCTCTTTATTCTCCTCGATAGTTTTAACACTGACAAAGTCTGTGTGATATTGCCTGCAGTGGCTCTAAGAATTATTTCACCATGATGTAGCGTAGGGCTTAGCATACAGGGTTTAGTGTTTTCTCCCATAGTTGTTAATTGGAAGAACATTTTTTTAGATTTTGCATGCGAGTCACATTTTAAGCATGTAAAAGCCTAAAGCTGCTACAAATGTCAGAGTACCAATTCTCAAACCCTTCTTATTCCATCCACACAGTCGCTAACCCCTTGGTTGTTACTGCAGCTGTAAATGGCAATTTCTCCAATGTCCTCATACCACATCCACCAGTCAGTCGTTAATTTCTCTCAGCTATTACCCACATAGCAAAATTCATATCGTCCAGATTTGGCCCACACGATGTGCTTACACATGGCCCACATACCGCAAAGAATGACCTCTTGTTTGCCAGAGGTGCACAAGCACAAGACCAGTTACAAACACACTGGTGGTCCTGTGCTGGCCCATGTGTGGATTACCTCTGAAAACCAATCATCATGTGTTCTAAAATGCACTTATAAGACTTGTCAAAATATTGAAAGATTTTAAAAGTGGTTGAAAATAAAGCAAAAGGTTTACAGTTTTATAATCCATGAATGCAACCGCCAAAGAAAGAGTGGGTAATGTGATATTATTCTGTTATTATATGTTACCTTATAGATGTAATCAAAATGGTTGAATTAGGATATTGTTGTAGATCATATTATACCCTTTAAAATAGAGTGTGTGATCTGTATGTAGTTTAGTTCTCATTATACTTTTGAGTTAACAGAACATATTCACATATTAGTTTATTAGATAAAGGTGCATCACTCTGTATCCTTGATCTGCTGGGAATGTGTTACACTGTTTTCTTGACATGCTTAATTGTTGAATCATGAAGAGAAGGTTGTAAGCAGGAGACTCTGTGTCTAAAGACAGGGGAGATAGACAGACCACATTCCACACCCCCACCTTACAGAAAGCAGAGAAACAACTGCCGAGGTCATAACTTAGGCGCTGTAACAGAGAAAAAATGTGATGTTTTGGCTTTTACGACTAGCTGGGGGCCACTAGAGACTATAAAAAGCTGAGCAACCCGTCACCATTTTGAGACATGTGCCTGACCCTCTGGTAGCATCTCTCCCGTCCGGACGTTGTAATGCTCTAACTGTTGAATTGTATGGAAATAAATGATTGTTGATTGAGCATTTATACACCGAGTAGTGTCCTTCCTTCAGCCCAAAGATTCAAAGAACTGCGTGATTTCAACAGTAAATAGCATCAGCTTCTCTATATAAACACTGAGCAATGTGTTGCACCATAATTATAAAATTAAGTATGTTTTATTGAATTAAAAACAAAAAAAGAGGATAACATTTCAATTATGTGTAAAGATTTTTTTAATATTAAGCAAGTTATTTCAAGTGCCTTATGTTTGGCATGTGGAAGTATCACCATCATCAGGGAAGTCTAAGAAACACTTCTGAGATAAAAAAAATAAATAAATAAATTTAAATAGTGCTATTTCTTTTTAGAAGACAATAGCGAGTGTAGGGGATCAGATAGGGAATCAGAATCAAAAATCAATACCAAATCAAAACAAATGTGAATCACAAGTTGAAAATTCAGAAAAAATACTTTATTGTGGACATACAAGTGGCTGCCTGTAGCATTATAGAGGCCACATGTTTTTGTTTCTCTCCAGTGATAGGAATGGAGAGAGAAAGCTAATTTTCCTGCATTTTTAAAGCTCATCCTTATTCAATATTATGTTGTATAAGTACTATTCCCACCTATAGTTCCCACCTAGATTCAATGAGGTGAGACACGATCTTTAACCTCCTAAGACCTGAACTCTTCCACTGCATGCATTTTTAATTTCTCTTTGATATTTGGGCTGATTGGGACCCGATGAATGTAAAAACAAATAATCACCAGATTTTCTTTGTTTTTTTTACCCAATTTTTGTTTCTAAGAAAAATGAGAGCCACATATGAGGATATTCGTTTAAAATTTTGATAGAACAGTAGCAGTATAATGTCCTCGTAAGTGGATATCAGGCCCTTGTAGAGCAAAATTGAGTATTTTGGTTTAAAGAACCCAAAATGTGATGTCCACATAGAAGGTTAAACAATCCATCCATCAGCACTACAGTAAAACAACATGGGTACTTCTGCAGTCAGCATCCTGGAAAGAGAAAAACATATTTAACTTGTTTTTGCTTTTAAACTATATTTCTTTCCACAAAATGACTTGTATGTTTCAAATGAAAACTAGTTGAATTGATGCATGATATATACAGTCTGCAGTGAGCATCTCATCCCCGTCTTCTCCGTGGTTTGTAGCTAACGCTGAAAGACACTGCCATTTTTATCACTTTGCCAGCTGAGTTTGAAATCAGCTACCCCTTGATCTCTCAGGATGGTCTCCAACTTAAAAATAAAAGACATTATAGAAGAAAATAGCTGTTTGTGTAACAAACAGGTAATAATCACGACTAAATGTTTTTAAATCATGTTAAATGTGAAATTTCTTTTTGTTTTAGAACAAAATAAAGAACTTTTGCTTACTTTTATAATTTTTTTGTACCTAATTCTTAGTAAAGAGACCAGGAACCTTGAATCTACATTTGTACCTTCATTAGGAGTTGACTGGAGGCAGTGGAGTCAATGAGATCCACATCAGACTTCACCTTCATCCTTATGACCATCTTTTTTACTTTGGCATCTGTAGAAGACAAATACAGAACTACATCAGTTATTATTGTGATTTTTATTATTTTTTTAACCCATGGTCTGAAGCTTGAATGAAAACAACAGTTGTATCACATTTCTAGGAACTGATTTATTACTTGTGTATTTCAGGAACTTACCTCCTTGACAGATAAATGTTGCTTTCTTGTTACAGTCAGCTGGTATCCAGCGTCCCGTCTGTGATCCTTCCACAGAAACACAGTTTCCACTATAATTTCCGCCTCTTTGCCAGTACCTGAAGGAGGTCTTTGTTCCATCTGACCAAACCCAGGAGTCTTTAAACAGACCGAACCACACTCTGTTGGTAACTGCAGCAATCGCTGCATTTTCCTGTGCTGTATGCACACATGCCAGATCAGTGTGTTTCTGCCTGCACAGATCTTGACTGTTCTGCCAGGTTTGTTCCTGTGTGTAAACCACATACTTCTTGCTGCCATCTCGCTGAACTAGAGACACACATAGAGAAATGAATAAAAGAGAGTTAGTCTTGTATCTTCAGCCAAGAAAAATAGTCAGGAGATTTAGAGCCAAATTACTAACAGCAGAGCCATGATGTTTCTGGTCATAAACACTTACACAATTTTAAGGTAAACACTTTACCTTAAAATTTAAAGCGGCTTTAAACAGCCAACTGTTTTTATGATATGTCACTATATAAACAAAACTGAATGTAACTGCAGTATGACGTCAGCTTGAACTGTGTTATCTTGGTCACTAAATCACTTGCTCCTTCATTTAGTCTGTTTATGATCCATTATTTGCTCAGCCATCGTTGGATCATGTTGGTCATTACTGTAATGACCAACATCATGCAACAATGCTTTATCTTTGGTACTTTAAAAAAAAGTTCTCAACCTCATTGTATCATTAAAAATACCAGAAATGTGGTCAGGGAGCTAATAACTGGATCTTTAGAAATGTCAACATTTTTAAATAACCAACATTTTATTTATTTTTATTTTTTCTACTGGAATTCATCCTAAAGTTCAGTGAAAGGAGCTGTGATGAGCCTGAGGAGAAAATACAAACCTACCCAGAGAATAACCAAAGTTGGTGGCATATATTACATCCTTTTGGTAACATAGTTGTTGTACAAATGTTTATTCAAGCCAAAATATTGAGTTCTCATAATCTCATCACTAAAATGACTATAAATGATCATTGTGTGTGCTACTCACCTGATTACTGTTTGTTTTTGTTTTTAGATAGAACTAATAATAATAATTACTAATAAAACTAATATAGATTAAATTTATCATCATCAATAAATATTTCATATTAAAATTATTAGACAGATCAAAAGTAGCAAAAGTAGCATGCACTCTTAAGTCCAGAAAGTTAATTTTAATCACTCTCAAAAGTGTGATTGCAATTTACTCACTTTCATAACACACATAAGCTTTGGTTTCGTCACATGAATCATCATTCCAGAAGCTGTTATCATACATCTCTGCACACGACTCTATGCCGCCATAGTTGTCTGGCTGACCAGAGCTCCATTTGGTGAAGCTCGCCATGCCGCTCCCATCAGACCACAGCCACCTGTTGTTCTTTCCGTTGTAAAGTCCGATCCATGTGGCGGTCGCTTGACTGTCCAGTGTACTGACCAGCTGATTTTCTTCATCCATGTTGTTTATGGTTGCCAGGTCAGTGTATTTTATTTTGCAGAACCTCTGAGCCTCATACCAAGTCAGGGTTTCATTGATGAAGTGATACTGCACTAAAACACAAGATTATCCAGTCTTACACACAGACGCCAAGAAATAATTCTCAGTTTGTTCCAATGTTGTTTAAAAATTTTAGAGAGACAATGGTGTGCCAATGCAGCTTTAAGAGATGACGATAATTATTGAGTAAATGTTTGCCACGATCATAACTAAAGTCTGTGTGTGTGTGTGTGTGTGTGTGTGTGTGTGTGTGTGTGTGTGTGTGTGTGTGTGTGTGTATGCATACTGACCAGTGTGCTTATTTACCTGTTTTACTGGACCCTGTCGAAACCAGTGCCATCCTGGTGGTAGTCATGAAAAGCATTACAAAAATTCCTGCAGCCAAAACATGCAGAATAATAACAAGCAGTCATCCATTGAATGTTGTGATCATTTATAGTATGTTGTACTATAACGTTACAGAAGCAGTAGAAGCTGGCTAAATTATTTTAAAAGAAAAATCTGTAAACTTTCATCCCAATTTTAATGACACCAATTAAATGGAAAACTTTAACATTTCCATAGAAATTATAGAAGCAGAGATTATATTTATCTATTTCTATAGTTATGGTGTTAAGGCTTTAAAAACCTTGGTATTATCCTTATTGTCCTATTATTCTGTTGTCTACTCATGTCTGTTTGTTTGTTTCCCAGGTTGTTTCTCAAGATCATATTTTGACAGGATACTTTTATCAGTCAAAAAATATATACAAATGGCAATTGATTCATTTATTGATTCTTGAATATTGCAGTGTACTTTTTGCTTGCATCAGAAAACAAAGCTTAATCATTCTTATTCAGTTTCTTTGACACGTTGGGCCCACTTTGCAAATTAGCCAGTGCTAAAAGAACAGCTTTTTTAAATACACCCATTGACAATTTGAAATAAAGATATAGATTTTGCCTTTACTAATTTATATTTAAAAGAATTATACACAGAGTTAAACAAGTGTCTGATATTGTCCACTACATCTGATATATTTTATCTATGCACCTTCTGTAGATCTGAAGGTGCATTTACTTGTACAGTGTGCAAAGCAGTTTTGGAGAAATTGAAATGTATTTGGTTAAAGATGCATCACAAAAGATTTAAAGAACCACTGACAGTCATCAGGTAAGTGGAGTATAAGAAATTAAGAAAATAAATTAAGATTAAATGTTACTATTTGGCTGAGGGTAATTATACACTAAAATCACACTAACAAAAATTTGTTAAGTCATTCAGAAAGAAAAGCAAATCAGTGTCATATAATCACAGGATTCCTAAAACTGCTATAAAAAGTTTACAGAAACGATGCTTAGACTACCTATAATGCAACAAAAGTCAGCTCATGTAAAATGCTTTTAAAATGTATATATGTGTATATATACACATTCATAACTTGTATGTAAGTCCTTTGACAAACTAAGTACACCCCATGATTTAATAACATTGTCTGGCACTAATACAGCATCGTTCTAATTGATTTACATCTTTTCTACAAAACAACAAAAAAAAAAACCAAGAATATTTAAAGAGAAAATGTTTGTGCACTCTGCCGTGGGAATCTGTAGCTCCCTAAATTCAGCTATTTTGCACTCAGCTGTTGTTGATGTGCTGATTGTCTCAAGGGCACATCTGCCCATACACACCTGCTGTACTCTGCCGGGTGTGATAGACCAAAGTATCCATCTATCTATCATGTGCTTAGAGCTCATTTTAAGCACTATTTTTAGGATTTTTCAATATCAGCCACTTATTTCCATCAGCGGTACATGCCGTGTCAGGGCTTGTCCTTTCATGACAGTTCTTCTGCTTGTGCCTCTTCCTCTGTGGTCAGTTGTGATCATAACATTTCCTCCTGGATAGTGGTTCTGACACTCACTAGTCCTAGGCCTCCTTCCTTCAGCTTAGCATAAAGTCTCAGGATGACAGATTTAGAATAAAACCATTCAAGGACTTTTCTTGCCTTGATGGACTCTAATGTTTTGTTGTTGTTGTTTTTTTTACCACATTCCCATGGAATTCCTGATGAAGTCTCAAAGGCTCAGGTCTTAATGCTCAATTCCAATTTTTTGATCAAATCCGATTTTTTTTTTTTTGTCTGGTTGTTCACACTACAAATAAAATGTGACAGCAAACGCGCTCTAGTGGGAATGGTTCATGGCCCTCAAAGCAGCCCACATGTGCAAAAGAAGACGTCACACACAACGTGCTCTGTTTATCGAAGTAAAAATGGCGGCTAAGATGGTACATTGCTCCCATCCTGGGTTTGTTTTTGCGCTTGTTGACCGTTATAGCGCTGGTGGAGCTGGTTAGTTGTACTGAACATGTGTCGTGCGTGTGCGTGAATGATAAGTGCCTTGTATTTGTTCTATGGTTATAACTCATCCTATACTCGCCCATGTATGCCGTGTGATACTTATATAGAGTTTGCCAGTGGTTTGTGTCGCCACGAGACACTGTGGTTACTCATGTTGATTTGACCAAAATGGCGCCACCCTTGTGGACTGAGCTGCTCAAAGTAAAGATGGAGTCCATCCCTGTGCAGCAGCCCATTTGTGTCCACCAGGGGTGGTGTTTAGTCATTTCTGAATTAGATTTTTCTGTTCAACCCTTTCTGTATTATTTAGACCAGTTTGGTTGACTTTAATTGTTTGCTAATTGTAATTTCCGTTATTTTACAGAACCACACATGCATATACTCACACAAATTCACTTCTGAAGATGTTTTGGATTAAAGGAACCCAAATTATCATTGCTGTGAACCCTCTCTTTCATCATATAAGTCACCTGTGCCTTCTGACCGAGGATAGGAATATCCTGCTGTAATTTGCCAGTTTATTAAGCACACACATGTCCAGTTCACTGCTCTTTAGGAAAACTTTTGCACATACTTGCATAGATACTTTGAATAAAAACTCATATTTTATTGATTATGTATAAAACATTATAATTCTTTTTAATTATAAAATATGATATATAAATCTTTATAAGGTGTTTGTTTTGTTAAGTGTGGACACACACTGAAAGGTTATGAGGAGGACGTGGCTTATCAGCAGCTGGGTATGATAAGGGCTGTCAATTGCTAATTAAAAGGGCTTCTTTTTTGCTGCTGGTAGAAGCTGGTAGAGTGCTCTTGAGCTGGCATTTTATATCAATAAAATAAAATTTTGATCAATAAAAAATAACAAACTTGGGCTGTACAGAATCCAGTCACTAGCTGTAGTTATTGGATCCTTGGTACTCAAATGGCGATTCGTTCCACTCCCTCAGAAACCTGTCATTCTTAATTTGCCCAGCTTGGTTTCATTAAACTTGAGTGTCTGCTGCCGTGTGATATCCAGTAGAGTCATCAACACATTATACTTTTGAAAGACTCAGTCTTAGAGGCCCATCGGGGTGTCCTCAGTTACCTGTTGAATGTGACACAGTCATCACCTCTGCAGTCCTCGTCTTAGTCGTCAAAAGCACAAAGAACATTCCTGCAATTCACAGAAAGAATTTGAATGAAGTCAACTGTGGGAATTTGTTTGAATGGAAAATTATCCTTATTTGTTTAGTCTCAAAGCCTACCAGGCAGAGAAATGTTGTGTCATATATTGCACCTAATATATTTACAAAAAATATTAACTATGAATGAATTCACAAAATACATGGTAATTTATTATTTGGTAATCAAATGTTTACAAAAGCACCATAAAAATAATGAAGCCATTGAGCTTCAGTAAATTTCATTTTACGCCAACAGTTTACTATATACAAAGACAGAATATCTAAACTCAGCTATAGTATCTTTGTGTTACTTAAATGTTGCGTGAAACTACTCGGTAGTTTGCACAGCTAAAAGAAAGAGTGGTGCGCTCGGCCATGCAGCATTCGCTCTGAACTTCCCGACCTGCTGTCTGTCTACACTAAGTGGTACAAGACTAAAGCCAGAAAGATTATGATGGACCTCTCCCATCTCAACAATGGACTCTACTCACTGTTGAGGTCTGGGATGCACTTCTGCTCTCTTAAGGCCAAAACAGGAAGAATGAGGAGGAGTTTCTGCCCTCAGGCTAATCAGGCCCTGAACCAGGTGTAGTCTCGACTCTCATACATCACATCAACGAATGCACACTGTTTATTTTCACATTCTCTTTTTATCTTATAATTTACCTTTAATCCTTAGTTTAGTCTTTACGTCTTAGGTTAAATTCTTAATTTATTGTTTATCTGTTAGACCTTTTTTTTTTAATGTATTATGCAACTCTTATTACCTCTTTCTCTGTAATTTTTTCTAACTGTAAATTTATCTATTTAATTTTTCTGTAAACTTTTTAAATGTTAAATTTGTAAATTATGTAAATTTCTTTACTGTAGTTTAATGGTCGGGCATTGCACAGCAATAAGAATTTCACTACATGTTGTACTGTGTATGATTGTGTGTGTGATGAATAAAATTTGAATTTGAATTTGATTTGAATATGTAATCAGTTCATGTCAATTCAATTTTATTTATACAGCGCTAAATCACAACAATAGTTGCCTCAAATAGCTTTATATTGTAAGGTAGAGACGACAATAACACATACAGAGAAGAATCCAACAATCAAAATGATGACAAAACTTATAAGCTTTAAATTTGCATTTTATCATGTGTCACTGAGCTGTCCTTTCTACAACCTTTTTAAATAACCTTTATTAATAAATGTAACCTCTCTTCTTGCTTTCCTTTCCTGTCTTTTCTTAAATCTCCCAGTGCACAGCAGCTTGACCTGAAGCTATCAACACACTGTGCAACACAACTGCACACAAACAGTTTGTGTGTTTGCTGATGAATTTTTTTGGAAATGTTGATTACCTGACACTTATAGTGTATAAGTGTCACTCCATTTATAGATTTTAAATTTACAGATACCAGCACTCCTTCCAGCCTACTTTGAGTCGCAAGTATAAACGTTATAAAAGAACCTAAAGTAACGACTTGAAAACACAGGAAGTAAAAAATACAGATATTTGTTTAAAAATGTAGCGAGTAAAAGTAAAAAGTTGTCAGAAAAATGAATACTCAAATAAAGTATAGGTACCTGAAAATTCTACAGTTTTAAATAATAACAATAATAATGGATTGGATTTATATAGCGCTTTTCAAGGCACCCAAAGCGCTTTACAATGCCACTATTCATTCACTTTCGCATTCACACACCGGTGGAGGCAAGCTACGGTTGTAGCCACAGCTGCCCTGCGGCAGACTGACAGAAGCGAGGCTGCCATATCGCGCAATCGGCCCCTCTGGCCAACACCAGAGGGGCCGATTGCGCGGCCCCTCTGTACAAAGTACTTGTACTTCTGAGTATAATTATAATTGCAGGTTTATATTCTAAAAATCCTATAAGGATACTATCAAATTTTGAAAGCGAAAAATCAAAGCAAAAGTTTTTTTACCTCCACAATTTAAGAGTTTACGATTGCAAAAAGAGCAGAAAGTACATCAAATTATGTAACACAAAATCAAACTTTATAAGTTACAAGGAATTCAGACATTAGAACTAAAAACAACTGTTGTAACTACCAGTAAAGCAACTAATAGAAATAAATAAATGTTTGTACATGTAAATAATTATTTAGAATCAAAGTTTAGAAAGTACCTGATCTGATGCACTGTGTATCCTGTGGCTTCCTTGTAATGTCTGTGGTTGTTTTAAGTGTGCAACGTGCCAAGACATTCACACTGTATGGAAATCCATCACAGTGAGATGGATTTGCATGTTCTGATGAGGTGATGTTGTTGGTAGGTGCACTGACAGGTAATCTCTAAACTAAAGGTTAACACACGTCATTTTACTGTAGGCAGTAATTTCAATGTTAAATTTATACATGCAGTCACAGTATCTATCAATTTTAAATACATTTACAAATAGAACTTAATGTATAGAAATAGACTTGGGAGTTCTGCAAGAGCAGACAGTAAGAGTCTCAGAGACAAGTTTGAACAAGGTTTTGGTCATTAATAACAGGCGGTCCGGCCCAGGACTAATGGAAGTTAATCTTCAAGTTGCTGTTTTAAGAAATGTGTGTAAGGGACAAAAACGCTCTTTTATTCTTAGTGCTTCTGACATGCATGCATGCCATGTCAGTGTGCTTCTGTCTGCACAGAGCTTGACCTCTCTCCCAGCTTTGTTCCGGAGAGTAATGCATATACTGATGTTCACTACAAATCTGCATTAGGTTTGTGTGCTAGCAAGCTTCAGATCTTTCTCACTTTTTTTTTGTTTTGCTTTTAAATATGACTAATATATTCATTTATAAACATTTGTCTTCTTCGTTGGTTGGTGGGAGGGAAGGAAGCATGAAATACTAAGATTTGAAAGTTGCTGTTTATTGTAATTACGGTTTTTAAAGTGTATTGGCATTGGTGCATTTGGTGCAAAAATCACATAGTCATTTACTCACCTTCACAACATACAGGGAGTGCAGAATTATTAGGCAAGTTGTATTTTTGAGGAATAATTTTATTATTGAACAACAACCATGTTCTCAATGAACCCAAAAAACTCATTAATATCAAAGCTGAATGTTTTTGGAAGTAGTTTTTAGTTTGTTTTTAGTTTTAGCTATTTTAGGGGGATATCTGTGTGTGCAGGTGACTATTACTGTGCATAATTATTAGGCAACTTAACAAAAAACAAATATATACCCATTTCAATTATTTATTTTTACCAGTGACACCAATATAACATCTCCACATTCACAAATATACATTTCTGACATTCAAAAACAAAACAAAAACAAATCAGCGACCAATATAGCCACCTTTCTTTGCAAGGACACTCAAAAGCCTGCCATCCATGGATTCTGTCAGTGTTTTGATCTGTTCACCATCAACATTGCGTGCAGCAGCAACCACAGCCTCCCAGACACTGTTCAGAGAGGTGTACTGTTTTCCCTCCTTGTAAATCTCACATTTGATGATGGACCACAGGTTCTCAATGGGGTTCAGATCAGGTGAACAAGGTGGCCATGTCATTAGTTTTTCTTCTTTTATACCCTTTCTTGCCAGCCACGCTGTGGAGTACTTGGACGCGTGTGATGGAGCATTGTCCTGCATGAAAATCATGTTTTTCTTGAAGGATGCAGACTTCTTCCTGTACCACTGCTTGAAGAAGGTGTCTTCCAGAAACTGCCAGTAGGACTGGGAGTTGAGCTTGACTCCATCCTCAACCCGAAAAGGCCCCACAAGCTCATCTTTGATGATACCAGCCCAAACCAGTACTCCACCTCCACCTTGCTGGCGTCTGAGTCGGACTGGAGCTCTCTGCCCTTTACCAATCCAGCCACGGGCCCATCCATCTGGCCCATCAAGACTCACTCTCATTGCATCAGTCCATAAAACCTTAGAAAAATCCATCTTGAGATATTTCTTGGCCCAGTCTTGACGTTTCAGCTTGTGTGTCTTGTTCAGTGGTGGTCGTCTTTCAGCCTTTCTTACCTTGGCCATGTCTCTGAGTATTGCACACCTTGTGCTTTTGGGCACTCCAGTGATGTTGCAGCTCTGAAATATGGCCAAACTGGTGGCAAGTGGCATCTTGGCAGCTGCACGCTTGACTTTTCTCAGTTCATGGGCAGTTATTTTGCGCCTTGGTTTTTCCACACGCTACTTGCGACCCTGTTGATTATTTTGAATGAAACACTTGATTGTTCGATGATCACGCTTCAGAAGCTTTGCAATTTTGAGACTGCTGCATCCCTCTGCAAGATATCTCACTATTTTTTACTTTTCTGAGCCTGTCAAGTCCTTCTTTTGACCCATTTTGCCAAAGGAAAGGACGTTGCCTAATAATTATGCACACCTGATATAGGGTGTTGATGTCATTAGACCACACCCCTTCTTATTACAGAGATGCACATCACCTAATATGCTTAATTGGTAGGAGGCTTTCGAGCCTATACAGCTTGGAGTAAGACAACATGCATGAAGAGGATGATGTGGACAAAATACTCATTTGCCTAATAATTCTGCACTCCCTGTACATCTGTTTTGGTTATTCCACACCACTCATTGCCTGCAGAATTGCTTGGTTTCAACAAGGCTCCATTTGGTGAAGTCCACATTGCCACTGCCATCAGCCCACAGCCATACTGCTCATTGGAAAGTTCAGTGTGTTGCCCAGTTCGTTTTCATTGTCCACGTTTTCTATGGTCCGTATACTTTACTCTGCAGAAGCTCTGGTCCGCACACCCATCAGGAATTCATTGAGGACTAACGGGGGTAGTGAACAGGGGTAGTGAACGTTAGTCCTCAAGAGCCGGTGTCCTGGAGGTTTTAGATCTCACCCTGGGTCACCACTCCTGACTGAAATGATTAGTTCATTAACAGGCCTCTGGAGAACTTCAAGAAATGTTGAGGAGGTAATTAAGCCTTTTAAATCAGTTGGATCAAGGACACATCTAAAACCTGCAGGACGCCGGCTCTCGAGTACTAACATTCCCTACCCCTGGATTAGGTGATACTGCTGAAGCATTCTGACTAAAAATAAATAAATAACAAAACATAATTAGCCTGTCTTCTTTTAATTAGGCATCACAAAGGGGAATGATTGTTGTCATGCATGATTGCGGAGCTGATTATCTTTAAACCACAACGGCTTTATTCTTTCCTGCTAACTTTTTCAGTCAATTTGTTTTTAGTTACTTTCTAAAATTAGTTTTTAATTTAAGTTGTGCTTTTTAAAAAATATTATCTAGTGTCCTGACAACGAAAGTAAAAACACACAGTCTGCAGAAAATAATTATTGAGAGAGAGAGAGATAGCCTTTATTTGTCAGTTGCAGGTCTTTTGCCCACAACCGAGATGACAGACCTTGCCGACCGTACATAAAATACAAAAATCATCACATTGGGGAGACAGGTCAGGCTAGGTAGCGAGGAAAAAAAAAACATCGAAGGATAATACAGGAATCCACAGGTATCAACACACCATAACACAATAAACACAGCATGGGATAGTGTTCCAGTGTGTACATCTGATCTGGGACCGCTGCAATCTTCGACTGCGCCTCCAACTGACCCGATGTCCACATCAGAGGGGAGGTAAGCGTTGGAGGTGGCGTTGGATCCGGGGTAGGGAGGGTGATGCGTCAGTGAGTGCTTATCAGTATATATATGTGTGTGCGTGTCCAAAGTCCCCGCCAGGCTAAGTGAACAGTCTTCCAGCCAACCCAGGTGGCCTTGTAGGGAATGGGAAGGAACAGACTCAACACAGTCGTTATCAGGGAGTTTTTGTTCAGCTCCAGCCTTGAGCCCACAGCTGGCGCTGAAGGGGTAGCCGCATTATGATGGTGATTTTTCTTTTGCAAACAACTCATGAGAAGTTCAAGCTGTTTTTAACACTCCGACACTGGTCTGTCAATCTCCCGTTAATAGCTGGGAGTTTCTCCGTGATGTTATTAGCCGTCTGTGGTGGGGCGTGGTTTGCGGGGCCGTGCGGACGCACCTGCACGGCATCCGCAATCACGCCCGCCGTGTTAAAACACGGGGACTCAGGGGTTGATGTGTGTGTGGTGTGACGTGAATTAAATAAAGTTGGCTCTGAACATTGCTCCGTGGTCCCGCCTCCTGGGGTTCGGCACCAATGTGGCGTGAATAAGGCACGGCGGGACCACGGAGCAACGTTCAGAGCCAACTTTATTTAATTCACGTCACACCACACACACATCAACCCCTGAGTCCCCGTGTTTTAACACGGCGGGCGTGATTGCGGATGCCGTGCAGGTGCGTCCGCACGGCCCCGCAAACCACGCCCCACCACACCGTCGATTCTGTGGTCTTGTCACTCTTTTTGCTCACATAGCAGATTCTGAGACCTCGCGACCGCAGCCAACTGATCCGAGATGTAATCCAGCTTCCGCCCAGAGTTGATTCTTTCCTGATGTAATCCAACATACATACGCTCAGAGGTCTTATTCTGAGCATTCACTGCAGTCGTAAGCGCCTCAAAGCTCTTAACCATGCTGCCTTCAGTGAGCCCTTTCTGAGAAGTCGCACCTGTCGTTCCAATCCCAGCGGGCAGCCTTTGAACAGCTGGTTCCGCTCTCTTAATTCTCCGATAATCCAGGGCCAAGCCAGCTCCGATCAGCAAGAACCCTGTTATCGTGGTTCCGAATAGGTAGCTATCTTCAGCGTCCTCGATCGACAGTCCCGCCAGGCACACGATCCTCTGCCACCCATCCATCATGTATCCGGCAGGGAAAGTCCCTCCAGGGCATTCGGGTTCTCCCGAGCCCAGACTTCTCGTTAAAGGGTGTCAGTAGCATTCAGCATGATTGCCAAGATTAAAATTCAAAGCATGTGAAGGGCACACTAAATTAGCTAATGCTAAATAACCTACTTGGATCAACAAAAATTTTCCAATTTACACTAATAACTGTTATTCCACTAAAATAACTTTCTTTTCCTCGTCCACTTTGCCGGTGGTGGGTTGGAGCCTATCCAAGCTGACAAAGGAACACATGCAGATCTCCAGCTCATCACACTCACGTTCACCCCTGCAGCCTAACGTGCATGTCTATGGCACTGGGGGAACATGCAAACTCAACGCAGGAAAGCCACAGTCAACTGATTCAAACCCAGTGACAGTGCTAACCACTGCACCATCAAGCCATTCAACAGAAAACTAAATATGTTTTGAGAAGAAATAGATTTAGATTTTGATGGCTGTTTCTAAATGCAGTTCTAAGTTCCAAAGACTAAAGTTTATGGTCTTTCCAATTATATTTATGTTAACAGGATTAGGGTTACAATCCCTTGATATAATGACCACAAAAAAATACGTTTCTGACTCCAGCTTGTCGGTTTGGTGAGCCCCCATACAGCCACCCCAGCATCCACCATACAACAGCATGCTATCCCTCATGAAACCACCCAGAGAGGTATACAGGCCAGACCCATAGCTGGGCTGGCCATCGGGCATACCGGGCATTTGCCCAGTGGGCCGATGGTGATTTTTCGTTTTTATGGGCCGATGGGTTTTTTGTTTTTTTTGTTTTTTTCCTTAACGGTATAAACACTGAAAGGTGGTGGATTGGCCAGATGCTGGGAGATATGTAAAAATAACTCAGTTGTTTGGTGGTGGCTATTGCAGAGCTTCCACAGATTCAGTAACATTAGCAAGTGGTGGAGGCCAGCAGATGCAACACGCTGGCGGGTGGATGACGGAAAGGCAGGAGGAGCAGAGACCCGAGGCGGTGAACTGAACTTCAGGTAAGAAGTTATGACCTACAGTCTATCTGGGTCAGATATAAACCAAGTTTGGGTGGAGTTTATTTTCGTTATGCTGACTTCTTATAGTCAGTTACAATAACTCGTACTAGCATACTAGCATGACGGAGTTTATATACTGCTGGGCGGGTGCTATGATATTATTGATGTTGAACTCGTTTTATCTTATTTTTGTCACGGACCCGGTTCCGGGGACTCGGGGTTCGTGAACAGTGTGGACCATTATTGTTATTGTTGTTATTGTTATTATTATTGTTATTAGTGTATTAGATGTATGTTTGCTGCACTGTGCTCTTGTGTTCCATGCTGGTGTGTGGGTGTGGGTGTCTGCGGGTGTGACTGAAGGATGAAGGACAGCCACCTGCAGGCCTGATGGGCGTGGCCCTGCCGGCTGCCAGTCACGTCTAGGTTCTCACACACCTGCTTCTGATCGGGCTCGTCGGGGGAGCTACGTAACAGAGCGATGGAGCTTCCTCCGGCGCAGGATCGTTGAGTTAGACTCCATGTCAGTGTTTATAGTGCTGGTCAGTGTATGCCTGCTGGAGTTGGTGCCATAACGGCTGTGTCTGTCGTTTTTCCTCAGGAGGACCGCGGAACACAGGACTGCAAGACACAAGGCACAGGGCAGAGAGCACGAGATACCAGCACTTAGGGGAAGACACGTCACGGGAGTCGAGGGAGCACTTTGGAGATTTATTGTATGGTGTACATTTACCTCACTGTAAATAAACCCACTGCTCATTCCACTAAGTCCAGCGTTTGGGTCCTTTCTCCAAAATCCCCCCACGGTCTGCCACCCAGACCGTGACAGAACGATCCTGCCAGATGGACCCAGCGGACTTTTCAGAGAGGTTCAGGAGGGAGGTGACAGACAAAGTAAATCGTCTGTGTGACCTGTGGCTGGAAACACATGCGGAGGTTTTACGTTGCGCTGTGGAGAAGCGGTTGCAGGAAACACTGACTTGTTTTCCCTGGGTGTTGGACAATCTTTTTCCGATTGTGGCGGATTTCCTGCTCAACACCCTTCACCTCCAATCTCCGATCCAGGCTGCCCCCCCCCACTCGGCCAGCCTGAAGTTCTTCAGCCTGACACGCCGGCCCCGACGTCTACCCGGAAACGACGTTCGCGCCGCCAGCGTTCCTCACCGCAGCCGACCTCCCGGACATCTCAAGAGCCGGCTGTGGTGAGTAAAAAGGACACTTTTTCATTTCTCACCCCATCTGCTTTTTTGTTTACAGTGGATGGTGACACCGCTGACACTGCTGCAAGCCGGCCAACAGTACAACTAGCGTCGCCTCATTCAGCGGTCTCCACACCACTCGCTGCTTCACCATCTGCGGTTGTAGCGCCGCCGTCATCTCATCCGCCTGCAGTCACCCCTCAGCCGTCTTCTTCACCGGCTGCTACTTCGCCACCCGCACCTGCCCTGCCCGGCGAGCGGGAGGAGCCCGGCGAGCGGGAGGAGCCCGGCGAGCGGGAGGAGCCCGCGCCGCCTGCAGAGGAGCCTGCAGAGGAGCTCGGCGAGCGGGAGGAGCCCGCGCCGCCTGCAGAGGAGCCTGCAGAGGAGCTCGGTGAGCAGGAGCCCAGTGAGCAGGAGCCAGCGGTAACATTGTTCTCCTCGCCACCCTTCATGTTGGACATATCACCCTCTCTGTCTGCCGCCCAGCTAGTCGCTCAACTGTCATCCGTTCCATCGTCCGCATCCACTGCTCTACCTCCACCTCCACCGCCTGCTGCTGCCGTGTCGCTGTCATCACCGCCTGGTGAGGAGCTCAGCAAGCGGGAGGAGCTCGCGCTGCCCGAGCAGGAGCTCAGCGAGCGGGAGGAGCTCGCGCTGCCCGAGCAGGAGCTCAGCGAGCGGGAGGAGCTCGCGCTGCAGCTCAGCGAGCAGGGCCCGGAGCTGGAGCAGCTCGTGCTACAGCTCAGCGAGCAGGGGCTGGAGCTGGAGCTCAGCGAGCCACCAGCTGAGGAGTTCAACGAACCGGAGGGACCGGCGTTGCCAGCGAAAAACCTCGGCAAGCGGGAGGAGCCCGTGCTGCCAGCGGAAGACCTCGGCGAGCCGGAGGGACCCGCTCAGCCGAAGCCGGAGGTCAGCGAGCCGGAGGGAGCTCCACGCCATCCACGCCACCCACGTCTAGCGCGCCCTCCACGCCATCCACGTCCAGTGCGTCCACCTCAGCGACCAGCGCGTCATAGGCCATGTGCCACACCTAGCTGTTGCTCACCGGAGCAGCGACGTTGCCGTCGGACCCTTGGCAGGCCGCCGGAGGAGCAGCGCTGCCACCACCACCGCCACCGGACCCGTGGCAGGCCGCCGGAGGAGCAGCGCCGCCGCCGCCACCGGACCCGTGGCAGGCCACCAGAACTGTTCCGCCGCTGCGGCCGGACCCGTGGCCGCCCGCCGGAGCTGCTGCGTTTCCATCAAGGGGTTAGAGGTAGGCCACCTGAACCGTTTTGCCGCCACTGCCTAACCCACAGCAGGTCCCGCTTGTTTTGCCGTCCTGCGGGTCGGCCGCCAGAACTGTGTTTGCTGCCACTGGACCGGGGGATTGGACTGTTGAACTGTGTTTTTTCTTTTGTTGCTTTGTGGTGGCTGTTTAGCGGAGAGGTTTTGGGGCCCTCCGTCCTGGACCCCCCGCCACCCGCCCTGGGTTGGTTGTACTGTGGTTTTTGTGGTTTTGTTTTAGGGTCGTCGGGAGTCGACCCTTCGAGGGACCCGGTTCCGGGGACTCGGGGTTCGTGAACAGTGTGGACCATTATTGTTATTGTTGTTATTGTTATTATTATTGTTATTAGTGTATTGGATGTATGTTTGCTGCACTGTGCTCTTGTGTTCCATGCTGGTGTGTGGGTGTGGGTGTCTGCGGGTGTGACTGAAGGATGAAGGACAGCCACCTGCAGGCCTGATGGGCGTGGCCCTGCCGGCTGCCAGTCACGCCTAGGTTCTCACACACCTGCTTTTGATCGGGCTCGTCGGGGAAGCTACTTAACAGAGCGATGGAGCTTCCTCCGGCGCAGGATCGTTGAGTTAGACTCCATGTCAGTGTTTATAGTGCTGGTCAGTGTATGCCTGCTGGAGTTGGTGCCATAACGGCTGTGTCTGTCGTTTTTCCTCAGGAGGACCGCGGAACACAGGACTGCAAGACACATGGGGTGTGCGAAGGCACAGGGCAGAGAGCACGAGATACCAACACTTAGGGGAAGACACGTCACGGGAGTCGAGGGAGCACTTTGGAGATTTATTGTATGGTGTACATTTACCTCACTGTAAATAAACCCACTGCTCATTCCACTAAGTCCAGCGTTTGGGTCCTTTCTCCAAAATCCCCCCACGGTCTGCCACCCAGACCGTGACAATTTTATTAATAAGGTTAGTTAGTAGAGTTGCCAACCGTCCCGTAAAAAACGGAATCGTCTCGTATTCAGAGAAAATATTGCGCGTTTCGTGTTGAGGTGAAAAGGAACACAGTTTGTCCCGGACTTCAGCTACAATGAAAAAGACACAAAGCTGGAGTTATTCTGTGTCTTTGCTGCACAGCTGTCTCTTCTTCTCTCATTCTCTCCCCCTCCCTCTCCTGTTTCTACTTCAATCATGAAACTGATCAATGATCAGCTGATCGGCTTTTCTCTCTTGTTTGTTTATCGCCCACTTTGCGCCAGAAAGAGAAAACCAGCGGATGTCGCACTAAACAACAGCAGCACGTTTAAATTTGATCAGCTGTTGTTAGAATTTATTTAATATTAATTTCTAGTATCAGCTGATGTTTGCTGGAGCCACAGCTGTAAAAGCTGCTGGTCATGATATCGGTTTGGTTATCTGGTGAGAGGGAAACATGAAGATGAAACCAGGAGATGTCCTTACTGAATCATCAGAGCTGAACAGGTGATGGAGAAACAGGTTTACCTTTTAGGTCACATGAATGACTTGAAGGGAAGTTATGAACTGTTTCTGAGAGACAAATAACACCAGGATCCTTTTCTAAGCAGCTGACAGCTGGTAACTGTGCAGGGGTGGGTCTAGCAAAGTTTTGCCAGGGGCCCAGGTAGGGTATTAAAAGGGAAAGGGGGGCACAAAGACATACTTTCTTATTTTCATTTAAAATGTCTCGCTTTTAACAAATAATTATCTGAATCTTACAACAAACGTTTTCATCTGATGTAAAATGTATAGAAATCGATTATTGTACATAGTAATTTTTTTTTAGGGTCCCATCATAATTTCTTCAGAAGTAGCTAAGTACTGTCTATGATGCCAGTATTTTCCCACATTTTCTAGATACTGTACCAGTACTGTGTGTAAAATGCCATCAAAAAGTCAGTTTTATTCTTTCTCACCTGTCTTTCTATCTCCTTTCACTTTTTAAAGGTTGCCATGTTAGAAAAAATATTTTGCCCTGCCATGCTGTTTATTGATGTGGCAAATGAATGGTTTATGAAAATATATCTAAATCTGTCATCAGTAATAAGTAATGATCATGTCTCACCTCTAGTCTTCTCTGTCTCAATTTCAGGTTTTCACCATGTGTTGTAGATAGTTCATGAGGTTAACTCGACCAAGCAGTCTACTTTCGGGTACTGTTTAGAATACCAGAATAGGAAGGATGGTGTAGGTTTCAGTTTAAGGCTTTATGGTTTTTCCTATAATACCTGGTGGGCTGGTCTCTAGTCAAAATGCCCGGCCCGATTTTTTGTCCCAGTCCAGCCCTGGCCAGACCCCACTCCTGAGAACCACAGAGGACCAGACCCCATGAGCACCAGGACAAGGAGAAACAGTAAGAGTTAAAGAGAGCATTCCCAGTGTTCTGAGTATTGGTCAGTCCAAAATTGCTGTCAAACTAACCTTTTTTATGGGAAAAATGGCAACAAGAAACTACTGATAGTAGTCAATCATAACAACTAATGAGGAGTTAGACCTTGGTCTTGTCATGTTAAAAGGTATTTACATAGAACACTGAGCAACACTTATTAAAAGATTTTGAGTGAGTGTGTGTATATATTTGCAACTGCATGTATATCCAAAATTGGATTTACCTGCACAACAGTTTTATTATCCATGGCTTCAAAATATAGAATAAACAGTCTGAGCACAGCACAACACAAAACAGCATCATTTAAGTCGTGTAAAATTGGCTACACTACAGTGTAACTATTTAAAACAAAACCAGATACTTCATTTTTATTAATATTCTTTTAATGAGCTGTCAATATTTATGATTTATAATCACAGTTATAAAAGTACCTGATATGGTGCCATACATCTGTGGTGTTTTAATTGTGAATCCTTCTGTGGAACTGAAGGTCAATGTATTTGTGCGCAATGCAAAACAATTACGGAGAAGAGTTAAGGGAATTTGGTTACCACATCCTGGCCGAGTTGTTGTCATTCCTAATTGCTTCCACTTTATTTTAATACTACTAACTACATGGGTTTTACCTTAAAATGTAAAGCAGCTTTAGGTGGCTGTTGGTGGTATATAAATACATACTTTTGAATATTTATCAGGGACTAAATTTGACAAGTACCACACTGGAATCCACTGGGCTCCTGAGAACGAGCCATTCTGAAACAAGGGCTTCATTTTAAACACCTGTGGCTATAGAAGTGACTCGGACACCTAAATAAAAGGATTTGCATGGGTGAGTGAAGCCTTTTGGCGATATAGTGTATCATCAACCCCTCATAGTACCATATCAACCCAGTGGAGCACTTTGCTTTCAGACTGCAGGATTGCTTGTGGTTCTGGGGTATTTAAAGGTAGAATGGGAGACAAAACCAGTTCGCAGTTTAGATTTGGGAAACAGACATCCTCTTCAGTTTTAAGATTTGGTTTAAAACATTTTTTCAATGCATATCGTTTGAGCTGGATCAGATAACCTCACTTAATTAAGCTGCGTTAGACCTTCCCATGATGTGCATGATTGTTTCTTCTTCACTGACCTTTTCTCACTCTATATGTGTTTATACAACACTCTGCATTTAATCATTGTTATTTTCTTGCACTGTGTGCCTTTTGGCCTTACTCCCTCCCCTCACCCCAACCAGTCGCTGCTCCTGCCTGCTTCTGCCTGAGGCTTCTTCCTGTTAAAAGGGACTTTTTGTCATGATCCTGGGTCTTTTGACCCAGCGTTTTAAGTTTGAGTTTATTTTGTTCATTAGGTTATCTAAGTTCATTTGGTTATTAGACTCCTTGTGTTTTCTTCCCCTGTATTTAAGCTTCCCCTCACCCTTCGTGTTTCATGCTGCGTGTCTTATGTTATCAAGTTTGTATTATCATGCCTAAGTGTTTCTAGTTCTTATTATTTCCCCCTCGTGTTTCCAACCATGTTAAATCTCCCCTGCTCTTCATGCGTTTCATGTCTGTGTCTTACGTTGTCAAGTTCTGGTTGTCGTGTCTAAGTCGGCATGTTTCCTGTTTTATTTTGAAAAGGGGTCTTGTGTTCTGTGCTCATGCGGTTGGTTTTACTCTTGCCTGTGCATCATTATGTTTATCCTAGTCAGCTGTTTCCTCATGTGTCTCCACTTCCCCTAATCACCTCCTGTGTATTTAAGTCCTCTGTTTTCAGTGTGTGATTGTCAGGTCGTCTGTTGTCCATGCCATGCCATGCTTCCAAGTTTCTTGTCTAGGTTTTTCTTATTGTTTGTTTAGATTCCCCAGTTGAGGTTTGTGTTAATGTTGCTTCAGTTTGCCTTGCCCTTTGTTTGTACCTTTTCTACCAGCCATATTAAACGGCTCACCTTTTGTTAACATTCAAGTTTTGTTCCCTGTTCCTTGGAGTCTGCATTTTGGGTCCTTTTTTCAATTCATACAGTCTGCCCTCGCCAGACTGTGACAGAACGACCTGACCATGCTGGACCCAGCGGACATTTATTTCAGTGACTTTTTTGAATTCAAGATTCGTGTTACACAGCTTCGTGGACTTTGGATTATCTCCTGTGCAGGGAAGCAGGGGGAGGAGAAGGAGGCTATTTTGGCTCAGTTGACCCGGATAGCCACGGCTAACCCAGGTTTTATGGACTGCCTGCCTGCAGATTTAAAGAAGTTTGCTACAGCCACGATCTCCTCTGCCTCACCATCATCGTCTGAGCAGGTGCCCAGTGTGCAGGCTGAATCACACCAGCCCTGCGGTGATGCAGCTCTTCCTTCACCGGCTACAGGAGTAAGAGTCGGCTTATTCAGTCTCTCACCTGTTTCCATGTCCATGTCACCACTGCAGCAGACAAGTGCTGCGTTTCCCTCACCTCAACCGGTGGCTGCTTCCAGTGCTACATTCATCTCAGCTGTAGCGGCGCCAGCCTCCACAACCACTGCTTCCAGGAGGAGGCGGCGTCCAGGTCGTCACCACGGCTCACAGCAACATGAGGTGGGTGATTATATTCTGAATCCACGCGTTTTTTCTAAGGACAATATTGGAACAAACACTGCCTTAAAGGTTCATTTGCATGTTTATGAAACGACTAAGACTGAAAACTCACCAGCCAAGTCTTCCACGGAACATCTTATCCCTCTGCACAATTACCTAGCATCCCTGTGTATTGATCATGCTACGAACTTTGCTTCCAAGAAGCCAAATTATAAGACATTTTGCACTGGAAGTGCTAGCCATGAGGCTCAGCTAAGCCACTGTGGGACCGAGATCCAGGCCAGGTTGGAGCCAGGGGCTGAGTTGGAGTTTGTGCAGCCTTTTCCTGTGTCTGCTGGAGGGCCCGAGGAGCCCGTTCAGCCTCACGCCACGTCAGCTGGAGGGCCCGAGGAGCCCGTTCAGCCTCACGCCACGTCAGCTGGAGGGCCCGAGGAGCCCGTTCAGCCTCACGCCACGTCAGCTGGAGGGCCCGAGGAGCCCGTTCAGCCTCACGCCACATCAGCTGGAGGGCCTGAGGAGCCCGTCTGGCCACCTTCTGCTTCACCACCTGTGGCTGCAGCACCACCTCCTGCGGCTCCCGTGCCGCCGCCTGCAGGACCACCACCTGCTGCGCTACTGCTTGCTGCTTCTACACCTAAGTCTGAGAACTCATACAAACTCATTTCACCCACTATAGACTGTGTGTTGCTGCAACTTGAAAAGCAACCTGCCTCGTCAGCTGGAGGGCCCGAGGAGCCCGTCCAGCCTCCTGCCACGTCAGCTGGGGGGCCCGAGGAGCCCATCCAGTCCCACGCCACGTCAGCTGGAGGGCCCGAGGAGCCCGTCCAACCACCATCAGCCTCTGCCTCTGCTTCTGCCTCGCCTGGTCCTGTTGCGCCAGCTGGAGGTGCAGCCAAGCCCATCCAGCATCCTTCCACGCCGTCGCCTGCAGCGCCATTATCTGGTCCTGCCTCGCCTGGTCCTGCCACGACCCAGCCAGTGGTCGACGCCACGCCTCTGCTCGTCTCGCCTCCCACGACCCAGCCAGCATGGCTGTTTCCAGGGCCTGTCAAAACAGCCTGTTCACGGAAACCCACCAAACCACCCGAGGGGTCACGTCCACATCCACACTACCGTCGACCGCCAGCCAAGCCACCCGACAGGTCTTGTCCACGTCGCCGCCGGCCGCCAGCCAAGCCACCCGACAGGTCTTGTCCACGTCGCCGCCGGCCACGAGCCAAACCGCCCGAGTGTGGCCAGCCATACCTGCTTCGCCACTGCCACCTTCCTCATGGCCGGCCCCCTGAACCTTTGAACTATGAACTGCTATGCTGTCGACCTCCTGGACGGCCCGCTGATCTGCCTGACTTTAGATTCTTGTGCCATCGGCCTCCGGGTCGGCCACCTGAACTACTTCGCCATGGACTCCTTTTCTGCCGAGATCATGGTCGCCCTCCTGAAACAGGGTCTCGGACTCTTAAGCCCTTGTGTTTGGACTGAGTGCTTCGGATTCTTTGTTTTTTGTGGTTTTGTTTCGGGTATTGTTGCTTCAGTTTGCCTTGCCCTTTGTTTGTACCTTTTCTACCAGCCATATTAAACGGCTCACCTTTTGTTAACATTCAAGTTTTGTTCCCTGTTCCTTGGAGTCTGCATTTTGGGTCCTTTTTTCAATTCATACAGTCTGCCCTCGCCAGACTGTGACACTTTTTCCTTCCTACTGTCGTGAAGTGCTTGCTCATAGGAGGTTGTTTGTTTGTTGGGGTTTTCTCTCTATTATTGAAGGGTCCATTAGATGCATTGAGGCCAATACTGCAGTGCTGGTGTGATTTGACACTATAGAAATAAAATGGAATGTAGTTGAATTTACTTTAATCTCCTGTTTTAACTTTAAATAAGAGAATGATCAAGCATAAGAAAATGCACTTATTTACATGTAAGTCCTTATTTGCAAATGCAAATTTGAAAATGCTTATTACATGGCTCTCAAAAGTGTTTCTATTGTGTTGTTAAAGACCACACTGAGTTTATGAACCCTTCTTAAACTAGAGGCTCATGCTGAATTTTAACTTCATCTCCTGATTTAACATTCACCAAGAGGCTGGTCAAGCTTAAGAAAATGGTTTTATTTACATCCAGGTCTTTATTTGCAAATGCAAACATTTCATATTTAGATTTATTGCAAGATTACTTGATTGTCAGAAGTGTTTTGTTATTTTGTCTTTCTTTCCCATGTTGTTACCCTGCAAAGTCAAGTTGAGATCTTGAAACCAGTATAAAGTAGAAGCTCGTGTTTAACCACACCTGTTTAACCACGCACACCATTTTCATACATGTAAAAAGGACTGCGCACGCGCGCGCACGCACACACACACACACACACACACACACACACACACACACACACACACACACACACACACACACACACACGACTGTCTCCATCTAGTGGTGAAGAATGTAATGCTGGTGTAGAAAATCTTAATAGTCTGTTTTTCACTTCTGTACAACGATTATTACTGTCACAAAAACCTACAAGTTAATTATATTTCAGTATGACACAATATTAATTTATTTCCAAGCCAAAATCATGCAACAGCCCAGATCAGGCTCCATAATATTTTCTACTTCATTTTTGTTGTTAGGTTCATCAACACATGCATCACAGACTGTGAGAAGAATTCAGGTTTCAGTCAGATGTGAGAAAAGCCAACAATCCATGAGATTAATAAGTACAGTGATGAGTTTAATGTTAAGTGGAAGCGAGTTGACAAATGTACAAATGAATCCCTTTCAGTCTATTGTAGACTGAATTCATTATAACCCCATAGAACAGAATCTGTAGTATGTATCAGTTTAAATGCAGAATGAAAATTTTGCATCCATTTTTCTTTCCTGTGAAAGGTTTTTACCCCTCAGCTGTAAAAGGCCATGCAGGTGGATGGGGTGGCTGGTAGCGTGGACACCCAGGTTTCTGAACATGATAACTTGAAAATGATGCCGCATCCGATTTTCAAACTGATATCATAGGTGCATGTACGAAACGTTTCTGACGAGTTTGAAACCTAGTGAGCTTGAAGTAAAAGTCAAGCACAAAGTTTTCGGAAAATTATGTAAACACGATAACTTGAGAATGAGTATTTTTAAATTCACGACATAGGTGCAGCTACTAAAAATCAGGAATTAAATCAAATCAAATCAAATCACTTTTTATTGTCACATCACATGTGCAGGCACACTGGCACAGCACATGCGAGTGAAATTCTTGTGTGCGAGCCCCACAAGCAACAGAGATGTGCAAACACAACAACACAAACGAGCAAAATACAAGAATGGCCAACCTGAAACTAATAAATATATGTACAATATATAATAGTGTATGCATTTCTGGATGTGTATACTAAATATTTTCCTACGTGTGTGTGTGTGTGTGTGTGTGTGTGTGTGTGTGTATACACATTTTTACAAATTAAATAGTAAAAAAATAAAATAATAATAATAATAATAATAATAATAATAATAATAATAAAATATATAAAATATACAGAGTTGAATATGTGCAAAACAAGTGGCATTTATATACAGTGTGGAGTGCATAATGTTGAAGTTCCAGTAGTGAAGCTGAGGTGTCTATGACGTGTTCAGCAGTCTGATGGCCTGATGGAAAAAGCTGTCTCTCAGTCTGCTGGTACGGGACCGGATGCTGCAGAACCTCCTTCCTGATGGAAGCAGTCTGAACAGTTTATGGCTGGGGTGACTGGAGTCCTTGATGATCCTCCCCGCTTTCCTCAGGCACCGCTTCCTGTAGATGTCTTGGAGGGAGGGAAGCTCACCTCCAATTATCCGTTCAGAGCACCGCACTACTCGCTGGAGAGCTTTGCAGTTGTAGGCGGTGCTGTTGCCATACCAGGTGGTGATGCATCCAGTGAGGATGCTCTCAATGGCACAGCGATAGAAGGTCCTGAGGATGCGGGGGCTCATGCCGAATCTTTTCAGTCTCCTGAGAAAGAAGAGGCGCTGCTGCGCCTTCTTCACTGTTTTGTTTGTGTGTACTGACCACGTAAGATCCTCAGCCAGGTGTACGCCAAGGAACCGGAAGCTGCTCACTCTCTCCACAGCAGCGCCGTTGATGGTGATGGGGGTGTGTACTTCTCTGCACCTCCGGAAGTCCACTATCAACTCCTTTGTCTTTGCGACGTTGAGGGTGAGATGGTTGTCTTGACACCAGTGGGTCAGGGCAACCTGACCTCCTCCCTGTAAGCCGTCTCATCACCGTTGGTGATAAGACCCACCACTGTAGTGTCGTCCGCAAACTTCACAATGATGTTGGAGCTGTTAGTGGCTGTGCAGTCGTAGGTGTAGAGTGAGTACAGGAGAGGGCTCAGTACACACCCCTGTGGAGCACCAGTGTTCAGTGTGATGGGGGATGAGGTGATGCTGCCCAGTCTGACCACCTGGCGTCTGTCAGACAGGAAGCTAAGGATCCAGCTGCAGAGGGAGCTGCTCAGTCCTAGATCTTGCAGTTTCCTGTCCAGCTTCGAGGGAACGATGGTATTGAATGCTGAGCTGTCATCTACAAACAGCATCCTCACATACGTGTCTCTCTTCTCCAGGTGTGACAGGGCATTGTGTAGTGTCAGGGCTATGGCATCATCAGTGGACCTGTTGTGGCGGTATGCAAACTGTAGAGGGTCCAGTGAGTCGGGTAGTGCAGAGCAGATGAAGTCCCTGACCAGCTTCTCGAAGCATTTGCTTACGATGGGGGTCAGGGCTACAGGTCGCCAGTCGTTCAATGAGGAGATGGTGGAGGATTTGGGTACAGGGACGATGGTGGCCATTTTGAAGCAGGCTGGGACTACAGACAGAGAGAGGGAAAGGTTGAAGATGTGCGTGAACACTCCAGCCAGCTGAGCCGCGCATGACCTGAGGACGCCGCCGGGAATCCCGTCCGGACCAGTAGCTTTGCGTGCGTTCACCTTCCTGAAGCACTTCCGCACATCCTCCTCAGACACAGTATGCGCACTGACGTCATCATCAGAATTAGTTCAAATCCCAGTGACATTGAACTTATCATCTAACTGTCAAAGAAGGTGGTGAAAGCTTACTGATTTGGGCTTGTTTTTTTCAGTTATTGAGTCATCTATACACCCCTCAAGGCCAGGTTGTATAAGGGTAAAGTTGCACACAAGTAATACATCATAAAGGAATTATGTCTCAACTTGATCCTTAAACTTCATCCTTGAAATGTACTTTTTCCTACTCAGTTTGAAATTCTGGACATGTGAAAGCATGCAGGTGTAAAACACGTCATTTGCTTTGCTTTTCATTTATATTCATGCTGATGCAATGTTCTTATTTAAATTCAGTCTATGGTTCTTGCACAAGTCTTTTAAGTCACAACTCATCTGCATCTCATATCACTGAACTGCAGGTTTGTTGTGCTGGTGTGGTGACTGGTTCCTGTGGGAAAGTCTGTGAAAGTCAAATGAAGTGATATATAACTTTCATAAACATAAATATCAACACTAAAATCTTCCAAAACAACTTTTCATTTCTGGTTATAGTATTGCATTAACAGTTTAGAGAAACAGCAAATCAATCAAAGTAAAACATAAAATATAGCCACTGTAGTAATTAAACATTTGTATCTAAATCCACTCAAAATAATTAAGAATGCAAGCTAAAGGTTTGCAAACATCATCATAGCTTTCCTGCTCCTGATGTCATATCTTCTCTGCAGTCCTCTTTTAGAGTAAATCGATGTCCTCCACACACGTATCTGCCGCTGGAAAACAAGATTGGTGAACCTGATATTATGAAATTATTTATGTTTTTTCTCTGAAAACAGGTGATGTAAAACCTAAAAAAGTCCCTCATCCTGGCCTCAAGGATTATCCACCACTTGTTAATATCAGATAGGACATTAGTGAATTCTAAACAGATCTGTAGCTCAATTTAGATTAGACGCTGAATTAATCAAAACATAAAACAAGCCATGAAATTTTGCTTCTTCTACTTACAGAAAACTTCTTTATTTAGCATATGGATAAAATAAAACATAACCATATATGGGTCACTTATGACATGGTGTAAATATGTTATTTAGGATCCGTACCTTCCTTTTGTTGCTTTTAACAGCTGATGTGCCTCCAACGCAGACTAACAACACCAGAGACCTGACTTTGAAGAGAGGCCTCCAGCTGAATACACAACATATAAAAAAGAGAAAATGGCGTCATTTGTTGCTTGAGTTGCTGAGAGCTGATAAGAAAATGGAGTAGAGGTGTTTAAAAGCAGAGCAAACACATCTGTTTCCTGTACCTGCTGCAGCCCTTGATCCCTGATGTTTGGATCTGTCAGATCAGCACTGCTTTTCATTCTCAGCCTCACTACAGTCCTCTTCTGCACATCTGGAAATGGCAAATGAAATAATAATAATTATTTTCATCTTAAAAAAAATTCTTTAGTTTTGTATCAAACAGAAATGAAATGTATTGATGGACTTGATAAGAATAAGACTTATATAAGACCAGAAGCTGCTTCTGGCCTGCTACCGCTCCTCAGTGGAGAGTGTACTCTCCTGCTGCCCAGGTGTTTGGGAAGCAGGCGCCACAACTGAGAACAGGAAAGCTACGCAGAGGGTATTAACACTGCCCAAGAAAATCATTGGCTGCCTTCTGCCGCCCCTGGAAGCGATGACGATAAAGGCTACTCTGTTCTAATTTCTTTCATTGTATCAAGCTATGTAAATTACAACAGATTGTACCTTTCATAGGAAGTCTGATGTCAGTTGGTGGAGTTGTAGTAAGAGGAGTAGCAATGGTATTATCTGTTATAGTTGTAGTTGTAGCAATAGGAGTAGCAATGGTAGTATCTGTTGTAGTTGTAGCAACAGGAGTAGCAATGGTAGTATCTGTTGTAGTTGTAGCAACAGGAGTAGCAATGGTGGTATCTGTTGGAGTTGTAGCAACAGGAGTAGCAATGGTGGTATCTGTTGGAGCTGTAGTTGTAGATATAGGAGTAGCAATGGTGGTATCTGTTGGAGTTGTAGTTGTAGCAATAGGAGTAGCAATGGTAGTATCTGTTGTAGTAGTAGTAACAGGAGTAGCAATGGTAGTATCTGTTTGAGTTGTAGCAACAGGAGTAGCAATGGTAGTATCTGTTGTAGTTGTAGCAACAGGAGTAACAATGGTGGTATCTGTTGGAGTTGTAGTTGGAGCAACAGGAGTAGCAATGGTAGTATCTGTTGTAGTTGTAGCAATAGGAGTAGCAATGGTGGTATCTGTTGTAGTTGTAGTTGTAGCAACAGGAGTAACAATGGTGGTATCTGTTGGAGTTGTAGTTGGAGCAACAGGAGTAGCAATTGTAGTATCTGTTGTAGTTGTAGCAACAGGAGTAGCAATGGTAGTATCTGTTGTAGTTGTAGCAATAGGAGTAGCAATGGTGGTATCTGTTGGAATTGTAGTTGTAACAATAGGAGTAGCAATGGTGGTATATGCTGGAGTTGTAGTTGTAGTAATAGGAGTAGCAATGGTAGTATCTGTTGTAGTAGTAGTAACAGGAGTAGCAATGGTAGTATCTGTTTGAGTTGTAGCAACAGGAGTAGCAATGGTGGTATCTGTTGGAGTTGTAGTTGTAGCAATAGGAGTAGCAATTGTAGTATCTGTTGTAGTTGTAGCAACAGGAGTAGCAATGGTGGTATCTGTTGGAATTGTAGTTGTAGCAATAGGAGTAGCAATGGTGGTATGTGTTGTAGTTGTAGTTGTAGCAACAGGAGTAACAATGGTGGTATCTGTTGGAGTTGTATTTGGAGCAACAGGAGTAGCAATGGTAGTATCTGTTGTAGTTGTAGCAACAGGAGTAGCAATGGTAGTATCTGTTGTAGTTGTAGCAATAGGAGTAGCAATGGTGGTATCTGTTGGAATTGTAGTTGTAGCAACAGGAGTAGCAATGGTGGTATCTGTTGGAGTTGTAGTTGTAGCAATAGGAGTAGCAATGGTAGTATCTGTTGTCGTAGTAGTAACAGGAGTAGCAATGGTAGTATCTGTTTGAGTTGTAGCAACAGGAGTAGCAATGGTGGTATCTGTTGTAGTTGTAGCAACAGGAGTAACAATGGTGGTATCTGTTGGAGTTGTAGTTGGAGCAACAGGAGTAGCAATGGTAGTATCTGTTGTAGTTGTAGCAATAGGAGTAGCAATGGTGGTATCTGTTGGAATTGTAGTTGTAGCAGTAGGAGTAGCAATGGTGGTATCTGTTGTAGTTCTAGTTGTAGCAACAGGAGTAACAATGGTGGTATCTGTTGGAGTTGTAGTTGGAGCAACAGGAGTAGCAATGGTAGTATCTGTTGGAGTTGTAGCAACAGGAGTAGCAATGGTAGTATCTGTTGTAGTTGTAGCAATAGGAGTAGCAATGGTGGTATCTGTTGGAATTGTAGTTGTAGCAATAGGAGTAGCAATGGTGGTATCTGTTGTAGTTGTAGTTGTAGCAATAGGAGTAGCAATGGTGGTATCTGTTGGAGTTGTAGTTGTAGCAATAGGAGTAGCAATGGTAGTATCTGTTGGAGTTGTAATAAGAGGAGTAGCAATGGTAGTATCTGTTGTAGTTGTAGCAATAGGAGTAGCAATGGTGGTATCTGTTGTAGTTGTAGCAACAGGAGTAGCTATGGTAGTATCTGTTGTAGTTGTAGCAACAGGAGTGGCAATGGTAGTATCTATTGTAGTTGTAGTTGTAGCAATAGGAGTAGCAATAGTAGTATCTGTTGTAGTTGTAGCAATAGGAGTAGCAATGGTGGTATCTGTTGTAGTTGTAGTTGTAGCAACAGGAGTAGCAATAGTAGTATCTGTTGTAGTTGTAGCAACAGGAGTAGCTATGGTAGTATCTGTTGTAGTTGGAGCAACAGGAGTAGCAATGGTAGTATCTGTTGTAGTTGTAGCAATAGGAGTAGCAATGGTGGTATCTGTTGGAGTTGTAGTTGTAGCAATAGGAGTAGCAATGGTAGTATCTGTTGTAGTTGTAGCAACAGGAGTAGCTATGGTAGTATCTGTTGTAGTTGTAGCAATAGGAGTAGCAATGGTAGTATCTGTTGTAATTGTAGCAACAGGAGTAGCAATGGTAGTATCTATTGTAGTTGTAGCAATAGGAGTAGCAATGGTGGTATCTGTTGGAGTTGTAATAAGAGGAGTAGCAATGGTAGTATCTGTTGTAGTTGTAGCAATAGGAGTAGCAATGGTAGTATCTGTTGTAATTGTAGCAACAGGAGTGGCAATGGTAGTATCTATTGTAGTTGTAGCAATAGGAGTAGCAATGGTGGTATCTGTTGTAGTTGTAGTCGTAGCAACAGGAGTAGCAATGGTAGTATCTGTTGGAGTTGTAGCAACAGGAGTAGCAATGGTAGTATCTGTTGGAGTTGTAGTTGTAGCAACAGGAGTAGCAATGGTAGTATCTGTTGGAGTTGTAGTTGTAGCAACAGGAGTAGCAATGGTAGTATCTGTTGGAGTTGTAATAAGAGGAGTAGCAATGGTAGTATCTGTTGTAGTTGTAGCAATAGGAGTAGCAATGGTGGTATCTGTTGTAGTTGTAGCAACAGGAGTAGCTATGGTAGTATCTGTTGTAATTGTAGCAACAGGAGTAGCAATGGTAGTATCTGTTGGAGTTGTAATAAGAGGAGTAGCAATGGTAGTATCTGTTGTAGTTGTAGTTGTAGCAACAGGAGTAGCAATGGTAGTATCTGTTGGAGTTCTAGTTGTAGCAATAGGAGTAGCAATGGTGGTATCTGTTGGAGTTGTAGTTGTAGCAATAGGAGTAGCAATGGTAGTATCTGTTGGAGTTGTAATAAGAGGAGTAGCAATGGTAGTATCTGTTGTAGTTGTAGCAATAGGAGTAGCAATGGTGGTATCTGTTGTAGTTGTAGCAACAGGAGTAGCTATGGTAGTATCTGTTGTAATTGTAGCAATAGGAGTAGCAATGGTGGTATCTGTTGTAGTTTTAGTTGTAGCAATAGGAGTAGCAATAGTAGTAGCTGTTGTAGTTGTAGCTATATTAAAGAAGTTTGGCCATGAAGAGTCTGAAAAACAGGATGACAGATTTAAGGAGAAAATTAGAAAGAAATTAGAAAAAAATATAAGTATAAAACTATATATATAAAAAAATAGGTTGTATGATAAAACATGAAAAATGGTCACAGTAATTTCCATTAAAGACATCTTTTAGGCACATGGATGATTTCGTGTTGAGTTATTTAGTTGCTGTCATCATTACTATTGTTATTATTAGTTATTGCAGTACACCCCTGCTGCTATCACCATGTTCTTATTTCGGACAGTCAGTTATACTAGAGAGATATAAATTCACATTTTCTTACCTGTCAGCTGTGTTATCTGCACATTGAAGAAAGAAAAAAGAAAAACTCCTGTAAAAACAAAAGAAATCAAAATTCATCCCAAACAATTCAGTTCAGTTTTATTTATAAAGCACCAAATCACAAGATCAGTCACCTAAGGGCACTTTATATTGTAAGGTAGAACCTACAATAAAACATAAGCAAACCAAAACATATATACTGTATATATGTACTATTTCTCAACTAGAAATATAAGAAAAGAGTACAAACCAAAGATGAGCAGTTTCATTAATCTTCCCTCCATGATCTGCAATTCAACGCCCTGAATAAAATGGTTTTGTTTTTTTTTTTAAAATCTCCATTTATAAATACATAATGTATAATGTATTTCTATGAGTGTAGTCTTACCTCTTGGCTTTGTTTCCTCACTATGACAAAATTGTACCAGTGTATCTCCTTCCCCTTCTCCATTAACTTTTTATAATAAATAGTCCATAGCTTGGAGTTGTGTTTTTTGATTGTGCACTGAGCCAAAACATCACGTCTATGAACCGTGGCAAAGTGAGCAAATTCCTAGAGATGAATGTTAGCAGGGCACTTTGTCACGCTTGAAAACACATGTACGTCTGCATGTGTGAGTAAAAGAGACGTCTCAGATATTCAGATATATTTGGTTTGCAACTCACCGCAATTTGAATGATCTATGGTCAAGGCATTTGCTTAGTCTAGATTAAGTTTTCTTAGTATTGCAGGATCATTCAAAACTTTGTTTGTTTAAAAACGAATCCATACCAGGTCAGCTTCTTGTTTGTTTGCAATTTTCATTAAGAAAATTTTTTATATCATCCTGACCACCATATGTACTGTATATTTGACAAGAGTAGAAAGAAGTAAAGCAACAATAAATATATTACATTTATCATTCCTTCTGGCACAGATTATGGCTTTTTAGTGTTACACTCACAGAGCACTAAGAGAAGCTAAAGGGAAGAGAGCCACACAGAAACAAAGGTCAAAGATGTTTTAGTTGTTGTAATGGTTTGCTTTTATTGATGGGAGAGGCGTGAGTTTCTCGAAATGGGCTCATTGAGTGCAGCACGGATAAGATCTTGGAAAGGCTACGGCTGCTGTGAATACTCAGAATAAGATCTCTGACTGCAGGCTGGATACATCTCGGAAGGGCTAGCCCGGAATAACATCTCTGGGCGCAAATTGGATGACATCTCGGGGAGGCACACTGCCGTGAGTTCTCAGAATCGGCTCCTTGAGCACAAGAAATGACAACATCACAGAACGCAAGTATGGCGAAGCTTGCGGCTCTCCAACAGGAGATTGAGAGACCAGTGTTGGACTGTAGAACTGCTTTGAAATTCATATGAGCTGTTCGCACTAAAGTAAAAAGCACCATCACTTCATGCGGATACCCCTTCGGCGCCAGCTACAGTCGAAAGGCTGGAGCTGAACAAAACACCCTGATAATGACTGTGTTTAGACTGTTCCTTCCCATTCCATGCAAGGCCACCTGGGTTGGCTGGAAGACTGTTTATTTAGCCTAGCAGGGCGAAGGACACTGTCTCAGCTGAACTCTGGACACGCACACACATACATATACACTGATATGCACACACTCATCCCCCCTCCCTTTCCAAACACCTTCGACGCTTATTCCCTTCCGATGCTGACGGGGATCAAGGAGACCAGCGCACAGGCTGCAGGCCCGGATGTACTGTCTAAATTGGCGGTCTCTCACCCTTTACCCACCCCTGTTGCTTGTCATGTGTTTCTTTGGTGTATTAAGAGTTTTTTTTCATGTGCTATGTGCAGAGATGTTTTTTTCTGTTCTCAAACTGATCTCCCTGTTGGAGCTCAGTCTGGGGGGAGTTATTTTTTTCTCCTTATCTTTCTTCGTGTGGTGCATTTTCCATTGTTACTGTATACCTCTCTGACCTGTCTTCCCCATGTGATGTTTTGTGTAATGTATGTATGGTCGGAGGGTAAGATGGTGCCACCATTGCGTGCAATAGGTCGGCAGCCTTATGAAATTTCCCCTTGTGGGACTAATAAAGGTATATCAATTATTAATGAAAGTTTATTGGCTGTTTGAAATGATTGGCAGTAGTTATTGCACTGATGTAATATTGGCTCTCATTCCAGATTTTATTGTTTGTATGGGAACAAAAAGAAATCATACACATTCAGTAGCTGTCATGCAAATTGGAGGAATAAATGAAAGGGAAACTAATGAGTCCAGTCGGCTCTTGTATCTTGGAAACTGAAAAATAAATGTTGCAGAACCTCTTAGTCAGTTAGTTCAGTGCAATATAAAAATGCCATATAGTGCTGAGTGCAAGGGAGGCGGCTCCCAAGACTTAAAGGTTAAACGGGCCTTATCCATGTTTCGTTTATGGTAGGGAACGGAACTAGGAGACATATTAACTGCATGTGTAGGTTATATGTGATGTTTTCACATATAACTTCTTTCATTCTGGAAGGACAAACGCAAATGCAATACTTTGCTCTGGACTCATCAATGCAGGAACTGAAATATCTGGTCACATGTTGATCTGAAGAATCTACATTATAATGAAAATAATTTTTGTAATTATTTTTAATTATTTTTCGAAATCATGGATACTGCATCCTTCAGAATAGAAGAAGAGGGAACTGACTTGCTATCAGCACAGTTCAAAAGTCTGTATCTGTAATGGTACATTAGTGCCTATGATTTGCACTTTGCATATCTGGAAAGGCAGCACCAATGCTGATAGGTATATACAGGTTTTAGAGCACCCTATGCTTCCATTCAGATGACTTCTCTCAGGAAAACATTGTATATTTCAACAAATAAGGATCTAGTACAGCAGCATGGCTTCATAGTATTGTGCTGAACTGGTATTTCACACCCTTCCCCATCAAATTCAAATAAAAAATTTGACTGGTGGTTTCTCTCATTTTAAACATTCAATATTTTTTCTGTGTTTATGCAATTTGCAAACCATTTCACATGGGTTGGACTTGTATATGGGTTAGTAAAAGGGACATTTCTGTATATTTGGTTTGCAGCTCACCACAGCACTGCACAATCAGGACATTTGCTTACTGCGTGCTTTCTGTGGCAGGTCTATTCAAAACCGTGTGCTTGTTTTGAAAAGGCCAGGCAAGCAGCTTGTCACATGTACCTCCCCTACCACTGCGTATCCCTGTTTTCTTGATACATAAAAAAGAGCAGATTCATTTAATGTTCATTAAATAAATGTGTATATCACTTTAATTTATTCAAATCAAATCACTTTTATTGTCACATCACATGTGCAGGTACATTGGTACAGCACATGTGAGTGAAATTCTTGTGTGCGAGCTTCACAAGCAACAGAGTTGTGCAAAATACAATAATGTAAACAAGCAAAATACAAGAATGGCTACATCTGAAACTAATAAATATATATACAATATATAATAGTATATGCATTTCTGGATGTGTATACTAAATATTTTCCTACGTGTGTGTGTGTGTGTACACATATTTTACAAATTAAATAGAGTAAACAATAATAAATATATAAAAATAAAAATATACGGAGTTGATACATACATTGTATGTAAAAAGAGTAAAAGTAAAACTGAAGAAGTTATATTAACCCTCTCGAGGCAGGCATTGCCAATTTGCAACAGTTAAAAACTAACAACCTGGTCAAAGGAGCTTGCAAAGAAAAGCGTCTGGACTTCTTTAAGTTGCTTGAAGACGTTTCACCTCTCATCCGAGAAGCTTCTTCAGTTCTAAGGTCAAATGGTGGAGAGTCCCAGATATAAACCTAGTGGGAGTGACCCCCCACAGAGGGACAAAAGGACCCCCTGATGATCCTCTAATCACCTGAGCCAAGGTGTGAAATTGGGTGTGGGACCCAATCAGCCAGAGTTTCGGGTGTGTTCATTGTGAAACCTGGCCGCACCTTGTCATGCGAATTCCTGAGGTCAGATGGCCCAGGATGTGAGTGGGCGTTAAGGCGTCTGGGAAGGGATCTCAAAACTGGATTATAGATGGCAGAGAGTTGGTGTCGTAAACCCCCGCCTCTGTTCAAAGATGGTCGCTCACAGTGGACATAGATGGCTTCTTTCACTCCTCTTTCAAACCATCTGTCCTCTCTGTCCAAAATGTGAACATTGGCATCCTCGAAAGAGTGTCCTTTATCCTTAAGATGCAGATGGACTGCTGAGTCTTGTCCTGTGGAGGTGGCTCTTCTGTGTTGTGCCATGCGCTTGTGAAGTGGCTGTTTGGTCTCTCCAATGTAGAGGTCTGAGCATTCCTCGCTGCACTGTACAGCATACACCACGTTGTTAAGTTTGTGTTTTGGCGTTTTGTCTTTCGGGTGAACCAGTTTCTGTCTGAGCGTGTTGCTGGGTCTGAAATGCACCGGGATGTCATGCTTGGAGAAAACTCTCCTGAGTTTTTCTGATACACCGGCTACATAGGGGATGACAATGTTGTTGCGTCTGTCCTTCTTATCCTCCCTCGCTGGTGTCTGGTCTTCTTTTCTGTGCCTCTTTGCTGACTTTAAAAACGCCCATTTAGGATAGCCGCACGTTTTGAGTGCTTCCTTTACATGTGTGTGTTCCTTCTTTTTTCCTTCAGGTTGAGAGGGAACATGTTCTGCCCGGTGGTGTAGGGTCCTAATTACTCCAAGTTTGTGTTCCAGAGGGTGATAGGAGTCAAAGAGGAGGTACTGGTCCGTGTGTGTGGGCTTCCGGTAAATTTCGATGTTGAGTTTGCCGTTCTCTTCAATGTGCACGGCGCAGTCCAGGAAAGGCAAACAGTTGTCCTTTGTGTCTTCCCTGGTGAACTTGATGTTTTTATCCACAGCGTTAATGTGCGCAGTGAAGGATTCCACTTCTTGTGTCTTGATTTTGACCCAGGTGTCGTCTACATATCTGTACCAGTGGCTGGGTACTCTTCCTTTGAAAGAGCCAAGAGCCTTCCTTCCCACTTCCTCCATGTAAAGGTTGGCTACAATAGGTGACACGGATCATCTGGATCCAGGGTAAGTTTCTGAACCTTTTCGGTGAAGTCGGTGGAGTTCTTGATGTGGTGTGGGGTGTTCCCCACGAGAGGCGCAAGGATGGTAGCAAGGTGTTTTGCAATGTTATACGTGGCTGAGTTTATGCTACTGACTATGGGTCTGAGTGGGACAGCTTCCTTGTGGATCTTCGGAAGTCCATAGATGCAGGGTATGGCATCCCCTGGGTAAAGGCGGTGATATGTAAGGCGGTCAATAATTTTGTCCTTTTCAAAGTCTTGAAGGCAAGCTATAACTTTCTTTTTGTAGCTGCTTGTGGGGTCTCGCTTTAGGGCTTCGTAGGTATTGTTGTCACTGAGGAGAGTAGTGATCTTTGTATGGTAATCTGTAGTGTTTAGGACCATGGTGCATCTTCCCTTATCAGCTGGTAAAACAGTGATGTTGTGAAACATGGAGGAAGTGGAAAGGAAGGCTCTTGGCTCTTTCAAAGGAAGAGTACCCAGCCACTGGTACAGATATGTGGACGACACCTGGGTCAAAATCAAGACACAAGAAGTGGAATCCTTCACTGCGCACATTAACGCTGTGGATAAAAACATCAAGTTCACCAGGGAAGACACAAAGGACAACTGTTTGCCTTTCCTGGACTGCGCCGTGCACATTGAAGAGAACGGCAAACTCAACATCGAAATTTACCGGAAGCCCACACACACGGACCAGTACCTCCTCTTTGACTCCCATCACCCTCTGGAACACAAACTTGGAGTAATTAGGACCCTACACCACCGGGCAGAACATGTTCCCTCTCAACCTGAAGGAAAAAAGAAGGAACACACACATGTAAAGGAAGCACTCAAAACGTGCGGCTATCCTAAATGGGCGTTTTTAAAGTCAGCAAAGAGGCACAGAAAAGAAGACCAGACACCAGCGAGGGAGGATAAGAAGGACAGACGCAACAACATTGTCATCCCCTATGTAGCTGGTGTATCAGAGAAACTCAGGAGAGTTTTCTCCAAGCATGACATCCCGGTGCATTTCAGACCCAGCAACACACTCAGACAGAAACTGGTTCACCCGAAAGACAAAACGCCAAAACACAAACTTAACAACGTGGTGTATGCTGTACAGTGCAGCGAGGAATGCTCAGACCTCTACATTGGAGAGACCAAACAGCCACTTCACAAGCGCATGGCACAACACAGAAGAGCCACCTCCACAGGACAAGACTCAGCAGTCCATCTGCATCTTAAGGATAAAGGACACTCTTTCGAGGATGCCAATGTTCACATTTTGGACAGAGAGGACAGATGGTTTGAAAGAGGAGTGAAAGAAGCCATCTATGTCCACTGTGAGCGACCATCTTTGAACAGAGGCGGGGTTTACGACACCAACTCTCTGCCATCTATAATCCAGTTTTGAGATCCCTTCCCAGACGCCTTAACGCCCACTCACATCCTGGGCCATCTGACCTCAGGAATTCGCATGACAAGGTGCGGCCAGGTTTCACAATGAACACACCCGAAACTCTGGCTGATTGGGTCCCACACCCAATTTCACACCTTGGCTCAGGTGATTAGAGGATCATCAGGGGGTCCTTTTGTCCCTCTGTGGGGGGTTACTCCCACTAGGTTTATATCTGGGACTCCACCATTTGACCTTAGAACTGAAGAAGCTTCTCGGATGAGAGGTGAAACGTCTTCAAGCAACTTAAAGAAGTCCAGACGCTTTTCTTTGCAAGCTCCTTTGACTACGATGACCTGGATGACTGAGAACCTTCACAGATAACTAACAACCTGATTACCCCACATACATATTTTATGAGTTTTTTTTATTCAGAAGTACCATTGCAGGACTTGGTTGTGCATTAGCAACAAAAAGTTTAATTTGAGCCTGAGAGGGTTAATCAGAATCACATTAAATTCAAGGACATCAACATGACAATAGCCATTTGAGCAGCAAAGTCCAGCCAAAGGTGTGTCCTTCCATGAAGCACATACTTCAATTTATATGGCTAGTGATTGTGGTTATTGCTCTGAGGTAGTATTAGTTTTCATTCAAGGTTTGTTGTACTGTATGCATAAAGAAATAGAAACAAAGATGTGTAACCATAGCTGATTTCTTAAGTAGTGAAACTTAACTCATGATTGTCCTGTCTTGTGCTTTGAAGGAAACAAAAACACTTTTAATTATTTCAATTATTAATTATGTAAATCAGTCTTTTTCTTTCTCTTGTAATTTCATTCTGGCCAAGTGAAACAGAGTTCACATAAATAACAAAAATGTTTGCAAAAAAAGACAAATCTATTTATTTATTTATGTATGTATTTATTTATTTATTCATTCATTTATTTATTTATTTATAGGGAACCTGAATGGCTGTGCATGACAAGTCACCTGGAGATAAGTTATCTGAAGTTTTAGAGCTGGGTCACACCCAAAACACTCCCTTGTCAGTCATACATCTATAAATGCCTACGTGCACCACACATTTAGCCCATCCGTACCCTTTTACTCTGGTGCAGTGGCGGGCGGGGGGGGGGGGTGGCTTACTGGGCTTAAGCCTGGGTTGTTTTGTCAGAAGTCCGGGTTCTTTGGAGTGTAATTTTTTCATAGTTAGATGCCTGGCTGACAACTGTATAAAACAAAAACTACACACAATATTCGAAGCACATAGTGCACACTGTGGGAATTTACGACTGTGCGTAAATCCCCCCTAATATTGGTATGATATGAGCTCAGGCACTAAGCGGGGCGGGGCAGCTGCTGTCTGCCAGTGCGCTGTTGGAGAAACGGAGCCAGGCAAACAGAGGAGAACTGAAGTTTGACCAGGTACCAAAGCAAATCATTCGTACTGTACAAATAATGTAAATATGACGGTGTATCATGAAAGATTGATGTCAAACTGATCACTTGACCCATATTACGTTACTTGCTCTTCGAGTGAATCAACAAATGGCGAAATGAAAAGCCGAGAAAATCAAAGAGACATCAACCAAAACACGTGGAAAAGAATTGTGGAGCTCCATAAGTGTGGCTCAGTTTGAATACTTGGTGCCATTTGCAATTAAGAAATACAGATAGTTTCTCTCTTTACTCTTAAAGTTAACAAATATGTTTTTTATATTTATTAATCTAAAAAAAATAAACATTTAGTTTGATTTGATGTGTAGAATAAGGAGGGGATGTTTTTCTCATTATCATTCATTATTTTAATATGGCATTATTAGTTCATCAGAAGTATATAACCAGCTTTGCATTAAACATAAATTGAAGTTTTTGACCTTATATTATCCTTTGTATTACAGTGATGGTTATAACTTTAGTTTGATCTTTTCCTTACAGGTACCAGAATAATAACATGATTTTTCATTGCCGATGTAACCATGATCATTTATACACATTGCAGTTTGTTGCTTATTCTAGAGTTGTGCTCAAGTTAATTAAAGGTTAAAAGCTACAGCCAGCGTGATGTCTGGCTGATCTATGGAGGGCAAAGGCTTTGAGCTTGGAAGGCCACACGCGCTTACACAGCACTTATACGATGTTATTCTTGGTGATTTTGTGCTTAGTCATGTTTTAATATGTTTTAAATAGAAGTAGCTGATCCAGCAATATTCATTTAATATTATATACTTGATTTAGAGCAATACACACTGATGGTCTTAATAAATGAAAGAGTCCTTGTAGCTGCCATGTTGTGTCTTAGCAGGGGTACAGACGGTTCCAGGAGACGGGGGCAGTCAGCGTCTGCCCTCGGGAAGGAGACAATGTTATTATTTGTGTTAAATAAAATTGTCAACATTGATTGTATTACAACTGTCACTACGCATGAGGGGGCGTTCTAATACCCTGATTTCATAAAACTATGGTGATGTGTTTTTTGAGCTGAGATCTGAGGCTGTCTGCATACAGTGTCCATCTCCCACGTGTGACCATTAAAATCATCGTTTGACTCAACCCGACCGGACCAGTGTTGTTATTGTGGGTTTTTCCTCTGGTGTCCATCCCCAATATTTTGAACTCGTAACAGATG